>NW_027361713.1:1705000-2905000 GCF_039654945.1 Dendrobates tinctorius | reverse complement strand
ACTGAAACCAGATGCCGCAACTGATAAGGCCAAACAAGTTTCTTGCTGCTCTGCATTCAGTGGCAGCTCCTGAAACCATTGCCATTGGAAGCAAGACAAAGCGCCGAATCTGTATACCAGGTGCATGGCCAGTACAAAACCAGACATTAAATTCTATGCACTTCAAAACCAGGTAACTCAATAAAGCAACCACTGTTGGCGATGCTACCAACATGTATTTATACTATGAACCAAGCTTCAGTGTTGCAAATAAAAACCATGCGCGTCCACTCGACTGCCTTATCAAAATGTACATGGAAATCTGACACAAACTCAGGGCTTATACTGTCATCAACCAACGAACCAGTTAGATGTGACGATGCATTAGCTTAAACTTTTTGGGCTTTTTATTAGGAACCACTCACAAGGGGGAACCTGCAAATCGCACCATCCTACCAAGCAACTTGTTCCTAACATGCCCATGCGTAACTGCCGACCATAAATTGTTTTACTGCATAGTACACAATTCAACCAAAGATGGGATCTTAAAACCCAAACTGAAACTCTTGCATAACAAACAAGCCACCTCCCTAACCAGATACTACATTTAAAAAATAAAAAAAGCATCTGATCTTATCTCACCTGAGACTTTGTTAAAGACTTGCTGACTTTGGTCTTTCGTTTCTTAAAACTTTTGGTGTGGCTGTGGGATCCCCCACCTCCGGAGCATTCATGCTTAAACATCCCTGTAGACTGTGAGCTCTCGCGGGCAGGGTCCTCTCTCCTTCTGTACTTGTGTGTCCCTTGTCTTAGGCTACTTTCACACATCAGGTTTTCGGCGTCAGGCGCGATCCGGCGTCGTGCCAGAGCGCCGGATCCGGCAAATATTTCGTAAAACCGGATGTGACGGATCCGTTTTTCTGCCGGATCTGTCTTGTTCTTGACAGACAAAACCGGATCCGTCTCATCCGGTTAATCCGGTTTTTGTTCCGTTTTTTGACGGATTATGCCGGATCCGGTTTTTAAAATTGACCCTTGTGGCCTTCCGAACGGGATTGGCTACTGAAAAACTATATATAGCGTGTTCCTACAGCCCTTCTTTGACAGGTTGTAGAGGAGAAAGTGCAGGTTGGAAAGAAGAGCAAGTTACTGGCGAAGATGGATGTTGTGATTGGAAATATTTTGAAGAATTTGGCGGATTTTACAGCGGAGGCGAATCGTTTGAGGGTGATTGTTCTGGAGAAGGAGAGAGCGAGACAGCAGCACATCAGGCATCGTAGACGACGTTTGTGGATCCACCCCATCACAGCCAAGAGAATGACGCGTGGGGTCTATTCTACACTCTGCATGGACCTTAGACGAAACCCGGATAAATTTTTTGGATATGTTCGGATGAAAATGGAAAATTTTGATTACTTGGTGGAGCGCATTGCACACCTCATAAGAAAAGCAGACACCTATTGCCGCTTCTCTGTTTCACCCGCAGAGCGTCTGATGGTGACTTTAAGGTAAGCCACATTTATTGGATATGCTCGCATCAGAGCACACTTTCACTGCAATCTTGTTGGTGGTAGTTTGTATCTACAAGTGTTATAGCTGAGTTTTGGTATGTAATGCTGTGATTTTAAACTAATTGATTGTTTTTTAATTCCCCACAGATTTCTTGCAACTGGAGAATCCCTTTCGTCACTGCATTTCCAGTACAGACTCGGGATTTCCACCATATCTGGAATAGTGAAGTACACATGCCGTGCACTGTGGGACTCCTTAGCTGAAGAGTTTTTATCAGAGCCCACAACAGAGAGGTGGATTGAAATTTCTGAAAAGTTTCAACAGATATGTCAGTTTCCGAACTGCTTGGGCGCTGTGGACGGGAAACATATCCGCATTGTAAAGCCAGCCGGATCGGGATCGGAATATTTCAATTACAAGAAATATTTTTCCATTGTCCTCATGGCCATCGCTGACGCGGAATACAAATTTATTGCTGTTGATATTCGGGCCTATGGCCGCTCCAATGACTCTCAAGTTTTCAAACTGTCTGCCATGGGGCGTAAACTGTATGGAAACACCTTCCAGTTCCCACCCCCTAGACCGCTGCCGCAAACATCTGGTCCACCTATGCCATTTGTCTGTGTAGGGGATGAAGCCTTCCAGCTGTCAGAACACCTTTTGAAACCGTACTCTAGCAGAGGATTGACAAGAACAAACGCATTTTTAATTACCGCCTCACAAGAGCAAGAAGAATGGTTGAATGTACCTTTGGTATTCTGACAGCCAAATGGCGGGTCCTATTGACTGCGATCAACCTCAAGACAGAAACTGTGAACGAGGTGATCAAAGCTTGCGTGGTACTCCACAATTTTGTTATCTGCAAGGAACCCATTTCCATTGAGGACACCTCTGAAGAAACCACCTTGCAAGATTACCATGTCATTACCACTAGAAGTTCTGTGACGGTTTCAGTAATGAGGGAAAATTTTGCACTATACTTTATGTCACCTCAAGGCAGAGTAAACTGGCAGGATGACAGAGTGTGAAAGATTTGTGCCCTTAACCAAACTTGTGTACCTTTTGTACCAACAGTATATACCTTTGCCAACCAAAGTTGGCTATCTTGTCATGGTCTTACTATTTTTACCTTTAGGCCACAGGTGTGTACCTGGTTGTGTTTTATGCAAAGTATTTCACCTTGTAACAAAAGTTGTGTACATTGTTAGGAAATCACCAACAATAAACACAACTTTTTAGGTGAAATACTTTGCTTCAAACACAACCAGGAACACAACTGTGGCAAAAAGGTAAAATGTACCCACAGTTATATACCTGGTTTTGAATACCTTTTTACCTTTGAAATACCCTGTATTTAACCTTTTGTTTAAACATAGTTCGCCGCAGAAAGAAATGACAGACAACCATTGTGAAACGATAATTTAACTTTTATTTAAAATATTTTTTTTTTGTAAAATGTTTTTAATGTGCAAAAAACTTTTTTAATAAAGGTTTTAAAAACAATAGCCATTTTTATTAAAAAACACATTACAAATCTGTGTAGTGTGGGGTGGAAATACTGCTGGAGGGGCTGCGGGACACTTCGACACTGGGAGTGTGGAGAGAGGACTGGGATCGTGGTGGGGAAGGAACAGTTAGAGGTGAAGGTGTGGAAAAAGCTACAGAATGGGTGGACATGTGGGAGGCAGAAGAGGTGGTGGGCGGTGGAGTGGAGGGTTGGGCAGGGACTGTAGGAGCAGATGATGTTGATGGCAAGTTGTATGGGGAAGGAGTTTGGTAGGGGGAAGGAGTTTGGTACGGGGCAGGTTGCTGGAAGTGGGGAGATGTCTGGTACTGGGGAGGTTGCTGGTACTGGGGAGGTTGCTGGTACTGGGGAGGTGGCTGGTGCTGGGGAGGTGGATAGTATGTAATAGGAGGGGGAGGATGGAAAGTGGCTGGAGGGGGTGCAGGTGGAGGAACTACTGTGGTGGGAGGAGGAGGTTGGGAGGTAACGTGCTCGAGAGCACCGTGGCATGAATGCATTACATGCATCTGCTGGGTAGGAGAGAGCGTTTCCATGCGCTCCACAACAGACCTGAAAAAGGTGTGGTTTGGCGAAGATCTTGCTTCTGAATGCATGGTTTGCAGAAGTGTCTTCACCTCCAGAATGCTGGAGTTGATCTGCTGAAAGCCTGCGGAGATTTGCTCGGACAAGACTTTTAGACAGTTCTGGAAAGATGCATTCAGATGAAAGAACTCTGGCGCATAAGTCTTTTCCTGACCCCTCTGCCGCTGCCGCCCAGTACCCGCAGGTGTACTAGAGGTGGCAGGGGCAGAAGGGTGGGGTAAAGGGAAAGCGATCTCCTCACCAGCAGCTTCATGTAATGTAGGCAGCCACGATGCTCCTGTGCTGGTGGATGGGACAGATGGGTCGAATGTGTGGGAAGGCTGGGAAGGTGCAGATGTACCGGGGCGGTCGAAGTGTCCCTCGGTGCCGGTCTCCTTAGGGATCGCCTCAGAAGGGTCCAATCGTGCAGGCTCCCGAGTGCTGCTCACCGTGCTGTGGAATAAAGAGAAAAAAAAACAATTAAAATAGTGACATGGTATGGCCCTGGCTGAAAAAAAAAAGTTACATAGAAACATTTTTTTTCACATGTGCTGTGTAATATTTACCTTCTGGTGACCATTGTTTCCTGGAGGAACGACAGGGCTTGTGCGTACTTGTACTTGCTCCTGCGCCCTCCAGATCCATTCGGGGCCCGCATCTCTTTATTGAACTCCTTCTTGAAACGATCCCTCACAGACCGCCACCGCTTCACAATTCTGTCCCCTGAAACGAGAAAGGAGTGGTTAGTATACAACATCAGTGTTTCCCAAACTCCAGTCCTCATGGTCCCCAGGGGTCATGTTTTCAGGATTTCCATAGTAAATGGAAATCCTGAACACATGATCCGTGGGGACCACGAGGACTGGAGTTCGGGAAACACTGGTTTACATCAAGCAACCGGTACTGTATATACTTACGCTCTTTAATCTGGGCCCGAGCATCGAGGTCCTCCCAGCGGTCCACAAGGAGCGAACAGATTTCCTCCCAGAGTCGTCGGGTAACGATCAGGTCAGCATGGCGGCGGTCAGCCATATTCCATAGCGGCTCCCTTTCTCTGACGAGATCGATGAGGTGGTCCACGTCAATCCCTCCATCCTCACCGTCAGGGCTGTTGAAGGCTGTTAAAGAAAAAGACAAAAATAACATAATTAGCCTCCACAAAAAAAATGAAATAAAAAGTGCAAAAAAAAAAAGGAAAAATATTTATACTTACACGCTGGTGACCGCCGCGTTGCTGTCGCCGACGACCCTGGGAGGCACTGCGAGGACCTCTTGGCCGAGCACCAGATTGGGAAGACTAGAGAAGAAAACAAAAAATGTTATGTCTTTGGATGTAGGCATTTGTTTGCTGTGTGTGGTCTGCAGAACATTGTTTTCTATGTGTTGTGTGTAGTGTGATGTTGTGTTTCTGCGTTTGATGCAAAAAACTTACCAATTGTGAGCCCACTCCAGGTGTCTGTCCACCCCTTCCTTCTTCTTCTGGGAGCTCCTCTTCATCTTGTGATTCCTGTTTTGAAATAAAAGGCAATGAATAGACATGTATTACAGAGATGATGGATTTTGGAAATAAAAACTTACCGTCAAACGCTGACGATGCGAGGGAGGGCTCCCAGAAGATGATGTGCTGTCTTCCTGTTGGCCACACTCCATGCCTGTGGGTGGTGTTACTGCTGCTGCCAGTGCTGCCACTGTTGCTGCTGCTGCATCTCTTGGGCGGCTGTTGAATAAAGAGAAACAAAGGGCCAATGAATATCTTGATATTCCATGGCCCTAGTTTGGAGGAATGGGGGATTTGATAATTACCATCTCTCATCTGCTGCTGGACTCCCCTCCTGTTGTTCAGCATGCTGCTCCATTTGGGGTGGTGGTGGTGCTGATGGTGCTGCTGCAGTGGTCTCCTGCCTTCTCCTGCGCCTGATTCCTGTCTTGGGTGGCATGTTGGGTGTGGCTGAAGGTCCCACTGTCATGCTTTTATATATGTGTCTTGTGGGCAGAGCTACTGAGCATGCTCAGACCAAAAAAACCGGATCCGGCGCATTGCGGCGCTCATAGGCTTTCATTGTGTGAAAAAGCCGGACGCGCCGGATCCGGCGTGTCCGGCTTTTTCGCCGGAGACAAAAAACGTTACAGTAGCCGTTTTTTCCAGCCGCCGGATTGCGACACATTGCCGGATCTGGCGAAAACCGGATGAAACGCATGGCCATCCGGCGCAAATGCAAGTCAATGGGGGGGAAACCGGATCCGACATTGCAATTTAACGTCTCCGTTCCTCTTAGTTTTTCTTTGTCTTGTCTGGCTTAATCCCACCAAGACTGAATTTATCAAACTGTAATGGGGATAAAATCTCCACATATATTCGCTTTTCCGGATTTTCTTCCTGCTTCAAATGAGCCTTCATCCGACTGTCAAAACAAACAAACAAACTTCTGGTATAACTCTGTCGTCCACGCGAACCAAATCTACCGTGATGCTCTAAGTAGACTTTGAAGGAGGATCCACTGAGACAATTGTTCCAACTTTGGGAACAGTGCCTTGAAAAACACCACTAGGACCTGCACCCGTCACTGGGGATAACCATCTGAAAAAATTCTCCTGCCATCGGCCAAACTCAAACCCATCACACCACCCTCGCCAGCACTTACCCTTGAACGAAGATCCTCAACATTCTTTTGAAATACACGCAAACCATGTCTTACCAGGCTGACTACATGGGATCCCTGAATCGGTCGTCACCTCAATCACTGCTCCTGCCTCGCTGCCCTAGGACACCCTCTCCTTCTGATGCAGACTCGGGGCCCAGGGATATCTCCAGGAGAAGCTGGCGTATTCAACTTGCAGCCTGATCTGGTCATGCTGGTGTGAGTATCTTGCCATCCAGGTAAAGGAGCAGGGACTTCAGTTGCACTCCTGGAACCACCCTGCTGCTCCTTGACCCTGGTGTGCTGCTTTCTATCACCACTGGCTCCTGGCCCTTCAGCTAGTACACTCCGGTCTGCTGCTCTGCATCCCCTCCACCGATACCTACCACAAATCTCCCAATGTCTCTTGCTGTTAGGTTGTGTGTGGATGCACAGGACCACTTCCAGGTTCATGTCCAGCTCACGGGATGTTCCAGAGTGCCTCTTGCACCGAACACAAATCGCAACCCATAAGAGGGACAGTGACATCTCTCAATCACCTCCCTGGTACCGTGCTGGCTGTGAAGGCAGAGGCCATGCTGGAGGGTCTCCGTTGGGACTCTGGATCCTGCTTCTTGAACGAGCAGTCGCAACGCAGCGGAGTCTTCAGTCACCTCGCTGACTCCTCCGGTTATCGTCCACTGCAGACATCTGTTCTGCCAAAGACCTCTTCTTTTGAAACAAGGCCTCAATCTTCACAGATGTAAGTCCACAATGTAAGTTCGTCATCCAGGTGTAGAATTCTTGTCCCTTTCGTAACCCTAACCCATATATCCCCCAATTAGACCCTCCCATTAACCAATCCAAAAAGACCCTTAAAACCCACCACCACCACCCATTCCTTATGTCCCTCACTTAAGTTCACCCCCCACAAATCACTCCCAAAAAAATGTAATCTCTTATATACCGAACAGGGCCTAGCATCCCTCCTAAGTCATGGAGCCCCCCCTAAGCCCTATGGTTGGGATGCAGTCCGTGCTATTACTAGACTATTAAGGCATTCTGGAGCAAAATATTGTGCCTGCCCAGTGCCAGAAAGTTTGGTCTGAATAATGGATCCTCCAACAGGATAATGACCCAGAACTCATAGCTAAAAACATCCAGGAATGACTAAGAGAAAAGCATTGGGCTATTCAGAACTGGCCTCTATGATCCCTGATCTAAATTCTATTGAATATCTGTAGAAGGAACTGAAACATGCAGCCTGGAGAAGAGGTGCCTTCAGACCTGAGAAGTGGAGTAGTTTAACTCGTGAACAGTTGGCTAAAATACCTCTGGACATATGTAGAAGTCTCATTGAGAGTTGCATAAATTGTGTGTTAACAATGATTGCATCAAAAGATTGTGCAAAATAAAAGGTTAAAGGGGTTGTCCATTCTTGGTATTTACATACTTCTGGCCACATTCAGACAGTGTCTTGCCTCTCTTAATACACTTACATTGAGTAATTTATGCACCAAACTAGTTGGCTTATGACCACATCTAGGCACACTACATACTTGTGGTCACATGCTTGTTGCTTCCGGCACCGAAGAATCCTTGTAGTGCATGTGCTGTGAGGATTCACTTTTTTGTTTTTCTACCACAATGCAGAAGCAATGTCTGTGTTTTTTTTCATTAGGTTTATGTTCAGTAAATTTAAATTGAAATTTGCTTTTGCCAGTTTCAAGAGATTTTAGTGACCATTGTGGGTTGTTCTTTAACAGAAGGGTACCAACAATTTTGTCCGTGTGTAAGGTATTGAGTTGCAACCAGACTCCAGGATCTGCATATTAACTCTTTTAGGAAAGATACTTGCCATTGTAGAATCCAAAACATTGGACATTTCTCTTATTGTTTCAAGCCAGGAAGTTGCATGCCTATCATTAGTTGGATCCTTCACCTCCCTCCAATGCAGGGCTAAAGAATAAAATGAACAACCTTATAGACCTAGACAGGCCCAGGAGTCACATCCTTCGTTTTGCTTTCCAACTGTCCTTTTGATTTACAGTACTCATACAGTTCTTAATATAAATGAGTACACCCCTCTTACTCTATCTCTTTGAACACTAAAGTTTCTAAAATTTTTTACAAGACTGAGTTCCATAAAACATGTTTAACCCATAACATGAAAATAAAATTAATATATTATAAAAGCTTACATTTTGCTCTAAATCTGTTGTTGCAAAATGAATACACCCTACAACTACTAAATATAGTGTTTAAATTACGTCTGTGATTATAAAGGACAGCATCATTGAGGAGTACTCATTTGTGCTGATCACTGTTTGACCAAACTTGATGCTAAGAGGTTAAATGAGTGATCCAAAGGCAAATTTATCTACCAACTCCCTATCTATATAGTCCTATTATCTCAGACTAGCTGTTGAACCTGTTCTACGCCCTGCTGGTGAGTATTTTTATTGGTACACTTCCAGCAAGATTTTTTCCAGACTATACAATTTGCTTATACAGTGTCTTCAATAAAAAGTTGTTGGAATAGTGCTGTATGCATACTCGCTGGCTCCTCTGCCATTTTATTAAAGTAATGTACTACAATGTCAACATAGGAGTGCGCATGCACAGTCATAGGGATAATGGCAATGGGCAGTGCATGCACACTGCTTTGTTGCCTTTGGAGTTTATTACTTTAACCTCTTCCTGACATTAGACGTACTATTCTGTCCCTGTGCCTTAGGACTTAATGCCCATGGACGGAATAGTATGTCATCACCTATCAGCCGCATGAAAACCTGGGATTGCAGCCGGCACTGGGACCGGAGCGTGCGGCTGCATAGAAATACAAGCGAGTATGAGCCCTGAAGCTCTGTATTCTGCTCCTTCGGCCAGGGTTTTTGTGATTGATACCATGTCGGAGGCTTTCCCCATTACAAATGGCACTAGGCAGGGGTGTCCTCTTTTCCCCATAGTGTTCATTTTAGCTTTAGAACCACTTGCCCAAGCAATTGGACAAAGCCCAGATATCTGGGACATAGAGGTGGGGAAACAATCTCATTGCATCACGTTGGATGCTGATGATGTGATATTGACGTTAGCACGCTCCATGGAGTCTTTGCCGGCAGCTCTAGAGATTATTGAAAAGTTTGGCCTCCTATCTTACTACAAAATTAATGAGAATAAATCTCAAATTTTACCCATTAACGTACTATTACCACAGTTGAAGCGCCTTAAGGCCACTATGAGGATGGACTGGCAGATGGAGAAAATGTTATACCTGGGAACGTTGGTAACATCATCCTCCAATAATTTGTACAAAGGCAACTACCTCCCCCTATTAGCAGATATTGAGAATGAGATTAGCAGACTTTGGAAATTTGAAGTCTCTTGGGTGGGTCGTATTGCACTGTTTAAGATGTTATCACTGCCCAAAATGTTGTATTTATTCTGCACGGTGCTGATATCACCTCCAAAGGTGTTTTTTTTCAACGCTCTCATAAGCTCCTGAATGCCATCATCTGGGGAGGAAAACTGCCTTGGTTGTCGAAACCTTTGTTACAATGCGCAAAACCAGTGGGGGGGGGTGAGACTCCCTAATGTGAATGATTACTATATAGCAACTCAATTCAGCCGGTTGAAGAACTGGTGGAATTACGATCCCCCAAGTAGGTGGTCCCAAATAGAGGTACAGTTTGCACCCTCACACGATCTCAAGGCAGTGCTATAGCCAGCTCTGGTTAACCCATGGAACGTGGGGCCCTCCTCCCACTGACTAAGCATTCCCTGTCAAATTGGCTTTAGGTTCACTCCTCCAGCCAGACACACATCCCTTCGTTGCCTATGGAGGCACCTTTAGAACTTCTGGAGGTATTATCAGAGGACCTTGACCTGTACCAGTGGAAGATAGGCGGGATCACTGTATTAAGCTATATAATTGAAGATCGCACTCTTACCCTTTGCCCAATTGCAAAATAGGTTTGGCTTGACTTTTGAAGGTCATTGCTCATATCTTCGGGTACAACACATTTTAAAGATATATCAAAATTTCCCATATAGGGTCAATAGTGATATTATTAGGGCCCTATCTTCCTCATTCCTGGATATGGGTTTGAGACCCCTTTATGATTCCTTGGGACACGAGCAGATTCATAAAATCTATGCCCTTCATATTTTGGGAAAAAGACCTCGGTAGAGCCATACCTGACCAGGACTGGTTAAAAGTAATTAAATTAGCAGGGCGGATGTTTGGTTGTGCGGCCCACTTTGAATCACACTTGAAGCTGATACTGCGCTGGTATTTTACTCCCTTGAAGCTCCATTCCATGTTTCCCAACACCTCACACCTTTGTTGGCAAAACTGTTATCAGGTGGGGTCCTTATATCATATATTTTGGGATTGTCCGCTTATAACTTGTTTGTGGGACCACACTTTTAGACTTGTATTACTTGTGGTGGGACAGATCATTCAGCCGACTCACGAGATGGCGCTCCTCTTAAACCTACATGCATTCTCCCCGTGATCTGGAGTAGGAACAGCTCATATTGTGTTAAGGTACTGTCACACTTAGCGATGTAATAATAATAATAATAATAATAATCTTTATTTATATAGCGCCAACATATTCCGCAGCGCTTTACAGTTTAACAGTTTCAAAACACAAGTCATAAGTAACAACGCTAACAATACAATAATTAAAGCAAAATAAGACGAAATAAGACGACCCTGCTCGTGAGAGCTTACAATCTACAATGAGGTGAGGGAGATACAGAGTACAGGTGTGTATTTACAATGGTGTATTTACAATGAAAGTCCAGCCATCTTGCGGGAGTGAAGGATGGATGGAGATAGTGAATGGGCTACACACGCACACTTACACAGAGAATGACTTTGATTAGTGAATGTGATAGGCCGCTCTGAACAGGTGTGTTTTGAGGGAGCGCCTAAAACTATGCAAATTGTGGATAGTCCTGATTTCTTGGGGTAGAGCATTCCAGAGGATAGGAGCAGCACGGGAGAAGTCTTGGAGTCGGGACCAGCACCCTGCTCCTTCCACCATATATCTCCCTCTGTGTCCCCCCCATAGACCAGCACACTGCTCTCCTGAAATACTCCGTGCTACTGTCACCCTGCTCCCAAAATCCTTGCTGTGTCTACTTATCAGTAACTTTGCAGTCACCATCAAAATGGCTGCTCACTGTGTTCCTAAATGTCATCCTCTCTTTTCTCTTAGCAAACACCCAGAAGGGGAGGAGAGGAGTGACACCACACCCATGTCAGCAGATTCCGCCCATAATTACTGCAGGGCAGTAATGTGAGCTAGTTGTATACTACGTTTTTGTGCCAAATTTCAGTAGCTGCTCCCCCTAGTGTTAAAAAGTAGAAATGCCAAACTTTTTAAAATTATATTTCATATTCTGCAAAATTAAAAACAAATGATATTTTTTAAGAAAATGTAAACATTAATTCTTTACATTTCTTCAATTGCTGAAAAAATTTTTTTTGGATGGCACCTTCCCTTTAAATGTCGTTGACTTCTGAACAGGCCGCTAGAGCCAACAGACTCTAAGGCCATTTTTTGCTCATGAATTGCCATGGCAAATATCAGGACCATACAATCATGACCTCAGGATGTCGATGGGGATAAAGCGGGAGAAGCCACACTCTTTTAGATATTTATATGATATAGTCATTATTGACAGCAGCATCTAAAGGGTTAAAGATATATGGACAATGACAACACTGATCGCGGCTGATGCAGCAAGTTGTCAGCTATAGTGTACAGCCAACAGCCGCTGGATTGTCACCTGTATGGAGAGGCTATTCTCTTACAGTCACATGTTAAAGTTTGGGCACCCCTATTAATGTTAACCTTCTTTCTCTACAACAACCCTGGCCCCTGCAACAGCCACCCCAGCCCCATACATCCAACAACCGATGTACCAGCGATCCCGACCAGCGATATGACGTGGTCAGGATCGCTGGTACATCGCTAAGTGGTCGCTAGTGAGCTGCCACATAGGCAGATCTCACTAGCGACATCGCTGGGGACGGGGATCGCTACTTACCTGTCACACCAGGTGATCCTGCGTCCTCCTGCCCGGCTCCACGAGTCGCTCGTCCTCACAGCAGGAAGCGCCGCAGGAAGCTGACGACGAGAAACAGTCCTGAACGTTCTCGCGTGATCAGCGATAACCAGCGGGGGAGCCGGTCGTAGGTAAGTATCAGACACAGAGATATCGCTAGCAATATCGCTATAACGTCACTAGTTATAGCGATATTGCTAGCGATATCTCTTAGTGTGACATGCCCTTTAGAAACAAGACTTCTATTAGCTAAATATTGGAAAACAGATGTTTTTCCTAAGAAAGAGGCCATAGCTCAAGCGGTTAATACCACGTTTATTTTTGAAAAAATGTTAGCCCACAAAAACAACGTCTTACAGAAGTTCACCAGGGATTGGCAGGCTTGGATAGCCATACAGTCAGCGAGTCATAGTTAACCAATCAAATAAAGGTCGGGAATGAGTCCTGGGGATGAGAGCGTTGAGACCGGTGCTCTTTGTTTACACTGCAATGGTTGTATAATTACGTATTTATGTTATATTGACCTGTGTTGCACATTTGTGCTAATGTTGCATTATAATTTCAATAAAAACTAATAAAAAAGCGATAGTCATGTGCCTGAAAATGTTACCAATAAAAACGTCAACTCGTCCCGCAAAAAAACAAGACCTCACATGACTATGGGCGCCAAAATATGGAAAAATTATAGTTCTCAAAATGTGATGCAAAAACTATTTTTTGCAATAAAAAGCGTCTTTTAGTGTGTGACAGCTGCCAAACATAAAAACCTGGTATAAAACCCGCTATAAATAGTAAATCAAACCCCCCTTTATCACCCCCTTATTTAGGGAAAAATAATAAAAGTATATTTCCATTTTCCCATTAGGGTTATGGTTGGGGTTGGGGCTAAAGTTAGGGTTGGGGCCAAAGTTAGAGGTGTGTTGGGATTAGGGTTGGAGTTAGAATTGGGGGGGTCTCCACTGTTTAGGCACATCAGGGACTCTCTCAATTCTAGCCAATTCTGCATTGAAAAAGTCAAACGGTGCTCCTTCCCTTCTGAGCTCTGCTATGTGCCCAAACCAATATCCGATAATTTGGGTGAAAATATTAAGTTTCCCAACCAATAATTACACTATCCTACAAAAAAAATCTTAGGAAACTATTAAAAAATAAACAATTCTTTATTTAATGACATATAACAAAACATACACATTAAAAATGGTACATGATTAGACAACACGTGGTACGTCCTTTTAAAACGTGGTATCAATTATACAGATTTTTTCAGGATACAATTATCCTCTCAGTCGTCCTTAATTCAAATATATTAACCTCTAGAAATTATCCACATTAATTAATAGAAGGAAAAACCATGTGCATTTTATAAATATCTCTAGTTATTTGCATAGTTTTATTAACAATTATTTGAGAAAATGCATCACATGGTTTTATATATATTCTTTATTGTTATACTGCCACCAAGTGGTGCAAAAAATACATTATCCTTCTAAAAATTCATGAATATCCAGCTTCATTTATTTATCATCCTCATATATGGATTGTCAAGAGCGCCGGGAACTACTCAATTGCATAAAAATAAAAAATCAATAAAGTGCATAGTGCAAAAATAGTTTGTGGAAAAGTGCATGCATAGTGCAAAAGTGCCAGGCAGTCTTCACCACACAGACATACATGAGCCTCAGAACGACATACCACAGGTTAAATGCTGAAGGACCACGTGTAGGAATCCCCTTAACGCGCGTTTCGCGTTCTTGCTTCTTCCGAAGGGGTCATGTGCCCAAAGAGTGGTTTTCCCCCACATATGGGGTATCTGCATACTCAGGACAAATTGCACAACAACTTTTGGGGTCCAATTTCTCCTGTTACCCTTGGGGAAAATAAATTGGGGGCAAAAAGATCATTTTTGTGAAAAAAAATGATTTTTTATTTTTATAGCTCTACATTATAAACTTCTGTGCTCACCACACATCTAGATAAGTTCCTTAGGGATCTACTTTCCAAAATGGTGTGACTTGTGGGGAGTTTCGACTGTTTAGGCACATCAGGGGCTCTCCAAACGCAACATGGCGTCCCATCTCAATTCCAGCCAATTTTGCATTGAAAAGTCAAACGGCGCTCCTTCCCTTCCAAGCTCTGCCATGCGCCCAAACAGTGGTTTACCTTCCTATATGGGGTATCAGCGTACTCGGGACAAATTGTACAACAACTTTTGGGGTCCAATTTCTCCTGTTACCGTTGGTAAAATAAAACAAATTGGATCTGAAGGAAATTTTTTTGTGAAAAAAAGTTAAATGTTCATTTTTTTTAATCCCTTTACCCCCAAGTGTGGTTTGCACATTCATGACCGGGCCAATTTTTACAATTCTGACCACTGTCTGTGAGGTCATAACTCTGGAATGATTCCTTGGATCCTGGTGATTCTGACATTGTTTTCTCGTGACATATTGTACATCATGTTAGTGGTAAAATTTCATTGATATAACTTGAATTTATTTGTGAAAAAAATGGAAATTTGGCGAAAATGTTGAAAGTTTTGCAGTTTTCCAGCTTTGCATTTTTATGCCCTTAAATCACAGAGATATGACACACAAAAAACTTAATAAATAACATTTCCCACATGTTTACTTTACCTCATTTGGGAAACAACATTTTTTTGTTAGAACGTTATAAGAGTTAATAGTTGACCAGCGATTTCTCATTTTTACAACCCCATTTTATTTTTAGGGACCACATCACATTTGAAGTCACTTTGAGGGGTCTATATGATAGAAAATACCCAAAAGTGACACCATTCTAAAACCTGCACCCCTCAAGGTGCTGAAAACCACATACAAGAAGTTTATTAACCCTTCAAGTGCTTCACAGTAATTTTTTGAATGTTTAAAAAAATGAACATTTAACTTTTTTTCACAAAAAAATTACTTCAGGTCCAATTTTTTTTATTTTACCAAGGGTAACAGGAGAAACTGGACTGCAAAAATTATTGTGCAATTTGTCCTGGGTACGCTGATACCTGATATGTCGGAGGGAACCTCTGTTTCAGCGCATGGCAGGGCTCTGAAGGGAAGGAGTGCAATTTGACTTTTTCACTGCAAAATTGGCTGGAATTCAGATTGGACGCCATATCACGTTTGGAGAGCCCCTCATGTGCCTAAACAGTGGAAACCCCACAAGTGACCCTATTTTGGAAACTAGACCCCCCCAAGGAACTTATCTAGCTGTGTGGTGAGAACTTTGAACCCCTAAGGGCTTCACAGAGGTTTATAATGTTCAGCCATACAATTAAAAAATCATATTCCACAAAAATGATCTTTTCACCCCCAAATTTTATTTTCCCAAGGGTAACAGGAGCCCAAAAGTTATTGTGCAATTTGTCCTGAGTACGCTGATACCCCATATGTGGGGGTAAACCACTATTTGGGCGCATGGCAGAGCTCGGAAGGGAAGCAGGGCCATTTGACTTTTTTGGCTCGAATTGAGATCGGACGCCATGCCACGTTTGGAAAGCCCCTGATGTGCTTAAACAGTGGAAACCCCCCACAACTGACACCATTTTGGAAACTAGACCCCCCCCCAAGGAACTTATCTAAATGTGTGGTGAGCACTTTGAACCCCCAAGTGCTTCACAGAAGTTTATAACGCCCGGGCGTGAAAATAAAAGAAATAATTTTTTTCCACAAAAATGATATTTTTGCCCCCAATTTTTTATTTTCCCAATGGTAACAGGAGAAATTGGACCCCAAAAGTTGTAGTGCAATTTGTCCTGAGTAGGCTGATACCCCATATGTTGGGGTAAACTACTGTTTGGGCGCGTGGCAGAGATTGGAAGGGAAGGAGGCACCGTTTGACTTTTTCAACCCAGAATTGGCTGGAATTGAGATCAGACGCCATGTTGCGTTTGGAGAGCACCTGATGTGCCTAAACAGTGGAAACCCCCGATTCTAACTCCAACCCTAACCCGAACACACCACTGACCCTACTCTCAGCCCTAACCCTAATGGGAAAATGGAAATAAATACATTTTTTTAAATTTTATTATTTTTCCCTAACTAAGAAAGTTATAAAGGGGGGTTTGATTTACTATTTTTAGCGGGTTTTTATGTTTGGCAGCTGTCATACGCTAAAAGTAAAGTGCTGCAGAATATGTCGGCGCTATAGAAATAAAATTTTATTATGTTTCGCCTTCTTTTTACTATCACACCCATACTACTCTATTTCTCCCTAACTCCTGCAATCCCTCCACCCAGTAAGGAACTTGTCATTTCCCCCTCCATCCTTCCCAGCCATCTCACCTCTTCGTCACAACTGTTCCTCCACATACAATCCTTTTTATCCAGGCACACACGGCCACATCATGTCCTATTCTGCTCCCACCTTCTAATGCTTTGTCTATTACTCCTCATTGCTGGCGACGTATCCCCAAATCCTGGCCCTCCTCAACACATCCCTACACTCACTTCTATCACCCTGCCACGATCCTCTACACGTCTTCACAACCATGATAACCATATACCCATTCATCCAGCCCCCACTCCCCCGGTCCCCCTACCTGGAACCCTATGGAACGCACGCTCTGTCTGCAATAAGCTATCATTTATCCATGACCTTTTTATCACCAACAAACTCTCCTTCCTTGCCATCACTGAAACCTGGCTCACTCCCTCTGACACAGCCTCTCCAGCTGCACTCTCCTGTGGTGGATTCCATCTCACACCCCTCGCCCCAGCAACAAATGTGGTGGAGGAGTTGGCTTGCTCCTGTCTGATACCTGCTCCTTCACCCCAATTCCTCTGCCACCCTCCGCAACGTTTCCCTCGTTCGAAGTGCACTCCGTGCGCATCTATTCCCCCTCCAACCTCCAACTGGCTGTCATCTACCGCCCCTGAGGAACTAGCCATCTCCACCTTTCTCGACCACTTCACCACCTGGCTACTCCATTTCCTTTCTGCTGACATCCCCACCATCATGGGCGACTTCAACATCCCCATAGACACTTCCACTCTGGCTGCCTCTAAACTTCTATCGCTCACGGCTTCCCTCGACCTCACTCTATGGTCCTCTGCGGCCACTCACAAAGATGGTCACACGCTGGACCTTATCTTCACCCGTCTCTGTTCCCTCACTAATCTCAATAACTCACCCCTCCCCCTGTCTGACCACAACCTACTGACATTCTCTTCCCTCTCCTACTGCACAATCCCCGCTCCATAAACTCGCTCACCCTCGCAAGAATCTCAAACACCTCAATTTACAGTCACTCTCTGAGTCCCTTCTCCCTCTTACAGACATAGCTTCCCTTCATGACACAGATGCTGCTGCCACTTTTTATAACACCACAATAACCGCAACACTTGATTCAGCTGCCCCCCTCACGCAGAGCAAAACACCAACAATCAACAGGCAGCCCTGGCTGACCAGCCTGACCAAAGAACTGAGACTGGTTTCCAGGGTCGCTGAGCGGAGATGGAAGAGAACCCATTCTACTGAGCACTTCAGCGCATACAATCAGTCCCTTGCCAGCTTTAAGTCCGCGCTCTCTGCCGCAAAGCAAACTTCCTTTGAATCTTTCATATCCTCCCTGTCTCACAACCTTAAACAGCTCTTCAACACTTTCAATTCTCTACTCCGTCCCACAGCACCTCCTCCCACTCCTCTCATTTCTGCTGAAGACTTTGCCTCCTTCTTTAAGCAGAAGATCAACACGATTAGACAAAACTTTGGCCTGCAGCCCCCAATGCCCCTCTTAGCCACTCAGCCCTGTTCTGCAAAAGCCAGCTTCTCCACCAGGACAGAAGATCAGCTCTCCACCCTTCTGTCAAGATCACACCTCACCACGTGTGCCCTCGACCCACTCCCGTGTCACCTCATCCCTAACTTGGCCACAGTCTTCATCCCATCTCTAACACACCTCTTCAACCTTTCACTTACAAATGGTGCCTTTTCCTCATCCTTCAAACATGCCTCAATCACACCCATCCTCAAAAAGCCCTCCCTTGACCCATCCTCTGTGTCTAACTATCGTCCAATATCTCTTCTCCCTTACGCCTCAAAACTACTGGAACAGCATGTATATCTTGAACTGTCCTCCCACCTCTCCTCCTGTTCCCTCTTTGACTGGTTACAATCTGGCTTCCGACCGCATCACTCAACTGAAACTGCCCTAACTCAAGTCACTAACGACTTACTAACCGCCAAGAGCAAGCAACACTACTCTTTCCTCCTCCTGGATCTGTCCTCTGCCTTCGACACCGTAGACCATTCCCATCTGCTACAGACTCTCTCATCTCTTGGCATCACAGACTTGGCCCTATCCTGGATCTCATCATACCTAACAGACCGAACATTTAGTGTCTCCCTCTCACACATCACCTCCTCACCTCGCCTCCGTCTGTCGGTGTTCCTCATGACGATGACACGCAGATCTACCTATCTGGACCCAACCTCGCCTCCTTACTGAAATTCCACAATGTCTGTCTGCTATCTCAGCCTTCTTCTCTGCTCGCTTTCTGAAACTGAACATGGACAAAACAGAACTCATCATCTTTCCCCCATCTCACTCTACCCCTCCACCAGACCTATCCATCAATGTCAGTGGCTGCTCTCTTTCCCCAGTCCCGCACGCTCGGTGCCTTGGGGTGATCCTCGACTCTGCGCTCTCTTTCAAACCACATATCCAAGCCCTCGCCGCCTCAAACTCAAAAATATTTCCCAGATCCGCTCATTCCTCAACCACGAAACCAAAAAAACACTAGTGCATGCTTTTATCATCTCTCGCCTTGACTACTGCAACCTCCTACTCTCTGGCCTCCTCTCTAGCACTCTGGCACCGCTCCAGTCCATCCTACACTCTGCTGCCCGACTAATCCACCTGTCTCCACGCTATTCCCCAGCCTCTCCCCTATGCCATGCCCTTCACTGGCTCCCTATTGCCCAGAGGCTCCAATTCAAAACCCTAACCATGACATACAAAGCTATCCACAACCTGTCTCCTCCATACATCTGTGACATGGTCTCTAGGTACCTACCCGCATGCAACCTTCGATCATCTCAAGATCTCCTTCTCTACTCCCCCTTATCTCTTCTCACAACCGCATACAAGACTTCTCCCGTGCTTCCCCCATACTCTGGAACTCTCTGCCACAACACATCAGATTCTCACCATCAACGGAAACCTTCAAGAAGAACCTGAAGACCCACCTGTTCTGACAAGCCTACAGCCTGCAATGATCCTCGGTCTACTGAACCACCGCACGACCTGCTCTACCCTTTCCTACTGTATCCTCACCCATCCCTGTAGACTGTGAGCCCTTGCGGGCAGGGTCCCCTCTCATGTACTTGTGTGTCCCTTGTCTTACACATGTTTATTATACTTGTCTATATTTCCCCTTTTCACGTAAAGCGCCATGGAATAAATGGCGCTATATAAATGCATAATAATTATTATCAAAGACGCTTTTTATTGTAAAAATAGTTTTTGCATCACCACATTTTGAGAGCTATAATTTTGCCGTATTTTGACCCATCGAGTCATGTGAGGTCTTATTTTTTGCGGAACGAGTTGACGTTTTTATTGATACCATTTTCGGGCACGTGATATTTTTTGATCGCTTTTTATTCCGATTTTTGGGACAAAAATGAACAAAAAACAGCATTTCATGAATTTCTTTTGGGGGGTGCGTTTTCACCGCTCTGCGTGTGGTAAAATTGATAAAGCGGTTTTATTCTTCGGGTCAGTGGGACAGTTTTATAGGGCGGGTCGTTATGGACGCGGCAATACTAAATATGTGTACTTTTATTGTTTTTGGGTTTTTTTGATTTCCAAAAAATGAATTTTAGGGAATATTTTTTTTTTCACTTTATTTTATTGTCCCGGGGGGGGGGACATCACTGTTGTGTCAGATCGCTGATCTGACAGTGTGGACAGCACTCTGTCAGAGCAGCGATCTGACAGGCACTGCTGCAGGCTTCCTCGTGCCTGCTCTCTGCAGGCACTGAGTAAGCCGCCTCCCTGTTGGCCCACGGTCATCTTGGATCCGGGGGCCTGCAGGGAAGGAGGCCCCCAGAGCAGCGCAGCACATCGCGCTGCGGGTCTCAGGGAAGCACGGAGGGACCCCCCTCCCTGCCGATGCTTCCCTAATCCCCTGGTACACTGCGATCATGTTTGATCGCAGTGTGCCAGGGGTTAACATACCGGGGGCAGTTCGTGACCGCCCCTAACACATAGTGCCGGGTGTCAGCTGTGATAATCAGCTGACATCCGGCCGGCAGCGCCGCTGATCGCTGAGACGTATTATCCCGTCCCTGGTCATAGGGGCCCTGGTATCGTGGATGGGATGGTGCATCTCATGTCAGAAAGGGTTTAAACATTCCAAAAATTCCTGTGAAGCACCTGAAGGGTTAATAAACGTCCTGAATGATTTTGAGCACCTTCAGGGGTGCAGTTTTTAGAATGGTGTCACTTTTGGGTATTTTCTATCACATTGACTCCTCAAAGTGACTTCAAATGTGTTGTGGTCCCTAAAAAAAAAATGTTGTAAAAATGAGAAATCGCTGGTCAACTTTTAACCCTTATATCTTCCTAACAAAAAACAAATGTTGGTTCCAAAATTGTGCTGATGTAAAGTAGACATGTAGGAAATGTTATTTATTAACTACCGTATTTTTCGCTTTATATGACGCTCCGGATTATAAGACGCACCCCAAATTTTGAGGAGAAAAATAGGAAAAAAACTTTATTTTTAATAAAATGGTGGTGCATCTTATAATCCATGCGTCTTATTGCTTTCCAGGGGTGGTGATGGAGGAGGCCGGAGTGGAACATTGCTGCTGGGATGAGGGGGTGTTTTGATGTGCAGCGTGCCGCTGCCGGTGTCTGTTACTGCCGCCGCCCTCTGTCCCCTGATGCTTGCCACCACCGCCACGCTCTGTCCCCCGGTGCCTGCTTGCCACCACCGCCGCACTCTGTCCCCCAGTGCTTGCCACCACCGCCACGCTGTCCCCCGGTGCCTGCTTGCCACCACCGCCGCGCTCTCCCCCGGTTCTTACCGCCACCACCGCGCTCTGTCCCCCCGGTGTTTGCCGCCATCGCCGCGCTCTGTCCCGTTCTGAGGGTACTTGCCGCGGCACTCTGTGCCCTGATGCTGCCGCTGCGCTGTCCGCCACCGCCGCGCTCCTGTCCCCCGGTGGTTTCTTCCGCCCCACCGCCGCCGCCGCGCTCTGTCCCGTTCAGCGTGGGGGGGTCTCTGTCGCTCCATGCCTGCTTTCTTCCTGGAAAATGGCCGCCGCGCATGCGCAGACGGACATCTCGGCACTGAAATCTCGGGAGATTTTCTCGTTTTTTTTGTAAAACCGGATCCAGCAAAATGCAATGCCGGATCCAGTTTTTCCCCATTGACTTGCATTAGCGCCGGATCGCGCCGGATGGCATTGCGTTTCATCCGTTTTTTGCCGAAAACGGCTACTGTAACGTTTTTTGTCTCCGGCGAAAAAGCCGGAAGCGCCGGATCCGACGCTTCCGGCTTTTTGCTACAATGAAAGTCTATGGGCGCCGGAATGCGCCGGATCCAGAAAAAGACGGATCCAGCTACCGGATCCGTTTTTTTAAGTCTGCGCATGCTCAGATCCAATTGGCCAGCCCCCAGGAAACAGATATAACCTGCTAGACGGATCCAGCAGAAAAACGGATCCGTTTCTACAGTTCTCCAAAATTTATGCCGGATCCGTTTTTTCTAAAAATAGCCGGATCCTGCCTGACGGCAAAAAACTGATGTGTGAAAGTAGCCTTACTCACCTTTCTCCCTGCAGCGCGTCGTCTGCGTTCATTGAAATTGGCGCCGGAGTTGGTGCAAGCGCCTATCGTTCCATATGGCACATTTTGTTGAAGACATTACAATTTTGTCTTCAACAAAATGGCGCTGAGATCGCGCTATACGCAGGCGCTGACTCTGGCATCACACTACTCCTCCACCCTCACTGGAGATTGTGGTAGGTATGTCCTCATGGTGCCGGAGATTGCAATATGCAGTCATCGCATACGCATACCGCGATCTACGGCAACACACTTTTCCATCCTCATCCTCCTCCCTCTCACCGCTTGGATTTGTCAGAGTCCAGCCACACTGCCCAGGTGCAGTCTATAGATGCTTTGGACAGCAAGTCGCATCCAGCACTATATTATAGATCTATTTATATAAAAATGAGTGTATATATGTGTGTGTGTATCAGCCACGCCCACTCCACATGGCAACCAATCACTAAACATCTTTGATTTCACCAGAGCTGTTTAAAAGAAGCTGAGCTTTGATTGGTTGTTATGAGCAACAGTTTTCCTTATAGGCAGTTGTGGTAACTGAGGCCTATTATTCTTATCATTTCTATGGGGTTCTGTAAAGCTGGAAATAACACAATTTATTACCGTGCCGACACAGACCGACATCTGACACAGACTGCAGGGGGAAGCCAGTATCACACAGGATAGGATTAGATACACAGCTCAGCAGGCAGTATCACACAGGATAGGATTAGATACACAGCTCAGCAGACTATCACACAGCAGAGGATTAGATACACAGCTCAGCAGACAACACAGGACAGGATTAGATACATGGCTCAGCAGACAGTAACACACAGGATAGGATTAGATACACGGCTCAGCAGACTATCACACAGGAGAGGATTAGATACATGGCTCAGCAGACTGTATCACACAGGAGAAGATTAGATACACTGCGCAGCAGACAGTAACACACAGGATAGGATTGGATACACTGCTCAGCAGACAGTGTCACACAGGATAAGAGTAGATACATGGTTCAGCAGACTGAATCACACAGGATAGGATTAGATACACAGCCCAGTATCACATATATGTGTGTGTGTGTATCAGCCACGCCCACTCCACATGGCAACCAATCACTAAACATCTTTGATTTCACCAGAGCTGTTTAAAAGATGCTGAGCTTTGATTGGTTGTTATGAGCAACAGTTTTCCTTATAGGTTGTTGTGGTAACTGAGGCCTATTATTCTTATCATTTCTATGGGGTTCTGTAAAGCTGGAAATAACACAATTTATTACCGTGCCTACACAGACCACCCTCTGACAGACTGCAGGGGGAGCCCAGTATCACACGGGAGAGGATTAGATACACGGCTCAGTAGACAGTGTCACACAGGAGAGGATTAGATACACGGCTCAGCAGAGTTTATAACACAGGAGAGGATTAGATACACGGCTCAGCAGACTATCACACAGGAGAGGATAAGATACACGGCTCAGCAGACAGTAACACACGATAGGATTAGATACACGGCTCAGCAGACTGAATCACACGAGAGAATTGGATACATGGCTCAGCAGACTATCACACAGGAGAGGATTAGATACACTGCTCAGCAGACAGTCACACAGGATAAGAGTAGATACACGGCTCAGCAGACTGAATCACACAGAATAGGGATTAGATACAAAGCCCAGTATCACACAGGATAGGATTAGATACACAGCTCAGCAGACTATCACACAGGAGAGGATTAGATACATGGACCAGCAGACAGTAACACACAGGATCGGATTAGATACATGACTCAGCAGACAGGTGTTACACAGGATAGGATTAGATACACAGCACACGGCTCAGCAGACATTGTTACACAGGATAGGATTAGATACACAACCCAGTATCACAAAGGATAGGATTAGATACACAGCTCAGCAGGCAGTATCACACAGGATAGGATTAGATACACAGCTCAGCAGACTATCACACAGCAGAGGATTAGATACACAGCTCAGCAGACAACACAGGACAGGATTAGATACATGGCTCAGCAGACAGTAACACAGGATAGGATTAGATACACGGCTCAGCAGACTGTATAACAGGAGAGGATTAGATACACGGCTCAGCAGACTATCACACAGGAGAGGATTAGATACATGGCTCAGCAGACTGTATCACACAGGAGAGGATTAGATACACTGCTCAGCAGACAGTAACACACAGGATAGGATTGGATACACTGCTCAGCAGACAGTGTCTCACAGGATAAGAGTAGATACATGGTTCAGCAGACTGAATCACACAGGATAGGATTAGATACACAGCCCAGTATCACATATATGTGTGTGTGTATCAGCCACGCCCACTCCACATGGCAACCAATCACTAAACATCTTTGATTTCACCAGAGCTGTTTAAAAGATGCTGAGCTTTGATTGGTTGTTATGAGCAACAGTTTTCCTTATAGGTTGTTGTGGTAACTGAGGCCTATTATTCTTATCATTTCTATGGGGTTCTGTAAAGCTGGAAATAACACAATTTATTACCGTGCCTACACAGACCACCCTCTGACAGACTGCAGGGGGAGCCCAGTATCACACGGGAGAGGATTAGATACACGGCTCAGTAGACAGTGTCACACAGGAGAGGATTAGATACACGGCTCAGCAGAGTTTATAACACAGGAGAGGATTAGATACACGGCTCAGCAGACTATCACACAGGAGAGGATAAGATACACGGCTCAGCAGACAGTAACACACGATAGGATTAGATACACGGCTCAGCAGACTGAATCACACGAGAGGATTGGATACATGGCTCAGCAGACTATCACACAGGAGAGGATTAGATACACTGCTCAGCAGACAGTCACACAGGATAAGAGTAGATACACGGCTCAGCAGACTGAATCACACAGAATAGGGATTAGATACAAAGCCCAGTATCACACAGGATAGGATTAGATACACAGCTCAGCAGACTATCACACAGGAGAGGATTAGATACATGGACCAGCAGACAGTAACACACAGGATCGGATTAGATACATGACTCAGCAGACAGGTGTTACACAGGATAGGATTAGATACACAGCACACGGCTCAGCAGACATTGTTACACAGGATAGGATTAGATACACAACCCAGTATCACAAAGGATAGGATTAGATACACAGCTCAGCAGACTGTATCACACAGGATAGGATTAGATACACGACTCAGCAGACAGTGTTACACAGGATAAGATTAGATACACAGCCCAGTATCACACAGGATAGGATTAGATACACAGCTCAGCAGACTATATCACACAGGATAGGATTAGATACACAGCTCAGCAACAGGACATGCCCCCTATTTTACATGATTTTATATATATATATATACAGTATATATATATATTATATATATATATATAATATATATATATTCCTCTTTCTATCCCCTTCTGCAGGCATCTATAATGGGTATTTAATTCTTTTCTTTGGTATACATAAATTCATGAAAAGCAAAATCAGTTTGAAAATGGTGCCCGGCCACACCTGTGCAGTAACAGCTATTGGCGATCTGATAGCTGCTATTGTGCAGGTGCCGGCAGAGCCATCCTGCTAGAGAAGAATAAATTTGCCTCCAAGATGGCGACGCCTGCTGTGGCATCTATCGGATCGTCGATGGATGCTATTGTGCGGGTGCAGCCGGCGCCATCTTTGTGGATACATATTTTTTTCTCTAGCAAGATGGTGCCTCCTGCGCAGTAGCATCTATCAGCAATCCGATAGATTCTATTGCTCCGGTGGCGCCATCTTGGACGAGGCAATTTTTTTTTCTGCCCAGATGGAGCCGCCTGTGCAGTAGCAGCTATGGGATCGCCGATAGCTGCTACTGTGCAGGCCCGTCCAGCGCTATTATCAAACATTTTTTTTCCACAAATTTATGGATATCATCAAAGAAAATCATTTTTATTTTCCTCATTTATATAGCGCCATTAATTCCACAGCGCTTTAAAGACATTATTGGCACTGTCCCCGATTGGGCTCACAGTCTAGATTCCCTATCAGTATGCCTTTGGTGTGTGGGAGGAAATCGGAAGCACTCGGAGGAAGCCACGCAAACACGGGGAGAACATACAAATTCCTTGCAGATGTTGTCCTTGGTGGGAGTTGAACCCAGGACCCCAGTGCTGCAAGGCTGCAGTGTGAGCCACTGTGCCGCCCATAATTTATTTAATATAACGGCGCCAGCCTGACTCTGTAGGTTACTGTGCACAATCCTGCTGACCGGTTCTCTTTAGTAACAATGAGGGAAGCTCTAGATTTAATTTATTGTCTCAAATCTCGATTATTAAAAGCGCTTTTGCATCCCCAGAAAGTCAGGGCCGAAATTCAGAATTATGGGATTCCGGGTAGCAGAGCCAAATCCTGCAGCCCTCTGTGACCCTTTGGGTAGTGTAAAGGAGATCTTGGCAGTAACCCATCACTGCCACATACTTTACTAAGCCATTAACATTATTAGAGCAGTTCTCTCATTAAGACACCGATCGACGTGGAGGAGAGAGAAGTGCAGGAGAATCTAGTTGGAACATGATGGCAGGTATGCAGATTGCATACTTGTGCTCATGTTACTGCCCGCTCGCATCGTCTGTACTAGTGAGTTGTTACATGGCACATTGCAGTGCACTTTCAGCTTCAGCCACATTTGAACACTGTCATTTTACTCCCAGTGAGAGCCATTCGAAACATCAAGCCGCTCTCATTTGGGCGCTGGGTTCCATTTATAGAAGGGTGAATGCCCTTTTGTGCCTTGTCTGACACGAAAACCCAATACTACTGTCTAAGGATATGTCAGTTTCCAAACATGAGCCACTGAGATTAAGTGGTGCTAGCCTAGACTAGATTGTTAAAATTCACTAAAACTGGCAATGTTAGTAAATCTGCCCCAATATAATAAAAAAAAGCAATAGCAGCCTCATCTAACTGATGAGCTTAATATTAAAGCGGCTTTCCCACCAACAAAAGTTAATTTTAATATATAGATCTTGGAATAATAACTTCCACAATTGAATGTGTTTACAATGCTCCTGTGCGGAGTTAATCTTATAAGGCTATGTGCAGACAATGCGGATTTGTTGCGTTTTGCAGCGTTTTCTTTCCGCATAGAAATGCTCCAAGAACGCAGTGGAATACTAAAGCAAGGTTAATCAATGACAATCCTGAAGTGTTGTGTACATGATCCGGAAATTTCCGTCCTGATTTGCAGCGTTTTTCTGTAGCATGTCAATTCTTTTTGCGGATCTGCAGCGTTTTTCACCCATTGATTTCAATTGAGTCAGTCAAATCTGCAGCAAACATACAGGTGTAAAAACATTTGCAGCAAAAAATGCTGCAGAATTGTCAAAGGAAATGATGTCAGAAGGAGAGTGTGTGAGCGGAGAATGTGTATACCCATGCGATGAATAGCCCATAGTGATTGTGCTTAGGCGTCGTCTGATGGGAATACTACTCCCATCTGGCTACGTCTTTTGTCACATATACGGAGACCGTATGAGCTGATGATTGGAGAATAGTGTCATTGTTGTCCGGCGCCTAAGATCAATTGTAAAAAAACAAACCTAAACATTGACATAATCACATACAATATACCTTATTTATCGTACTATAAAGACGCACTTTTTTCCTTCCAAAATGTGCAGGAAAATGGGGAGTGCGTCTTATAGTCCGGATGTACCGGCTGCGGTGGGGATATGGGGGAGCTGTTTCAGTGGAGCAGCGGGTCACAGAGTCAGGAGCCGGTGGCTCTGGCTATCTCCTGTGCCCATTGCTAAAGAGGAATGAATATTCACTATATTCCACACCCATGTGTGTGGAGGGCAATAAATATTCATTTCTTTTTGGCATCCTGGTATGTTTGGTCCCATCTTTATTCTGGTATGCATGGTCCCATCCTTTTCTTGGTATAATTGGTCCCATCCGTATTCTGGTATGCTTGGTCCCATCCTTATCCTGGTATGATTGGCCCCATCCCAGTCCTGGTAGGTATGCATGGCCCCATCAGAAAAGATTAAAAACGCAAACCATTACTGTTATGTAGGAGTCACCGAAGGAGGAAAAAACAAAAATACAAGCTAAGTCCAGAAAACCGGAGAGGTTGGTAGCTATCGGATTGCAGACCCCTGATCCTATCCACAACAACTAACAGTAGCCGTGGGGGGTTCCTACGATGCCCTAGAACCCTCGATCACAGCCGGAGAACTAAATAGGCCTAAAGAAAGAAAGGGGAAATCTAAACTGCCCCAGAGCAGACCCCAAAGCAATAGGCAGCCCCCAACATATAATGACGGTGAAGCAAGATGAAAACACTAACACAGATAGAAAGATAGGTTGAGCAAACGATGGGGCCCAAGCTAACTAAAAAGGACAGGATAGAAAAGCTGCTGTCTGCAATCCGTAAAAAACCCTACCAAAAAATGTCCCAACCGTCTGATAGGAAAAACAGGCCCTGAAGTCGCTTGGACTTCAAAAAGACTATATCAGCATTCAGGTAAATTCTGAAGACAGAGCAAAGAGACAAACTGATCAGAGACAAAAATGAAACTCAGCACACCCCCAACCGGGGATGGCTGAACTCCAAAAAACAAGGTAAACAAAACAAAACTAACAAGTTCAATAGCAGAGCAAAAACTTATCTTTGGGAAGCAGGAATCAGACTGGTCTCCAGGAATCCAGCAGAGAAATCACCAGCGACTCAGAAGGGCGTCGGCTGCCTTATATCCAGTCAGAATTTCCTGTTACCCAGTCATCATCTACCAGATCAGGTGTTTGGTAATCAGCTTCACTACCTTCCTTCACCAGAAGAGGGAGTTCATCAGGCATCGACGGTGAAGGGGAAAATGAACTCACAACATATTACACTTGCCTTCCTCTGCTCCCTCTCAGTATCCTGCTCCGTTGCCAGCAGCTCTTCAGCGATTCATTGCTTTTCAGTAGCGCTCAGTGTCAGCCGGAGCCTTCCTGCTGCAGCCGGCGGTCACATGTGCCGATACTTACGAGAAATGAATATTCTGAATATTCGTTTCTCTTAAGTATCAGCGGACGTGACCGCCAGTAGCAGCAGGAAGATGGTGGCTGACACTGCGCGCTACTGAAGAGCAATGAATACTCGCTGCTATCTGCGATGAACAGTCCCAGTGAGTATTCCGGCTGTATGCAGATGCCTCCGCATGCATCGTTTTGACAGTGCGGCGACCGCAGCAAAATGCAACACGTTGCGTTTGGCGCAGGGCGCCGCACCGTCAAAACGACGCATGCGGAGGTATCCGCATACATTATTATGGCCTGCGTACCCAATGCTAGAAATAGGGTACGCAGGCCACATGCCGATGTAGGCGGAGCTGAACAAAGGTATGGCAGTGGGTGGAGCTTCACGGAGGAAGTCCGCATCCCTCTGCAGCTCTGCCCTACACTAGTGTGAAACTAGCCTGATGTGTTTAAAAAAAAAAAAAAATCTTTTCTGATGGGACCATCCATACCAGGATGGGGCCTAGGCATACCAGAATAAGGATGGGACTGTCACGGAGTGACTGGCCCAGTGTGACAAGACCCAACGATTGGTCAGTCACCAAGCAACACAACGCTGATAGAATAGGGGAGAAGGAGGCCCTGACAATAGGAATCAGGGATGGTCACCTCCTGAGCTCCAACCTGAGCCTGTCCCTGATCTCGCTTAACACCCTATGCAGGTCCATCCCCCTGCCGACTTCAGGATACCTCGGCTGCCTTATATCCAGTCAGAATTTCCTGTTACCCAGTCATCATCTACCAGATAAGGTGTTTGGTAATCAGCCTCACTACCTTCCTTCACCAGAAGAGGGAGTTCATCAGACATCGACGGTGAAGGGGAAAATGAACTCACAACAGTACCTCCCCCTTGAGGAGGGGTCACCGAACCTTCATCCACGCCACCAGGGCGATCAGGGTGGGCCCGATGAAAGGCACGAACCAATCTTTCGGCATGAATATCAGATGCAGGGACCCAAGAATTATCCTGGCCATAACCCTTCCATTTACCAAATACTGGAGTCTCCGTCTAGCCAGGCGAGAATCCAGTATCTTCTCAACCTCATATTCCACATTACCTTCAACCAATACCGGGTCAGGAGGTGCCACCACAGGAATTACTGGCTCAACAAACCTCTTTAACAGAGACTTATGAAACACGTTATGGATCTTAAATGTAACAGGAAGAGCCAATCGAAAAGAGACTGGATTAAGAATCTCCAAAATCTTGTAAGGTCCAATAAATCTAGGTTTAAACTTTGGAGAAGCCACCTTCATAGCGATATTCTTTGATGACAACCAAACCATATCACCCACCTTAAACTGGGGACCAATGGTCCTATGCCGGTTGGAAAACCGCTGGGCCTTTTCCTGTGAGAGAGACAACTTATCCACCACTTGGTCACAGATCTGGTGCATTCTCTCCACCACAGTGTCAACACCTGGGCAGGCAGAAGGCTCCACCTGCCCTGAAGAGAATCGAGGATGAAACCCAAAGTTACAAAAAAAAGGTGACATCAAAGTGGCAGAACTAGCTCTATTATTTAAAGCAAATTCGACCAAGGGCAAAAATGAAACCCAATCATCCTGATCAGCAGAAATAAAACATCTCAAATACGACTCCAAAGTCTGGTTTGTTCTCTCCGTCTTCCCATTGGTCTGAGGGTGAAACGCAGAGGAGAAGGACAACTGAATTCCCAGCTTGGAACAGAAAGTCCTCCAAAATCTAGACACAAACTGAACTCCTCTGTCAGATACAATGTTCTCAGGAATCCCGTGCAAGCGAACCACCTGTTGCAAAAACAAGGGGACCAACTCTGAGGAAGATGGCAAATTAGGGAGTGGTACAAGATGGACCATCTTAGAGAATCTATCACAAATCACCCAAATAACAGTCATTCTCTGAGAGACAGGCATATCAGAGATAAAATCCATTGAAATATGGGTCCATGGCCTCCTGGGCACCGGCAAAGGCATCAACAACCCACTAGAGCGAGAACAAGGTTTAGACCGAGAGCAAGTCCCACAGGACTGCACAAAATTCCTGACATCACGAGACAAGGCGGGCTACCAAAAAGACCGACTCACCAAATCTCTAGTACCAAAAATACCTGGATGACCAGCCAATGCAGAGCAATGAACTTCAGACATCACTCTCTTCCTCCACTGGTCAGGAACATACAATTTTCCAATGGGACAACGCTCAGGTTTGTCCTCCAGAAACTCTTCCAGAGCACGTCTCAAATCGGGCGAGATGGCAGAAAGAACTACCCCCTCACCTAAGATGGTAGCAGGCTTGGTCACAACAGGAGAATCAGCAAAGAAACTCCTAGAGAGGGCGTCTGCCTTGTCATTCTTAGTGCCCGGAAGAAAAGAGACCACAAAATCAAAACGTGTGAAAAACAAGGCCCACCTAGCCTGTCTAGGATTCAAGCGTTTGGCTGACTCCAGGTAACTCAAATTCTTGTGGTAAGGACCACGACTTGATGTTTAGCTCCCTCCAACCAATGTCTCCACTCCTCAAATGCCCATTTCATGGCTAACAGTTCCCAAATCCCCACATCATAGTTACGTTCGGATGGGGAGAACTTTCGGGAAAAGAAAGCACAGGGATTCATTTTAGATGTTACAGGATCTTTTTGGGACAAAACAGCTCCTGCACCAATCTCAGAAGCGTCCACCTCTACCTGAAACGGGAGTGAGACATCAGGTTGCCGCAAAACCGGAGCAGAAGTGAACCTTCGCTTCAGCTCCTGAAAGGAAGAAACAGCCTCCTGAGACCAATTCAGCACATCAGCACCCTTCTTAGTCAAATCAGTCAATGGTTTGGCAATACCAGAAAAATTAGCTATAAATTTACGATAAAAATTAGCAAAACCCAAAAACTTCTGGAGGGCCTTCAAAGAAGTGGGCTGAACCCAATCATAAATGGCCTGTACCTTGGCCGAGTCCATTTCAATAGTTGACGGAGACAAAATAAATCCCAAAAATGAAATCCTCTGTACACCAAAAAGGCATTTCGATCCCTTGACATACAGGGAATTCTCCCTCAAAATCCGGAACACAGTCCGAACATGTTCCACATGAGAGTCCCAATCCTTGGAAAAGATCAAAATATCATCCAGATAGATGATCAAAAATTTATCCTCCAAGTCTCGGAAAATATCATTCGTGAAGCACTGGAAGACAGAAGGCATCACCAGGTACTCAAAATGTCCCTCCGGAGTATTAAACGCCGTCTTCCATTCATCCCCATGCTTAATGCGAATAAGATTATACGCCCCACTGAGGTCAAGCTTTGTAAACCAGCAAGCACCTTTAACTCTGGAGAATAGATCAGAAATCAGGGGTAACGGATACTGATATTTAACTGTAATTTTGTTGAGGGAACGATAGTCAATACAAGGCCTTAATGACCCATCTTTCTTAGCCACGAAAAAAAAACCAGCACCTAAGGGTGAAGTGGATGGTCTAATATGACCCTTCTCCAACGACTCCTTAATATAGGATCGCATAGCCTCGTGCTCGGGTACAGATAAATTGAAAAGTCGACCCTTGGGAAATTTACACCCAGGGCTCAGCTCAATTGCACAGTCATAACTCCTATGAGGAGGCAAAGACGCAGACTCATTCTCACTAAATACATCATAATAATCAGCCAAATAGTCAGGAACATCATGCGACTGGGGAGAGGTGGAGAAAACAGGAGCATCACTAAGGGCACACTGACAACCCCAACTCACCACAGACACAGATTTCCAATCCAAAACTGGATTATGGATTTGCAACCAGGGAAACCCCAGAACGATGGTATCATGCAAATTATGCAACACCAAAAATCTGCAATTCTCTTGATGGTCTGGGGCGACCCGCCTTACCACCTGGGTCCAAAACTGAGGTTTATTCTTCACCAAAGGAGTAGCATCAATACCCCTCAAAGGGATAGGCGTCCGCAGAGGTGTCGTAGGAAATCCACAACGTTTAGCAAAATCCAAGTCCATCAGGTTCACAGCTGCTCCGGAATCCACAAAAGCCTTAGCGGAAAATGTGGACAGGGAGCAGATCAGAGTAATTGCCAGAAGAAACTTAGGTTGAACACCACCCACAGCAAATGTGTGTGCAAAACGTTTCTCTCGTTTAGGGCAGACAGAAATAATATGCGAGGCATCACCACAGAAGAAACACAGCTTATTACGCCTTCTGAACTCCTGACGTTGCGCCCTAGACAAAACTATCACATTGCATAGGTTCAGACATTTGTTCAACAGGTGGCAACACCTCTCGTGCGGTCTTGCGTTCACGCAAACGCCTATCAACCTGAATGGCTAAGGACATAGAATCGTCAAGACCAGAGGGAACAGGAAATCCCACCATAGTATCTTTTACGGTTTCTGACACCCTTCCGAAAGAGAGCTGCCAAGGCACCATCATTCCAGGTAGTAAGGACCGCCCACTTTTGGAATTTTTGACAGTACAACTCTGCAGAATCCCGACCCTGGCTCAATGCCAACAGGGCCTTTTCAGCCTGATCAATAGCATTAGATTCATCATACAACAACCCCAAGGCTTGAAAAAATGCGTTCACATTAGTAAGAATAGGATCATCAGGTTTCAAAGAAAACGCCCAATCCTGGGGATCACCACGCAGCAAAGAGATGACAATTTTAACCTGCTGCGCGGAGCTCCCCGACGAGTTAGGCTTCAAGGCAAAAAATAATTTGCAATTCTTAAAATTCAAAAATTTAGACCGATCCCCAAAAAACACATCAGGAGTAGGGATCTTTGGTTCAGCAGCATGTGAATGAGCAAGATAGGCAGAAATTCCCCGCACTTCAGCAGTGAGCTGCTCCTCACGATCAGACAATTGCTTCATCTCCATTGAGAAAGAAAAAAAAATTACCCCTACGGCCTCAGAGACATAGAGGAAAAAATATACACAAAAAAAAAAAAAATTCTGACAAACACTTTTTTTTTTTTACAATTCTTTCCTGCTATTGAGTACCCTAGGATCTGCAGTATGGCTGGTGATTCTGTTATGAATGAGTCACCGAAGGAGGAAAAAACAAAAATACAAGCTAAGTCCAGAAAACCGGAGAGGTTGGTAGCTATCGGATTGCAGACCCCTGATCCTATCCACAACAACTAACAGTAGCCGTGGGGGGTTCCTACGATGTCCTAGACCCCTCGATCACAGCCGGAGAACTAAATAGGCCTAAAGAAAGGGGAAATCTAAACTGCCCCAGAGCAGACCCCAAAGCAATAGGCAGCCCCCAACATATAATCATGGTGAAGCAAGATGAAAACATTAACACAGATAGAAAGATAGGTTGAGCAAACGATGGGGCCCAAGCTAACTAAAAAGGACAGGATAGAAAAGCTGCTGTCTGCAATCCGTAAAAAACCCTACCAAAAAATGTCCCAACCGTCTGATAGGAAAAACAGGCCCTGAAGTCGCTAGGACTTCAAAAAGACTATATCAGCACTCAGGTAAATTCTGAAGACAGAGCAAAGAGACAAACTGATCAGAGACAAAAATGAAACTCAGCACACCCCCAACCGGGGATGGCTGAACTCCAAAAAACAAGGTAAATAAAACAAAACTAATAAGTTCAATAGCAGAGCAAAAAATGATCTTTGGGAAGAAGGAATCAGACTGGTCTCCAGGAATCCAGCAGAGAAATCACCAGCGACTCTTATATCCAGTCAGAATTTCCTGTTACCCAGTCATCATCTACCAGATCAGGTGTTTGGTAAGCAGCCTCACTACCTTCCTTCACCAGAAGAGGGAGTTCATCAGACATCGACGGTGAAGGGGAAAATGAACTCACAACACATTACACTTGCCTTCGTCTGCTCCCTCTCAGTGTCCTGCTCCGTTGCCAGCAGCTCTTCAGCTATTCATTGCTTTTCAGTAGCGTTCAGTGTCAGCCGGAGCCTTCCTGCTGCAGCTGGCGGTCACATGTGCCGATACTTACGAGAAATGAATGTTCTGAATATTCGTTTCTCTTAAGTATCAGCGGACGTGACCGCCAGTAGCAGCAGGAAGATGGTGGCTGACACTGCGCGCTATTGAAGAGCAATGAATACTCGCTGCTATCTGCGATGAACAGTCCCAGTGAGTATTCCGGCTGTATGCAGATGCCTCCGCATGCATCGTTTTGACAGTGCAGCGACCGCAGCAAAATGCAACACGTTGCGTTTGGCGCAGGTCGCCGCACCGTCAAAACGACGCATGCGGAGGTATCCGCATACATCATTATGGCCTGCGTACCCAATGCTAAAAATAGGGTACGCAGGCCACATGCCGATGTAGGCGGAGGTGAACAAAGGAGGTGTGGCAGTGGGTGGAGCTTCACGGAGGAAGTCCGCATCCCTCTGCAGCTCTGCCCTACACAAGTGTGAAACTAGCGTGATGTGTTTAAAAAAAGAAAAATCTTTTCTGATGGGACCATCCATACCAGGATGGGGCCTATGCATACCAGAATAAGGATGGGACTGTCACGGAGTGACTGACCCAGTGTGACACGACCCAACGATTGGTCAGTCACCAAGCAACACAACGCTGATAGAATAGGGGAGAAGGAGGCCCTGACAATAGGGAATCAGGGATGGTCACCTCCTGAGCTCCAACCTGAGCCTGTCCCTGATCTCGCTTAACACCCTATGCAGGTCCATCCCCCTGCCGACTTCAGGATACCTCGTCCCTATCACCTTCAACTGCCCTCGTTAGTGCACTGATCAGCATAGGACGCTAGCCTAGCCACTACTGATAAGAAACACAGAGGGAGGGGAACAAACAGAAGGGACAAGGTAACAAAAATACAGCACTTACTGCAGATATCACGAACAACAGGACTCTTAACACCAAATGTGGTAGACACCAGAGAGCTGCTCCTGCTAGGTTGGTCTCCAGAAAGGACCTGTATCACCAACAGTCAGCTGATGCATCAGATTACCTTTTAAAGGATGTGGGAATGGTCACCAAACATCAGCAAACCCAGCAGCAATGCAATTACACCAGCAGGTCAGCAAGGGAAAAAACTGACATTAACCCCCGATGGCCTGAAAGGAAAGAAAGTTTTAAACTGAGAGGAACCAGAGCAGCCACAAATCCAAACATGGATCGGGATTGGGCCAATCATAACAGGATAAGGATGGGATCATGCATACCAGAACCGAGATGGGGCCAATCATACCAGGATAAGGATGGGATCATGCATACCAGGACCGGGATCGGGCCAATCATACCAAGATAAGGATGGGACCTTGCATACCAGGACCAGGATGGGGACATGCATACCAGGACTTGGATGGAGGCCAATCATACCAGGTTAAGGATTGGGACCCTGCATACCAGTATAGGGATGAGGGTGATCATTCCTGCCAGGATAGGAATGAGAGGGCCATCCATAACAGGCTAGGGATGAGGAGGCATGCATGCCAAGATGGGGATGAGGGTCCATGCATACCAGGTTAGGAATGTGGGAGCAATGCATACCAGGATGGGGATGAGGGGGCCAGGCATACCAGGGTAGGAATGAGGGGGCCAGACATACGAGGATAGGGCTGATGGGGGCCAGGCATACCAGGTTAGGGATGAGGGGGTCGTATATCAGGATGGGGATGAGGGGACCTATATTTACCAGGATAGATGATATTAAGTACAGAATTGACCACTTTTTTTGCTTCAGGTTTTTGTTTTCCTAATTTCCTCCTCTAAAACCTAGTTGCGTCTTATGGTCCGAAAAATACGGTACATACTCACCGAATACCTAATCCCCAACGCCCGCGTCTCCTGCAATGAAAAATAATAAACCAACATATACCATATTTTTCAGACTATAAGACGCACCCAGGTTTTAGAGGTGGAAAATAGAGAAAAAAATATTTGAAGCAAAAATGGTAAAATATTTAATAAAATAAATAATACTATTATATGTGGTGTTATATATAATAGTATGTTATGTTGGAAGTTATGGGTAGAAGATGGTGCTGCGGGACCAGTGTGGTGTCTGTAAAGTACTCTATGAAGATGCTTGAGGGTGAGTATAAAAAGAATGGGGGCACAGGGCTTATATTTAAAGCACCACTCCAGCACTGAAAAATAACATTGGAGTGCTGCTTTAAGATTCCATGAGAGAACTATAACTCCAAGCATGTCCTGCTGATCCTATGGCATGCTGGGAGTTATAGTTCACCATAGGAGTGGCAGAGTGCTTTATGTGTTGTAATTACTACACTTTTAATACAGGCTGTGCTCACATAAATGCAGGTCCTGCAGCCAGCCAGCCATGCTTGAAAACCAAAATTATCTCTCTACAGCTCACAGGACCTATGGTGAGGTAATGAAGGGCTGGAGCATTACATGACCGCACAGCGCCCTTCCTCTTATTGCCTCATCACAGGTCCTGAAAGAGGAAGCTGCATTGTTTCTAGTGCGGTGTCTGCAGGTCCTGTGGTGACATAATGAAGAGGGAGGGCTCTGTGCTGTCATGTGATGCTCCAGCCCGCCCTCTTCATTACTTCACCACAGGTCCCCTATACGGGAACAATCAGCACAGCCCGCGCTGTGCTGTCAGGTATGCAACTGCGATCCCTCCTGTGGCACCCTGCTACTGCCACCTCCTTCTCCACTGGACCTACATCTCCCCAGCCGCAGCAGGAATCCGGCGCTGGGGAAACCTTGTGGGTCTGCTGTTTAAAAGAATCCCATACTTGATTGGCTCTGATACTTATAGGCGATGAGCAGATCGGCTATATGTAGCAGAATTACTGCATTGCTATGAGCGACGACCACCGTGTGGCGCTCATAGCAGTGCGGCATCAATAGCCATAGAGGTCTCCAGGAGATCTCTGGTTGTTATGCCAACGCATCGCTGACCCCCGATCACATGACAGTGGTCAGCGATGCGCGCATTTCCGGCCGCGCAGCCGGCAGCGCGTGTTAGATGCCGCTGTCTGCGTTTGACAGCGGCGTTTAACTAGTTAATAGGCGCAGGTGGATCGCGATTCCACCTGCGCCTATTGTGGGCACATGTCAGCTGTTCAAAACATCTGACATGTCCCAGCTCTGATGCAGGCTCACCACCGGAGCCTGTTGTGAGTTCATTTTCTGGTCCACCAGTTGAGTTCTGACAGGCTCCCTCTGGAGGTAGCAGGAGGTAGTGAGGCTGATTTAATCAGTAGAGATCTGCCACCTGATAATGAGGATGACGATTGGACCTCAGGAATCTCAGACTGGATTTAAGACAACCGACTCCCTATTCTGGTGCTGGTGATTCCTTCTGGCTTGTCAGGTCTTGGTTTTCAGCTCTGTTCCAGTCATCTAAAGCTAAGTTTTTCTGCTAATGTTCACACTTGATTTTGTTGGTCTATTCAGTTTTTTGTGTGGTCAGCCAGCCCCGTCTAGGGCTGTGCTGAATTTCCACTCTTATTTACCTGTATTTGCCAATTTGATTTTTGTCCCTTATTAGATTGGCCTCTTTTTGCTCTGTCTCAGAATATTTCAGAGTGCTGATATAGTGGGAGAAGTCTAGTGACTTCAGGGTTAATTTTGCTATCAGAAGTGTTCGACATTATTTTTGTAGGGTTTTTTGCAGATTGCAGACAGTGTCTTTCCTTTCCTATCCTTTCTAGTTAGTAACTTTGGGCCCCATCGTTTGCTCAGCCTATTTTCCTGCCTGTGTTTGTGCTTTCATCTTGTTTCACCATCAATACATGTGTGGGGGCTGTCTTTCCTTTGGGGTCTGCTCTGGGGCAGTTAGTTTTCCCCTTTTCTTGCTTCAGGCTTATGTTGTTCTCCGGCTGTGACGAAGTGTCTAGGATCTTCGTAGGAACGCTCCACGGCTGCTGCTAGTTGTGTGGTTAGGATCAGGGATCTGCAATCTGCATAGTTACCAACCTCTCTGGTTTTCTGTGACTTAGCTTGTTATGTTTTTTTCCCCTCGGTGACCCATTCATAACAGGAGCCCTCATCAAAGCAGGGGAGACGTCCAGTGACGGGCTATGCCCATCATTGAACGTTAAGGTATTTAATGGAGAATGAAAAAGGTTGAACAAGGAAATTACATGACATCACATATTTTTTTTAATATATATATATATATATATATATATACAGTGGGGCAAAAAAGTATTTAGTCAGTCAGCAATAGTGCAAGTTCCACCACTTAAAAAGATGAGAGGCGTCTGTAATTTACATCATAGGTAGACCTCAACTATGGGAGACAAACTGTGAAAAAAAAATCCAGAAAATCACATTGTCTGTTTTTTTTTCATTTTATTTGCATATTATGGTGGAAAATAAGTATTTGGTCAGAAACAAAATTTCATCTCAATACTTTGTGATATATCCTTTGTTGGCAATGACAGAGGTCAAACGTTTTCTGTAAGTCTTCACAAGGTTGCCACACACTGTTGTTGGTATGTTGGCCCATTCCTCCATGCAGATCTCCTCCAAAGCAGTGATGTTTTTGGCTTTTCGCTTGGCAACACGGACTTTCAACTCCCTCCAAAGGTTTTCTATAGGGTTGAGATCTGGAGACTGGCTAGGTCACTCCAGGACCTTGAAATGCTTCTTACGAAGCCACTCCTTCGTTGCCCTGGCGGTGTGCTTTGGATCATTGTCATGTTGAAAGACCCAGCCACGTTTCATCTTCAATGCCCTTGCTGATGGAAGGAGGTTTTCACTCAAAATCTCACGATACATGGCCCCATTCATTCTTTCATGTACCCGGATCAGTCGTCCTGGCCCCTTTGCAGAGAAACAGCCCCAAAGCATGATGTTTCCACCACCATGCTTTACAGTAGGTATGGTGTTTGATGGATGCAACTCAGTATTCTTTTTCCTCCAAACACGACAAGTTGTGTTTCTACCAAACAGTTCCAGTTTGGTTTCATCAGACCATAGGACATTCTCCCAAAACTCCTCTGGATCATCCAAATGCTCTCTAGCAAACTTCAGACGGGCCCGGACATGTACAGGCTTTAGCAGTGGGACACGTCTGGCACTGCAGGATCTGAGTCCATGGTGGCGTAGTGTGTTACTTATGGTAGGCCTTGTTACATTGGTCCCAGCTCTCTGCAGTTCATTCACTAGGTCCCCCCGCGTGGTTCTGGGATTTTTGCTCACCGTTCTTGTGATCATTCTGACCCCACGGGGTGGGATTTTGCGTGGAGCACCAGATCGAGGGAGATTATCAGTGGTCTTGTATGTCTTCCATTTTCTAATTATTGCTCCCACAGTTGATTTCTTCACTCCAAGCTGGTTGGCTATTGCAGATTCAGTCTTCCCAGCCTGGTGCAGGGCTACAATTTTGTTTCTGGTGTCCTTTGACAGCTGTTTGGTCTTCACCATATTGGAGTTTGGAGTCAGACTGTTTGAGGGTGTGCACAGGTGTCTTTTTATACTGATAACAAGTTTAAACAGGTGCCATTACTACAGGTAATGAGTGGAGGAAAGAGGAGACTCTTAAAGAAGAAGTTACAGGTCTGTGAGAGCCAGAAATCTTGATTGCTTGTTTCTGACCAAATACTTATTTTCCACCATAATATGCAAATAAAATGAAAAAAAAACAGACAATGTGATTTTCTGGATTTTTTTTTCTCAGTTTGTCTCCCATAGTTGAGGTCTACCTATGATGTAAATTACAGACGCCTCTCATCTTTTTAAGTGGTGGAACTTGCACTATTGCTGACTGACTAAATACTTTTTTGCCCCACTGTATATATATGATGTGACCCGTGGAAGCGCCTTCTCCGCTCGAAACGATCGTCGTTACTTCCTTTCATCACCCGTTCTCCCGTTAACATGCTTTTACAATAAAGCCTTGACTACTTACCCGGTGAGTACCATTCTTTCTACATTTTTGCAATATATATATATATTTTATTTAGCTCTTTATTTAACTATTGATTTACAAAACCGCATGAAAAGCCACATAAAAAATGCATAAAAACAATACGGATTTTCAACTGCGGTTTTCTGACAAGAGTTACAGAAACTTTACAGAAATTTATGCAAGCAAATCTGCAACGTGTGCATATAGTCTAAAAGTGCCTCTGCTGTGCACTGTGTAATTGATGTGTCTGACCGTACAGGAACATGGTCTGATCATACCACAGCATCGGGGTGGGGTGGGGGAGCAAGAGTATGCAGAAATAGGACAGCAGGGGATCGCAGTTAATTCTTTTTGTGATGTAAAAACTTTCCCTGCCTATTTATAAACAATGTTTTACTGCAAAGAGAATAATTTGTGATCCGATACTGTCTAGTCTGTAAAATTTTTTTGCTTTCTCTCCTACCCAGAGGATGTGGTATGCTCAGACCATGTCCCTGCATGGTTAGACACAGCCATTACACAATACACAGCAGGGGCACATTTATAACATTATCAGTTATATTAGTCAGAACAGGAACATTTTATTTAAAGGGAATCTGTCACCTCATTTTTGTCCTATGAGATGCGGCCACTGCTATCATTCTATAATGCTGTAGATAAGCCCCCGATGCACTGCAGTACTCTGCTCTGCCCTCAACAGGGCAGAGAATTACACCTGTGCAGGAGCCGCGACAGAAGCAAGGAGGAGTACGTCATCGCTAGAAGATGTGAGGCGTCGGACCCGGACCTGCGACACCCATCAGACCGGACCGCCCCCCCGGGTGAGTATAATATAACTTGTTTTTCTTATCTTTCAGGTTACATCGGGGGCTTATTTACAGCATTATAGTGGCGGTGGCCACATCTCATAGGGCAAAAATGAAGTGACAAATTCCCTTTAAACACATCCAATTGTGGAAGTTATTATTATTCTCAGATCTATTGATTAAAATAAACTTTTGTTTGTGGGAAAAGGATTTGCTATGACTGAAATGGACACCAGAAAATTCATTAAATCAATGACTGGCTTTGGTAACTTCTGGTCTTTACTGTACTTTGTTGTCTGAAATGCTACACGGGCCATAATGAAAATCTGAAAAGCAAGACTTTAAACATTTTTTTTATCTTCTCAGGCAGACGATGAAGATGAGGGGGGTACAGCAGAAGAGTCTTCAGAAGATCAGTGACCTCACTACTTTCACCTCATCCTGTATCAACCTCAGCTTCTAACTCAAGCCCACATTTTATAGTCAGACTCATCTGTGTGACCCACTAAACTACAGACAGGACAAAAGAACTTATGCCTCCTGCCACAATACTCAGGTCTTTATTAGTGCTGGCAGTTCTGCTGCCAACTGCTGTGCTGGTACGTTTTATTGAATTTCTGCCTTCATTTAAGTTACTGCCAGCATTAATATAATCTCTAGATCATCAATTCTCATAATAGGAGCATGCAGTAGTAATGTCCATGCACAAACAAAGGAATATTTTTGTTGTTACGTAAAGTATCAAACATCTTATATTTCATATTCAACTTCCTGTGCAACAATTGCTCACTTTATATCTATGAATTGTGTATTGACTTTGCATTTATTTATCCACAGCAAATGGTTCTCAGGCAAAGCCCATCTTTTCACCAATAACTTAGTGTAAATCCATATGTGCCTGGGTTTCCATGAAAGTGGTGTGGCTATGTATGGGAACACTCAGTGCGAACTGTTTAAATGGTGCTAATTTTGCCCATATCTTTGCGTTTTGCACTGCTTTGCTAGACATTCTGTTTCCAAAAACATTATTTTCGGGTCCTTTTTCTAAATTTATGGCTGACTTTAAAGTTGAGTGTGTTACATCATGTGTTATTGGATTAAAGTGCTGTCAATAGATGAAACTGTGTGTATGTGTAGATGAACAAATTTTTACTATAGCTACAAGGATCGTAAATGTTAACTAGTAGTGAATCATGCTGATTGACAGTCTGTGCTTTTGTGTTCTGTCTGCAAATACAATGTGCTAGATGTCTTACAAAATTTTTGATTTCTAGTCCTATCATACTCTGGCTAAATGTCCCAAATGTGGCAAGAACTCTTGAGGTCTGATCTGAATACTGCACTAGATTATCATGTTTAATTAAAGTTACAATAAAGTACACTTTTTTTGTAGTGCAAATGTCATCCTTATTTTATTCAACCCACAGTAATTGTTAGGTTATCAAGGCCATATTTTTATAACATTCATTGGGAGGCATATTTATAACTTCTAACTATTCCATAAGATTAGTAAATGTAGATAAGACAGCCAAAATGTGTAAAATTTTATAGTGGCATGCGGGTCTAAGATAACCTGAAAAGATGTCTGGAACAGAGATTCTCTTTTCCTGTCTTCCATTCTGTGTACAATTTAGCCATGCAGGTTTTCTTGAATTTGTGCAGCCTCACCAGCACCTTGTTCTGACACTGCCAAAATTGTTTTGGGAGTATTTTCAAAGTTATCCAGGAAACTGTTACCATCAACCTGCTGTGGATGTTTGCCTTCTTCTGTCATCTGCTTCCAACAGGCTCCTACTCAACAGAGTGGGTAAGTGAGAGTAGGTTCCACACAAGGTTTTTATGCAAGCATCTGCCTCATGGCTCCATCCGTTCTCTTGGGTAGCACCAATTATTTCCAGCCATGTTATGCTCTGGCTCATGTTCCTGAGCACCATGTGCACCCTTGTTTTGGGAGCAACTCCTCTCCTTCTGCCACTTTGGCACCTATAGTAACTACTATACTAAGAGACTGTCTATTTCAGATGCTCCCTTTTAACATCCTGCCATATCTGACAAACTGATTTTCCTATCAGACTTGGTTAATTACTGTTGTGGATAGTTAGTGCTGTACCTTTGTTGCTGTGAATCTCCCTCCCTTTATGGAATCCCAGAGGCTACATAATATGAGAGCAGTAAATCACAAAAAATTTGGCCTTGCTCCAGCTCTCTAGATGGTCAATTTATACATATAATATATTTGCAGATTAGGTCCGCCTACCTATTTAGGTCCACCTACCTATCTTTAACATTGGGAACGCAGGACACATGCAGAAGTAGGCGGACCTAATCAGAAGTGTGGAAGTAGGCGGAGCTTCAGGGATGAAGTACGCAGCCGTCCACAAAGCCCAGGTATGCAAGTGTAAACTTAAGCTTAGTAAGTCATGTTAATATCTGCAGCCCCTGAGGTGGTAGAATCCTGAGATAGGAGCTGTGGGGAAAGTGCACACATAAAGGGAATGTCATGTAAAAAAAAACATAACATCGAAAATAGAAGCTTCACATACAGCCACATATCAATTAAAATAGTAAATTTTATTAAACAAATTCATAAATATATTAAAAAAAAGGCAGAATACCACAGATACAGAAGAGTTTGGGGAGAGTTCACCCAGAGATATTAGTGATTTTCACAGGATAATTTATTTATATAATTGCCTTGTAATGTTTTCATTTCCTGTTCTGTCCAGATGTCACCGTATCCCAGAATTCCAAGCGGAGGAAGTTCACCGAACCTCCATATTGGGACACCCAAGTAATGGGTGTCTCAATATGGAAACTGCTGCTGGTACCAACCTATTGCGTGGTACCACCAGCAGAACACCGTCGCACCACACACACATACTCTATACGCCATACGCACCACACACTCTCACACACACACTGACATTCACTCTCACATTCACACACTCAGACTCACATTCACACTCTATACGCCGTACACAATACACTCACATTCACACACACTCAGACACTCACTCTCACACACTCACTCACACACTCGCTCTCTCTCTCACACTCTCTCACTCACAGTCACACACACACACTCATACACTGACACACTCACGCAACCTCTTGTGCGGTATCACCAGCAGACCACTGTAGCATTGCGCCTGCGTGAATTCTGCGCAGGCACAGTGAATCATTCTCTCACACTCTATCACACACTCACTCTCACAGTCACACACACCCTTACACTCATACTCACACTGACACACGCAGCTTCTTGTGCGATATCACCAGCAGAACACTGTCGCACTGCGCCTGCGTGAATTCTGCGCAGGCACAGTGAATCATTCGGCTGATCCCGGCGTCAGATGCGTGACATGTCTACAGGCAGAGAAAGCTGGTCACATTAAAGCGGTTTTCCCACGAACGAAAGTTAATTTTAAAAATTGTTTGTGTCTGACCGAGTACAGAGCATACCACATCTCCTGGGCAGGGGAGGAAGCAAAAAACAATACTGACATTACAGCAGGGGATCACAGAGGATTCATTTTGTGAGGTATATTTCACTGACTGTTTTCAAACATTATTTTACCTCACAAAATGTATCCTCTGTGATCTGCTGTAATGTCAGTATTGTCTTTTGCTTCCTCCCCTGCCCAGGACCTGTGGTATGTTCTACGGTCAGACACAGGAGTGAGAGAGACAGAGCACAGGGGGGACACAGCTCAAACGGGACAGCACATGAGGGGAGAACACAGCACAGGAAGGAGAGAGACAGCAGATAAGGGGGATAGCACATGGGGTAGACAGGTCAAAGAAGAGAGCACAGACGGGAGAAGTCAGCACATGGGGATAGAGAGAGTGGATAGGTGGGTGAGCACATGGGGGCGAGAGATTCTCAATGCTGCAAAGCCTGCCCCCATCGTGACATTTACCGAAATCCCGATGTGATAGCATCGGGCCTCCATCTAGTATTACATAAGTAGATACATAAATTATCTGTAACATATACAGCTCTGGCAGAAATTAAGAGACCACTGCAAAATTTTCAGTTTGTCTAATTTTTCTCTTTTATGGGTATATTTTTGAGTAAAATGTAAATTGCTCTTTTATTCTATAAACTACTGACATCATGTCTTCATATTTCCAAGCACTAAATTTTGTATTTATTTTCAGAAAATGAGAAATTGTCAAGATAACAAAAATATGCAGTGCATGCGGACCTCAAATAATGCTAAGAAAACAAGTTGATAATCCTTTAGAAGCAGCAGTACTAATGTTTTAACTCAGGAAGAGTTCAGAAATCAATATTTTGTGAAATAACCATGATTTTTAATCACAGCTTTCATGCGTCTTGGCATGCTTTCCAGTAGTTCACACTGCTTTTGGGTGACCTTATACCACTCCTGGTAAAAAATTTAAGCAGTTCTTCTGTTTGATGGCTTATGACTATCCATCTTCCTCTTGATTGAATTCCAGAGATTTTCAATTGGGTTCAGGTCTGGAGATTAGGCTGACCATTTCAGGGATTTGATATGATGGTCCTTCATCCACACATTGATTGACCTAGCTATGTGGAATGGCACATGGCAGGCACGGCACTAATTAAGGAACGTGTCTCTGACTGCGGATCCCCCATATAGGTAAAATGCAGCATTGTGGTTCGCCATCAACAGCTAGAAGGGGATAATTCTGTACTGTTAAGACCAGATGGAATTCAACTGACTGACATTGGTCTTGACATTTTTTTTGTCCGACTTGCAGGATGGAGTCGAGCAGGCCCTATTGCTGATGAATGGGGGTCGGAGTCCTGTCAAGGTTATACACATCTGTGGTGGAAGTTATAGAGAGGGGCAAGGGTTCGTAACCGCTCATTGGCCGGCTCGCTTGTCGGTCGCAGACAGGGCCTTCGGCGATGAGCCCATTGCGAAAAGTAATTGCCTTTCTCTGCTTTTGTAATTAATAAACTGTGACCGACCTGTTTCAACCCATCTAGGCCTATCCGTGTTTTCATTGCGGGACTGGTGGGAGGGGAGAAGGCACTGTTTGAGACACACGGGTCTCCACAGTCTGCAGGCATGGTACTAATTAAGGAACGTGTCTCTGACTGCGGAGCCCCCATATGGGTAATGTTAGAGGAAAATACTGGTCAGTGCCATTCCCCACCCTTCCACCACTCTCCAGCTGATGCACTAATTGGACGCCCAACTGACCACACCTACATGGGTTAAATTCAGGTATCGGGGTCAGTGACTTCCTCTTTCCCCTTGGTTGACCCCTGGAAGCTGGTGTTTTGTTGTCTCCTGAGAACCCCTGTACCCCCTGCAGCCATGTCTCACCCCATGATTGAGGCCCTGCGGCAGAGAGTAGCACAGGAAGAATGCAAGAAAAAACGGAATGCCTCACCGTGTCAATGTGCTTGGTAGTCTTGAATTTGCCAGCAGCGATCCAAAAAATTCCGTCTGATCGTCGGATCACAATGAGAGGGAAAAAAAAAAGTCGGATCACACAGCTGAATAATAAAAAACAATTCTTTATTTCACACCATCATAAAAATGTGTAGATATATCCACAAATAGATAAAAACAGTCACATTTTTACGCGTTTCTGGCTATCAGCCCTTAGTCATAGAATGTATGTAGCCAGAAACGCGTAATAATGTGACTGTTTTTATCCGACAACTTTTTTTTTTCCTCTCAGTAGCACAGGAAGGTGAGCACTGGCTTCAAGCCCTTATTACTGTGCCCTCTCATGACCCCCTAATAGTGCCTCTGCCTCCGTCCTCGCCTGCCTCTCCTGACCTCTCACTGTACCGTGCCGCACAATCCCCTGCTGCCTCCCGTCCTATCATGGTCTCCCCTAAGACTGGGTTACCCATGGCCGTCACCTCACCTGTGTCGCTCCCATTGTTTGGCCCACCTGTCAGCTGCCATTATAGGTGATCCGTCCTAATCCTCCAGTCCGCCCGCGGTCCAGTCCGACCGATCTGCGTGCTCTGCAGCAGCAACAAGCCAGCAGTAGTACTCTGAATGTAATCACACCAATCACTGATGCACCACAAATACCCCCAATGACCGCCCGAACAGAAGCCAATAAAGATTGTACATTAACCCCTGCCCTCCCTTACATAGCCCATAATATCGATTATAGTGACGGAGCGCGACCTCCCATATTACACAGCACACCTCTACCAGCTACGGCCCTTAGCACACTTAATGAAACCATTATTGCTGACATGACTGCCCCCAACATGCCTCACAGCAGCAGTTTGCCCAGGCATAGATGCCGCGGGACCTCCTACTCAGACGATTCCTGTCACCATTCCCGCTATACCTCTAAAAGAAGTTCATCACGCTACCACCGCAGACACAGCTCACATAGGAGCTGCCACAGATCTCGTTCCTCTAGTTGGCACTCCCCATCCACATCAGAGTGGTCCGACGCATCTGAGAGTCACGATAGGCGGGCTCGGGCACATGACAGACTGCAGATGTCACATGCTCCATCACTGGCTGCCAGCCGGAGTGACTCATCACCCAGGGACTCCAGCCAATCCAACCACCAGATCAACGCTGGAGTTCCTCTGTCAACGAGAGTCACTTGGGCTCAGGCATATGACAGGTTAGACGTCACATGCTCCATCACTGGCTGTCAGCCGGGGAGACCCATCCCAGGGCCTCCGGCCATGTCAGACCAGAATCAACAATACAGCGGGAGTCGGATTTCCTCCATAACCTGGAGTCACTCGGCCCAAGTCAGATTGCGGTGAGCACTTTTAATCCAGCGGACACCAAGCTGTACATTACACAGGAAACAACGAACTAGCATCAGCTATTAAGGCGCTAGTTCAACACTTGACTCGCCTATGCAGGCCAACCGACAGCAAAGCTACACTTCAGCTAGTGAGCTTACACAAAGATGTATTTTTCTGCAGAATTAGCCCACTAGGTGCACACATAGACGAAGAGACTAGACATAAAATATGGAATAATGACTACGTCGACATATGGTCGTTATTATCTTCTGACCAACAGACGGTAGATAAGGAAAGGAGGACAAGTGAACAGGTATACGATAGAACAGACCAAAAATAGCGCAAGCGATGAATAACTCGCTACAGGCATTTGCTGTCCTAGGTTGTGTTATGGGCCAGAAGCATCCAGAACGCTGCTCCAAATTATATATCAGGACCTGATATATTATTCATATAAATCCCATGGCGGTTATGCCTGGTGGCGGTATGACGAGGAGCTCCGCAGGTGGCTCACCCTACAACCCAATCTAGGCTGGGGAGCTAAAGCGACATGTGGCTGCGACAGAAGCAGCCCCCCTTTTTATCCACGACTACTTACTGCTCCACAGCCGCAGGTCAACACTGGTCGTGCAAAAACCCGGGGCCTGCTGGCTATTTAATGAGGGAAGCTGTTGATTCTACGTGGCGTGCAGATATAGGCATGACTGATCAGCCTGCGGGGGGACACCCAGCAGCAAGATCTACTTGTCAGGCAAACAGCGCCTATGCGGCAAAACCCCGGTGAGTGTAACCGCTATGGGACCCTGGTTAAACCTTTATCCCAATCAAGAAGCAGCACAACAATTACAATACGGCTTTTCATAGGATTTTTTATCCCTTTTAAATTCAGTAGAAACCCAACCCTGGCCAATAACCTAAAATCCGCTTGCGAATTCCCAGAAATATTGCATCAAAAAATTGAAAAGGAGGTTGAATTAAGAAGAATGGTGGGCCCCTTTCAATCGTTGCAGTTCCAAAATATTAGAATTTTGCCGTTAGACATTATTCCTAAAAAGGAACCCGGGAAATATCGTCTGATCTATCACCTGTTACACCCAAAAGGTGAATCAGTTAACGACGCTATTCCCCCAGAGGAGGCTTCCGTCACATACGTGTTACCTTCTCGCTAGGCAAGGTGGAAGTCCCGGAGTGGACCCTCTGGACCGCGGCACCGAGGGGCCCCGGACGAGCAACCAGGTGGAGCCGACCCCTATACAGGGATCGTTAGGCGCAGGTCCAGGGGTTCGAATGCCACGGTAGCCGGAACCAAGAGGGGCGGCTCGGAGTGCACTGAGGAGCTAGGCACGGGTAGGCAAACGAGTAGGACTGCAGGAACGGACCACGGACAGCAGGACGGAGGCTGGAGCACGAACAACAGGACGGAAGCTGGAGCACGGACAACAGGACGGAGGCTGGAGCACGGACAACAGGACGGAGGCTGGAGCACGGACAACAGGACGGAGGCTGGAGCACGGACAACAGGAAGACAAGCAGGGCTGCAGGGAGCACAAGGCAGAGAGGTTAAATTACGGGGCCCAGGGAGCTAATGGAACATTAACAATCAGGCGCCTCCACTAAGGGAGGGCGGCCTGATATAGGTAAGGACCCGCCCCCATTGGCATGGCGGTGCTATCCGGTCAGGGCACCGCCGGTGTATAGAACCTGTCAGGGAGAGCCGGCCGCGGCCTAGGACACATGCGCAGGAGTCACAGTGACGTCAGGCCGCGGACCGGTCAGGGAAGGACGCCACCGCTGGACAGAGGGACGCAGAGGTACCGGCTGGTGAGTATGGCGTGCGGCAGAGTGCGCGGTGGAGGCCGGGGCAGGGTGCGCGGCAGTGACAGTACCCTCCCCCTTAAGCCGCCCCTTACTGCGATTGGCAAAAAATCTAAGAATGTGGGGAGCGTTAATGTTCTCTCGGGGTTCCCAGGATCTCTCCTCAGGACTAAAACCCCTCCAGTCAATAAGGAAAAAGGTCCTACCTCTAACCTTTTTCATGGCGAGGATGTCTCTTACCTCGAAGGTGTCGTCAGAACCCACCGGCCGAGGAGCAGGACAAGGTGAGGGTTGGAACTGATTCAGCACCACAGGTTTCAGGAGAGAGACGTGGAAGGTGTTCGGGATACGGAGCTAAGCAGGCAACCTCAGCTTGTAGGCGACTGCGTTGACACGTTCCAGAATCTCAAAAGGACCAATGTACCGGGGACCCAGCTTGTAAGAGGGTAATTTTAGCCGGATATACCTGGAGGAGAGCCAGACTTTATCTCCGATGCGAAATGGTGGAGGATCTAACCTCCTTTTGTCTGCGTGTCTCTTCATCCGTTCACTGGCCCTTTTGAGGGCTGAGTTGGTCTCGGACCAGACCTCCGAAAATTCTTGGGATAAGACGTTGGCTGCAGGTACCTCGGAAACCGGGACTACTGGAAGGGGCATACTAGGATGCTTGCCAAATACCACGAAGAACGGAGATTTAGTAGTGGCCTCGCCGGCATGATTGTTGTAGGCGAACTCTGCCCAGGGAAGCAGGTCCACCCAGTCATTCTGGTAGACGTTGGAAAAATGACGAAGAAATGCGATCAGCGTCTGGTTAGTTCGCTCTACTTGCCCATTGGTCTGTGGATGGTAGGCCAAAGAGAAATCCAGGAATATATCCAGAAGCCGGCATAGCGCTCTCCAAAACTTGGATGTAGACTGAACTCTACGATCTGACACAATACGACAGGGTAGACCGTGAAGCCTAAAAATGTGATGGACGAAGACTTTGGCTAATTCGGGCGCAGAGGGGAGACCGGTCAGGGGGATAAAATGCGCCATTTTGGAAAAGCAATCCACTACCACTAGGATCACCGTGCAGCCGGAGGAGCGGGGCAAGTCGGTGATAAAGTCCATGGCGATGCTTTCCCAAGGAGACGTAGGCACCGGCAAAGGTAGCAGCAGACCAAACGGAGACCAACGTGAGATTTTATTCCAGGCGCAGGAGGAACAGGAGGCAACAAAGTCTGCTACATCTTGGCGGAGGGTTGGCAACCAATAGTGCCGGGAAACGAGAGCAAGGGTCTTCTGTACTCCGGCATGGCCAGCCAATTTGGAGGAATGCCCCCACTGCAGGACTCTACTTTTGGCACTCTCCGGCACGAGAGTCTTGCCCGGCGGTGGAGAAAGCAAACTCAACGGAGCCACGGTGATCATCTCCGTAGGCTCGATGATTTGAGACAGTTCCTCCTGAGTCTCAGACGGTTGGAAGGCTCGGGACAGGGCATCGGCTTTGGTGTTTTTGTCTCCAGGACGAAAATGTAGCTCAAAGTCGAAGCAAGCAAAAAACAAGGACCACCTGGCCTGTCGAGGATTAAGTCTCTGAGCAGTCTGCAGGTAAGCCAGGTTCTTGTGGTCCGAGTAAATAATAAACGGGTGGACAGCTCCCTCCAGAAGATGGCACCACTCCTGCAGAGCCAATTTGATGGCCAAGAGCTCCCGGTCGCCAATCGAGTAATTGCACTCCGAAGCGGAGAAGGCTTTGGAAAAGAATCCACAGGGACGTAGGTGTCACGTCGCCGTCAGACTCGGGGCCTGCTGTTCCGCCCTCAGCCACTAGGAGGCGACGGACTGTCACGCCACCCTCGGGCTCAGGGCCTGCTGTCCAGGCCTCGGCTACCAGGAGGCGCCGGACTGACATGTCGTTGTCGAATTCAGGGCCTGCTGTCCCGCCCTCAGCCACTATGAGGCGCCGTGGCTCGCGCCCGAGTGATGGTGGCAACAGTGAAAGGGCTTCTGCGCAGGCGTCTGGTGGACGCAGACTCCGCTCCTCTGTCAGTCATGAAGGGGTTGGTGCATCGTCATCAGGTCTGGTCCTGGGGGCGGTCCTGATGACATCATCAGCCCGGGAGCCTGTGAGGGATGACCTGATCCCTCAAATACCTTGGGACTGGGCTTGCAAGCCGCCGGATATATTCTTGGTTCCCCTGCGTGAATTGCTATAGCTGACTGACTCTGACCTTGGCCTGGACTTCTGACTCTGCTTCTGCCTAACGATTCTGTACCTCTGCTGCCCTCCTGGTTTATGACTCTGACCTTGGCCTGGACTTCTGACTCTGCTTCTGCCTAACGATTCCGTACCTCTGCTGCCCTCCTGGTTTATAACTCTGACCTTGGCCTGAATCTGACTCTGCTACTGTCTACTGTTTTTGTACCTTGCTGCCTGACTGGTTTAGACCCGGATACCACTACGTTTTTGTCTTGTTTTTGGAACACCTTTCTGGCGACCGTCCTGCTCTGGCCACTGCTCCTATTCAGACAGCGCCTCCTGGGCTCTGCTATAAATCCAGATCCCTGTATAGGGGTAAAGGGTATCAGTGTTTCTCGGGGTGTTGGCTGGCCGCAGCCCAGACCGCAGACGGACGCCACATTAGGCGACCAGAGGGGGTTTTCTGGGAGAGAACTGCCCCGGCGCCTGTTGAAGATGCATCCACTTCCAACACGAAGGGTTTGTTACTCTCCGGACGGGACAACACTGGAGCCATGGAGAAAGCCCGTTTTAACGAGTGGAAGGCCTCCTCGGCCTCCGATGGCCAGGAGTTAGAACTGACCCCCTTACGGGTAAGGGCGGAGATCGGCTTGGAGAGTGACGAGAAGTGCGGAATAAACTGTCTAATAGTTGGCGAATCCGAGGAATCGCTGGATAGCCTTTATGCCAACGGGACGGGGCCATTTGAGAATGGCAGACAGTTTCTCGGGATCCATCTGCAGCCCGGTGTCGGAGATATATCCTAGGAACGGTAGTGAGGTCTGCTCGAACAGGCATTTCTCCATCTTGGCATACAACCGATTCTCCCTGAGACGTTGCAAAACCAGACGAACAGTCCTCCTATGAGACGGAAGATCCGAGGAGAAGACAAGGATGTCGTCCAAGTACACCACGACACTGGAGTACAAGAGGTCTCAAAAGATCTCGTTAACGAATCCCTGAAATACAGCCGGGGCGTTGCATAGACCAAAGGGCATCACCAGGTACTCATAATGACCGTCTCGGGTGTTAAAGGCGGTCTTCCATTCATCACCGGCCCGGATACGGATAAGGTTGTAAGCTCCTCTGAGGTCCAACTTGGAGAAGATCCGTGAGGCGGTCAAACAGCTCCGGGATGAGAGGAAAAGGGTACCGATTCTTGATAGTGATGTTGTTGAGGACCCTATAGTCGATGCATGGGCGCAGCGAACCGTCCTTCTTCTTAACGAAGAAAAAACCGGCTCCCGTCGGCGGAGAGGAAGATTTCCGAATGAACCCTTTGGTGAGATTCTCCTGGACGTACTCGGACATAGCTGAGGTCTCTGCAGGAGACAGCGGGTAGATCCTACCCCTAGGAGGGGTGGAACCAGGGATTAAGTCGATTGGACAATCGAAAGGGTGGTGCGGTGGAAGGATCTCTGCCTCCTTTTTGTCAAAGACATCGGCATAGGACCAGTAGGCCGCAGGAAGCCCCGAGAGTCCCGGAGAGGGGCGTGCAGAGACGACAGGGCGAATGGAGCTCAGACACCGACCTTGACATGGATCACCCCAGCGCAAAACCTCCCCGGACGACCAGTCGAGGACCGGCTGATGAGTCCGAAGCCATGGAAGGCTAAGCAGAATAGCGTGAGACAAATCGGGTAACACGTAGAAGGCCACGCTCTCCCGATGGAGAGCACTGACTTGCAAGACAACCTCTTCCGTGACCATGGAAATGGGTTCCCGTAGTGGTCTGCCGTCAACGGAGGTGATCAAACGAGCATTCCTCAGGGCCACCAAGGGAATCCGGTATTTGTCCACCACTTCACGCCGGATGAAGTTGCCTGCCGAGCCCGAATCCACGTAGGCCACCTCGGACCCACGCCTCTCCCCTCAAAGCAAAAGAACAGATAACGTGAGTGGTTGAGAGGAATCACAATCACCTAGGGAGGCCTCTCTTACCTGGCCTAGGCGGAGGAGTTTCCCGTCCTCTCAAGGCAAGAACGGATAAAATGCGAGGCTCCTCCACAATAAAGACATAAACCTTGCGCCCGTCTCTCTCTCTGACGTGTCTCAGCTAACCGTACCCGGTCCACCTGCATGGGCTCGGGAGGAGGAGCGTGGGCAGAACTTGCTGGTCGTGGCGTAAAGGACCGATCAGAGGAGGGAGCTGGCCTGGTGGGTCTCCTATCCCTAGCAGACTCGCGCGCGCGCTCCTGGAAACGGAGGTCAATGCGGGTAGCCAGGGAGATGAGGTCCTCTAGCGTGGAGGAAGTACCCCGGCCCGCCAGTTCGTCCTTTATCCTGCCCGACAGCCCACGCCAAAAGGCTCCCACCAAATCCGCATTATTCCAACCCAATTCAGACGACATTGTGCGGAACCGGATGGCATACTGACCGACCGTCAGGGTGCCCTGGTGGAGGTTGAAAAGGGACTCGGTAAGAGAGGCTACCCGTCCTGGCTCATCAAATACCCTCCGAAAGGTATCCAAGAAAACCTGGATATTTAACACCACGGGATCATCCCTCTCCCAAAGAGGATTGACCCAAGACAGGGCCTCTCCCTCCAGATGGGACATGATAAAGGCCACCTTGGCCCTATCGGAGGGATACTGGAGGGGCAGAAGCTCGAAGTGCAGGCTACATTGGTTTAAGAACCCTCTACACTGCTTGGGGTCACCACTGAATCGGAGGGGTTTGGCAAGGCGAGAAGGAAACGGAGCGGGACCTGGGGGAGCGACAGCGGCCGCAGCGGCGGACTGAAGGGCCACCAAACGATTATCCACGGAAGCCATATAGGTCAAGATATGGGATTGAGCATCCCGCTGCTGACCCAGCTCCTGCTGGAGACTGGCCAGCTGGGCAGCATTCCCCGGATCGGCGGCCTGGAGAGCTGACAGACGTGACTCCATAGACTTCATTATGGACATGATCCGCCCCTGGTTCTCCCGTAGGAAGAGCAACTCTTTGAGCGGGAGCAGAGGTACCGGCGGGATCCATGGCCTGATTGTACTGTTACCTTCTCGCTAGGCAAGGTGGAAGTCCCGGAGTGGACCCTCTGGACCGTGGCACCGAGGGGCCCCGGAGGAGCAACCAGGTGGAACCGACCCCTATACAGGGATCGTTAGGCGCAGGTCCAGAGGTTCAAATGCCACGGTAGCCGGAACCAAGAGGGGCGGCTCGGAGTGCACTGAGGAGCTAGGCACGGGTAGGCAAACTGGAGTAGGACTGCAGGAACGGACCACGGACAGCAGGACGGAGGCTAGAGCACGGACAACAGGACGGAGGCTGGAGCACGGACAACAGGATGGAGGCTGGAGCATGGACAACAGGACGGAGGCTGGAGCACGGACAACAGGATGGAGGCTGGAGCACGGACAACAGGACGGAGGCTGGAGCACGGACAACAGGACGGAGGCTGGAGCACGGACAACAGGACGGAGGCTGGAGCACGGATAACAGGAAGGCAAGCAGGGCTGCAGGGAGCACAAGGCAGAGAGGTTAAACTACGGGGCCCAGGGAGCTAATGGAACATTAACAATCAAGCGCCTCCACTAAGGGAGGGCGGCCTGATATAGGTAAGGACCCGCCCCCATTGCCCCGGCAGTGCTATCCGGTCAGGGTACCGCCAGTGTATAGAACCTGTCAGGGAGAGCCGGCCGCGGCCTAGGACGCATGCGCAGGAGTCGCAGTGACGTCACAGGCCGCGGACCGGTCAGGGAAGGCCGCTGCCGCTGGAGAGAGTGACGCAGAGGTACCGGGTGGTGAGTATGGCGTGCGGCAGAGTGCGCGGTGGAGGCCGGGGCAGGGCGCGCGGCGGTGACCGTGACAATACGCGTCATTTGACAAGGCGGTAGAGTTAGTCTGCGCAGATGGGCACGGTGCCCTCCTAGCAAAATCTGACATAGAAGCAGCATTCCGCCTTTTACCCGTGCATCCCAACTGCTTCCACCTATAAAGGTTGCAAGGTGGACCAGCACTATTATTTTGACATGTGCTTGCCGATGGGATGCTCCATTTAGTCTCACTATTTCGAGCTATTCAGCACTTTCCTGGACTGGGTAGTCCAGTATGAAACAGGCAGCTCTGATTCACTACTTCGACGATTTTTTATTCATCGGCCCCAAAAATTCAAAACTCTCCTCCTTCCTTCTTGAAAAATTTAAATTTCTATCACGGCATTTCGGCGTAACGCTATCACCTGAAAAAAACAGTCGCACCTTGAAATGTATTGCCTTTCCTTGGCAACGAAATAGATAACAATTCGTAATTTTTCGCTTACCAGCTGAGAAAATACAGAAAACACTGCAGATGTTGGACGGTTTCTGTGAAGCTAAAAAAAATCACCTTCCAATAGATGCAGTCCTTGCTGGGTCTGCTAACATTCGCAAGCCAATTAATGCCAGTTGTCAGCCTTCTCTCACCGATTATCGTTGGCAGCAAAGGGCATTTCCCAGCCAGGACATAGGATTAGAATTACTCGCTCATTGAGGGCGGACTTACTAGTGTGAAAAACATTAATTCCTACAATGGCCATACCTGCGTCATGGCAAAAGTGATGACAAGCAAGGAACTAGGACTCGTGGTAGGAGGGCGTGTTAAAGAGGATTTTGCAGCAATATAAAAAAACCAATGGTCCAAAGTAAGCTGGTGACGCGATTCAGCCCTGTTAAGAATTTTACAATAGTATCATCAGTGGAGCTATGGGGTACTCAGAAAACACGAACATTCGATTTATATTGAAAAATCCTGGAACCGCAAAGAGATTAAACCATATGTCTTCTGCATCCCTGCCCATACTCGTGCTCTACTGTGCCTGAAACACAACATCTGGTGTCGCGCCAGATTAGTGTCGAACATAGACAATAATCTTGTTAACTCACTGTTATCTTCCGATTGGCAGGCCTTCAGAGACCTTCTCCCCAGTGCACAACCAGCAGGTATCCAGTGTCCTCCATCCCTATGGGACACAATGGCCAATCATTGATGCCATTAATACGCGCCTCAGTTACACCAGCTACCTGGCAGGTCTATGTTAAGGCATGGGACGAGTGGTGCGCTCTAATTCTAGTTAGGCCCATCGATAATTGTGACCGAGCAAGATGCGAGGTGTCTACAGAATTCTTGATTCGACTCAAAGAAAGAGGGGCGTCGGGTATATTAGCACAATGGCACTTATCCGGGAATAGCCTTTTTCTTCTAACCAATGGGGTGGGTGGACATTACTAAGTTCTTTTTCATCAAACAAGCCATTAAAGGCTGGAAAAGGCTTCAACGAGTCAGGAATGCCGTCGCCCCATTTCATTTAGATTATTGCATGGCATTATTTCAATATCCCCATCAGTATGCAAGTCACAATACGAGGTGATCCTCATATCAGCAGCTTTCGCTATCGCTTTTTTCGGTGCACTGTGCATTAGCAAGTTGTTGCTGAGGTCAAAGACGGCATCGGAAGGCAATTTGATCAATGAGGATATAGTCATATGCAACAACGCTCTGCACATTCGCATGCGTAAATCCAAGTGCGATCCTGCTGGTAGGGCACGTGTGTCCTAGTTAACTCATCAGATGGCCCAGTATGCCCGCTAAAAATAGTTAAACGCTCTGCGGTAATAAGGCATGCAAGCAGATTTTTTTCTCTCACATACAGACGGGTCCCCTCTTACGAAATATCAGTTTCAGGCAATTTTTGAGCAATGCTTAGAAAAAAGCAGTGCTAATCCGAAGGAGTACGGGACACATTCCTTTTGAATCGGGGAAGCCACCGAAGCAGCTAGGGCAGGAGTATCGGAGGCCGAAGTGCAGAGAATGGGTCGTTGGAAATCTGCATGTTTCGCCAGATGTACAGTTGTGGCCAAAAATATTGACACCCCTGCAATTCTGTCAGATAATACTCAGTTTCTTCCTGAAAATGACTGCAAACACAAATTCTTTGGTATTATCTTCATTTAATTTGTCTTAAATGAAAAAAACACAAAAGAGAATGAAGCAAAAAGCAAAACATTGATCATTTCACACAAAACTCCAAAAATGGTCCAGACAAAAGTATTGGCACCCTCAGCCTAATACTTGATTGCACAACCTTTAGCCAAAATAACTGCGACCAACCGCTTCCGGTAACCATCAAAGAGTTTCTTACAATGCTCTGCTGGAATTTTAGACCATTCTTCTTTGGCAATCTGCTCCAGGTCCCTGATATTTGAAGGGTGCCTTCTCCAAACTGCCATTTTTTGATCTCTCCACAGGTGTTCTATGGGATTCAGGTCTGGACTCATTGCTGGCCACCTTAGAAGTCTCCAGTGCTTTCTCTCAAACCATTTTCTAGTGCTTTTTGAAGTGTGTTTTGGGTCATTGTCCTACTGGAAGACCCATGACCTCTGAGGGAGACCCAGCTTTCTCACACTGGGCCCTACATTATGCTGCAAAATTTGTTGGTAGTCTTCAGACTTCATAATGTCATGCACACGGTCAAGCAGTCCAGTGCCAGAGGCAGCAAAGCAACCCCAAAACATCAGGGAACCTCCGCCATGTTTGACTGTAGGGACCGTGTTCTTTTCTTTGAATGCTTTTTTTCTCCTGTAAACTCTATGTTGATGCCTTTGCCCAAAAAGCTCTACTTTTGTATCATCTGACCAGAGAACATTCTTCCAAAACGTTTTAGGCTTTTTCAGGTAAGTTTTGGCAAACTCCAGCCTGGCTTTTTTATGTCTCGGGGTAAGATGTGGGGTCTTCCTGGGTCTCTTACCATACAGTCCCTTTTCATTCAGACGCCGACGGATAGTACGGGTTGACACTGTTGTACCCTCGGAATGCAGGGCAGCTTGAACTTGTTTGGATGTTAGTCGAGGTTCTTTATTCAACATCCGCAGAATCTTGCGTTGAAATCTCTTGTCAATTTTTCTTTTCTGTCCACATCTAGGGAGGTTAGCCACAGTGCCATGGGCTTTAAACTTCTTGGTGACACTGCGCACGGTAGACACAGGAACATTCAGGTCTTTGGAGAGGGACTTGTAGCCTTGAGATTGCTCATGCTTCCTCACAATTTGGTTTCTCAAGTCCTCACACAGCTCTTTGGTCTTCTTTCTTTTCTCTATGCTCAATGTGGTACATACAAGGACACAGGACAGAGGTTGAGTCAACTTTAATCCATGTCAACTGGCTGCAAGTGTGATTTAGTTATTGCCAACACGTGTTAGGTGCCACAGGTAAGTTACAGGTGCTGTTAATTACACAAATTAGAGAAGCATCACATGATTTTTCGAATAGTGCCAATACTTTTGTCCACCCTCTTTTTTTATGTTTGGTGTGGAATTATATCCAATTTGGCTTTAGGACAATTCTTTTTGTGTTTTTTCATTTAAGACAAATTAAATGAAGATAATAATACCAAAGAATTTGTGTTTGCAATCATTTTCAGGAAGAAACTGAGTATTATCTGACAGAATTGCAGGGGTGTCAATACTTTTGGCCACAACTGTTATGAGTGAGTCACCGTAGGAGGCAAAAACAGAAATGCTAGCTAAGTCCAGAAAACCAGAGAAGTTGGCAGCTATCGGATTGCAGACCCCTGAACCTATCAACACAACTAGCAGTAGCCGTGGGGGGTTCCTACGATGCCCTAGACCCCTCGATCACAGCCGGAGGACTATATAGCCTAAAGACAGAAAGGGAAATCTAAACTGCCCCAGAGCAGACCCCAAAGCAAAAGGCAGCCCCCAACATATGACGGTGAAGCAAGAAGAAAGACAGAAAGATAGACTGAGCAAAGACGGGGCCCAAGCTAACTAGATAGGAAAGGACAGGAAGGCTGCTGTCTGCAATCCGTGAAAAACCCTATGAAAATAAGAGCCAACAGACTGACAGTGAAAAAGGCCCTGAAGACGCTAGGCTTCAAAAAGGCTATGTCAGTACTCAGGAATATTCTGAAGACAGAGCAACAGGCGAAAGGAGATTCAGCTCACTCCAGCAGGGAATGGCAGAATCCAGAAAAGCAAGGCAAACAAAAACAAAACACAAATGCTAACAGGCAAAGCAGAAAACTTAGCTTTAGAGGAGCAGGAATCAGACTGGTCTCCTAGAAGTCCACAGAGAAATCACCCGCAGGGCAGAAGGGCGTCGGCAGCCTTATATCCAGTCCGTGACTCCACTCAGCCAGTCATCATCATTAGGCTCAGGTGCCTGATAATCAGGCTCATTACCTTCCTTTACCAGAATAGGGAGTTCACCAGACCTCAGTGACGAAGGGGAAAATGAACTCACAACAGTACCTCCCCCTTGAGGAGGGGTCACCGAACCCTCAACCACGCCACCAGGGCGATCAGGGTGAGCCCGATGAAAGGCACGCACCAATGTTTTGGCATGAATATCAGAGGCAGAGACCCAGGAATTATCCTCCTGACCATAACCCTTCCACTTAACCAAATACTAGAGTCTCCGTCTAGCCAGACGGGAATCCAGTATTTTCTCTACCTCATATTCCATGTTACCTTCAACCAATACAGGGTCCGGAGGTGCCACCCCAAGAACAACTGGTTCAACAAACCTCTTCAACAAGGACTTATGGAACACATTATGGATTTTAAATGTGACAGGAAGAGCCAAACGAAAAGAGACCGGATTAATTATCTCCAAAATCTTGTAAGGTCCAATAAATCTAGGCTTAAACTTAGGAGAAGCCACCTTCATAGCAATATTTTTTGATGATAACCACACCATATCACCAATCTTAAACTGGGGACCAATGGTCCTATGTCGATTGGAAAACCGCTGGGCCTTTTCCTGGGAGAGAGAGAAGTTATCCACCACTTGGTCCCAGATCTGGTGCATTCTCTCCACCACAGTGTCAACACCTGGGCAGGCAGAAGGCTCCACCTGCCCTGAAGAAAATCGAGGATGAAACCCAAAGTTACAAAAAAAAGGTGACATCAAAGTGGCAGAACTAGCTCTATTATTTAAAGCAAATTCGTCCAAGGGCAAAAATGAAACCCAATCATCCTGATCAGCGGAAATAAAACATCTCAAATACGACTCCAAGGTCTGGTTTGTTCTCTCTGTCTGCCCATTGGTCTGAGGGTGAAAAGCAGAGGAGAAGGACAACTGAATTCCCAGCTTGGAACAGAAAGTCCTCCAAAATCTAGACACAAACTGAACTCCTCTGTCAGATACAATGTTCTCAGGAATCCCGTGCAAGCGAACCACCTGCTGCAAAAACAGGGGCACCAACTCAGAGGAAAGCGGCAACTTAGGGAGTGGTACAAGATGAACCATCTTAGAGAACCTATCACAAATCACCCAAATAACAGTCATTCTTTGAGAGACCGGCATATCAGATGAAATACATAGAAATATGGGTCCATGGCCTCCTGGGGACCGGCAAAGGCATCAACAACCCACTAGGGCGAGAACAAGATTTAGACTGGGAGCAAGTTCCACAGGACTGCACAAAATTCCTGACATCATGAGACAAGGTGGGCCACCAAAAAGAGCGACTCACCAGATCTCTAGTTCCAAAAATACCTGGATGACCAGCCAAAGCAGAGCAATGAACTTCAGACATCACTCTCTTCTTCCATTGGTCAGGAACATACAACTTTCCACTGGGACAACGCTCCGGTTTGTCCTCCTGGAACTCTTGCAGAGCAAGTCTCAAATCGGGCGAGATGGCAGAAAGAACTACCCCTTCGCCTAAGATGGTAGCAGGCTTGGTCACCACAGGAGAATCAGCAAAGAAGCTCCTAGAGAGGGCGTCTGCCTTGACATTCTTAGTTCCAGGAAGAAAAGAGACCACAAAATCAAAACGTGTGAAAAACAAGGCCCACCTAGCCTGTCTAGGGTTCAAGCGTTTAGCCGACTCTAGGTAAATCAAATTCTTGTGGTCAGTGAGGACCACAACTTGATGTTTAGCTCCCTCCAACCAATGTCTCCACTCCTCAAATGCCCATTTCATGGCCAACAGTTCCCGATTCCCCACATCACAGTTACGTTCAGATGGAGAGAACTTTCGGGAAAAGAAAGCACAGGGATTCATTTTAGATGTTACAGGATCCTTTTGGGACAAAACAGCTCTTGCACCAATCTCAGAAGCATCCACCTCTACCTGGAACGGGAGTGAGACATCAGGTTGCCGCAAAACCGGGGCAAAAGTGAATCTTCGCTTCAGCTCCTGAAAGGAAGCAACAGCCTCAGGAGACCAATTCAACACATCAGCACCCTTCTTAGTCAGATCAGTCAATGGCTTGGCAATACTAGAAAATTTTGCTATAAATTTCCGATAAAAATTAGCAAAACCCAAAAACTTCTGGAGGGCCTTCAAAGAAGTGGGCTGAACCCAATCATAAATGGCCTGTACCTTGGCTGGGTCCATTTCAATAGTTGACGGAGACAAAATAAATCCCAAAAATGAAATCCTCTGTACTCCAAAAAGGCATTTCGATCCTTTGACATACAGGGAATTCTCCCTCAGGATCCAGAACACAGTCCGAATATGTTCCACATGAGAATCCCAATCCTTGGAGAAGATCAAAATATCATCCAGATAGATAATCAAAAATTTATCGACAAAGTCTCGGAAAATATCGTTCATGAAGCACTGGAAGACAGAAGGGGCATTAGTGAGCCCAAAAGGCATCACCAGGTACTCAAAATGTCCCTCCGGAGTATTAAACGCCGTCTTCCATTCATCCCCCTGCTTAATGCGGATAAGATTATACGCCCCCCTGAGGTTAAGCTTGGTAAACCAGCAAGCACCTCTAACTCTAGAGAATAGATCCGAAATCAGGGGTAACGGATACTGATATTTAATAGTAATTTTGTTGAGAGCACGATAATCAATACAAGGCCTTAAAGAACCATCCTTTTTGGCCACAAAAAAAAAAACCCAGCACCTAAGGGTGAAGAGGATGGTCTAATATGACCCTTCCCCCACGCCTCCTTAATATAGGATCGCATAGCCTCGTGCTCGGGTACAGATAAATTGAAGAGCCGACCCTTGGGAAATTTACACCCCGGGCTCAGTTCAATTGCAGTCATAACTCCTATGAGGAGGCAAAGATGCAGACTCATTCTCACTAAATACATCATAAAAGTCCGCCAAATAGTCAGGAACATCATGCGACTGAGGAGAGGTGGAAAAAAACGATGCCTCACTAAAGGCACACCGGCAACACCAACTCACCACAGACACAGATTTCCAATCCAAAACTGGATTATGAATTTGCAAAACCAGGGAAACCCCAGAACAACGGCATCATGCAGACCATGCAACACCAAAAATCTGCAATTTTCTTGATGGTCTGGGGCGACCCGCATGACCACCTGGGTCCAAAACTGAGGTTTATTTTTCGCCAAAGGAGTAGCATCAATCCCCCTCAAAGGGATAGGCGTCTGCAGAGGTGTCATCGGAAATCCACAACGTTTAGCAAAATCCAAGTCCATTAGGTTTAGCGCTGCTCCTGAATCCACAAAAGCCTTGGCGGAAAATGTGGACAGGGAGCAGATCAAAGTAATTGCCAGAAGAAACTTAGGTTGAACACCACCAACAGAAAACGTGTGTGCAAAGCGTTTCTCTCGTCTAGGACAAACAGAAATAATATGCGAGGCATCTCCACAGAAAAAACACAGCTTATTACGCCTTCTGAACTCCTGACGTTGCTCCCTAGACAAAACTCTATCACATTGCATAGGTTCAGACGTCTGTTCAACCGGTGGCAACACCTCTCGTGCAATCCTGCGTTCACGTAAACGCCGATCAACCTGAATGGCTAATGACATAGAATCGTCCAGACCAGAGGGAACAGGAAATCCCACCATAGTATCTTTTACGGCTTCTGACAAACCCTTCCGAAAGAGAGCAGCAAAGGCATTATCATTCCAGGTAGTAAGGACTGCCCACTTTCGGAACTTTTGACAGTACAACTCTGCAGAATCTCGACCCTGGTTCAATGCCAACAGGGTCTTTTCAGCCTGATCAATAGCATTAGGTTCGTCATACAACAACCCCAAGGCTTGAAAGAATGCATTCACATTAGTGAGAATAGGATCATCTGGTTTCAAAGAAAACGCCCAATCCTGGGGATCGCCACGCAGCAAAGAGATGACAATGTTAACCTGCTGCGCGGCGCTCCCTGACGAGTTAGGCTTCAAGGCAAAAAATAATTTACAATTATTTTTGAAACTAAAAAATTTAGATCGATCCCCAAAAAATACATCAGGTGTAGGGATCTTTGGTTCAACAGCATGCGAACGAGCATGGTAGGCGGAAATTCCCCGCACTTCCGCAGCGAGCTGCTCCACATGATCAGACAATTGCTTTATCTCCATTGAGAGAAAAAAAAAATTCCCCCTACGGCCTCAGAGATATAGAAGAAAGAATATACAGACTCTTTTTTTTTTTTTTTTTTTAAACACAATTCTTTCCTGCTATTGAGTACCCTAGGATCTGCGGTATGGCGGGTGATTCTGTTATGAGTGAGTCACCGTAGGAGGCAAAAACAGAAATGCTAGCTAAGTCCAGAAAACCAGAGAAGTTGGCAGCTATCGGATTGCAGACCCCTGAACCTATCAACACAACTAGCAGTAGCCGTGGGGGGTTCCTACGATGCCCTAGACCCCTCGATCACAGCCGGAGGACTATATAGCCTAAAGACAGAAGGGGAAATCTAAACTGCCCCAGAGCAGACCCCAAAGCATAAGGCAGCCCCCAACATATAATGACGGTGAAGCAAGAAGAAAGACAGAAAGATAGACTGAGCAAAGACGGGGCCCAAGCTAACTAGATAGGAAAGGACAGGAAGGCTGCTGTCTGCAATCCGTGAAAAACCCTATGAAAATAAGAGCCAACAGACTGACAATGAAAAAGGCCCTGAAGACGCTAGGCTTCAAAAAAGCTATGTCAGTACTCAGGAATATTCTGAAGACAGAGCAACAGGCAAAAGGAGATTCAGCTCACTCCAGCAGGGAATGGCAGAATCCAGAAAAGCAAGGCAAACAAAAACAAAACACAAATGCTAACAGGCAAAGCAGAAAACTTAGCTTTAGAGGAGCAGGAATCAGACTGGTCTCCTAGAAGTCCACAGAGAAATCACCCGCAGGGCAGAAGGGCGTCGGCAGCCTTATATCCAGTCCATGACTCCACTCAGCCAGTCATCATCATTAGGCTCAGGTGCCTGATAATCAGGCTCATTACCTTCCTTTACCAGAATAGGGAGTTCACCAGACCTCAGTGACGAAGGGGAAAATGAACTCACAACACACAACTGTGTAAGACCTGATTTGCTGAAGTAACACATCTTGTCTCTTACAGGCGTATGTAAGCCCACAGTCTATGTTTTAGGACATTCATATGTCTACTGGGTGGCTAAAAAGGACGAGCTTCAGCCATGGAGGAAAAAATCTAGGCTTCCTGGGGCTAGAGGTCACCTGGAGAGGTATCAGAAGGCTCCAATGGCAACAGATTTTTCAGGAACTAGTCATCATCGCTAAGAGGACCAAGGGGCCGGTGATATTAGTGTTACACGCTGATGGCAATGATTTGGGAAAACAAAAAAGCGCTGACCTCTGTACAGTGATGTCAACAGACATAGAGCGTTTCACATCTTTTACCGGAGATGATACTGGTGTGGTCGGAGATAATGCCATGAGCCATTTGGCATGGAGCAATGGACGCAAAAGCCATAGAGCGATCAAGAAGAAAGATCAATGCACAGATGGTGAAATTTGTGATGGGAAAATGCGGCATCGTGGTTCGCCACTACCAGCTGGAAGGAGATAATTTGCACTGTTAAGATCGGATGGAATTCACCTGATGGACATTGGTCTTGACATATTTTTGTCCGACTTGCAGGATGGAGTCGAGCAGGCCCTATTGCTGATGGGTGGGGGCGGAGTTCTGTGTAGGTTATACACATGATCCTCCGTGGTGGAAGTTGTAGAGAAGGGCAAAGGTTTATAACCGCTCATTGGCTGACTTGCTTGTCGGTCGTAGACAGGGCCTTCGGCGATGAGCCGGTTGCGAAATGTAATTGCCTTTCTCTGCTTTTGTAATTAATAAACTGACCGACCTGTTTCAACCCATCTAGGCCTATCCGTGTGTTCCATAGTTTCCCTTGGGATCAAAAAAGTGTATTGTATGGTATCGTATTACGGGACTGGTGAGAGGGGGAAGGCACTCTTTGAGACACACGGGTCTCCGCAGTCTGGCAGGTACGGTACTAATTAAGGAGCGTGCTTCTGACTGTGGAACCCCCATATGGATAACGTTAAAGGAAAATACTGGTCAGTGCCATTTACCCCCCTTCCACCACTCTCCAAGTTATGCACAAGTTGGGATGCACAACTGACCAATGGGATTATAGGGGAAGGGGCGTCCGGCACACCTACATGGGTTAAATTCAGGTGCCTGGGTCAGTGACTTCCTCTTTCCCCTTGGCTGACCCCTGGAAGCTGTTGTCCCACTCTAACTCCCTTTTATATTCAACTCTGTTTTATATTGCCATAATAAATGCAAAAAAATATGATATTAAGTCACAGTGGAAGTTGTAGAGAGGGACAAAGGTTTGTAACCGCTCATTGGCTGGCTCTCTTGTCGGTCGCAGACAGGGCCTTCAGCGATGAGCTCATTGCAAAATGATGTAATTGCCTTTCTCTGTTTTTGTAATTAATAAACTGTGACCTACCTGTTTCAACCCATCTAGGCCTGTGCATGTGTTCATTATGGGACTGGTGAGAGGGGGAAGGCTGTTGTGAGCTCATTTTCGGGTTTGCCTCTGGCTTCTGGTGAGGGTTATGGAGCTGGCTGTGCTGACAGAGGAGTAGTGAGTACTCTATCTGGACTCCCTCTGTTGGTGAAGGGAGGTAATGAAGCAGATCTAAATGGCAGAGACCGGCCACCTGAGGAAGAGGACTGTGATTGGACATCAGGAGTTTCTGATTGGATTTAAGGCAGCCGACTCCCTAGTTTCTTGCTGGTGATTTTTCCTGACTGTGGCTCCTGGTTTCCAGTTTGGTTCCTGCCTTCCTAAAGCTAAGTTTTCTCTGCTATTGTTCATATGAGTTTTTGTCTGGTTTACTTAGTTTTTGTGTTCAGCCAGTCCTGGCTGGGACTGGGCTGAAACCCCATTTTGTCTCTGATCAGTTGATCTCTTTTGCTCTGTCTTCAGAATATACCTGAGTGCTGATATAGTGATTTGAAGTCTAGAGACTTCAGGGCCTTTTTCTATCAGACGTGTTGGACATTCTTTTTGGCAGGGTTTTTGTGTGATTGCAGACAGCAGCTTTTCTTTCCTGTCCTTTCTAGTTAGCGAGGGCCCCATCGTTTGCTCAGCCTATCTTTCTACCTGTGTCTGTGTTTTCATCTTGTTTCACCGACAATACATTTTGGGGGCTGTCTATTGCTTCGGGGTCTGCTCTGGGGCAGTTTAGATTTTCCCTTTCTTTCTTTAGGCTTATTTAGTTCTCCGTCCGTGACGAGGCATCTAGGACCACTGTAGGCACGCTCCTCGGCTACTGCTAGTTGTTGTGGATAGGATCAGGGGTCTGCAATCCGCTAGTTTCCCACCTCTCCGGTTTCTGGGCTTAGCTTGCTTTTTGTTTTTTCCTCCTCGGTGACTCATTCATAACAGAAGGCACTGTTTAAGGCACACGGGTCTCCACAGTCTTGTTCTGCTGGAAAAAACAGTCCTCAGAGTTGTGGAACATTGCCTGAGCAGAAGGAATCAACTGTTTTTCCAGGATAACCTTGTATGCGGCTTGATTCATACATCATACGTCCTTTGCAAAGATTAACCTGCCCAATTCCAGCCTTGCTGAAACATCCTCAGATCATGACCGATCCTCCACTAAATTTCACAGTGAGTGCAAGACACTGTGGCTTGTATGCTTCTCCAGGTCTCTGTCTAACCATTAGATGACCAGGTGTTGGGCAAAGCTGAAAATGAGACTCATCAGAGAAGATTACCTTACTCCAGTCCTCTATCGTCCAATCCTTATGGTCTTTTTTTCAAACTTCAGCCTTGCTCTCCTTTGCTTCTCATTTATGAAAGGTTTTTTTCTAGCTTTACATGACTTGAACCCTGCCTCTAGGAGCCTGTTACGAACTGCCATTCCTTTTGTAGGTCACTTGATTTCATCCTGCGGCTGCCGAGTGACATTCGAATAAGATGACGGTGATCTCAGTCAGTGGAGAGTCGTTTTCGCCCTCTGTCGGTCTGTAGCTTTGTTGTCCCCAATGTCTGCTGCTTGACCTTGTTGTAATGGACTGCCGTCTTAGAAATTTTAACCCCTTTCCGACATATGACGTACTATCCCATCCATGTTCCCGGGCCTTAATGCCCATGGATGGGATAGTACGTCATACCAATCAGCCGCGATTATGGGGGGGGCACAGCTGATCGCGGCCGGGTGTCAGCTGATTTTCACAGACGGACCGCTCCTGACACTTTAACCCCCAGAACACTGCGATCAAACATGATCGCAGCATTCTGGGAGCAGACAGAGGGGCTGTCAGCCCCTCTTCCTTTGGATCGGAAACAACCTGGTGTCGTCATGGCGACATCCGGGTTACCAAAGCTCAGAGACTTCCTGTCATGATCAGTGCATGTCCGGAAGTCTCTTATGTCAGTGCACAGAAACTGCGGCGCTGACACCTTATATGGCATTCAGATGTGCATGCCATATAAGCGATCAGCCAGCACAAAATGAGTGTCCCATAGTGGGACACAGTGTAAAAGTATGGATGAAATTTAAAAAAAATCAAATAATTGTAAAGATATTTAAAAAAATAATAAAAATAAAAAAAAATCAATATTTATTCCATCATTAAATCAATTTTGAATAAAAAAATCTAAACAAAAGTACACATATTTAGTATCGCCACGTCCGTAACGACCCGACCTATAAAACTGTCCCACTAGTTAACCCCTTTAATGAACACCATTAAAAAACAAACAAACATTGCTTTATCGGGATTTGGATGTTTCGCCCCCAGCAGTTCGCCCCCGGGTACATTTGGCCCCCAGCATTTGGCCCCCAGGAGGTTTCGCCCCCGCATATTTCGCCCCCAGCAGTTCGCCCCCGGTTGTTTCGCCCCCAGCAGTTCGCCCCCGGATGTTTTGCCCCCGGATGTTTCGCCCCCAGCAGTTCGCCCCCGGATGTTTAGCCCCCAGCAGTTCACCAATGAATGTTTCGCCCCCAGCAGTTCGCCCCCGGATGTTTCGCCCCCAGCAGTTCGGCCCCCGGATGTTTCGCCCCCAGCAGTTCGCCCCCGAATGTTTCGCCCCAGCAGTTCGCCCCCGGATGTTTTGCCCCCAGCAGTTCGCCCCCGGATGTTTTGCCCCCAGCAGTTCGCCCCCGGATGTTTCGCCAACAGCAGTTCGACCCCGGATGTTTCGCCCCCAGCAGTTCGCCCCCGGATGTTTCGCCCGCAGCAGTTTGCCCCCGGATGTTTTGCCCCCAGCAGTTCGCCCCCGAATGTTTCGCCCCAGCAGTTCGCCCCCGGATGTTTTGCCCCCAGCAGTTCGCCCCCGGATGTTTTGCCCCCAGCAGTTCGCCCCCGGATGTTTCGCCAACAGCAGTTCGACCCCGGATGTTTCGCCCCCAGCAGTTCGCCACCGGATGTTTCGCCCGCAGCAGTTTGCCCCCAGATGTTTTGCCCCCAGCAGTTCGCCACCGGATGTTTCGCCCCAGATGTTTCGCCCCCAGCAGTTCTCCCCCAGCAGTTCGCCCCCAGATGTTTCGCCCCCCGAATGTTTCGCCCCCAGCGGTTCGCCCCCGGATGTTTTGCCCCCAGCAGTTTGCCCCCGAATGTTTCGCCCCCAGCAGTTTGCCCCCGGATGTTTCGCCCCCAGATGTTTCGCGCCTGGTTTTTTTGCCCCCAGCAGTTTGCCCCCAGATGTTTCACCTACAGCATTTTGTCCCTGGATGTGTCACCTCTATATAAGTTACTAGTGCGACCACACTTAGAATACTGTGTACAGTTCTGGTCTCCGGTGTATAAGAAAGACATAGCTGAACTGGAGCTGGTGCAGAGAAGAGCGACCAAGGTTATTAGGGAACTGGGGAGTCTGCAATACCAAGACAAGTTATTACACTTGGGGTTATTTAGTTTGGAGAATCGAAGGCTTAGGGGTGATCTTATTACAATGTATAAATATTTGTGGGGACAATACCAAGACCTTTCTAATGATCTTTTTACTCTTAGACCTGTGACGGGGACAAGGGGGCATCCTCTACGTCTGGAGAAAATAAGGTTTAAGCATAATAACAGACGCGGATTCTTTACTGTACGAGCAGTGAGACTATGGAACTCTCTGCCATATGATGTTGTAATGAGTGATTCCCTACTAAAATTTAAGAGTGGACTGGATGCCTTTCTTGAAAAGTATAATATTACAGGGTATATACACTAGTTTCCTTAGTGTTGCGTTGATCCAGGGAGCTAGTCTGATTGCCGTATGTGGAGTCGGGAAGGAATTTTTTTCCCCAATGTGAAGCTTACTGTTTGCCACATGGGTTTTTTTTTGCCTTCCTCTGGATCAACATGTTTGGGCAAGTTAGGATAGGATATGGGTTGAATTAGATGGACTTAAAGTCTCCCTTCAACCTTAATTACTATGTAAACCATCTGATGTTTTGCCCCTAGCATTTTGACCCCAGATGTTTCACCCTCAGCTTTTGGTGTCAACATGCAGGGAACAAAACATCTAGGGCTGAACATACCTGTGGGTAAAATATACAGGACCCCAATTGCTGGGGATTCTTGTGGCTGCCGTTTCAGCAGCTCTATTGGCTGGCCTTAAAGGAGTATTATCACCCTAGAACACAAAAAAACTGACATACTTACCTGTCACAGCTGCAGCTCCTTGGGTCCCGGAGTGCAGTCTAGCGGTTCCCCGTGAGGTCTTCTCCTGCTTCTGGCTGTCTTTTCATCTTGCCTGGATCACTGATCCATGAAGCATGAAGAATGCCGCAGCAGTGAGGCCGAATATCTCCTTTCCGCTCACTGACTTGATGTCACTCCTGCCCCATTCATCAGTCAATCCAGGGGGCAGGATGCCTCTCCTGTCACCAAAACACTGCTGCGCATGCGCAATGCCGCGATGAGATCAGACAGAAGAAGAGGACGCTGGGAAGAAGGCGAGGACTCGTGGTGGCCTCTGGATCCAGCATGGCGATCGCCAGCCCACACAGCCAGGAGAAGATCAGACAAAGATGAGCAGAAGAACCAGGAGGGGAAGATCAGCAGCATTCTTACCACAACATGATTGCTGAAAGTATGCTGCCCTATTTTGCTGTTCTGCATGAGAATACCCCCTTAATGCAGGCTATGTATGGAAGCAGCGGGACTGTTGACTGACTACAGGGTTAATCCCACCAACCATCTCTGCAGAACTGAGATATTGGCTTTGCTGAACTAAAGTGGTGGTTAACCAGCTTCTACAGAACCTCTTTATCAGGTCTTCAGAAGGGGGGTTTTGTGATTAGCCCTCACAGAACACTCTGCCAGTATACCAAAGAATGGAGCAGCAGATAAAAGTGGTATTCTCACTTCAGAATCCCTTTTTCTATTGATGCCCATTCCTCAGATTAGGCCAAGAATAGGGTCCAGTTGTATTCTGCATTGAACCAGCTGTTTATCAGCAGCTTTCAGCACCAACGACAAGGACAAGTGACTGGAAGCTGCAGCCATAGCTCTCCATGATTTCAGTGAGATCCAGGGAAGATGTGACAGCGCTTGGTAAAGAGCTGATCAAACCGTGACATGCCTTATACAGGGGCATGCACTGCTCTGTGCAGAGAAATGCATGTTCTGGAGGGGACTCGATTGTATGCATCTGGTCTTTCAGTAACAAACGGCCCTTTGGGGACAACCATTAAATTGGTGTGGCCCTTGGTGAATATGAGTTTGACACCCCTGATATAAGACAAGTGACCATCATTTTACTGTCATGTACTAGTGGTGTTACACTTAATGGCTTCTTTTTGTCATCCATTACATATCATACTATATCTAGTGATGAGCAAACCCGATCTGTAAAGTTCAGGTTTCGTATCGAACATTGCCTGCTCGGGTTCAACCACAGCGACCCAAAACAGGCAATGTTTGGAGTTTGCTCATCAGAAAATAAAAATCGCTTCTCTCCCCTTTGCCGTGGTCCCTACCTGTGTGGAGAGTCTTCTTGATCAAGGGAATCCCTAGCTAGGATTAATGAAAGGGATTCCCTCGGGAACGATGACAAATTCACACAATGTGGAAGTGCATGGAAGAGGACCGAAGAGGACCCTCCGCGTCTGTCGGTACCTCATAGAACCATAGGAAAAAGGATGATCACAAGGCAATTATTTGTGTGTATCAAAATATAATTTTTATTGAAACAAATTCATTAAAACCATACTGCCAAAACTGGGGAAGTAGGAGACTATAGATACACTCATTGCTCACAGTCACTCATTAATTCATAATTAACGCGCAAATCCAGGAAGAGACAGCTACCATGAAAACGAATAGACACAGGGACTGCCAGCAATATATTGCAGCTACGAGGGACAGAACTGAAAAAGCCCTAATAATAAACTACTACAAATATTAATATAGCCATAATTATATCGCAAGGTGTATAGGCCACATCACAGATTATGATCTAGATGTCCACCATAAAACAATGCCTCTTGCTTGGCAATAGCCCTCATACCCATAATTACAATAATACTCCGCAAATACAATCAGATAACGTGGTCACTTCTGGTCCGCGCGACTGGAAGTAACGCTTACCACCCGGATGTGACACATCACATCCGGGTGGTGAGTGTCATTTCCGGTCACGTGGTATACCACACTGTGGCTGGGAGATATAAATAATGGAGACACATGGTTGGTAGCAGGCCCCTTGAGAAAGGAGCTGAAACGTGCGTTGGGGCGGACGCACTAGTCCAGGAGGTAGCGGCACCCTGTATAAGAGATACCCAAAGGTAATTTTACCTGATTATATTAAAAACACACTCCCCTTGAAAAGGGAAATGCGAAAAGCACTATGGGGTACCGCCACTACTTAAGGTAATGTAGCAACACTTTCTTTTATATATCCTCCTTATACCTTAGCTTTCAAATCTCTAATATGTACTCTGGTCATTTCTGCCACATGGATTAACTTTTCTCTACCTGGAGTTGCATATTTTTTCTTGGACACTTAGGCTAGTTTCACCCTAGCATTACTGGGCGCAGCGCAGGGCCGCCGCTAAGCTCCTCCCCCGGCCGCGCCCCCTCCTGTCAGCTGCATGCGATCAGCATACCCTATACTTAGCGTTAGGTACGCTGGTCGTGCGCTGGTACACTTTTGCCCGTGCATCCGCCCTTTTTGCACTGCGCCAACGTGCGCCAAACGCACTGTGTTGCATTTTTGTGCGCTCGGTGCAGCGCAGAAAGGGCGGATGCACGACAGAGAATTTTGGGATGAATTCACAATAAATTTTCCTAAAGATAAAAGATGAAAGTAGCACACACCAACATAGCTAATGCAATGGGGCATAAAATGTAATATACGCTAATAGCAAAAAATAATAACCCCATAATTCTCATGGTGCTGTGGACTGGGAGGAGACCATTTGTCAAACAGACATATACAGGGGGGAGGAAGAAAGAAAAACTTCCTAACAACAAAAAGGTCAATTGATAAAATTGCTTTATTAGGATACAGGGCAAGGAACAATACAGATAAAAAATTGTATATAAGCTGGTAACTTGTCATAAGGTATAAAAAAGCACCAAAGTCCTCACATGTCACTGAAACATAACCCAAATAGGGGGGACAAAAAGAAAGGAAAAAACCAGACACAAGAATATTATGTCAGACATACAAAGTGTAGTATGGGGACATAGCCCACTCAGTATAACAAGTGATACCACCTAGATGCACTGCACAGAGTCATGTCACAAAAAATAAGTATGTCCTACATTACCTATTAAATGTCCGTGCACACAGACAAATGGGAGGACCAGGTACCCGCCCCGACGCGCGTTTCAGGAGCCTTCGTCAGGGGGCACTATGACAGAGTAATACTGGGTACTTTTTATAGTGCAGAGACGGGAAGAGCCCTTCAGTGTGCTGGGCGGAAGTCAATCGGCGCTGCCTGGGTAACCAGGGATCCACCCCCACGTACAGCAGATGAGCGGCCGTGACGTCCGGATGACGCTGGGCCCCACGTGACCGGACGCCCAAGGCTGCCATGCGCCGACCAGGAGGAGGATCCAGCTGGTCACACAAAGTAAACCGGGCATGCGCATGGAGAATATATGAGAGTAGACGCCATATTGATTGAGGGCAACAAGTCCCAAGTAACTGGAAAACAACAATAGCAGATCTAATAGATAACACTATGAATATATAATCCAAGATAACCCCAATTTGGATATTAATATCGAATACAGTGGAAAAGGCAAATGGTCCGTGAAACAATATTAATAGATAGACTAAATATGGCAGGCATACTAAAACGGACATGCGCTTAGAGAATATATGAGAGTGGATGCCATGTTACTTAGGGCAAAAAGTCCCAAGCAAATGGAAAAACAATAACAATCTAATACATGACACTGTGATAAAATAAATAAAATGTCAATATCATGTACAGTGAGAAGGGAAAAGATCCACGAAACAATGTTACTAGATATAATATACAGTGGGGCAAAAAAGTATTTAGTCAGTCAGCAATAGTGCAAGTTCCACCACTTAAAAAGATGAGAGGCGTCTGTAATTTACATCATAGGTAGACCTCAACTATGGGAGACAAACTGAGAAAAAAAAATCCAGAAAATCACATTGTCGGTTTTTTTTTTCATTTTATTTGCATATTATGGTGGAAAATAAGTATTTGGTCAGAAACAAGCAATCAAGATTTCTGGCTCTCACAGACCTGTAACTTCTTTAAGAGTCTCCTCTTTCCTCCACTCATTACCTGTAGTAATGGCACCTGTTTAAACTTGTTATCAGTATAAAAAGACACCTGTGCACACCCTCAAACAGTCTGACTCCAAACTCCACTATGGTGAAGACCAAAGAGCTGTCAAAGGACACCAGAAACAAAATTGTAGCCCTGCACCAGGCTGGGAAGACTGAATCTGCAATAGCCAACCAGCTTGGAGTGAAGAAATCAACTGTGGGAGCAATAATTAGAAAATGGAAGACATACAAGACCACTGATAATCTCCCTCGATCTGGTGCTCCACGCAAAATCCCACCCCGTGGGGTCAGAATGATCACAAGAACGGTGAGCAAAAATCCCAGAACCACGTGGGGGGACCTAGTGAATGAACTGCAGAGAGCTGGGACCAATGTAACAAGGCCTACCATAAGTAACACACTACGCCACCATGGACTCAGATCCTGCAGTGCCAGACGTGTCCCACTGCTTAAGCCTGTACATGTCCGGGCCCGTCTGAAGTTTGCTAGAGAGCATTTGGATGATCCAGAGGAGTTTTGGGAGAATGTCCTATGGTCTGATGAAACCAAACTGGAACTGTTTGGTAGAAACACAACTTGTCGTGTTTGGAGGAAAAAGAATACTGAGTTGCATCCATCAAACACCATACCTACTGTAAAGCATGGTGGTGGAAACATGCTTTGGGGCTGTTTCTCTGCAAAGGGGCCAGGACGACTGATCCGGGTACATGAAAGAATGAATGGGGCCATGTATCGTGAGATTTTGAGTGCAAACCTCCTTCCATCAGCAAGGGCATTGATGATGAAACGTGGCTGGGTCTTTCAACATGACAATGATCCAAAGCACACCGCCAGGGCAACGAAGGAGTGGCTTCGTAAGAAGCATTTCAAGGTCCTGGAGTGGCCTAGCCAGTCTCCAGATCTCAACCCTATCGAAAACCTTTGGAGGGAGTTAAAAGTCCGTGTTGCCAAGCGAAAAGCCAAAAACATCACTGCTCTAGAGGAGATCTGCATGGAGGAATGGGCCAACATACCAACAACAGTGTGTGGCAACCTTGTGAAGACTTACAGAAAACGTTTGACCTCTGTCATTGCCAACAAAGGATATATCACAAAGTATTGAGATGAAATTTTGTTTCTGACCAAATACTTATTTTCCACCATAATATGCAAATAAAATGAAAAAAACAACAGACAATGTGATTTTCTGGATTTTTTTTTCTCAGTTTGCCTCCCATAGTTGAGGTCTACCTATGATGTAAATTACAGACGCCTCTCATCTTTTTAAGTGGTGGAACTTGCACTTTTGCTGACTGACTAAATACTTTTTTGCCCCACTGTACATACCCATTACCCGCACTAAAGCAAAAATGCTAATGTTTTGTGGAGCTAGATGGTACCCTCTGGAATCAACCCGCAACTGTACCACAAATATATACTCAATATTACAAATATGTCTGAAGCGATCTTAATACATACAGCGGAGAAAAGTATATCTCCATAAGAGTATAAATATATATATATGACTATATGTACAGAACATTGAATATAACTAATTGGGATTGAATAAATGTCCAACAACCCATAATTATGGTTGATGGACCACAATATGATGTACTTTAGCAAACATAATGTCTAACAAAACAATCACTATATATATATAATATACAGTGGGGCAAAAAAGTATTTAGTCAGTCAGCAATAGTGCAAGTTCCACCACTTAAAAAGATGAGAGGCGTCTGTAATTTACATCATAGGTAGACCTCAACTATGGGAGACAAACTGAGAAAAAAAAATCCAGAAAATCACATTGTCGGTTTTTTTTTTCATTTTATTTGCATATTATGGTGGAAAATAAGTATTTGGTCAGAAACAAGCAATCAAGATTTCTGGCTCTCACAGACCTGTAACTTCTTTAAGAGTCTCCTCTTTCCTCCACTCATTACCTGTAGTAATGGCACCTGTTTAAACTTGTTATCAGTATAAAAAGACACCTGTGCACACCCTCAAACAGTCTGACTCCAAACTCCACTATGGTGAAGACCAAAGAGCTGTCAAAGGACACCAGAAACAAAATTGTAGCCCTGCACCAGGCTGGGAAGACTGAATCTGCAATAGCCAACCAGCTTGGAGTGAAGAAATCAACTGTGGGAGCAATAATTAGAAAATGGAAGACATACAAGACCACTGATAATCTCCCTCGATCTGGTGCTCCACGCAAAATCCCACCCCGTGGGGTCAGAATGATCACAAGAACGGTGAGCAAAAATCCCAGAACCACGTGGGGGGACCTAGTGAATGAACTGCAGAGAGCTGGGACCAATGTAACAAGGCCTACCATAAGTAACACACTACGCCACCATGGACTCAGATCCTGCAGTGCCAGACGTGTCCCACTGCTTAAGCCTGTACATGTCCGGGCCCGTCTGAAGTTTGCTAGAGAGCATTTGGATGATCCAGAGGAGTTTTGGGAGAATGTCCTATGGTCTGATGAAACCAAACTGGAACTGTTTGGTAGAAACACAACTTGTCGTGTTTGGAGGAAAAAGAATACTGAGTTGCATCCATCAAACACCATACCTACTGTAAAGCATGGTGGTGGAAACATGCTTTGGGGCTGTTTCTCTGCAAAGGGGCCAGGACGACTGATCCGGGTACATGAAAGAATGAATGGGGCCATGTATCGTGAGATTTTGAGTGCAAACCTCCTTCCATCAGCAAGGGCATTGATGATGAAACGTGGCTGGGTCTTTCAACATGACAATGATCCAAAGCACACCGCCAGGGCAACGAAGGAGTGGCTTCGTAAGAAGCATTTCAAGGTCCTGGAGTGGCCTAGCCAGTCTCCAGATCTCAACCCTATCGAAAACCTTTGGAGGGAGTTAAAAGTCCGTGTTGCCAAGCGAAAAGCCAAAAACATCACTGCTCTAGAGGAGATCTGCATGGAGGAATGGGCCAACATACCAACAACAGTGTGTGGCAACCTTGTGAAGACTTACAGAAAACGTTTGACCTCTGTCATTGCCAACAAAGGATATATCACAAAGTATTGAGATGAAATTTTGTTTCTGACCAAATACTTATTTTCCACCATAATATGCAAATAAAATGAAAAAAAAACAGACAATGTGATTTTCTGGATTTTTTTTTCTCAGTTTGCCTCCCATAGTTGAGGTCTACCTATGATGTAAATTACAGACGCCTCTCATCTTTTTAAGTGGTGGAACTTGCACTTTTGCTGACTGACTAAATACTTTTTTGCCCCACTGTACATATACGCTACGGTATTCATGATGTAAATACCTAATGTAAATGAGATTTTACATAGCTCATCTGACAAAACAAGGGTAATTAAAAGAAGGAAACCAAACATATCATGTAACATCTATATCAAACAGACATGTATCAAATCATAACAATCCGTAAGATATACCACTGTAACCCTATCTCATAAAACATACACAGTGTCTCATCATATCCATAGCATAAAGTTCGTCACATGACATTCTTCAATATGAAAATCCGAGGGATGAAATATGATCCTCTTCATCATAAATCCTCAAACACTCTGAAATCCACAGTACCCATCAATATAAATACAAAAAAGAGAAATTAAAAAAGGGGAAAATTAAAAACAAATGACAAGAGAGCAGCTTTTTACAGAAAATCATAGCATAGACACCTACTCCAAAAAAGGGGGCAAAACTCAAATTTTCATTCAACCCATGAGGGTGCACAGTTTTAAGAGTCCAGATCCACCTGGATTCGAGGCGCGCCAGTTTGGAGGACGTTCTACCACCCCTAATACCCGCATCGACCATATCAATACCTTTGAATCTAATCAGTTTACTGTCACTGTTATGAAACAATTTAAAATGACGTGGGATTGTTTTCAACGTGGATGCGTCCGTGTGGTCAGCTGCCACCTCAATGCCCAAAATGTGTTCACGTACACGCACCTTGAGTTGGCGCGATGTCAATCCCACATAGATGAGCCTACATGGGCAGGTGGCATAGTAAATCACGTGGCGGGTCTCACAAGTAATAGTTTTTTTAATACGAAAAACCTTGCCATTTGAGTCCACAAAAGTAGAGTCTCGATCGATGTTAGGGCAGGCGACGCAGTGACCACAGGGACGACATCCACGTCGATTAGGGGCAAAATCCAAGAATGTAGTCTTTGCCTCACCCACATATAGACTGTGGGTCAGATGATCCTTTAGATTTCTGGCTCCATGATATTGAATTAAAACCAGCGGACAAGGGGGGTAATGTGGTGATTTGGCCTAAGGCCATGTATGTAAAAGAAGCTTTGGGACAGCTGCACAATACAGTGTGCTACAAAAGACTAACATATAACCCCTTGTCCGCGTTCAATTCTCAACTGGATGATATCTTGACGCTATCAGTAGAAGCTAATGTTATCACCAAGGAATTGGCTGATGCATTAAAAGTCCCTGAACCGACCATCTCGACCTTTTACCTCCTCCCTAAAATTCATAAGGATGATAAGGTACCCCCAGGTAGACCAATCATTTCTGGTAGGGTCAACTTCCTGGAAAAAGTCAATCGATGGATTGACTTTCATCTTCAACCCCTTGTTGAGACCTTGCCTGTTATGAATGAGTCACCGTAGGAGGCAAAAACAGAAATACTAGCTAAGTCCAGAAAACCAGAGAAGTTGGCAGCTATCGGATTGCAGACCCCTGAACCTATCAACAACAACTAGCAGTAGCCGTGGGGGGTTCCTACGGTGCCCTAGACCCATCGATCACAGCCGGAGAACTAAATAGCCTAAAGACAGAAAGGGAAATCTAAACTGCCCCAGAGCAGACCCCAAAGCAATAGGCAGCCCCCAACATATAATGACGGTGAAGCAAGATGAAAAAACACTCACACAGATAGAAAGATAGGCTGAGCAAATGATAGGGCCCAAGCTAACTAAATAGGACAGGATAGAAAAGCTGCTGTCTGCAATCCGCCAAAACCCTATCAAAACAAGAGCCAACAGACTGATAGGGAAAAAAGCCTTAAAGACGCAAGGCTTCAAAAAGACTATATCAGTACTCAGGTATTTTCTGAAGACAGAGCAAAAAGAAATTCAGCTCACCCCAGCAGGGAATGGCAGAAATCCAGAAAAACAAGGCAAAACAAACCAAAACACAAATGCAAAAAGCAGAGCAGAAAACTTAGCTTTAGAGGAGCAGGAATCAGACTGGTCTCCTAGAATCCCTCTGAGATATCACCAGCAAGGCAGAAGGGCGTCGGCTGCCTTATATCCAGTCAGCAATTCCAGTCACCCAGTCATCATCATGCTCAGGTGCTTGGTAATCAGCCTCACTACCTTCCTTCACCAGAAGAGGGAGTTCATCAGACCTCAATGGTGAAGGGGAAAATGAACTCACAACAGTACCTCTCCCTTGAGGAGGGGTCACCGAACCCTCATCCACGCCACCAGGGCGATCAGTGTGAGCCCGATGAAAGGCACGCACCAATCTTTTGGCATGAATATCAGAGGCAGAGACCCAGGAATTATCCTCCTGACCATAACCCTTCCACTTAACCAAATACTGGAGTCTCCGTCTAGCCAGATGGGAATCCAGTATCTTCTCTACCTCATATTCCATGTTACCTTCAATCAATACAGGGTACGGAGGTGCCACCCCAGGAACAACTGGTTCAACAAACCTCTTCAACAAGGACTTATGAAACACATTATGGATTTTAAATGTGACAGGAAGAGCCAAACGAAAAGAGACCACAAAATCAAAACGTGTAAAAAACAAGGCCCAACTAGCCTGTCTAGGGTTCAAGCGTTTGGCCGACTCCAGGTAAATCAAATTCTTGTGGTCAGTGAGGACCACGACTTGATGTTTAGCTCTCTCCAACCAATGTCTCCACTCCTCAAATGCCCATTTCATGGCTAACAGTTCCCGATTCCCCACATCATAGTTACGTTCAGATGGAGAGAACTTTCGGGAAAAGAAAGCACAGGGATTCATTTTAGATGTTACAGGATCCTTTTGGGACAAAACAGCTCCTGCACCAATCTCAGAAGCGTCCACCTCTACCTGGAACGGGAGTGAGATATCAGGTTGCCGCAAAACCGGGCCAGAAGTGAATCTTCGCTTCAGCTCCTGAAAGGAAGAAACAGCCTCAGGAGACCAATTCAACACATCAGCACCCTTCTTAGTCAGATCAGTCAATGGCTTGGCAATACTAGAAAATTTTGCTATAAATTTCCGATAAAAATTAGCAAAACCCAAAAACTTCTTGAGGGCCTTCAAAGAAATGGGCTGAACCCAATCATAAATGGCCTGTACCTTGGCCGGGTCCATTTCAATAGTTGACGGAGACAAAATAAATCCCAAAAATGAAATCCTCTGTACCCCAAAAAGGCATTTCGATCCTTTGACATACAGGGAATTCTCCCTCAAGATCCGGAACACAGTCCGAACATGTTCCACATGAGAATCCCAATCCTTGGAGAAGATCAAAATATCATCCAGATAGATAATCAAAAATGTATCCACAAAGTCCCGGAAAATGTCGTTCATGAAGCACTGGAAGACAGAAGGGGCATTAGTGAGCCCAAAAGGCATCACCAGGTACTCAAAATGTCCCTCCGGAGTATTAAACGCCGTCATCCATTCATCCCCATGCTTAATGCGGATAAGATTATACGCCCCCCTGAGGTCAAGCTTGGTAAACCAGCAAGCACCTTTAACTCTGGAGAATAGATCCGAAATCAGGGGTAACAGATACGATATTTAATAGTAATTTTGTTGAGGGCACGATAATCAATACAAGGCCTTAATGAACCATCCTTTTTGGCCACGAACAAAAAAACGGCACCTAAGGGTGAAGAGGATGGTCTAATATGACCCTTCTCCAACGCCTCCTTAATATAGGATCGCATAGCCTCGTGCTTGGGTACAGATAAATTGAAGAGCCGACCCTTGGGAAATTTACACCCCGGGCTCAGTTCAATTGCACAGTCATAACTCCTATGAGGAGGCAAAGACGCAGACTCATTCTCACTAAATACATCATAAAAGTCCGCCAAATAGTCAGGAACATCATGCGACTGAGGAGAGGTGGAAAAAACCGGAGCCTCACTAAGGGCACACCGACAACCCCAACTCACCACAGACACAGATTTCCTATCCAAAACTGGATTATGAATTTGCAACCAGGGAAACCCCAGAACAATGGTATCATGCAAATTATGCAACACCAAAAATCTGCAATTTTCTTGATGGTCTGGGGCGACCCGCATTACCACCTGGGTCCAAAACTGAGGTTTATTTTTCGCCAAAGGAGTAGCATAAATCCCCCTCAAAGGGATAGGCGTCCGCAGAGGTGTCATCGGAAGTCCACAACGTTTAGCAAAAGCAAAGTCCATTAGGTTCAGGGCTGCTCCCGAATCCACAAAAGCCTTGGCGGAAAATGTGGACAGGGAGCAGATCAGAGTAATTGCCAGAAGAAACTTACGTTTAACACCACCCACAGAAAACGTGTGTGCACAACGTTTCTCTCGTTTAGGACAGACAGAAATAATATGCGAGGCATCTCCACAAAAAAAACACAGCTTATTACGCCTTCTGAACTCCTGACGTTGCTCCCTGGACAAAACTATCACATTGCATAGGTTCAGACACTTGTTCAACAGGTGGCAACACCTCTCGTGCAGTCCTGCGTTCACGTAAACGCCGATCAACCTGAATGGCTAAGGACATATAATCGTCAAGACCAGAGGGAACAGGAAATCCCACCATAGTATCTTTTACGGCTTCTGACAAACCCTTCCGAAAGAGAGCTGCCAAGGCATTATCATTCCAGGTAGTAAGGACCGCCCACTTTCGGAATTTTTGACAGTACAATTCTGCAGAATCTCGACCCTGGCTCAATGCCAACAGGGTCTTTTCAGCCTGATCAATAGCATTAGGTTCGTCATACAACAACCCCAAGGCTTGAAAAAATGCGTTCACATTAGTGAGAATAGGATCATCTGGTTTCAAAGAAAACGCCCAATCCTGGGGATCGCCACGCAGCAAAGAGATGACAATTTTAACCTGCTGCTCGGAGCTCCCTGACGAGTTAGGCTTTAAGGCAAAAAATAATTTACAATTATTTTTGAAATTCAAAAATTTAGACCGATCCCCAAAAAACATATCAGGAGTAGGGATCTTTGGTTCAGCAGCATGTGAATGAGCAAGGTAGGCGGAAATTCCCCACACTTCTGCAGCGAGCTGCTCCACACGATCAGACAATTGCTTTATCTCCATTGAGAGAAAAAAAAATTCTCCCTACGGCCTCAGAGATATAGAGGAAAAAATATACACACTCTTTTTTTTTTTCTTTTTTTTTTACTATTCTTTCCTGCTATAGAGTACCCTAGGATCTGCGGTATGGATGGTGATTGTGTTATGAATGAGTCACCGTAGGAGGCAAAAACAGAAATACTAGCTAAGTCCAGAAAACCAGAGAAGTTGGCAGCTATCGGATTGCAGACCCCTGAACCTATCAACAACAACTAGCAGGAGCCGTGGGGGGTTCCTACGGTGCCCTAGACCCCTCGATCACAGCCGGAGAACTAAATAGCCTAAAGACAGAAAGGGAAATCTAAACTGCCCCAGAGCAGACCCCAAAGCAATAGGCAGCCCCCAACATATAATGACGGTGAAGCAAGATGAAAAAACACTCACACAGATAGAAAGATAGGCTGAGCAAATGAAGGGGCCCAAGCTAACTAAATAGGACAGGATAGAAAAGCTACTGTCTGCAATTCGCCAAAACCCTATCAAAACAAGAGCCAACAGACTGATAGGGAAAAAAGCCCTGAAGACGTTAGGCTTCAAAAAGACTATATCAGTACTCAGGTATTTTCTGAAGACAGAGCAAAAAGAAATTCAGCTCACCCCAGCAGGGAATGGCAGAAATCCAGAAAAACAAGGCAAAACAAACCAAAACACAAATGCAAAAAGCAGAGCAGAAAACTTAGCTTTAGGGGAGCAGGAATCAGACTGGTCTCATAGAATCCCTCTGAGAAATCACCAGCTAGGCAGAAGGGCGTCGGCTGCCTTATATCCAGTCAGAAATTCCAGTCACCCAGTCATCATCATGCTCAGGTGCTTGGTAATCAGCCTCACTACCTTCCTTCACCAGAAGACGGAGTTCATCAGACCTCAATGGTGAAGGGGAAAATGAACTCACAACAATTGCCTCGTTCCTCAGGGACACTGGGGAGCTCCTCAAGAAGGTGGATGGTCTGAGTCTTGATGGCGACACGCTGTTGGCAACAGCTGATGTTGAGTCGCTATACACAAGCATCAGACACCAGGACGGGTTGAGAGCGGTACAATTTTTCTTGGATAAGTCCAGCCTGTCCCCTCAATTTGGTGAACTTATTTTGGAATTATTGGAATTTTCCTTAACGCATAATTTTTTTGGTTTTCAGGGGTCCTTCTTCCTGCAGCTCCAGGGTACAGCCATGGGGGCGTCCTTTGCGCCCTCATATGCCAACCTGTTCCTGGGGCTGTGGGAGAAGGACCTCTTCCTGTCAGATCATCAATTGTCAATGGACCGGGTCCTTTTGTGGACCCGCTTCATTGACGATATATTTTTGATCTGGCAGGGTTCATACTCTGATTTGGCTGGTTTGTTATCTGAGCTAAATAGGAATGATCTCAACATCCGGCTAACTTATTCATGGGATTCTAATAAAATTGAATTTCTTGATGTTCTTGTGAAGAAGGACACGACAGGGTTGCTGCAAACGGATATCTTTCGTAAACCCACGGCTACTAACTCTCTGTTATATGCTACGTCGTGCCACCCTCCACATGTTGTCAAGGCTGTTCCAGTGGGTCAGTTTCTTCGCCTTAGGCGAATTTGCTCTTCGGACTTTGATTTCGAGAGGCGTGCTGATTAACATTTTGATAGGTTTCTCTGTCGTGGCTATAGTCAGCATTCTCTTAAATGGGCATATAACAGAGCTAAATTCAGCTCGCGTGCTTCCCTTCTATATGGGAATAGACAGGGAGCCCTGTCGGCGAATTCACAACAGGTAAGATTCGTGACTAACTATAATTCTAAAGCCGACAGTATTCGTAGGGCCCTTTTAAAATCATGGCCCATTCTACAAGTGGACCCGATTATTTCTAAAATTCTACCTGAAAAGCCAGCTATGTCCTTCAGGAGAGCCAGAAATCTAAAGGATCATCTGACCCACAGTCTATATGTGGGTGAGGCAAAGACTACATTCCTGGATTTTGCCCCTAATCGACGTGGATGTCGTCCCTGTGGTCACTGCATCGCCTGCCCTAACATCGATCGAGACTCTACTTTTGTGGACTCAAATGGCAAGGTTTTTCGTATTAAAAAAACTATTACTTGTGAGACCCGCCACGTGATTTACTATGCCACCTGCCCATGTAGGCTCATCTATGTGGGATTGACATCGCACCAACTCAAGGTGCGTGTACGTGAACACATTTTGGGCATTGAGGCGGCAGCTGACCACACGGAGGCATCCACGTTGAAAACAATCCCACGTCATTTTAAATTGTTTCATAACAGTGACAGTAAACTGATTAGATTCAAAGGTATTGATATGGCCAATGCGGGTATTAGGGGTGGTAGAATGTCCTCCAGACTGGCGCGCCTCGAATCCAGGTGGATCTGGACTCTTAAAACTGTGCACCCTCATGGGTTGAATGAAAATTTGAGTTTTGCCCCTTTTTGGGAGTAGGTGTCTATGCTATGATTTTCTGTAAAAAGCTGCTCTCTTGTCATTTGTTTTTAATTTTCCCCTTTTTTAATTTCTCTTTTTAGTATTTATATTGATGGGTACTGTGGATTCCGGAGTGTTTGAGGATTTATGATGAAGAGGATCATATTTCATCCCTCGGATTTTCATATCGAAGAATGTCATGTGACGAACTTTATGCTATGGATACAGTCATATGTAAAAGTTTGGGCACCCCTATTAATGTTAACCTTTTTTCTTTATAACAATTTTGGTTTTTGCAACAGCTATTTTAGTTTCATATATCTAATAACTGATGGACTCAGTTATATTTCTGGATTCAAATGAGGTTTATTGTACTAACAGAAAATTGCCAATCTGCATTTTAATAAAATTTGACCGGTGCAAAAGTATGGGCACCTCAACATAAAAGTGACATTAATATTTCGTAGATCCTCCTTTTGCAAAAATAACAGCCTCTAGAGGCTTCCTGTAGCTATTAATGAGTTCCTGGATCCTAGATGAAGGTATTTGTGACCATTCCTGTTTACAAAACAATTCCAGTTCAGTTAAGTTTGATGGTCGCCGAGCATGGACAGCCCGCTTCAAATTATCCCACAGATGTTCAATGATATTCAGGTCTGGGGACTGGGATGGCCATTCCAGAACATTGTAATTATTCCTCTGCATGAATGCCTGAGTAGATTTGGAGCGGTGTTTTGGATCATTGTCTTGCTGAATTATCCATCCCCTGTGTAACTTCAACTTCGTCACTGATTCTTGCACATTATTGTCAAGAATCTGCTGATACTGAGTTGAATCCATGTGACCCTCAACTTTAACAAGATTCCCGGTGCCGGCATTGGCCACACAGCCCCAAAGCATGATGGAACCTGCACCAAATTTTACTTTGGGTAGCAAGTGTTTTTCTTGGAATGCTGTGTTTTTTAGCCTCCATGCATAACGCCTTTTTGTATGACCAAACAACTCAATCTTTGTTTCATTAGTCCACAGCACCTTCTTCAAAAATGTAACTGGCTTGTCCAAATGTGCTTTTGCATACCTCAGGCGACTCTGTTTGTGGCGTGCTTGTAGAAACGGCTTCTTTCGCATCACTCTCCCATACAGCTTCTTCTTGTGCAAAGTGCGCTGTATTGTTGACCGATGCACAGTGACACCATCTGCAGCAAGATGATGTTGCAGGTCTTTGGAGGTGGTCTGTGGATTGTCCTTGACTGTTCTCACCATTCTTCTTCTCTGCCATTCTGATATTTTTCTTGGCCTGCCACTTCTGGGCTTAACAAGGACTGTACCTGTGTTCTTCCATTTCCTTACTATGTTCCTCACAGTGGAAACTGACAGGTTAAATCTCTGAAACAACTTTTTGTATCCTTCCCCTGAAAAGCTATGTTGAATAATCTTTGTTTTCAGATCATTTGAGAGTTGTTTTGAGGAGCCCATGATGCCACTCTTCATAGGAGAATCAAAAAGGAGAACTACTTGCAAGTGGCCACCTTAAATACCTTTTCTCATGATTTGATACACGGCTATGAAGTTCAAAGCTCAATGAGGTTACAAAACCAATTTAGTGCTTCAGGAAGTCAGTAAAAAGTAGTTAGGAGTGTTCAAATCAAGAAAATGATAAGGGTGCCCATACTTTTGCACCGGTCAAATTTTGTTTAAATGCAGATTGCACATTTTCTGTTAGTACAATAAACCTCATTTGAATCCAGAAATATAACTGAGTCCATCAGTTATTAGATATATGAAACTGAAATAGCTGTTGCAAAAACCAAAATTGTTTTAAAGAAAAAAGGTTAACATTAATAAGGGTGCCCAAACTTTTACATATGACTGTATGATGAGACACTGTGTATGTTTTATGAGATAGGGTTACAGTGATATATCTTATGGATTGTTATGATTTGATACATGTCTGTTTGATATAGATGTTACATGATATGTTTGGTTTCCTTCTTTTAATTACCCTTGTTTTGTCAGATGAGCTATGTAAAATCTCTTTTACATTAGGTATTTACATCATGAATACTGTAGCGTATATATATATATATATATATATATATATACACTCACTGGCCACTTTATTAGGTACACCTGTCCAACTGTGTGTTAAGACTTAATTTCTAATCAGCCAATCACATGGCGGCAACTCAGTGCATTTAGGCATGTAGACATGGTCAAGACAATCTCCTGCAGTTCAAACCGAGCATCAGTATGGGGAAGAAAGGTGATTTGAGTGCCTTTGAACGTGGCATGATTGTTGGTGCCAGAAGGGCTGGTCTGAGAATTTCAGAAACTGCTGATCTACTGGGATTTTCACGCACAACCATCTCTAGGGTTTACAGAGAATGGTCCGAAAAAGAAAAAAAATCCAGTGAGCGGCAGTTCTGTGGCCGGAAATGCCTTGTTGATGCCAGAGGTCAGAGGAGAATGGGCAGACTGGTTCGAGCTGATAGAAAGGCAACAGTGACTCAAATTGCCACCCGTTACAACCAAGGTAGGCAGAAGAGCATCTCTGAACGCACAGTGCGTCGAACTTTGAGGCAGATGGGCTACAGCAGCAGAAGACCACACTGGGTACCACTCCTCTCAGCTAAGAACAGGAAACTGAGGCTACAATTTGCACAAGCTCATCGAAATTGGACAGTAGAAGATTGGAAAAACGTTGCCTGGTCTGATGAGTCTCGATTTCTGCTGAGACATTCGGATGGTAGGGTCAGAATTTGGCGTAAACAACATGAAAGCATGGATCCATCCTGCCTTGTATCAACGGTTCAGGGTGGTGGTGGTGGTGTCATGGTGTGGGGAATTTTTTCTGGGCACTCTTTGGGCCCCTTGGTACCAATTGAGCATCGTTGCAACGCCACAGCCTACCTGAGTATTGTTGTTGACCATGTCCATCCCTTTATGACCACAATGTACCCAACATCTGATGGCTACTTTCAGCAGGATAATGCGCCATGTCATAAAGCTCGAATCATCTCAGATTGGTTTCTTGAACATGACAATGAGTTTACTGTACTCAAATGGCCTCCTCAGTCACCAGATCTCAATCCAATAGAGCATCTTTGGGATGTGGTGGAACGGGAGATTCGCATCAGGGATGTGCAGCCGACAAATCTGCGCCAACTGTGTGATGCCATCATGTCAATATGGTCCAAAATCTCTGAGGAATGCTTCCAGCACCTTGTTGAATCTCTGCCACGAAGAATTGAGGCAGTTCTGAAGGCAAAAGGGGGTCCAACCCCTTACTAGCATGGTGTACCTAATAAAGTGGCCAGTGAGTGTATATATATATATATATATATATAGTGATTGTTTTGTTAGACATTATGTTTGCTAAAGTACATCATATTGTGGTCCATCAACCATAATTATGGGTTGTTGGACATTTATTCAATCCCAATTAGGTATATTCAATGTTCTGTACATATAGTCATATATATATATATATATATATATATATTTATACTCTTATGGAGATATACTTTTCTCCGTTGTATGTATTAAGATCGCTTCAGACATATTTGTAATATTGAGTATATATTTGTGGTACAGTTGCGGGTTGATTCCAGAGGGTACCATCTAGCTCCACAAAACATTAGCATTTTTGCTTTATTGTGGGTAATGGGTATATATTATATCTACTAACATTGTTTTGTGGATCTTTTCCCTTCTCACTGTACATGATATTGACATTTTATTTATTTTATCACAGTGTCATGTATTAGATTGTTATTGTTTTTCCATTTGCTTGGGACTTGTTGCTCCTAAGTAACATGGCATCCACTCTCATATATTCTCTATGCGCATGTCCGTTTTAGTATGCCTGCCATATTTAGTCTATCTATTAACCCCTTCACCCCCAAGGGTGGTTTGCACGTTCATGACCAGGCCAATTTTTACAATTCTGACCACTGTATCTTTATGAAGTCATAACTCTGGAATGCTTCCATGGATCCCGGTGATTCTGACATTGTTTTCTCATGACATATTGTACTTCATGTTAGTGGTAAAATTTCATTCAAATAACTTGCGTTTATTTGTGAAAAAAACGGAAATTTGGCAAAAATTTTGAAAATTTCGCAATTTTCCAACTTTGAATTTTTATGCCCTTAAATCACAGAGATATAGCACAAAAAAAACTTGATAACTAACATTTCCCACATGTTTACTTTACATCAGCACAATTTTGGAACCAAAATTTTTTTTTGTTAGGAAGTTATAAGGGTTAAAAGTTGACCAGCGATTTCTCATTTTTACAACACCATTTTATTTTTAGGACCACATCACATTTGAAGCCACTTTGAGGGGTCTATATGATAGAAAAACCCAAAAGTGACACCATTCTAAAAACTGCACCCCTTAAGGTGCTCAAAACCACATTCAAGAAGTTTATTAACCCTTTAGGTGCGTCACAGGAATTTTTTTGAATATTTAAGAAAAAATGAACATCTAACTTTTTTTCACAAAAAAAATACTTCAGGTTCAATTTTTTTTATTTTACCAAGGGTAACAGGAGAAATTGGACTGCAAAAGTTATTGTGCAATTTGTCCTGAGTACGCTGATACCTGATTTGTGGGGGGGAACGACTGTTTCGGCGCATGGCAGAGCTCAGAATGGAAGGAGCGCCGTTTGACTTTTTCTATGCAAAATTGGCTGGAATTCAGATCGGACGCCATGTCACGTTTGGAGAGTCCCTGATGTACCTAAACAGTGGACACCCCCTACATGTGACCCCATTTTGGAAACTAGACCCCCCAAGGAACTTATCTAGCTATGTGGTGAGAACTTTGAACCCATAAGGGCTTTACAAAAGTTTATAACGTACAGCGGTACAATTAAAAAATCATATTTTTTCCACAAAAATGATCTTTTCACCCCAATTTTTATTTTCCCAAGGGTAACAGGACCCTAAAATTTATTGTGCAATTTGTCCTGAGTATGCTGATACCCCACATGTGGGGGTAAACCACTATTTGGGCGCATGGCAGAGCTCGGAAGGGAAGCAGCGCCATTTGACGTTTTTGGCTGGAATTGAGATCGGACATCATGTCGCGATTGGAAAACCCCTGATGTACCAAAACAGTGGAAACCCCCCACAAATGACACCATTTTGGAAACTAGACCCCCTAAGGAACTTATCTAGATGTGTGGTGAGAACTTTGAACCCCCAAGGGCTTCACAGAAGTTTATAACATAAAGCCGTACAATTAAAAAATCATATTTTTTCCACAAAAATGATCTTTTCACCCTCAATTCTTATTTTTCCAAGGGTAACAGCACCCTAAAAGTTATTGTGCAATTTGTCCTGAGTACGCTGATACCCCAGATGTGGGGGTAAACCACTATTTGGGCCCATGGCAGAGCTCGGAAGGGAAGCAGTGCCATTTGACGTTTTTGGCTGGAATTGAGATCGGACACCATGTCGCGATTGGAAAACCCCTGATGTACCTAAACAGTGGAAACCCCCCACAAATGACACCATTTTGGAAACTAGACCCCCTAAGGAACTTATCTAGATGTGTGGTGAGAACTTTGAACCCCCAAGGGCTTCACAGAAGTTTATAACATAAAGCCTTACAATTAAAAAATCATATTTTTTCCACAAAAATGATCTTTTCACCCTCAATTCTTATTTTTCCAAGGGTAACAGCACCCTAAAAGTTATTGTGCAATTTGTCCTGAGTACGCTGATACCCCACATGTGGGGGTAAACCACTATTTGGGCGCATGGCAGAGCTCGGAAGGGAAGCAGCGCCATTTGACGTTTTTGGCTGGAATTGAGATCGGACACCATGTCGCGATTGGAATACCCCTGATGTACCTAAACAGTGGAAACCCCCACAAATGACACCATTTTGTAAACTAGACCCCCCAAGGAACTTATCTAGATGTGTGGTGAGCACTTTGAACCCCCCAGTGCTTCACAGAAGTTTATAACGCCCGGGCGTGAAAATAAATTCGTATTTTTTCCACAAACATGATCTTTTAGTCACCATTTTTTTTATTTTCCTAAGGGTAACAGGAGAAATTGGACCCCAAAAGTTGTTGTCCAATTTGTCCTGAGTATGCTGATACCCCATATGTGGGAGAAAACTACTGTATGGGCACGCGTCGGGGATCGGAAGGGAAGTAGTGACGTTTTGGAATGCAGACATTGATGGAATGGTCTGCGGGTGTCATGTTGCCTTTGGAGAGCCCCTAATGTACCTAAACAGTGGAAACCCCCCACAAATGACCCCATTTTGAAAACTAGACCCCCTAAGGAACTTATCTAGATGTGAGGTGAGCACTTTGAACCCCCAAGGGCTTCACAGAAGTTTATAATGCCAGGGCATGAAAATAAAAAAATCGTATTTTTTCCACAAACATGATCAATTATTCCCCAATTTTTTTATTTTCCCAAGGGTAACAGGAGAAATTGAACCCCAAAAGTTGTTGTCCAATTTGTCCTGAGTATGCTGATACCCCATATGTGGGAGAAAACTACTGTATGGACACACGTCAGGGCTCGGAAGGGAAGTAGTGACGTTTTGGAATGCAGACTTTGATGGAATGGTCTGCGGGTGTCATGTTGCCTTTGGAGAGCCCCTAATGTACCTAAACAGTGGAAACACCCACAAATGACCCCATTTTGGAAACTAGACCCCCTAAGGAACTTATCTAGATGTGTGGTGAGAACTTTGAACCCCCAAGGGCTTCACAGAAGTTTATAATGCCCGTGTATGAAAATAAAAAAATCGTATTTTTTCCACAAACATGATCAATTAGTCCCCAATTTTTTCATTTTCCCAAGGGTAACAGGAGAAATTGGACCGCAAAAGTTGTTGTCCAATTTGTCATGAGTACGCTGACACCCCATATGTGGGAGAAAGCTACTGTATGGACACACGTCGGGGCTCGGAAGGGAAGCAGTGCCATTTTGGAATGCAGACTTTGATGGAATGGTCTGCCGGTGTCATGTGCGTTTGGAGAGCCCATGATGTACCTAAACTATTGAAACTCCCCACAAGTGACCCCATTTTGGACACTAGACCCCCCACGGAACTTATCTAGATGTGTGGTGAGCACTTTGAACCCCCAAGTGCTTCACAGAAGTTTATAACGCTCGGACGTGAAAATAAAAAAATCATTTTTTTCCACAAAAATGATATTTTTGCCCCCAATTTTTTATTTTCCTAAGGGTAACAGGAGAAATTGGACCCCAAAAATTGTTTTGCAATTTGTCCTGAGTAGGCTGATACCCTACATGTGGGGGTAAAACACTGTTTGGGCGCATGGCAGAGCTTGGAAGGAAAGGAGCACCATATGTCTTTTTCAACTCAGAATTTGCTGGAATTGAGATCAGATGCAATGTTGCATTTGGAGAGCCCCTGATGTGCCCAAACAGTGGAAACCCCCAATTCTAACTCCAACCCGAACCCCAACACACCCCTAACCCTAATCTCAGCCCTAACCCTAGCCCTAACCCAAGCCCTAACCCTAGCCCTAACCCTAATGAAAAAATGGAAATAAATACATTTTTTTAATTTTATTATTTTTCCCTAACTAAGGGGGTGATAACGGGGGGTTTGATTTACTATTTATGGCGGTTTTTATTTTTGGCAGCTGTCGCACGCTAAAAGACGCTTTTTATTGTAAAAATAGTTTTTGCATCACCACATATTGAGAGCTATAATTTTTCCGTATTTTGACCCACCAAGTCATGTGAGGTCTTATTTTTTGCAGGACGAGTTGACGTTTTTATTGGTACCATTTTCGGGCACGTGACATTTTTTGATCGCTTTTTATTCCGATTTTTGGGACGCAAAATGAACAAAAACCAGCGTTTCATGAATTTCTTTTGGGGGAGTGCGTTTACACCGTTCCGCGTACGGTAAAATTGATAAAGCGTTTTTATTCTTTGGGTCAGTACGGTTACAGAGATACCTCATTTAGGTCGTTTTTTTATGTTTTGTCGGTTTTATGCAATGAAAACTATTTTATATAAAAAATAATTATTTTTGCATCGCTTTATTCTGCGAGCTATAACTTTTTTATTTTTTCGCTGATGATGCTGTGTGGTGGCTCGTTTTTTGCGGGACAAGATGACGTTTTCAGCGGTACCATGGATATTTATATGCGTCTTTTTGATCGCGCGTTATTACACTTTTTGTTTGGCGGTATGATAATAAATCATTATTTTTTGCTTCGTTTTTTATTTTTATTTTTTAAGGGGTTCGCTAAAGGGGTTAACTAATGGGACAGTTTTATAGGGCGGGTCGTTACGGACGCGGCGATACCTAATATGTGTACTTTTATTGTTTTGTTTTTTTTTTATTTTCAAAAAATGAATTTATTGGGGAATATTTTTTTTTTTTTTACTAATTAATTTGGCGATTTTTTTAAAATTATTTTTACACTTTTTTTTATTTTTTTTTTACTTTATTACATAGTCCCAGGTGGGACATCACTGTCCTGTGACAGATTGCTGATCTGTCACATCACAGATCACTGTGACAGATCAGCAATCTGTCACAGGCATTGAAGAAGACTTCCTCTTGCCTGCGCTTTGCAGGCACTGAGGAAGCCAGCTTCCTGCAGGCCCCCGAAGGCCCCCCGTTACCATCTTGGATTCGGGGGCCTGGAGGAAAGGAGCCCCCCACAGCAGCGCTGCACATTGCGCTGCCGTGGGGGGCTCAGGGAAGCACGGAGGGAGCCCCTTCCCTGCCGATGCTTCCCTTTAACTCCCGGTACACCGCGATCGTGTTTGATCGCGGTTTGCAAGGGGTTAACGTGTCGGGGGCGGTCCGTGACGCCCCTGACACATTGTGCCGGGTATCAGCTGTGATAATCAGCTGACACCCGGCCGCGATCAGCGGCACTCACCACGTGGGCGCCGCTAATCGCGGTAGACGTACTATCCCGTCCATGGGCATAGGGGCCCGGGTCCCATGGAAGGGATAGTACGTCGGATGTCAGGAAGGGGTTAATATTGTTTCACGGACCATTTGGCTTTTCCACTATATTCGATATTAATATCCCAATTTCCGTTATCTTGGATTATATATTCATAGTGTTATCTATTAGATCTGCTATTGTTGTTTTCCAGTTACTTGGGACTTGTTGCTCTCAATCAATATGGCGTCTGCTCTCATATATTCTCCATGCGCATGCCCGGTTTACTTTGTGTGACCAGCTGGATCCTCCTCCTGGTCGGCACATGGCAGTCTTGGGCGTCCGGTCACATGGGGCCCAGCGTCATCTGGACGTCACGGCCGCTCATCTGCTGTACGTGGGGGTGGATCCCTGGTTACCCAGGCAGTGCTGATTGACTTCCGCCCAGCACACTGAAGGGCTCTTCCGGTCTCTGCACTATAAAAAGTACCCAATATTACTCCGTCATAGCGCCCCCTGACGAAGGCTCCTGAAACGCGCGTCGGGTACCTGGTCCTCCCATTTGTCTGTGTGCACGGGCATTTAATAGGTAATGTAGGACATACTTATTTTTTGTGACATGACTCTGTGCAGTGCATCTAGATGGTATCACTGTTATACTGAGTGGGCTATGTCCCCATACTACACTTTGTATGTCTGACATAATATTCTTGTGTCTGGTTTTTTCCTTTCTTTTTGTCCCCCCTATTTGGGTTATGTTTCAGTGACATGTGAGGACTTTGGTGCTTTTTTATACCTTATGACAAGTTACCAGCTTATATACAATTTTTTATCTGTATTATTCCTTGCCCTGTATCCTAATAAAGCAATTTTATCAACTGACCTTTTTGTTGTTAGGAAGTTTTTCTTTCCTCCTCCCCCCTGAATAAATTTTCCTAATCAGAAGCATCCTTTGTTCATATCTCACATTAAAAACTCACATTTAGTTTCAGATTTTCTGATTTTATAACAAAAACATTAAATTGAAGCAAAATCTGGTGTGAAGGAGCTAAACAATAGTTTTTTCTACGACATGTATTGTCCCAGTGGAAAATGATATATTCCTGTTTAAAAATGCCTCCAAGATTCAAAAATGTCACATTTTCAAAGTCGTGAAAGGAATATCGGCGGCAGAAACTAGCAAAATGCAGAATTCCATGATAATAAAAGGTTTACATCAGGAAAAACAAGCAAACATGTAAGAAGTATTTGTGAATAAAGCATACTAACTCAACGGTTCATTAGGTCGGGGTCATATGCAGCGTAAATGTCTAAATCCCATCCACATGCTCATGAAAAAATGCACAGTTAAAAAAAATGACATGCAGTGCAGCAGTGGTGTACCTACCATGTAGGCAGGGGACGCCACTGCCCTCGGGCCGTCAGGGGCCTGCTGCCAAGGGGTGTAATGCGCCCATGAACAGCGGGCCCCCTGGATCTATCATGCTCTGGTATGTGCCTGTCTCCTCCTGAAGCATGGCAAAGATAAACTAATACTCACCGCCTGCTGCTGCGCTGCTTTCCTCTCTCTGCTTCGATGCAGATCCTGAGACGTGAGCGACCACATGATTGCATACATCATTCCATGTCCTGTATCAAAGCAGCGTGTGGCAGCAGGTGGTGAATATTACTTTACCTGCCATGTTCCGGTAAGTGACCGGCATCTACCGGGGCATGGTGTACCCTCTTCCCAGCACTAATTCAGCATTGGAACTTCATTTCAGGCTGTTGGCAGGGGGCATGGCTAAAGGGGCAGGGCAGAGGTTAGGAGACATGTTAATGAATCCTTAAGGTCCATTCACATGCACTAAGGAGTTGCAGCAGACAATCTGCAGCTAATTTATAGCAATAAATTCTACACTAAATTGACATCTAGTGATGTGGGTTTGATGCAACAACCTTGTCCTCTGGCTGTGATTGACAATGGCTGGATACCTGCAAATCATGGTTGGTGGCCAAGGTTACCACTCTGCTTATGAACATGGCAGACCACTGTATCTCAAAGGCAGGACTTCTACTTTGAAGCTGAGCAGAGAATCAGACTGCAACTAAAAAAGTGAGGCATAGTTGGAATCAGTAGGCCTCACCCTACATTACACTATCCTCAAAGTTTCCCTTTAAGGTAAAATAATCACATAGTATTCTATATCAGCACTTTGTAATAGATAATTTTTCACATTTGTGCAACATAAACTTTGCAATAATTCTATATAATGGAAATGTTAAATGCTCACCAGAGTCATGCAGAAGGAACTGCTGCTGGATACCATCAATATTGATCCCCTGGAACTCCTGGGGAATAAGAAGTTGATCAAGGGTTTGGGGCAACCTTGGGATATTGCCAAGTTGCCTTGCTAATCGTATTGCTCTCTTCAGTGATGCTTTCTTTGGGAGAAGTGCTACAACATTAGAATGGGCTCCTGAAATGACTTCTGTGAGAATCTGTGGTGGTGTCTCCTGTGTTGTCCTTGCCCTGGTGAGCGCCTCATTGACAAGTCGGATTGCTTCAGGTCTTGCTGCTTGTGCTGCGTGGTTGTGGGGATTGGTTACTTGCAAGTCAACCGTTTTTCACAGACCAGATGGAATGGACATCGTCAGCCGTCCGTTTGGAAAATACGTAAATGTGATTCTCGTAGACCAACTTCTTCTTCCCACGTTTGGATAGAACTGAATTCATACTTGTAGAAAGTGAATTGCTGTGGAAGCTGACTGATGTTTTCTGCTAGTACACCTCTCTCTTTGTAGAGATTTTAGATACTGCTATATTCTGATGTAAAGATGGAATAAGAGCTAGTCTAATGTAACTTGCAGGACACCTGACCTGAAAATTGTTACATCTGCAACAAAACTTGCAAAAAAGCAGCTCAGTGCTGGGTCAGGTAAAAGTTCACAAAATGTTTTGATTTTAGAGTGGTTTACATTCCCCACCTAAATCAGGCCTTATTCACACTACATTTTTTGAATCCATTTATTTTTTTCATGTTATGTTTATGTAACACAAAAACGTTTCAGAAACGTTTTGGAAAATGTCTTGTTAAAATTGCGGCAAAATGCTCTGACACTATAATGCAATCAATTGTGAGGTTTACAGATGGAAACAGTTGATTTAAAATGTCACAAAATTGCAGCACTCGGTACAGTACTTTTGGGACATGGGAATTGATGACGGACGGGAATTCATGAACCACATGGACAAACTGGCGAAACACCCAAACACAAAATTCTGGGGGCAAAACAGGGTACACACATCCGGGGCAAATTACCGGGGTGAACTGCTGGGGGCAAAACATCTGGGGGCGAACTTCCGGGGGTGAAACATCCGGGGGCGAAACATCCGGGGACGAACTGCTGGGGCGAAATATCCGGGGGTGAACTGTTGGGGGCGAAAAATCTGGGGGCGAAAAATCCAGGGGCGAACTGCTGGGGGCGAAACATCCAGGGGCGAACTGCTGGGGGCAAAACATCCGGGGGCGAAACATCCGGTGGGCGAACTGCTGGGGGTGAAACATCCAAGGGCAAACTGCTGGGGGCTAAACATCCAGGGGCGAACTGCTGGGGGCAAAAAATCCGGGGGTGAACTGCTGGGGGCGAACTGTTGGGGCGAAACATCCGGGGGCAAACTGCTGGGGGTGAAACATCCGGGGGAGAACTGCTGTGGGCGAACTGCTGGGGGCGAAATATCCGGGGACGAACTGCTGAGGGCGAAAAATCCGGGGGTGAACTGCTGGGGGCGAAACGTGCGGGGGCGAATACTCCTGGGGGCGAAATGATAGGGTGAAATGTACCTGGGGGCGAACTGCTGGGGGTGAACTGCTGGGGGCAAATTGCTGGGGGCGAAACTTCCTAAAACCGCTTTATCATCATACCGCCGAACAAAAAGTGGAATAACACAATCAAGAAGATGGATATAAATAAACGTGGTACCGCTGAAAACGGCATCTTGTCCTGCAAAAAACAAGCCACCAAATAGCTCCATCACTGGAAAAATAAAAAAGTTATAGCTCTCAGAATAAAGCGATGCAAAAATAATTATTCTTTCTATAAAATAGCTTTTATTGTATAAAAGCGCCAAAACATAAAAAAAATATATATGAGGTATCACTGTCATCGTATTGACCCCAAGAATAAAACTGCTTTATCAATTTTACCATGCACGGAATGGTATAAACGTTCCCCCAAAAGAAATTCATGAATTGCTGGTTTTTATACATTCTGCCTCCCACAAAATCCGAATAAAAAGCGATCAAAAAATGTCATGTGCCCGAAAATGGTATTAATAAAAATGTCAACTCATCCCGCAAAAAACAAGACCTCACTTGACTCACTCTGTGGGCCAATATATGGAAAAATTATAGCTCTCAAAATGTGGTGATGCAAAAACTTTTTTTGCAATAAAAAGCATCTTTTAGTGTTTGACTGCTGCCAAACATAAAAACCAGCTATGAATAGTAAAACAGACCCCCCTTTATCACCCACTTAGGGAAAAATAATAAAATTAAAAAAAATGTATTTATTTCCATTTTCCCATTAGGGTTGGGGCTAAAGATAGTGTTAGGGTTGGGATTAGGGCTAGTGGTGTGTTGGGGTTAGAGTTGGAGTTAGAAATGGGGGGTTTCCACTGTTTAGGCACATCAGGGGCTCTCCAAACGTGACATGCGTCTGATCTCAATTCCAGCCAATTCTGCGTCGAAAAAGTCAAACGGTGCTCTTTCCCTTCCAATCTCTGCCATGCGCCCAAACAGTGATTTACCCCCAGCATACAAAATTGCACAACAACTTTTGGGGTCCAATTTCTCCTGATAACCTTGGGAAAATAAAAAATTGGGAGGGAAAAGATCACTTTTGTGAAAAAAATAAGATTTTTTATTTTTACGGCTCTACATTATAAACTTCTGTGTAGCACTTTGGGGTTCAAAGTGCTCACCACACATCTAGATACGTTTGATAGGGGGTCTACTTTCCTAAATAGTGTCACTTGTGGGGGGTTTCCATTTTTAGGGACATCAGGGGCTCTCCAAACGCGACATGGCGTCCGATCTCAATTCCAGCCAATTTTGCATTGAAAAGTCAAACTGCGCTTTTTCCCTTCCGAGCTCTGCCGTGCGCCCAGACAGTGGTTTACTTGCATATAAGGGGTATCAGCGTAGGAGAGGGAGGACTGGGAGATTGCATCGCATCCAAATGGAAAACCACCCTGGGCTGAGTTCATTAATCCACAGATGGGTGCACGAATTCGCTGGTGAGTACAGCAGATATCCAAAAAGAGAAGAAAGTTCGTTCGGCACACCAGCATAAATGAGAAAACTTTATTAGGCTATTATGCCATTTTTAAAATGCAGAAAAACAACTGACGCGTTTCTGGTGCACAAAGGCACCCTTAGTCATAGGTAAATAAAAACAAAATGCATAGAAAAATATATACAGATTACAAACCAATCACAAAGCTTGCAATTAATTACAAAGAGTGGCAACACATGAAAGGAAGAGTGAGTGATTCCTTGCAACGATACAGATCACTCCAGGATTGAAGTTCCTAAGAAAAAAAAAAAAATTTAAATAAATAAATCATACAGTCAAACATATAATTAGTCGATATTAGATAGATCATACTTGAATTTTATACAACTGGAGAATTTAATTATTCATAGAAAACTTTTTTTTCTTTCTTTTTTCTCTCTCCTTTTCCTGCAATAATATAAATGGATATATCTAAAACTAGTTAGATTACTCCAAAATGATCTCCAATGGAAAATGGCTTTTCAGCACAGAAATAAATGGTTCCATGCGAAGGGTGTGAATGAGTGCCTACGAACAATATATAGAATTAGTCAGAATCAGAAGGAATTTTTTACACATCAAAAATAATTTATAGATACGCAGGAATAAATGGTTCCATGCAAGAGGTGTGAATGAGTGCCTACAAACAATATATAGAATAATTGACAATCAGATGGAGTTTTTTGCACATAAAATGGCTTTTCAGCTCAGAAATAAATGATTCCATACGAAGAGTGTGAATGAGTGCCTACGTACAATATATAGAATTAGTCACAATCAAAAAGAATTTTTTGGCACATGAAAAAAAAAACACCTTATAAATACGCAGGAATAAATGGCTCTATGCAAGAGGTGTGAATGAGTGCCTACAAACAATATATACAATTAGTGACAATCAGATGGAGTTTTTAGCACAGAAAAAGTAAGTTATAGACACATAGCAATCAATGGTGGAACTTTTCATGGAATTCATGCCGTTGGAGATTAAGCAGCATATGAAAAAACAATGCTTAATTCCCTTCAAAATCAATAAATGAATATAATAAATACATAATCCCTGGTAATATAAAAATAACTAATAAAGATAATATAGATAATATAAATATAACCATAATTAATAATAATAATAAATTTTATTTTTATAGCGCCGACATATTCCGCAGCACTTTACATTTCAGAGGGGATTTGTACAGACAATAGACATTACAGCATAACAATAATCACATACAGTAGATTATAACAAATACCAAGAGGAGTGAGGGCCCTGCTCGCAAGCTTACAGTCTATGAGGAAAGAGGTAGACACGAAAGGTGGGTGGTAACAGTTGCCCTGATTGTATGGACCAGCCATAATGTTAAGTGTGTAACAGTACAGACACAGAGGGCTAATGGATGCATAAAGCATGTGGGAACACGATGCTGGGAACCTGGTTATGGTAAAATTTTTGGCTCTGCCACACAGGGATAGGTTAGGTTAATGTGTTGAGGCGATAGGCCAGTCTGAATAAATGCGTTTTCAGGACACGCTTAAAATTGTGGGGACTGGGGACTAATCGTATTGACCTGGGAAGTGCATTCCAAAGAATTGGCGCGGCACGTGTAAAGTCTTGGAGACGGGAGTGGGAGGTTCTGACTATTGAGGATACTAACCTCAGGTCATCAGCAGAACGGAGGGCGCGGGTAGGGTGGTATACTGAAACAAGGGAGGAGATGTAGGGTGGTGCTGAGCCATGGAGGGCTTTGTGGGTGAGGGTAATAAGTTTATACTGAATTCTGGAGTGGATGGGTAGCCAGTGTAATGACTGGCACAAGGTAGAGGCATCGGTGTAACGATTGGTGAGGAATATGATCCTGGCTGCAGCATTCAAGACAGATTGGAGAGGGGAGAGTTTTGTAAGAGGGAGACCGATTAGAAGAGAGTTACAATAGTCGAGACGAGAATGAATAAGAGAAACAGTAAGAGTTTTTGCAGAGTCAAAAGTAAGAAAAGGTCGAATTAAATACTAATTAAATACTATAAAAAACATTCCGAAGTTACCTCTACTGAAAGTAGTTAATAACCATATAAAGAATTTCAACTACAATGCTGTAAGGATTCTCAAGTCAAATCATATATATATATCCCTTAAAAATGGTACTTTATTGTTTAAAAAACCACAAATGTGGTATACACCAGAAAAAACGTGACTAAAGATGAAAAACAAAAATTAAAGTGTTCAAACAAACAAGCCCATACTAAGGTGACACCTTGGAATCCCTCGTAAAGACTAAGCTGTATCCTGCCTATCCGCGGAGGTTGGCACCCTAGGGGGGAACGTTGTGGCGCCCCCGCTCAACGATGGCTGTCCCTAGGGGCCCTGATAAGCCCTACCGCCACTAGTGGTCCCTTCTACCCGATGCAAGATACGGGAACCCCTATCTCTAGACAGAGACCAAGCTGCTCTAAAGAGGACCCTGTGTCCCAAAGAAAAGAGGTTAAAATTAAATAGAACACATATGGCAATCGGTGGTCAGATTAGAGCAAGAGACATCATAATAGAAAAAAACAGTTTGTGAATAGTGCCTCAATCTCATGTAGAAGATCTCTTAATATATAGAAAAGGCACTGACTCTAATAAGTCATAACACACAGAACGGATAAAGGCTATATCCCATTGCTGTATAAATACAGAAAAATGCAGAACTGCCACAGCGATACTCATCTGCATTTTCTGCCACCTGCCAACAACCAGTTAACGCCTCAACGCGTTTCGCCTTATTAGGCTCATCAGGAGGCCCGATGCTGCGATATCTTGTGTCTCATAAAGGTGCAAATAGCTTACTGATACTCAGTGCAGCTCCCCTCTTTAAAGCCGCCGCGCAGAGCAAAAGCTCCGCCCACTCACGTTGCATGGCGTCTCTGAGCACCAATTGCCTCGACACCCATCCACTGTTGCTCCAATCAGCTAACCGGACTCTCCAGCAGCGTCATGGTGACCAATCCGATGTCCTCAGACAGAAAGTCTCCCAGCATTCACCAATCAGCAGAGCTGAAACTGTTTGCCACGTCTGACATACACGCAGCGTCACTGCTGGATCGCCAATCAGATGTCTGTGGATAAGCCATCTCACAGCGCTCTCAAAGCGCTGCGGCTTAGACTTGCTGTCCACTCCGAAGTGTATCACCCACATGTATAATACACTCTCCAAATAAATCCACAGTACAGCGCTATGTATGGCATATAGACCGATGCTCAGTAGTCTTAATATGTTTTTCTTTTTTCGGCATGATGATTAGCATGCAAGTACGCAAGTGTAAATCGCATCATAACCTTCAGCGGTGTGAACAGGAGTCAGTGGGCATGCCCCTCATTAAATGAATTGAACACTCTTTTATAATCAAAGTATATATACCTATAGGAAAAAAGCATTATAGCACATATATATAGATCCTATAGTTATTAATCTGATGTTAAATGATTTGCAAACATAGTTGGAGATAGTAATAAATATGCATCAATATATATATACAGCATCCCTAGCACACACCTGTTAAAAAATCACTGTGTATGCCAATGGAGCTGAAATTAATAAGAGCTGCTCAAATTCATTAGAGGGTGGATCTAGATACGGCAGTGAGGAGGGGAATTTTTTATATATATCCAATATTCCATGACAATGCATGGGGATCCCATTAAAAATGGGAAACACAAACAAAACCCAAAAGACCAATATCCTCAAAGCAGAACACATTATTCTACTGTGGCTCATAAGAAACAGGCAAACGACAGTTGCTCATTCAGTTGACCACCGATTGCCATATGTGTTCTATTTAATTTTAACCTCTTTTCTTTGGGACACAGGGTCCTCTTTAGAGCAGCTTGGTCTCTGTCTAGAGATAGGGGTTCCCGTATCTTGCATCGGGTAGAAGGGACCACTAGTGGCGGTAGGGCTTATCAGGGCCCCTAGGGACAGCCATCGTTGAGCGGGGGCGCCACAACGTTCCCCCCTAGGGTGCCAACCTCCGCGGATAGGCAGGATACAGCTTAGTCTTTACGAGGGATTCCAAGGTGTCACCTTAGTATGGGCTTGTTTGTTTGAACACTTTAATTTTTGTTTTTCATCTTTAGTCACGTTTTTTCTGGTGTATACCACATTTGTGGTTTTTTAAACAATAAAGTACCATTTTTAAGGGATATATATATATGATTTAATAACCATATAAAGACATCATTCTGTGCGGCGGTACTCAAAAACAAAAAAAAACACATGAAAATCATATTAAAATTATTACTACTAAAGAATGCTTGATAAACATATGAATGACATTAGGAAGTATAAGATAAATCCTATGCTTTACTACTATAACAAATTAAATGCACAAAAACTTAATGAAGATCACTTTGAACTTATTTTTGCTAGAAAGAACTAATAGGTACATGAGTTTCATTAATAAATATAGAACAAATTGTTCCTAAAAATCATACCATTTGGAGATTTAATGTCTAGTTTTAATATCCAAAAGACTTCACGTATATTTAATAGCTTATTTCTGTCACCACCTCGTGCAGGAGTTTTAACCTTTTCTAGACCATAGAAGGCAAATGAATCCATATTGCTATGATGAGCATGAACGAAGTGTTTTACCGCTCCTGAATAGGAAGCGTTTTTTGTTCTATATTTCTGATATGTTCAGCTATTCTTTTTTTATTTTGCGTATAGTACAGTCGATATACTGAATCTTGCATACTGTGCAACAAATGCAATAAACGACAAACTGGCTGTCACAATTAATGAAAGATGTAATTTGTTGGGAAAAGCCTTGGTATGAAAAAATAAATTTAGATTTGTCTATTGCATATGTCAAGTGACAAGTTTAAATTATTGGAGTTGAGATAAGAATGAAAAAGGGACAAATCTGTAGAATTACCTTTCCAAACAAACATCAGATCGTCCACATATCTACCGAACCAAAAAATGTCATCAAAGAATGGGTTAAGATCATGGAAAAGAAACTGTTCTTCCCACCAAGCCATATACAATATGGCTAAAGAAGGGGAGAAATTTAACCCCATAGGGGCACCCAAAATTTGAAGAAAAAATGATTTGTTAAACATAAAATAATTATGACTTAGTAGATATGTGGACGATCTGATGATGAATGATTTGAGTTCACTTGAATAATTACTGTGATTATCCATGTGATGTGACAAGGCCCGAATAGTAAGAGAATGAGGAATTGAGGAGTATAAGTTGGTTACATTACAGGTGAAAAAACTAAAATTATCCTGCCAAATTATCAAACGCATGGATCACAGATGAAGAATCTTTCAAATATCCTGGAATACGAAGGGTTAAAGGTTGCAAAAATTTGTCTACCCAGACACTCAAATTTTCGTTTAATGAACCAATACTAGAAATGATGGGACGAAGTGGAGGAGGGAATTGGTTTTTGTGGATTTTAGGTAATCCATGAAAAATAGGAATTATCGGATGGTCAGGTAACAGCCATTTGGCTATTTTTAAATTAAATATATTCATTTTAAGACCATCCTGTACCAAGTTGGTTAATTCACTGTGACAAAAGGAACGCCCAGCGCATCCCACCACTGCCACCAACTTGTGACGACGAGCGCAAAGCAAGCACCCTGTGCCACCAATATGCCACGATCCCACCACTGGCACGGGTATGTCAGCGGACGGAGGGATGCGACGCACTCCCAGCACACGGCTATCACAGGCACAGTGGGGGCTTATCTTAGTTATCCCGCCACTGGTACCATGTGACCAACATATACAGCAAGCTAATCTCGCTCTAACAATTTACCGCAGGGGGGTTATTTTGGATGCCCCACCACTGCTAACAACCTTCCAAGAACTGCGGGGATTTATGTATATCCCACTTTCTCAGTTCCACTTTGGAACTCGCAGCTCTCTGGCACCCCCCTTACCCTCAGGTCAGTCAGGGAACTGCACCTAGGATAATTAGTCACCAGATGGACTGCTTGTTGTGCACAGGTAATTAGACTACTGCAGTAAGGGAATTATCAATGCTTCGGCCTCTGCCTGACACTAATTCAGCAATATAAGACCCTTCCGTACTGCCAACTAGCCTAACCAACCACACACACCCCGCTGCCACCAGCCACGATTCACTTAATCAAAGAGTTAATTAAGAGGGTCCGTGGCAAACCCCCAAATTAGTAGCGATTATTTAACAAAGGCGCATAGTTCATTTCTTAGAGCATGAAGGCAGACTGATAATTTTATCATTTATTCCCAAAATGCGGGCAGTGATTACATAGATAAAAGTTGTTACAAAGTTGAGACATTAAATATGTATAATACAGTATAAAGCAACAAGGATTAAAACGAAGAGTAACACATTGTTATTGTTACCCAGGTTTCCCCTTTATTAGTTAAATTCGCCTTACTGGAGGTGGGGTTTCCAGACTACTGTATATATAACGTGTATTACCTAAATTCGCCAGTTGGAGGCGGTGTATCCAGCTGCACGTTTTATTATACAGTAGTCTAGAAACCCTGCCTCCAGTAAGGCGAATTTAAATAATAAAGGGGAAACCTGGGTAACAATGGTGGGCCCTGCAATAGGGAATAGGGACATGGAGACCTCCTGTACTCCCCTGAGCCAGTGTCCCTGCACTCCTAACGTTCCCTATGCCGGTTCCGCACCGGTGCGACGCACACATACCTCAAACCCTGACTCGCCCTGCACCTAAACCCTCACTAGGGAATTGGTCGGTGCGGAAACTAATCCCACCACTGCACTAAACACATAAGGGAAAATGACAATACAGGGGAACACCACTTAGCTTTGTTCTGTTGCGTACGCTCCTAGCAACAGAGCCCACCACCTGCGTGCATCTTCTCCTCCAACCGGATCCATCACCATAACCGGATCCATCACCCTAGTGCAGCCTTGGAGCAGAGTCCACCACCAGTTGCATCTGCCCAGTAAACAGTCCCAAAGATGAGTCCAGCTTCTGCCAAAAAGTCCAGCATGCTTGAGTCCAACTTTTCTGCCAATAAGTCCAGCATGCTTGAGTCCAGTTTTCAGCAACCAAGTCCAGCATGCTGAGTGCAACTCTCACCATAGTCGCCACTCCACCAAGCCATGCAAGCACCTCCTGCTGACACCATAAACTGCGACTCCACCACACCATGCCAGCCCTTCTTGCAGACCACATCGTTGGACTCCACTAATCCATGCCAGCACTCCTTGCAGACTCCAAAGCTGCCACTCATCCCCTCTGGTTGGGCTGCCAAGGACTCTTGCTCAGCTCCATCTTTCACCCAGGCTTCCTTGTAAATGACTATCACCAACAGTGATTGAACAGACCTGACACTCTTTTATAGAGCCTCACACCTGATTTGTAATTACGTGCACTTAACCAAGGAAACTAAAGTGCACTACCGCTCACCACCACCGGGGCAACTTAGAACAAACGACACCACAGTGCAATAATTCTAATGGCCACCGGGGGTAATCACACCACACTTTGGCACCCAGCCAAAGGAAAAAAAGTTCACTTGTGCATTTAACTGTCAGATCCAGCCTGGATCATGACACTCACACCCACTAACTCCTTACACAACCCACCTACACGCTTCCACACACTGCACGCGTAATCACAGTCCCACATAGTATGCCACACAGTCTCACATCCACCACATCCTTCCCTCGGGCACACAGCAGTTCTGGTCAGACCTTGTCTTTTCTGAACCTGTCGCATAGGCAAAATATTGTGCAAGGACATCCATACAATATCCCTTTGTCTATTAGACATCTCGTGCGTTCCCAAACTCTTCCATGCAACCGAAACTTCATTCCCTCTCAACCTCACAATATTACATTCCACATCATTCTTACGTATTATTTTCATCACATTCTTAGCCATTCTAAAATCATTCATCGGCACACTCAGCAAATCATGCTTCCTCACAAACTTCTCAATCACCTCATACCAGACCGGACACTTGAAAGCAACAGGCACTCTAGCATCCCTCTTCCTCCAACATAAGCCATATAATATCCAACCAGCAGAATAACTTGCCATATACGCTCCCTTATTTCCTTTATTCAGCAAAATAACAACAGTTTTGATATTCTGAAGCCCCAGAAAAATCTCAATGTTTGGTAAAGCCATGCCACCATGGTGACACGCCTTAAAAAGACTTTCTCTCTTAAGTTTCTCTATTTTACTGCTCCAGAAAAAAGTAAAAACTATGTTTTCCACTCTTTTTATTTTCCTACACGACGGTGGAAAAACTGTTGCAATAAAAAGCAAAATCGGAAGAATCACCGCTTTCATGACCAAAATCTTACCACTCAAGGTCAAGTCTCTCAGTCACCAAAAATTTTATTTACGCTCTAAGCGCAATCCACACTCCTCCCAGGTCTCCTTACCTTCCAAGTCCTTATTAAATAATACTCCCAGCACTTTGATAGCACCCTCCTCACACTTTACCCCCTCCATTTCAACCCTGTCATCCCCAAAACATTTAAAACTACATTTATTCTAATTCACTCTAAAGCCAGACGCACCACAGAAAAACTCCAGAAGCAACTTAACCCTACTTGTAGACGCAACACTTTCACTCACAGCCACAACATCATCCATATATCCAAGAACTTTCAGATGCTTTCCACCACTCCCAGGTACCAAAAAACCTTGCATCATTTTATCACGTCTCACCAAGCACAACAAAGGTTCAATCACACATACAAACAAGACAGGGTACATGGGACACCCCTGCCTTACACCAGACTTAATATCCACTTTCTCACTCCACCACCCATTAACAAGAAACTCACTTGACACACAATCATACAAAGACATTATCCCATTCACAAATTTTTGAGGAAATCCCATTCTCTCCAGAACTTTAAACAAAAACACATGTGAGACCCTATCAAACGCTTTCTCAAAATCAATTGACAGAACCATACACTTCCGTTTCCTTCCCATGCAGTCTCCAATCAAATCCCTTAATAACAATAAGTTATCACTCATACTTCTTCCAGGCACAGCACACACTTGATCCTTATCCACAACACTACCAATCACCTCACGCATACGATTCGCCAACAATTTGCTATAGATTTTGTAATCTGCATTCAACAATGTTATAGGTCTCCAATTCTCTAAACACTTTCTCTCACCTTCCTTATGCACAAGCACAACCTCCCCTCTTTCATTGATTCACACAACTTACCACTCTCCCACATATACTTACATATCGCAGTCAAATCAGCACCCAGAAAATCCCACGCCTTCACATAGAATTCTACCGGCAATCTGTCTTTACCTGGAGTCTTATTCTTTTTAGCACTCTTCATCACGTTTTCTACTTCTTCCATAATTACGTCCTGATTCAAAATATCACATTCTCCACTATCCAACTTGTTCTCTAACCCATTCAGCACATCTGAAACAAGACCAGAATCAATCCATTTTTTATCATATAACTTACTATAGAACCTATTCACCTCCTTTATCACATTCTCACCTGACACACACAAACCGTTCCTATCCAGGATTTTATCCATATCAACCTTTCTCCCATTCATTTTCTTAAAAAGAACCTCGTGCACTTTTCATCTTTCTCAAGATGTTCTATTTTGGTGTGATAGATGATTTCTTTCCCTTTTTCATCCATAACACTCTTTAATTCACTCTTTGTCTCAGCCAGCAGATCAGACACATCCATACCACTTTCTCCACACTTCCTTAACCAGTCTAAACGCTCATTTAAATCATTAAATCTACTCCGATAAATAGCAGCATTTTTATAGCCCAATTTTTTGAAGAATTTTTTGCAACACACTTTAACCCAGTCCCACCATTCCAGCACACACGCAAAATCCCTCTTACATACTCTCCACTCTTTATACTATATTTTTAATTCATTCATCACATCCTCATCTTCTAACAGTCTTACATTCAGCTTCCAAACCCCACCCCCATACACCTGGTCATCAATCGCACTAAACACATCTCTCAAACACTCATGATCAGAAAAAGGTACAGCATTTTGTTCAAAATTCATACACAACATATTTTTGGAAAACAACATTTTATCTATCCTGGATGCAATACCACCCCTATCAGCTTGGTACGTTGGTGGTGGTGGGATGTAAAATTTCAGAGCAGCATCTAGAAGGTCAAAATCAGAAATAAGATTGGAAAACATTTTACCAGTTATGTCACAATTCCCTTCTTTGACGTAATTAAAGTCTCCAACTAAAACTGTAGGCATTTTGCCCGGAAGAAACAAACTTAATTTTTCCAAAAGAGCCAGACGCACCTTTTTCCTGTCATGTCCTGATGGACAGTACACATTAATAATTCTAGCCCGCCACCCCTATAGCTAACATGTGCAATTATACATCTACCCACCTCTACCACCGTGTAGCTATCTAAACTAATCTCCCTGTTACCCATTAATATCCCTACACCATCATTCCTATTAACACATGAGCCAGACCATACATGCTGTCCGTAAGGCCAGTCCTTATCGCTTGGAGAGTCCACAATCCCACATTCCTGAAGACAAAAGATGTGAGTATTCATCTGTTTAATATAATCTAGAACGATTGCCCTCCTGAATTTGGATCTAATTTGCCTGACATTCAGGGGCGCAATGCCCCAACCAGCTTGGGGAGCCATACATGACTGTGTTATTTACATGACGACAAACACGCCACTTCTTCAGCCGTTTTTGTCTTCCATCTGGAACTGCAACTCCCTGAATCTGTTTACGTCTTCGGGAATGCCTAAAAAAGCATTGGTCTCAGGAGAGAAGACATTCTGAGGGTAATTACGTTCACTCACCGGACTTAAACCAACTTCACCGGGGTCTGCCCAATCTGTTCTGGGCTTCTTACAGGAAGTTCCAGGCTCCTCATCCTCAGAGGACCTTGCAAGAGTGAGGTCACCTTGATCTCTACAACTGGCCAACTCCTCCTCAGTAGCAAACCAAGATACACTGGGGGTATTGCCAAGTGTACTCTCCAACTCCCCCTCCCCACAGACATCAGACTGATGAGGGAGCTCACATTCAACATCAGCAAGTTCCAAAACTGCCACCTTTGGGCTGGGAGACTCCGTTTGGGGCAGGGCCTCCTCATGTGCATCCATGATTTCAGGTTCCTCATTAAGATCCGGGTCTGAAACCTGTGGAATGTCAACAACTGCAGCAGGGGGCGCAGCTGCCCCACCTGAAACGTCAGCGTAAGACCTAGGACTGATCCTGGCCTTACAGTCCCTATACTTATGGCCCTCCTCACCACAAGCATTACACATAACAGGATTTGTGCAGTCTTTTGCCATATGGCCAGAAGCATTGCAATTCCTGCAAGTTGGCATCTCCTTGCAACTATCCAGGGTATGCCGCAAATTTTTACACCTCCTGCAATACATCGGGGCATCTGGAAAGAACAAAAAAACCACACTATTTTTCCCAATTGAAAAATAAAGAGGGGGGTAATGGATGCCTCCCGGGCCTTGGGGATCCATCCCAAATCTCACAAAAAGTTTGTACTTCCCGGTCCAGAGCTATTCTCCATTCAGGACCCTGTGGGAGTACTGAACATAAATGCAATGTCTTTTCAAAAACAAAGCAATTTCCTCCAGGGAAACAAAAGGGTTGTGCATGAAAACTACAAGTGGGATATCTCCCTTAGAGTACAGCACAGTAAAGGTAAGACCTTCCAGCAAAGGATTTTCAACTCCATTTTTCAGGGCAGAGAACAAATTCTGGCAAGCCGCCATAGAAGATAGCACCAGTACATACCTGCCTTCTCTCCTAAACTCCTGCAGGCATATTATATCGGACTTCCGAATCTTCAGGATGTACTAAAACACCATGTTGACCAAATATCCCAGGGAAAAATGCAACTTCTTATCTTCAGCGATGTCAATCCTGAATCCATTTTTGACCCGGCTATCTCCGGTCCCAGAGAATTGAAGTTGGACTCACATCGTCCACAACTCCAAGGATCTCCTCCCCGAAACCTCCTGGCTATCTCCCAAAAGCAGTGACCAACTTAAGCCACCGAAGTGGCAATGCCGGAAGGCCAAGAGACAGCACTCAAGGTATTCAGGAAACTTTGTCCCTCATCAGTGCAAAATGTGAGATCTGGTTTGGCTGTGAGAGAGGCGTCTGACTGATATCCAAGAAGTATCATTTCTCCTTGCGGAGAATGACCTGCTAAGCATGTCGAGATGAGGAGAGCCGCAATGACCCTCTGGGAAATATGCTAATTATGCAAATTGTCTCTTCAGAGAGGAAGAGGACTAGAACTCTAGTGCCACCTATTGGAAGTAGCAATCCTAAAAGTCAATGTTGACTCTTTAACAAGCCTTGTTACATGACTTAGGATAAAAGCCAAGCCAGAATCTCAATTTGCAGACACTGTGTTTCGGGGTACTGCCCCTCGTCAGTGCAAAGTGTGAGATCTGGATTAGCTGTGAGAGAGCTCAGAGCACAGTAAAACAAGGTAAACATACACTAGTGAGCAAGAAGCTACAATTGGCACTAGTATGAGGCAGAGAGCGGGCTAAATAGTTAGGCGTTGGGTTCCTGTCGCTGCACAGCAGGAATCCTGAGTCTTGCATTCCGCAGTCTCCCATATCCCTCCTGCCGCAGAGGAGGCTGCTCAGCAGACTTGTCGATCCAGGCACTCTCCTCAGACCAGCTCTGTAGGTTTAGTTGCTGCTGCCACCTCTGGTCCAGTGATAGCAACGCATGCTGGTCAGCAGCGAGCTACTCCAGGGACTAAGTCCTTTTGGCCCACTGAGCATGCCCGTGGGATGAACTCTCATTGGAGATAGGAGGTCACATGCTCAGGTCCTTCTCCTGCTCGGATAGGACCATCTGGAAGGTCAGGAAGGTCCCTGAAGGATGCGGCTATAAAAGGTGCTAATATAGAGAAAGAGACCATGTAGAGTGAGAGTTGTATGCATGTCTCTGGTGAATGACTCATTGGAAACCCCTACCCTTGGTACGCATGTGTTGTGTAGCCTAGCCTGTTAGCGCCCAGGCTGAGGAGCAGGTAGGAGGCAGAGTCAGAGACTAGCATCAACGCCAAGTGGTAGCTTGGTCTGTACGTCACGGTTCTCTTGGTCGACACTCCACGGTCGCCAACGTCACTTACTGGCGTCCACAGTTGCAACGCCGCACGCTTAGTAGGTCTAGAGGGACTCTGACCCTGTGTCCTTGGAGCTGAGTTCTGTGACCTGATACTGAGCGTTTACCTTGCCAAGCTCTGTGAGCTTTAACAGGCTCCGGCATTTATGTTCAGCGGTAGTGCGGCTCTGTAAAGCAACAGAGTCCGCCTCTGTACACACCGGGTGACGTTAACCTGCATGTGTTCCCTTATTATACCGCCATATAGCGTTCACCATTACTAGCAGCAGTTTACCACCCCTGCACGGTGGACCCCAGGCTGCGATCGCACCTGTAACAACCCTGCTGGCGTCACTGCATGGCCTCCCATCCCCCGCACATCACCTTACTCACTGCTCTGGGTCATGCTGTGAATTCTGTCTGTTGCCAGTCCTGTGCTCTTTGCCTCTGCTCTCCTGTATGTTTCCTGGCTATGTGTGTATAGGGGGGCGATGCCAGAACTCTCTGGTTCTTATGCAGTCAGGGTGCACCTGTCTAATCTGTCCCTGACCAATCACCTAGAGCCCTTGACTATTTAGCTCCGCAACACCCACTGAAACATTGCCTGTGCAATGTCTAATCTCAGTTAGTATCTTGCTGCTGAGGAAGCCAGGCCCTATCCTCTGTATTTCCTCCTTCTCTGGAGGAATACGTCTTGCCTTGTACCTTGTCTGCCTGCCAGGAGGCTGAATATCCTGGCCCTTGAGTCTTGGCTCCAGTACCTTGTCTGTACTCTGTCCTACCTTAGTCTCCCTTTCTCCTTGTCTGTGGCTTCCTTCCCTGCTGTGTCTTTCCTTGTGTCCTCCCTGTCTGTGCATTTGCACCCTTGCAGCTCTGTCTGTGCATCTGCACCCTTGCAGCTCTGTCTGTGCATCTGCACCCTTGCAGCTCTGTCTGTGCATCTGCACCCTTGCAGCTCTGTCTGTGCATCTGCACCCTTGCAGCTCTGTCTGTGCATCTGCACCCTTGCAGTTCTGCCTGCTCAGCTCCCTAGCCGCTCTGTCTGCTCGGTTCCCTAGCCACTCTGCCTGCACGGCTCCCTAGCCGCTCTGCCTGCTCGGCTCCCTAGCCACTCTGCCTGCACGGCTCCCTAGCCGCTCTGCCTGCACGGCTCCCTAGCCACTGTGCCTGCCCGGCTCCCTTGCTCTGCCTGCTCGGCTCTCTTTCCGCCCAGCCTACTCCGCACTCCTGCAGCTCCGCCTACTCCACACTCCTGCCTATATCCATACCTGCACCTCCTGTGTGAACAGGTCCAAATCCTGTTCCAACATACACCACTCCCTCCTGCCTACACCTGCTGTGTGAACAGGTCCCTACCTGCCCCTTTTCATACCACGCCAGCCTGTCCGGTGTCTCCAAGCCATGCCCGCCTGTCCGGTGTCTCCAAGCCGTGACCGCCTGTCTGGTGTCTCCAAGCCGTGCCTGCCTGTCCGGTGTCTCCAAGCCGTGCCCGCCTGCCCTGTGTCTCCAAGCCGTGCCTGCCTGCCCTGTGTCTCCTAGCCACGCCTGCTTGCCCAGTGTCTCAGCCGTGCCTGTCGTGTCTACCTACCTGCCTGTCTATAGCTTCTGTCAAAGTGACTTGTCCCCGAGTAGGACCAGCAGCCACAGCCAGATACCACCCTGGAGTGGCACCCAACAGCTATCTGCCGCAGAAGCCTGACCTCACCATCAGAGGCTCCAGTGAAGACCGAGGTAGCTGTCGTAGTCACGCCCCTTCCAGGGTAGTCTGGTTTGTGCCACAGTGGGACCACAAACCCCCGGCTCGCTCCATTCAGCCAAGGCGCGAGCGTGACAGCACCTTATTACCATCTTTATTTGGTGCGTTCCGCCAGCCCAAACAGTAATTATTTATCCGAACAGGAGACACATGGATGAAGCTCAGGCAACACCCTATCTCTGATTGAAGAGCTAAACTGTAGTGATGAGCAAACGTGCTCGCCACTACTCATTACTCGCCCGAGTATCACTGTACTCGGTGAACTCGGTGAGCACCGAGCATTTCTGGAATTACTCTGTGGGAACTCAGGTCTCCACCCTGCATTTTTGGCGGTCTTTAGAGACCCAATCACCATGCAGGCACTGTAATGCCGCAGCCATCTTTGTTGTGGTCTTGAAGTGATTGGCTGGCCGCACAGCATCATCAGGGGTATAAGAGACCGGCCGCCGCCCTGCTCTGGATTGAGATAGTGTAGGGAGAGCTGCTGTCACAAGAGGGTCAGATTTGGGGAGTTATTAGTTAGTGTGGGGTCTACCATCCTAAACTACTCAAATCCAGCTAAACCAACAGTTCTTCTTAGGACTAACTCTGGAGTATATAGGTTGCAGTGTTAGGTAAGCAGGGGAGTGTAGGTCGCTCTATACATATCAGTGCAAGGCCTGCAGGCACTATATGTGTTTATATAGATACCATTGCACACATCAAGAGGGTCCATTTCTTTACTACCTGCTGCTGCTACCTATAGCATATATTGACCGTATATACCTAGACCCAGGTATAATTGGCTAGGAAATTTTTTTTTGCCAGGTTAATATAGATTATTTTATTGCAAAGCAATCCAGAGCTCTTTTTTTCTCCATTTGCTTTTTGACACTGCACAATTCAGCCAGATCCTTCTCCCAGCACAGCATGAAAATCCAGCTATTTTAAAGGAGTCCCAAAAATCACTTTTGAGTGAGCAGAGAAATCTTTCATTTTTATGTGGTACGGTAGAGTAGAAATTTTTTTCAGTGTCTTACACGATTTCTTGACACCATTTTGCTGAATCCCCAAAATAAATACATACAGGCCACATATTTTAGAGTGTGGTATATGTATGGCATGCCTCATACATCCGTGTGCTAAAAATTTGGGAATTTTAGGCCTAAATTCCATTTTTTTTGCTGTCAGTCACTCTAGTTATATACAGCACTATTTTGCATTTAAAAAAAAAACAGGCCACATATTTAGCAGTGTGGTATTTCCGTGCCAGGCCCCATATATCTGCGTGGTCCAAGTTTGGCCATTTTAGGACGGTATTCCACTGTTTTCCTGTGTCACTCTTGCTATATACAGCACTATTTTGCATTAAAAAAATACAGGCCACATATTTGGCATTGTGGTATCTCTGTGAAAGGCCTCATATATCTTTGTACTCTAAGTTTGGCATTTTAGGCCTGTATTCCAGTGTTTTCCTGTCAATCACTCTAGTTATATACAGCACTATTTTGCATTTAAAAAAACAAAACAGGCCACATATTTTGCAGTGTGGTATCTCCGTGTCAGGCCTCATATAACTGCATGCTCCAAGTTTGGGCATTTTAGGCTGATATTCCAGTGCTTTTCCTGTCTGTCACTCTAGTTATATACAGCACTATTTAGCATTTAAAAAAAAAAAAGAAACAGGCCAAATATTTGGCAGTGTGGTATCTCCATGACAGGCCTCATCTATCTGTGCAAAAAAAATTTTGGCCATTTTAGGCCTACATATTCTATTGCTTTTTCTGTCTGTTACGGTATTTATTAACACCAATTTGATAACCAAAAAAACATTTTTAACTACAGTCCAGATAGTTTAAAGTGTGGTTTTCCCACACACCTTCACATGCAAGTTTGCTCCCAATTCAGCCATTTGTAGTGAACGTGTGAAATATTCCAGTCCATTTACAATGGTCAAGGCGCGTGGCAAGGGACGGGGAAGTGGATGTGATGGTGATGGTGATTGTCGAGGCCAACGTCATGGGTAAGCTGAAATTGGGCCACAGAAAACACCCACACTTCTCGCTGGACCTTAGTGTCCGAAGTCCTAGGGGACCGAAGCAAGACAGCACTATTGAAGCCAGAGCAGTGTAAAAAGGTTGTTAGTTGGATAGCGGATAATACTTCCAGTTACATGGCCACAACCACCAGCACCCTGTCTTACACACGGTCAAGTCTGAGTAGCCATGAATCTGGATTGCATATTCATCACCCTGATCCTCCTTACTCCCACCATGCTGAGTGCATTGAGACAACTGATCACGCACTCGGACACTCTGAAGAGCTGTTCACTTTTCCATTTATAGTTTCGGGCCTCTCCCCGGTCCACTTGAAGCGGGGCAAGTTGAGATTCCATGTAGCGATGCCCAAATATTTGAGCAGCCGCAGTCCCAAGAAGTGGACGATGATGAGACACATTTGCTGGAAAGTCAGGAGGAGGACCAGGGTGCGGAAGTGGAAAATGAGGTGGTGGATGATATAGTAACTAACCCAACATGGCAGGAGGACATGCAGAGCGAAGACAGCAGCACATGGGTGGGAGGCAAAGCACCCCTTCAGGCAGGAAGAAGCCATGTGGTGGTTGCAGACAGAAGGCGGGCAACCATTCCCCGTAACACCAGCATGATGGAAGTAGCCAGTCCAACTGTTAGGTCTTCCCAAGTCTGGTTATTTTTTAAAGACTTTTTTAAAACGAAAAAATACAGGTCACATATTGAACAGTCTGGTATCGCTGGCAGACATCTGATGTATTTGTGGCCTACAAATTCTGGCAATTCAGACCTACATTCCACTGTATTTGCTGTCAGTTACCCTAGTTCTCTACACTATTTCTGGTAAAAATACAGGCCACATATTGAACAGTGTGATATCTCGGTAAAAATACTTCTGTTTCAAGTTGTTATGGCTGCTTCATGACTGTTTTAAATGCTCCAACTACTACCACCATCATCATCTTCTGCCTAGAGGCAGTCACTCCACAGATAGAAAGTCAGAGGAGCAGATGCTGAACGCTTGGGCGGTGTTGTACTCTGTCTCTGGATTACGAAGGCGAAATCTTCTAGATCAGTGGTCCCCAACCTTTTTTGCACCAGGGACCGGTTTCAAGCAAGACCATTCTTCCATGGCCCGGCAGGGCGGGGATGGAGGTGTGGCAGGGGCGGGGCTTTGGTCATAAGTGGGCGGGGCTATGGACACGGTTGTAGTGTAGCAGTGCATACTTATAATTAAATAACATTTATAATGTGACTCAACTCACCATAGGTTTTGAATAAGTGCTCCATCACCCCCTTCTCCCCATCATTGCCTTCACCCCATCATTCCCTTCTCCCCATCATTGCCTTCACCCCATCACTCCCTTCTCCCCATCATTGCCTTCACCCCATCACTGCCATCTCTCCATCATTGCCTTCACCCCATCACTGCCAGCTCTCCATCATTGCCTTCACCCCATCACTGCTGTCTCTCCATCATTGCCTTCACCCCATCACTGCCGTCTCTCCATCATTGCCTTCACCCCATCACTGCTGTCTCTCCATCATTGCCTTCACCCCATCACTGCTGTCTCTCCATCATTGCCTTCACCCCATCACTGCTGTCTCTCCATCATTGCCTTCACCCCATCACTCCCTTCTCCCCATCATTGCCTTCACCCCATCACTCCCTTCTGCCCATCATTGCCTTCACCCCATCACTCCCTTCTCCCCATCATTGCCTTCACCCCATCACTGCCATCTCTCCATCATTGCCTTCACCCCATCACTGCCATCTCTCCATCATTGCCTTCACCCCATCACTGCCATCTCTCCATCATTGCCTTCACCCCATCACTGCCGTCTCTCCATCATTGCCTTCACCCCATCACAGCTGTCTCTCCATCATTGCCTTCTCCCCATCACTCCCTTCTCCCCATCATTGCCTTCACCCCATCACTGCCATCTCCCCATCATTGCCTTCACCCCATCACTGCCGTCTCTCCATCACTCCCCTCATGGCCTTCTCCTCATGTCCCCATCTCCTCCAGGGCCAGGCTACACAAACACAGACCAACACACATACACACACACACAGACATACATACACAGACAGACAGACATACATACACACACACACACCACCTCTCTCCTCTCACCTGCCCGCCGCCCGCGCTTCCTCGCTCTGACACAGCAGCGGCCGCGCTCCTCTCTGTGTCAGTCAGAGACAGGAAGCGCGGGCGGCGGGAAGGAAGCTGGACGCAGTGGACGGGTCCTTGCAGCTCCGCTCCTGCTATTCCCTCTTGCAGGCAGCGGAGCTGCTTGATAGCTCCCTGGCCACCGCTAAGAACTGCTGCACGCCGCCACAGCCCCTGCTACGCCACTGACCTCCCCTGGCTCCCCTTGTGTCCGCGGACCGGCAAGGGCACTACAGTGGCCCGGTGCTGGGCCGCGGACCGGCGGTTGGGGACCCCTGTTCTAGATTAAATCATGACTGGGAGAGCCAGAGCAAGAGCACGTGGAAGAGCATGGGGCCAGGACTCACAACTACTGAAGCCTGGTGTTCCTGGGACGGATTCTGACAATCCATCACCAACTAATACTGAACTGATTGGACGATGACTTCAAAAAGGAGCCCCTGCATTTTCTATAACAGAAGCTAGAGATTTTGACATTTTGGCTGCATTTCAAGAGGTGTCAATTGGAGAGTGTGATGGTCATAGATGTGACTTCTACACCACCACCTGAGTTGCCACCTCTCCACCACCCTAGGCACCGCACCGCTGACCTTCTTCGGGGCGGCACGGTGGCTCAGTGGTTAGCGCTGGGTTCGAATCCCACCAAGGACAACATCTGCAAGGAGTTTGTATGTTCTCCCCGTGTTTGCGTGGGTTTCCTCCGGGTACTCCGGTTTCCTCCCACATTCCAAAGACATACTGATAGGGAATTTAGATTGTGAGACCCATCGGGGACAGTGATGATAATGTGTGCAAAACTGTAAAGTGCTGCAGAATTTGTTAGCGCTATATAAAAATAAAGATTATTATTCTGTCTCTTCCATATTATCCCATAGAATATAAGTCCGCAAGGACAAGGTCCTCTCCCCTCTGTACCAGTCTGTCATTGTAAATTTGTTGACTGTAAATGATATCTATTACTTTGTATGTAACCCCTTCTCATGTACAGCACCATGGAATTAATGGCACTATATAAATAAATAATAATAATGCTATGGGTGTTTCCACTAGACAATCCATCCAACATGTTATAGAATCAAGATCTTGCTTTTCTGACAAATCTGTTCAGCTGTGCACAAACTATGTCAAATTGGTAGCTAGACCCCAGTGGGTCTTAGCACAGTGTCATGTTGACTACAGTCTACAGTGTTATCTAGATCCCTAATCTCACCTATACTTTACCAGCATGATGAATTAATAGGAAAAACATGTGGTATTGATGGAGCTGTTGTTTTCTTGCCAAAGAAACTCAATAGCATCAATGAGGTGGTTAGCCGCACACGGAATGGAGAAATAGTAAAGATGACAATTAGTTTCACATTTGCGTTAAAACACACTTCACCAACTTGTTTTCACTTTTACAACATTACATTCCGAACCCTTGAAGAAAAAGATAAATATATTGTGAAGCAAATAGGTATGAGTAATTATTATTACCCAAATGATGTTACATAAGTCAGAACATACACAACCTATCAGTGGTGAAATGATTTACCACCGAAATTTTAAAGTATGAGACTAGTGTCATCTTGTGGATTGTTATGAGCCACAAAATCTTTCAAAGTGAAACTGTTCTGGATGTATTGTACAATTTTCTCTTGAAAATTGGAAGAACATGCCTTCTATGATGCTTGCATTAAAGAACTAATACCCCGAACAGTAGTTTTCGAAAGCAGTATAAATCACAAAGACATGTGAGTTTTTCGTCTACTGATAATACAGATGGGTGTACTGATCAGTCTGATGTAGACATAGAAGAACAGGCAGCGACTACTAGTTCTATCCTGACAAAAAACTTGGATTCACAGAACAAAGTATTGTCATCAAGAAAAAACGGAGGTGGGCAGGGCGAAAATATCGTAAGACGAAATTACTACACCAGGCACTACCAAAAGAGGAACAAACAGTTCTAAACCTGTCAGCCACAATTTATCAGATGCACAGGTGGAAGTTCTGGAGAAAGGACTGGCTTTTGTCCCAAATAAACAGTTTAATCTTTTTGACACAATTCTGGACATGAATAAATTTATCAGAGGTTTAACAACAAAGAAACATTTTTTTGATGAACAAGACTCTATTCATACTGTCCAAGATGAGATTCCACTTGTGAATGAATATTCAGAAAAAATTTTTTTCAGACCAGATTATTTTAAAAAATTTGTATGAAATGTCAGAAGAAGAAAAAAATTTTTTGGACATAAATGACCGTCTGTTTGGAAACAGGGTTCCCAATCCTACTTATTACCCAGTGCAGTCACGTAGCACAGTGATGGAGGAATTTCAAATAGTGGTGAAAAGTGAACTTACCAAATTGGCATTGGAAAATAAAAATCAGAACAATAAAAAAAACTTAACAAAAAAACAAAAAAATGCATTGGAGGAATTGAAGAAAAATTCTAATATTGTTATAAAAAATTCAGATAAAGGTGGATCTATTACTATACTGGATACTGGTCTTTATGAACAAGAAGTGCTTAAGTTGCTTCAAGACAGTGTTGTGTACAAGCCGTTAATAAAAGATCCTACAGAGGAGATAAGAGTTCTTTTAATGAAAATTTTGGAAGAAGGACATTTGAAGGGTTTTCTTACTAGTCAGCAATTGGAATTTATGAATCCACCTTTCCCCAAAATTCCTCTTTTCCATGCCTTGCCCAAGGTTCATAAGGGGGTTTTTCCCCCACCTATGCAGCCTATTGTACCTGGAATAGGGTCATTATTGGAGAATTTGGGGGATTGGTTGGATGCACGACTTCAACCACTAGTATTGAGATCACCCAGCTATATTAAGGATAGTAAGCATGTGTTACGTGTAATGAAGAACATTAAGTGGAATAGTAATTATACATGGGTTACTGCAGATATTGCTACACTGTATTCATCTATACCTCATCATCTAGCTATTCGTGCACTTCAGGATCAGTTGCTTAAATATACTAAATACAGTGTGGAATTGCAGCAATTTATTTTATCTGTAACTGAATTTTTGTTAAAAAACAACTACTTTATGTTTAAAAGGAAAAGCAATTTGTTCCTTCAATTACAAGGATGTGCGATGGGGGCGAAATTTTCCCCATCGCTTGCAAATATATTTGTTACTTGGTGGGAGGAAGAAAAAATTTATGGTCAGGAAAATATTTTTATGGATCATATAGAATTTTTTGGAAGATTCATTGATGATCTGATAATAATATGGAAGGGTGATCCAGATAATATAAAATAATTCATAAAATTCCTTAATATTAATAATCATAACTTAAAATTTACATATCATATGAATAAGGAACGAATTGCTTTTCTTGACATGATGTTGATTGGAAATGAAGCAGATTTTAGGGTTGAAGTATGTTTATATAGAAAACCACAATCAGGTTTTGTTGCATGCTAGCAGCAACCATCCCAAACACGTCATTAATAATCTCCCAGTAGGTGAATTTGTGCGTGCCAAGAGGTGCTGCACAACTGATTCATTTTACAGACAGGAATGTGAAGTAATTGACGAACGATTAAAGACTAGAGGTTATCGGAAGCATCAAATTAATAGGGGTAAAACTGTAGCAGAAAGAAAAACAAGAGATGATTATTTGGAAATAAAATCAAAATTTAGTAATTTTGAGGAGAAACCAGTTTTTATTACTAAATATAGTGATCAATTTAATCAAATAACGGAAATTATTAAATCAAATCTACCTATTTTACGGGTGGATCCAACTTTGAGAACTATATTGGATAAAGGCTGCAATTTTATTCCTAAAAAAGGAACTACAATTGCGAATATTTTGTCCCCCAGTGATCACAGTTTGCGTTTTTCATCAGAAAATAATTCAAGCTGGTTATCTGTCTCTGGTAGCTATCGTTGTGGAATAAGATCATGCGGTTTATGTAAATACATGTATAATACGTCTACATTTAAATCCACAGTTACAAAAAATGAATATGTCATAAATATGTTTGCCAACTGTAGTTCCACATATGTTATTTATTTAATAACATGTGAAACATGCTGTATTCAATATGTGGGCAACACCACACGTCCTCTTCGCAAAAGGATTTCTGAACATCTTTATGATTCATGTAATAAAACTACAAGGAGTCCCTCGGGAGCCTCTCAGCATTTTATTTCTGTACATGGAGGAGATGTCAGTACTTGTAGGGTTAATATAATAGAAACTGTCCCAAACCCCAAGAGGGGAGGTGGTAGAAAAAAACGAATTGCAGCGTAAAGAAGCAATGTGGATTTTTAAGTTAAAAACACGATATCCCGCAGGCATGAATTTAAAATCTGATCTTTTATATATATATAATTAAGATAATGTGGTGATTTCCTCCATGTTCAGATACTATGCTTTTTTTTTTTTTTTTTTTTTGTATGGTGGAGAAAATCCTCCCTTCCTGCTATTGTGGACCTCCGCCCATTTTGTTTCCCTCCCACTTTACTTCAGCCAGCTAGTGTATATAGGTATATGCTTATTTGTAAGATGTTAAGCTATGAGTAAGGACCCTCTAGTCCGAAACGTGTAAGCGTCTGTCACAATGGTGAACCATATGTTTTTTATGCTTCTATTCTGTTTTTAATCATTTTTTTGGAATAAAGTCTTTTGATTTTAACCATCCTTTGGTCGAAGTTGCTGGAACACCTCCTGAGTATTGTGAAGCAAATAGGTATGAGTAATTATTATTACCCAAATGATGTTACATAAGTCAGAACATACACAACCTATCAGTGGTGAAATGATTTACCACCGAAATTTTAAAGTATGAGACTAGTGTCATCTTGCGGATTGTTATGAGCCACAAAATCTTTCAAAGTGAAATTGTTCTGGATGTATTGTACAATTTTCTCTTGAAAATTGGAAGAACATGCCTTCTATGATGCTTGCATTAAAGAACTGATTGGCCAGATATGTACGGAGTCAAGATGACCAGGCTGCAGGTACCTGTGCTGCGCTGGGTCCGTAACTGTCAAGGCTGAGTCCCCTGTTTCCCAGGGAGGAAGGAGCAGGGGAGCGGGCAGGCCCCATTACCCAGGAAGAGGGGGCGTGTTTAGGCAGAGAACCTGGCCGGAAGCTGAGGGGTATAGTCAGCAAGCTACTCCCTCAGCATTTTCTCAAACTTTGCACTCCATGTGAGAGTACCCCACGCCTCAGGGCCAGGGTGATGGGAGGGTCTGAGAAAACTCTCTCCGAACTTTGGCAGTGTTCCACTGCCTCTGCTGGATTGGAGTTGTGTCTCTCTCACCTGTACTCCTTGCTTGGCCAATGAACTGTGACCTCTGCTGCCATCATTTTGATATGGGAATTTTTAAATAATTCCACACGAAGGGCCCTCTGTTCCTCCAACATTTTAGTACACCTGTCTGCCTCTGGAATAAGAAATATAAAGTTCTCCTTGTAGTGTGTTTCTAGAAGTGTCACCAATCAGTATTGCCCGTCACGCAAAATTTTGAGAACGTGAGGGTGACGGAAAAGGCAGCGTAACATAAACTCAGCCATGTGTTCAAGACTGCAAGCAGTCAATACTTCCGTGTCCTCACAAGAGGAAGACTGACCATGCTCTCCTACTCCTCCTTGTCCTCAGGCCTCTACGACTTTCGACTAACCTCAGTAATATCATTGTAAATGCATCATTGTAAATACAATATTGTAACTACACCCTTGTAGTTTTTATCTCCCCCACCTCATTGTACATTGTAAGGTGTCACGAGCAGGGTCATTTTATTTTGGTTTAATTATTGTATTATTGCTATCGTTGTTACTTAGGACTGTTGTGTTGGAAACTGTTAAACTGTAAATATGTTTGCGCTATATAAATAATTATAAATATTAATATTAGAACACAGAGAATCAGGTCATTGCCGCTCACCATCTTGGTGGATTCCTCAAAATTTTGGAGGATGGTACATATGTCTGACATCCATGTCGACGCCTGAGATCTTATGTGTGAAGTCAGAACTGAATACCGACAACCTTGTTGATGCTGTTAGACTAGTCATCAATTGCCCTCTTTTGCTCACAAATCCTTTCCAACATCTGCAGTGTAGAGTTCCAACGCCTGGGGACATCACACACCAGTCGGTGAGCCAGAAGCTGCAAGCGCTGCTGAAGCACAGCAAGGGCGGATGAAGCTGACGCTGACTTTCTAAAATGGGTACGCAGAACGTTGTACTTTTCCTAGCAGATCTGGCAGCTACATGTCACTTTTTTCCGAAAACGTTGACCAATGAGGTTAAGCGCATGAGCCAGGCATGGCACGTGTGTGAGCTCGACTCGTCATGGAGTAGCTACAAGGTTTCAGCAATTGTCACACACATACATGGCTCGCTGTGGGTTCAGTGGTCTCAGCCACAGATCTGCCTTCTCTTTCAGAGCTGTCCACAACTCTTCATCATTGAGCTGTTTGTCACCTAAGCATTTTAGCTTCAGCACATCCTGTTGCTGCTTTGATGAGGCAGTGCTGCAGTGCTTCCAGCTTGTGACTGATGTGCTACTTTTGGAGATGGAGGCTGAAGAGGAGGTGAAGGAGGAGAAGGAGGAGGTGCGGGAACTGTGGGAGCAACCCAGATTGACGTAGGGCCCGCAATACTCGGGGTTGGGAGGACGTGCACTGTTGTGAATTCGCTTTCTGGCCTCCCCCTGGTTATTACCGAAGGTAGAGGAGCTGGTCAGATTGACAGAGGGGTTGCGAGTTCTCTTTCTGGGCTCCCTCTGGTGGTTACCGGAGGTAATGGAGCTGATCTGATTGACAGAGGCTTGCCACCTGATAATGATGATGACAATTGGAGATCTGGGGTTTCAGATTGGGATTTAAGACAGCCGACTCCCTCTATCCCTGCTGGTGATTTGTTTCCTGTTCCTCCTGAGGTCTGATTTCTCCAGCTCTGGCCCTGCATGTTCAGCTAATTGGTTTATTTGCGATTCTGTTTGCATTTGATCTGGTTTTGTCTATTTCTTCTTGGTGCGGGTCAGCCAGCTCCGGCTGGGGCTGTGCTGAATCACCTCCCATATGTTACTGCTTGTGCCAGTTTGTTTTATCCCGTTAGATTGTTCTCTTTTTGCTCTGCATTCATAATATACTAGAGGGCTGATATAGTGGGGGGCGAAGTCGTGTGACTTCAGTGTTTTTTTGCATCAGACGTGTTGGACTTTTTGCAGGGTTTTTTGCGTGATTGCAGACAGTGTCTTTCCTTTCCTGTCCTGTCTAGTCAGTGTGGGCCCCATCATTTGCTCAGTCTATTTTCCTCCCTGTTTGTGTTTTCATCTTGTCTCACCGACAATATATGTTTGGGGGCTATCTATTCCTTTGGGGTCTGCTCTGGAGCAGTATAGATTTCCCCTTTCTTGCTTTAGGCTTAGTTAGCTCTCCGGCTGTGCCGAGGCGTCTAGGATCATCGTAGGTATGCTCCACGGCTACTGCTAGTTGTGTGGATAGGATCAGGGGTCTGCAATCTGCTTAGGTACCAACCTCTCTGGTTTTCTGTGGCTTAGCCTGGACCTGCTCTCCTCCTCGGTGACCCATTCATAACAGAATCACCAGCTTAACTGTAGACTCTAGGGTACTCCAAAGAAGAAAAGAATTTTAAAAAAAAAAGTGTCAGGATTTTTTTATATATATATTTTTTCCTCTATTTTTTCTGGGGCTGCAGGAGGAGATTTTGTTTTCTCTAAATAGAGACTAAGCAATTGTCTGAGCGTGTTGAGCAGCTCGCTGCTGAAGTGCGGGGAATTTCTGTCAGGAACACCACACTGCACTTGCTCACTGAGCCAGGGCGCGTGTCCTGAGTACAAAGACTGTGCACAAAGATACCTGCGGAGCGAGCAGCAGTGGTGACAATGCATGCTCCAGGACCTGAATCACGTGACTGCTGAGGGCGTGGCCTAAGCTCCACAGAGATAGGAGCTGCAGGGAAACTCCTAGAAGGGAAACTACAGGACAATGTTACCAAGGAGCATAGACAGAGACAGACACCAGATCAAGCCGGGTCAAAGCACGAGATAGCAGGACAGTACCAAAGGGCTTAGACAGAAAGAATAGTCAGGACGTAGCAATAGATCAGAAAACCAGAACAGGTATTAGACGGTACAATAGGGATAAACTGTAACGGAGTAACGATAGCCAAGCCAGGAGGTCAGAACCAGAAAAGACAATGGTACCAAAAACGAGAGACGGAGTACAGAGTGAAGGAACAAGCCGGGTCATACACGGGAAGCAAACAAACAATGCAGAGTACACACACACCAGGGGTCAGACACACCAGAATAGCAGTATAACTGACAGAGAATGCCAGTATGGAGTGAGCATAAATACCCCTCCCAGATCCAAAGAGAGGCCGGCAATGTTAACCCTGTCAGAACAGGACATTAACCATGTCCTAACCATGACAATTTCTGCCTATCTCGCTCAATCATCTGCTGTTGAACCAAAAATCCCTACTCCCGATGTGTTTTTGGGGATCGGTCTAAATTTTTGAATTTTAAGAATAATTGTAAACTATTTTTTGCTTTGAAACCTAACTCATCGGGGAGCTCTGTGCAGCAGGTTAAAATTGTCATCTCCCTGCTACGCGGCGATCCCCAGGATTGGGCTTTTTCTTTGACACCCGGAGATCCTATTCTGGCTAATGTGGACACGGTTTTTCAAGCCTTGGGGTTGTTGTATAATGAACCTAATGCTATTGATCAAGCTGAGAAAACCTTATTGGCATTGAACCAGGGTCAGAATTCCGCAGAGTTATATTGTCAAAAATTCCAAAAGTGGGGGGTCCTTACTAAATGGAATGACGATGCCCTAGCAGCTCTCTTTCGGAAGGGTTTGGCAGAAACCATAAAAGATGTTATGGTGGGTTTTCCTGTTCCCTCTGGTCTAGACGATTCTATGTCATTGGCCATTCAAATTGATCGGCGTTTACATGAACGTAAAACTACACGAGAGGCGTTTCCACCTTTCGAACGAACGTCTGAACCCATGCAATGTGATAGGGTTTTATCTAGGGCGCAACGTCAGGAGTTTAGAAGACGTAATAAGCTGTGTTTTTTCTGTGGAGATGCCTCTCATACTATTTCTGTCTGCCCTAAACGAGAAAAGCGTTTTGCTCACACATTTGCCGTGGGCAGTGTACAGCCTAAGTTTCTTTTGGCGATTACCCTGATCTGCTCCTTGTCTACATTTTCCGCTAAGGCTTTTGTAGATTCAGGAGCAGCTTTGAATCTAATGGATTTGGACTTTGCTAAATGTTGTGGTTTTCCCATGATACCCCCGTGGACCTCCTATCCCTTTGAGGGGTATTGATGCTACTCCTTTGGCGGAGAATAAACCCCAGTTTTGGACCCAGGTGATAATGCAGGTCACCCCGGACCACCGAGAAAACTGTACATTTTTGGTGTTGCACAATTTGCATGATACTATTGTTCTGGGTTTTCCTTGGTTGCAAACTCATAATCCTGTTTTGGATTGGAAATCTGTGTCTGTGGTGAGTTGGGGTTTTCAATGTGTTCTTAGTGACACTCCTGTTTTCTCTACCTCTCCCCAGTCTCATGATATTCCTGACTTTTTGGCTGATTTTTCTGATGTATTTAGTGAGAGTAAGTCTGCATCTTTGCCTCCTCATAGGAGTTATGACTGTGCAATTGAGTTAATGCCCGGGTGTAAATTTCCCAAGGGTCAGCTTTTCAATTTATCGGTACCCAAACATGATGCTATGCAATCTTATATCAAGGAGTCGCTGGAGAAGGGTCATATTAGACCATCCTCTTCACCTATAGGTGCTGGGTTTTTTTTTGTGGCCAAGAAAGATGGTTCATTAAGGCCATGTATTGACTATCGTTCCCTTAACAAAATCACTGTTAAATATCAGTACCCGTTACCCCTGATTTCTGATTTATTTTCCAGAGTTAAAAGTGCCTGCTGGTTTACCAAGCTTGACCTCAGGGGGGGTATAATCTTATTTGTATCAAGCACAGGGATAAATGGAAGACGTCGTTTAATACTCCGGAGGGACATTTTGAGTACCTGGTGATGCCTTTTGGGCTCACTAATGCCCCTTCTGTCTTCCAATCTTTTATGAACGATATTTTCCGGGACTTTGTGTATAAATTTTTTGACCATTTATCTTGATGATATTTTGATCTTTTCCAATGATTGGGATTCTCATGTGGAGCACGTCCAGACTGTGTTCCGGATTTTGAGGGAAAATTCTTTGTGTCATGATCCAAGGTGGATCTGGCAATTTAAATGGACAAAGTTGAACTTTTTTTCCTTTGGCTAGGTGCCAAAGTGATGTGATTGCCCCGGTGGCCATTAGAATTATTACACGTGGTATTTCATTCTAAGTTGCCCGGTGGTGGTGAAGGGTATCGCACCTTAATTTTAGGGTTAATGTGCACGCAATTACAAATCAGATGTTAGGCTCTATGAAAGGGAGCCAGGTGGGTTCAATCACTGTTGGTGATATTGATTGTGTGTTAGTCATTCACAAGGAAGCCTGGGTGAATGAAGGAGCTGAACATGAGTCCTGCGCAGCCCAGCCAGAGGGGACGAGTGGCAGCTAGGTGGTCTGCAAGAAGGGCTGGCATGGAGTGGTGGAGTCACAGTTTATGGTGTTTGCAGGAAGTGCTTGCATGGCTTGGTGGAGTGACGACTATGGAGAGAGTTGCACTCAGCATGCGGGACTTGGTTGCTGGGAGCTGGACTCAAGCATGCTGGACTTTTTGGGCCGGAGCTGATCTCATCTTTGGGACTCTGTTACTGGACAGCTGCATCTGGTGGTGGACTCTGCTCCAAGGCTGCACTATGGTGAAAGAACCAGACAGGTTATGGTGATGGATCCGGGTGGAGGAGAAGATGCACACAGGTGGTGGGCTCTGTTGCTAGGAGCGTACGCAACAGAGCAAAGCTAAGTGGTGTTTTCCCTGTTTTGTCATCTTTCCTCATGTGTGTTTTAGTGCAGTGGTGGGATTAGTTTCCGCACCGACCAATTTCCTAGTGAGGGTTTAGGTCGGGACGAGCTAGGGTTTTTAGGTTCCTGTTGCGCGCCTGGTGCGGAAGCGGCATAGAGAACATTAGGAGAGCAGGGACACTGGCTCAGGGGAGCTCAGGAGGTCTCCACTTCCCTATTCCCTATCGCAGGGCCCACCATTGTTATTATTTCCCAGGTTTCCCTTATTGATTAAATTCGCCTTACTGGAGGTGGGGTTTCCAGATTTACGTGTAATACCTAAATTCGCCTGTTGGAGGCGGCGTATCCAGCTGCACGTCTTATTATTTAAATTCGCCCCAGTGGAGGCGGTGTATCCAGGGTCACGTGTGTCATATGGGTTCGCCTAGCGGTACTCGCTGCGTCCAGACACACGTGACCGTGACATTATCACCAACCATATATTTTTTTTTCTCTGGTGAGCTTTGGCCATGTGGAGACCGCTGAGTAATTGCTGCCGAGCCTCACTGAGGTGAGTGGGGAGCGGCAAGGTGTTTAGAGCCGCTGCAGCAGCAGTTGTCAGGGTCTGGGGCCTCTGCTCAGGCAACCAGGAAATCAAAATAGCAGCTTTGGCAAATTGCGGGTCTGGCAAAAGCCCCCTAGAGTCGCTGCTGGGGAGCGGGACTTGTTCATACAGGTGGATGTAACGAGACAGGTGGGTGTAGTTGGTGATCCCCATAGTGCTGTCTGGGGTTCCCCGAGGTGAAGGTGTACGTCCCTGTAGTGAGCAGACTGGTGATAGTCCGCGGGGCTCACGCCAAATCTTCAAATATCACCGAAGTAACCGCCCCCTCCTGGTCGTGTGGAGGAAGGCGACCAGCGAGTGTATTTTTCCTCCATGTCCTTGCGGCTCTGGCAAAGTGCCCCCTAGAGTCGCTGCTGGGGAGCGGGACTTGTTCATACAGGTGGACATACCCAGACAGGTGGGTGGAGTTGGTGATCCCCATGGTGCTGTCTGGGGTTCCCCGAGGTGAAGGGGTACATCCCTGTAGTGAGCAGACTGGTGTTATAGTCCGCGGGGCTGACGCCAAATCTTCTGTACCACCGAAGAGGCCACCCCCTCCTGGTCGTTTGGAGGAAGGCGACCAGCGAGTATATATTTCCTCCATAGTGTGAGCGGCAGGTGTGCTGCGGGGGAGTAGGGACAAATCTCACCCCTCGCCATTAACCAAACCTAGGAGGTGCAGACCTCATGGTGAAAGGGTTGGAGGGTGGTGTCCCTTGGTGAATAGCAGGGGTGTGAGTGTGGACACAGGGGGACGCCTCTGTTGTCGAGTCCAGAATGAGTTCACCAAAATATGACAAATAAATGTGTGGCAATAAACGTTCAGGTCCGGACCTATGTGTGAACGAGCATGTATGGGTGGTCACCAAAAAACATCTTGTGGAAGTGTGTTGTGAAGTCTGATCAGCTCATAGCAAGCATACACATACATAAACTCGTTCCCCAGGTCGGCACTGTGGAGATGAGTGGTTCCTCCAAAACTAACATTTTTGCCAATACTAGCGGTGCGTTTGTCATTAACCTGAAGCGTCAGGTAGTGGTGGGGTGAAGTCAGGATCTGTGCGTCCCCGCTGTAGGTGTTTTCCTCATGAAGAGTGGTCTTGAGGGTCCAGAGGCCCCTCATTAAGGAGGGGGTACTGTCATGATCCAAGGTGGATCTGACAATTTAAATGGACAAAGTTGAACTTCTTTTCCTTTGGCTAGGTGCCAAAGTAATGTGATTGCCACTGGTGGCCATTAGAATTATTACACGTGGTGTTTCATTCTAAGCTGCCCAGTGGTGGTGAAGGGTATCGCACCTTAGTTTTAGGGTTAATGTGCACGCAAAAACAAATCAGGTGTTAGGCTCTATAAAAGGGAGCCAGGTGGGTTCAGTCACTGTTGGTGATATTGATTGTGTGTTAGTCATTCACATGGAAGCCTGGGTGAATGAAGGAGCTGAACATGAGTCCTGCGCAGCCCAGGCAGAGGGGAAGAGTGGCAGCTAGGTGGTCTGCAAGAAGGGCTGGCATGGCGTGGTGGAGTCACAGTTTATGGTGTTTGCAGGAAGTGCTTGCATGGCTTGGTGGAGTGACGACTATGGAGAGAGTTGCACTCAGCATGCGGGACTTGGTTGCTGGAAGCTGGACTCAAGCATGCTGGACTTTTTGGGCTGGAGCTGAACTCATCTTTGGGACTCTGTTACTGGACAGCTGCAACTGGTGGTGGACTCTGCTCCAAGGCTGCACTATGGAGAAGGATCCAGTTATGGTGATGGATCCGGGTGGAGGAGAAGATGCACACAGGTGGTGGGCTCTGTTGCTAGGAGCGTACGCAACAGAGCAAAGCTAAGTGGTGTTTCCCCTGTTTTGTCATCTTTCCTCATGTGTGTTTTAGTGCAGTGGTGGGATTAGTTTCCGCACCGACCAATTCCCTAGTGAGGGTTTAGGTCAGGGCGAGCTAGGGTTTTCAGGTTCCTGTTGCACGCCCGGTGCGGATCCGGCATAGGGAACGTTAGGAGTGCAGGGACACGGCTCATGGGAGCTCAGGAGGTCTCCACTTCCCTATTCCCTATCGCAGGGCCCACCATTGTTAATGTTTCCCAGGTTTCCCTTATTGTTTAAATTCGCCTTACTGGAGGCGGGGTTTCCAGACTTGTATATACGTGTAATGTCTAAATTCGCCAGTTGGAGGCGGTGTATCCAGCTGCTCGTGTTTATTATTTAAATTCTCCCCACTGGAGGCGGTGTATCCAGGGTCACATGCGTCACATGGGTTCGCCTTGCGGTACTCGCTGCGTCCAGACACACGTGACTGTGACACTCTGTATGTTAAGGAATCGAAGTGCCTTTTTGGTGTACAGAGGATTTCATTTTTGGGATTCATTTTGTCCCTGTCTGCTATTGAAATGGACCTGGCCAAGATAAAGGCCATTTATGATTGGGTTCAGCGCACTTCGTTAAAGGCTCTCCAGAAGTTTTTGGGTTGTGCCAATTTCTACCGTAAATTTATAAGTAATTTTTCTGGTATTGATAAACCACTGACTGATTTGACCAAAAAGGGCGCTGATGTGGTGAATTGGTCTCCAGAGGCAGTCTCGGCATTTCAGGAGCTTAAACGGAGATTCATTTCTGCTCCGATTCTGTGGCAACCTGACGTTTCACTCCCATTTCAAGTGGAGGTAGATTCTTCTGAGAATGGTGCAGGAGCTGTTATGTCCCAAAAAGATCCGGTGACTTCTAAGGTGAATCCCTGTGCCTTCTTTTCTCGAAAATTCTCCCCATCTGAGCGCAACTATGATGTGGGGAATCAGGAATTGTTGGCCATGAAATGGGCATTTGAATAGTGGAGACATTGGTTGGAGGGAGCTAGACATCAAGTTGTGGTCCTCACCGACCACAAAAATTTGATTTATCTTGAATCAGCCAAACACTTGAATCCTAGACAGGCTAGGTGGGCCTTGTTTTTCACGCGTTTTAATTTTGTGGTCTCTTTTCTTCCGGGCACTAAGAATGTTAAGGCGGACGCACTTTCTAGGAGTTTCTTTGCGGATTCTCTTGATGTGACCGAGCCTACTACCATTCAAAATGAGGGTGTAGTTCTTTCGGCTATTTCACCTGATTTGAGACGTGCCCTGGAGGAATTTCAGGAGTACAAACCTGAACGTTGCCCTATGGGAAAGTTGTATGACCAGTGGAGGAAGAAAGTAATGTCTGAAATTCATTGCTCCGCGTTGGCTGGTCATCCAGGTATTTTTGGTACCAGAGATTTGGTGAGTCGGTCTTTTTGGTGGCCTGCCTTATCTCGTGATGTCAGGAATTTTGTGCAGTCCTGTGGGACTTGTTCTCGGTCCAAGCCCTGTTTTCTTTCTAGTGGGCTGTTGATGCCCCTGCTATTGCCCTGGAGGCCATGGACCCATATCTCAATGGATTTTATTTCCGATCTTCCTGTCTCTCAGAGAATGACTGTTATCTGGGTGATTTGTGATAGATTTTCTAAGATGGGCCATCTTGTGCCACTCCCAAAGTTGCCATCTTCTTCTGAGTTGGTGCCCTTGTTTTTACAACAGGTGGTTCGGTTGCACAGGATTCCTGAGAACATTGTGTCGGACAGAGGAGTCCAGTTTGTTTCCAGATTTTGCAGAGCTTTTTGTTCCAAACTGGGAATTCAGTTATCTTTCTCCTCTGCATTTCATCCTCAGACCATTTGAGATGTTTCATATCTGCTGATCAGGATGACTGGGTCTCACTTTTGCCCTTGGCCGAATTCGCGCTAAACAGTAGAGCTAGTCCTGCCACTTTGATGTCGCCCTTTTTCTGTAACTTTGGGTTTCATCCTCGATTTTCTTCAGGGCAAGTGGAATCTTCGGCCTGCCCAAGTGTGGACTCTGTGGTAGAGAGAATGCAGCAGATTTGGGACCAAGTGGTGGATAAGTTGTCCCACTCTCAGGAAAAAGCCCAACGGTTTTCCAACCGGCATAGGATAATTGGTCCCCGGTTTAAAGTGGTTGATATGGTTTGGTTGTCTTCAAAGAATATTCCTATGAAGGTTGCGTCTCCAAAATTCAAGCCAAGATTCCCCCTGATGAAGAAGGCAGATTGGGCCTTTGAAACGCGTTGGTCAGCTTTTTGATCCTTGTGTTGCCCTGTACGGGCTGTGACGTCACACGCTCAGGTACTCTTGGGCGGCTGTTTCTAAGTGGGTATCCAGGGAAGCTTTCGGCCGAGTTTTCCCTGTTCTTACCTCGCAACATTCAATCTCCCGCCCCCCTTCTACTCTGTGCTAGCCAGTGTCTCTTGTCAGTTCGCTCCCTGTGCTGGGTCTCATTACAGCCTCATTGCCTTGGAGCGCTTCAGGCTTCAGGCCACTGCTAGCAGGGCTCACCCTCTTCAACTTTTACAAGCTGTCATTTGTACTGATAAGGAGCATGTCTGGCTCATTTAACTCCTTGCAGCGAGACACTTGCTGAGTGTCTTCTTATCACCATCCAAGATCAGCAGTCACGGCAGCCAATTTGTATTACATCTATCCATCTGCCTCCTATTGGTGAGTGACACGTTATACATATATGTTAATATTTTATATTGTAAGGTAGCGCTGTGATTCGGGTAGGGGATACTCGCTTGGCAGCCAATAAATCACATCCGGCACAGGTTTCTTAACATAACTCCAACAGTCCATGCGGTTTATTCAGGTATCATAAACGCACAGCAGCAACATAAAGTTCATATAATCAGCATAGCGTTCATGACAGAGCTTCCCTCTGTTAAGCCTGTGGTCACACAGGTTACGCAATGTCCAGTACTCAGGCTTTTCAGCCTCACAGATATATCCCCTGTCCGGGTTTACCTCATGGCTGCTTCACCACGCTGCAGATGTCCATTCCCTCCAAGGAACAATCAGGCACGTGCAGCCATTAAACACAGCATTAAATCACAGGTCCTTCAACCACTCATACACTGTTGTGAGTTCATTTTCCCCTTCACCGTTGATGTCTGATGAACTCCCTCTGCTGGTGAAGAGAGGTAGTGAAATTGATTGGGTTGGGAAGAACCTGTCATCTGAACAGGTGGAGCCTGATTGGACACCCGGAATCACTGAGTGGATATAAGGCAGCCGACGCCCTACAGGGGTGCTGGTGATCCTTTCTGCTCTGAGCTCTTGCAAACCAGTTCAGTACCTGTCTTCTGAAAGCTAAGTATTTGCTCTCTTATTTTTCCATGAGATATTGTCTGTTTACTTAGTGTTTGTGTTCTGCCTGCCCTTGTTGGTACAGGCTGAGCTCCATTTTTGTCTCTTGTCAAGTTGATCTTTTGCTCAGTCTTCAGAATATACCTGAGTGCTGATATAGTGATTTTGAAGTCTAGTGACTTCAGGGCCTCTTTTCTATCAGACGTGTTGGACATTATTTTGCCAGAATTTTTGCGGATTGCAGCCAGCATCTTTTCTGTCCTTTCCTATTTAGTTAGTTGGCCCCCATCGTTTGCTCAAACTGTCTTTCTGTCTGTGTTTGTGTTTTCATCTGCTTTTCACCGACAATACATGTTGGGGGCTGTCTATTGCTTTGGGGTCTGCTCTGGGGCAGTTTAGATTTCCCCTTTCTTTCTTTAGGCTTATTTAGTTCTCCGGCTGTGAACGAGGGGTCTAGGGCACCGTAGGAACCCCCCATGGCTACTGTTAGTTGTGTGAATAGGATCAGGGGTCTGCAATCCGATAGCTACCAACCTCTCCGGTTTTCTGGACTTAGCTTGTATTTTTGTTTTTTCCTCCTTCGATGACTCATTCATAACATACACACTTTATAATAGCGTTCGTAAGCACACCCCCTGGGTGGGTTTGTAGGTAACTGATCCAGCCCGTCTCACCAGCTACCTGGAGACTTCTCCCTGACACATTGGAATGAAAGATCAGCTCTGCTGATCAGCACATAAGCAAGCCTCCATCCCATTGTTCCTGTGGCATTGGCTGTGTATTTCTGCTTGCTTTCCAAGGACTGGGGTATGGACAACTGAACGCTGCGTTGGGGCAAGGACATGGACGTGCTTGTTAATGGTGCTAGTTGAGTTTGTGTGTAACTACAGATGCAGGGCAGGAGGCATCTTTGCATGCACCATGGACAGGAGATTGGCGTGCACGCACAATAGCGGAAGAAGCAGTGGTATCACCTTCAGACACTGTTCAGGGAGCCTGGTGTTCAACCAACAAAGTCAGGTGCTTAGCTGCCATGTGCCTGATCATGCTGGTGATGGTAAGGCTGGTAGTTTTGCTACCACTGCTGATGCGGGCATGGCCGGTGGTGCAAATGGCCTTTTTGGGGTTATCGGCAGAGTATTTAAAAACAACAAGACTGTTAGGGGGACATTCATTGTCTCCCTCTCCCACACCACCTCCTCACCTCGACACCTGTCTTTTGGTGTTCCCCAAGGCTCAGTTCTAGGACCCCTACTCTTCTCCATCTACACCTTCGGCCTGGGACAGCTGATGTAATGGCACATTTGCAATATCATCACTACGCCGATGACACGCAGATCTACCTATCTGTACCTGACATCACCTCCTTACTGACCAAAATCACATGTCTGCCCGCTATATCATCCTTCTTTTCTGCTTGCTTTCAAAAAGTGGACGTGGACAAATCAGAATACATCATCTTTCAAGCATCTCACGCTGAGTAGACATTAGAGCTGTGTATGCATCATTCAGTACCACTTTAGTAAGAGGGAAACTTTGCCCAAGAGAAAACGATTTTCCAGACATTCACAGCCTTTTTTGCACATTTTTTGCAGCTGTGATCTTCATCTTCTTAGTGTCGATGTGGTAAATTTCAAAGTCATCATCAATACTATCATCGTCTATATCTTGTAAAGAGGAAATCCGGTGTTTCCAAGGGTCGTGATTATGTACGTTTAGTGGCAATCCTTTAACAGTGTTTGTTACACTAGGACAAATAACTGTCAACTGGGACATTTGGATATTATTGGTAATATGTATAGGTGAAGATGAAGAAGCTTGTGCCACGGGTGTGTTTATAGTTACGGACGGTGCACTCCTCTTTTAACTTAGTTTTTCACGAGCATCCATCAGTTTGTTTGGTTTTCCTCCAACACTGATCTGCTTTCTCTAATTCAGCATCTCGCGAACATGTTGTACTTTACCCTTTACACTTACACAGACACGTGCGTCTTTGGCAACATATTTTGGACAGGCATTTTTTAGGCCGAGTCTCACACGCACATCTGTTACACCAATCTTCTGACAGGCATGAAACCCATTCTGGTAATTGATGGTGGCTAAACGTCGAATCATTGTAGGCTGTATCCTGGATCTCATACCTTCCATAGCCACTGCTGTTATTAATCATGTACGTTCCCATTCCTGTCATCACCATGCACCTTTTCCTGATCACTTCAACCAACGATTCATCTGCCATATTTTTACTAAAAGCCTGCACCTTCCCAGCAGCAATTGTGTAGAAAACCACGTTACAGTTTTGCAAGGTGTTTATGATGCCCCCCAAAAAAAAAAAACTTACACACTATGTTGATAGGTCCCCCCTAGGGGGAAATGTTTGTCAGCCCATACACTTAGTATATGGGCATTCCAAGTTTCTTCCAAGGGGGATTGTAATGTGTGCACAAAAGGGCCACACCATGCATTCACTTCATGGACAAACTTTATGGTAATAAAAAATAAAATAATAATGGAAACTTTTGTTTCATGTGGCCATCCAGTACGTGGTTTCAAAGGCTTATTGGGGTGCATATGACTTGGCAGCAGGGCAGGCCTTGCTGTCAATGCATAAGAAAAGAGTATTGGAGTACGAAATTAATAAGGTGAAGTGGATTTTCCTGGGCCCATCCAATATGCGGGTTCATAGGCTTATTGGGGTGCATATGACTTCTTAGCAGACCAGGCCTTACAGTCAATGCATAAGGAAAGAGTAGTGGAGTACAAAATGAATAATATGAATTTGATTTTCCTGTGCTCTTCCAGTACCGGTGTCCAAAGGCTTATTGGTGTGCATATGACTTGGCAGCAGGGCAGGCCTTGCAGTCTATGCATAAGAAAAAAGTATGGGAATACAAAATGAATAATGTGAAGTGGATTTACCAGTATGTGGCTTCAAAAGCTTATTGGGGTGCATGTAACGTTGGGGCAGGCCAGGCTTTGCATTCAATGCAACATTTTTCAGGAAGCACTCCTGTACCTCTCGTGAAAGGGGTATCGGGGTGCATTGTAATTCTTGGCAGCCCATCCATTCACTGCATAGGCAATAACAGCATAGGAGACCACTGTTTAGTAATGGCCCTTTAAGAAGATTAATGCCACCTGATGCCCCTCTAAAAATAGGCTCTGTGACTTTAAGAGTCCCTCCTTCATAAATGAAAGAAGATGTGTCTGCTCATGTGTCACACACCATATGGTTAGCTAGGGTTGTTAAATGTTATAATGATATTTCCCAGTGAATGCATTTGTATTGGTTGAAAGCAATGCTAAAGATGCAAAACGCCTCAAAAACGCTGTGTGTGAACATAGCCCAAGTGGTGGAGGAACATTTTTGTTTTGGGTTAATTATTTTGGCTTAGATAAAAGTCATTAACCTGAAAAGGATGTTCCTTAACATATTTCTCAGCAAAATCCATTTTGGTTTAGTTTTTGTAGGTTTTTGGGTTCGCCCAGGGCCATATTTCCCATTAGGCTCTCATGGGCTTGTGCCTGGGGCGGGACTCAGCAATTTTTTTTTCCCCTGTCGGTCCATCCCTCCTCCCCCCTCCTCCCTCCTCTCCCTCCCTCAATGACATCATACTCACCTCCTGCCAGGCTCCTCCAGTGGTACCTGCAGCTCCGATGATCTCTGGCGCCGCTATGCTTCCTGACTGTGCGGGGTCTCGTGGTACCGCTCATTACAGTAATGAATATGAATGCCACGCCACTCTCATAGACTCAGAGAGCCATGCATACAGGGGGGGAGAGGATGATCCCAGAGCCATGCATACAGGGGGGTGAGCCCAAAGCCATGCATACAGGGGGAGGGGTGAGCCTGGAGTCATGCATACAGGGGGGAGAGGATGAGCCCAGAGCCATGCATGCAGGGGGGAGAGGATGATCCCAGAGCCATGCATACAGGGGGAGATGATGATCCCGGAGCCATGCATACAGGGGGAGAGGATAATCCCGCAGCCATGCATACAGGGGGGAGAGGATGTTCCCGGAGCCATGCATACGTAGGGGGAGAGGATGATCCCGGAGCCATGCATACAGGCGGGGGAGAGGATGAGCCCAGAGTCATGCATACAGGATGGGAGGATGATCCCGGAGCCATGCATACGGGGGGAGAGGATCATCCCGGAGCCATGCATACAGGGGGGAGAGGATGATCCCAGAGCCATGCATACAGGGAGGGAGAGAGGATGAGCCCGGAGCCATGCATACAGGGGGGGAGAGGATGAGCCCGGAGCCATGCATACAGGGGGGGAGAGAGGATAAGCCTGGAGCCATGCATACAGGGGGGGAGGGGATGAGCCCAGAGCCATGCATACAGGGGGGAGAGGATGAGCCCGGAGCCATGCATACAGGGGGGGAGAGGATGATCCCGGAGCCATGCATACAGGGGGGAGGATGAGCCCAGAGCCATGCATACAGGGGGAGGGGAGAGGATGATCCCGGAGCCATGCATACGGGGGGGAGAGGATGAGCCCGGAGCCATGCATACAGGGGGGGAGAGTATGAGCCCAGAGCCATGCATACGGGGGGAGGAGAGGATGAGCCCGGAGCCATGCATACGGGGGGGAGAGGATGAGCCCAGAGCCATGCATACGGGGGGGGACCGGAGTGTGTGGTTGCATGAATTTCTACGTAGCTGACCGCTCTGGTCCCGAGTGCCAGCGGCAGTGCCGTGTATTGAGGTGCGAGACTCGTGCGAGTTTGTCGCAAGGGTGACCCCGGCCTAATGCAGATTTTATGTGTGTGTTTCTTTATTTAACTCTCTATGTACCATTTTATTATAAATATTACTAAACATCGGGCTTGGTATTATCTTGGTATTAGATATATACAGTGCCTTGCGAAAGTATTCGGCCCCCTGGAACTTTTCCCACATATTATGCTTCAAACATAAAAAGACCAAATGTAAATTTTTGGTGAAGAATCAACAAAAAGTGGGACACAATTGTGAAGTTGAACTAAATTTATTGGTTACCGTATTTTCCGGCGTATAAGACGACCGGGCGTATAAGACGACCCCCCAACTTTTCCAGTTAAAATAGAAAATCTTCTTAAAAGTTGGGGGGTCTTCTTATATGCAGTGTGTCATCCTATATGCCGGATCTGGAGCAATCTGCATATGGCGGGGGAGTGGTCCCGATTACGAAGGGAGGGTGTAAGTGGAGTTATCATCCCCCTTTTACCTCATTGGTGGCAGCAGTGCTTTCTGCGGGTCTCTGTGCTGGGGATCGGCGGCTCCTCCATCTGCAGTGTGGCGGCTCTGTGCTGGGGGTCGGCAGCGGAGGTGGCTCCTCTTTGTCCAGCGTGGGGGCTCTGTGCTGGGGGTGGCTGCGGCGGCTCTTGGGGCAGAATCGGGGCTCCTCTGGCATTTCCCCAAAGCCCGGAGACCCAGGCAGCTCCATTGCTGTGATGCGGTGGCCTCCGGGAAAATGGCCGCCGGAGCACATGTATGCTGATTCAGATCTCATCTCCCGAGATCTTGGGGCGAGATCTGAATCTGAGCATGCGTGGGCTTCGGCGGCCATTTTCCAGGAGGCCTCCGCATCGCAGCCATGGAGCTGCCTTGGGTGTTGTGAGTTTATTCTCTGGTTCACCAGTTGTGAGTTCTCCTTCCAGACTCCCTCTGGTGGTAACAGGAGGTAGTGAGGCTGATTTGATCGGTGGAGATCTGCCACCTGAGAATGAGGATGACGATTGGATCTCAGGAGTCTCAGATTGGATTTAAGACAGCCGACGCCCTATTCAGTTGCTGGAGATTCCTTCTGGCTGTTCAGCTCTTGGTTTTCAGCTTTGTTCCAGTCATCTAAAGCTAAGTTTTTCTGCTAATATTCACACTTGATTTTCATAGAATCATAGAATCGTAGAGTTGGAAGGGACCTCCTGGGCCATCTTGTCCAACCCTATGCTCAAAGCAGGATTCGCCAAATCATCCCAGTCAGATGTCTGTCCAGCCTCTGTTTGAAGACTTCCATTGAAAGAGAACTCACCACTTCTCGTGGCAGCTTGTTCCACTCATTGATCACTCTAACTGTCAAAACGTTTTTTCTAATATCTAATCTGTGTCTCCTCCCATTCAGTTTCATTCCATTGCTTCTAGTCTTTCCTTGTCCAAATGAGAATAAAGTTGATCCTTCTACAATGTGACAGCCCTTTAGATATTTGTAGACAGCTATTAAGTCTCCTCTCAGTCTTCTCTTTTGCAAACTAAACAATCCCAAAACCTGCAACCTTTCCTCATAAGACAGGGTTTGCAGACCGGTCACCATTCTGGTTGCTCTTTTCTGAACTTGCTCCAGTTTGTTGATGTCTTTTTTAAAATGTGGTGCCCAAAACTGGACACAATATTCCAGATGAGGTCTGACCAAAGAGGAGTAGAGGGAAATAATGACTTCACGAGATCTAGACTGTATGCTTCTGTCAATACATCCTAAAATTGCATTTGCCTTTTTTGCTGCTGCATCACACTGTTGACTCATATTCAGTCTGTGATCTATTAGTATGCCCAAGTCTTTTTCACATGTGCTGTTGCTTAGCCCTATTCCTCCCATTCTGTATATGCCTTTTTCATTTTTATTGCCCAGATTTTGTTGGTCTATTCAGTTTTTTGGTGTGGTCAGCCAGCCCCGGCTGGGGGCTGTGCTGAATTTCCACTCTTATTTATTAGTATTTTTCCAATTTTCTTTTTGTCCCTAGTTTGGTCTCTTTTTGCTCTGTCTCAGAATATTTCAGAGTGCTGATATAGTGGGAGAAGTCTAGTGACTTCAGGGTTAATTTTGCTATCAGAAGTGTTGGACATTATTTTTGTAAGGTTTTTTGCAGGTTGCAGACAGTGTCTTTCCTTTCCTCTCATTTGCTCAGCCTATTTTCCTGCCTGTGTTTGTGCCTTCATCTTGTTTCACCGTCAATACATGTGTGGGGGCTATATATTCTTTTGGGGTCTGCTCTGGGGCAGTTAGTTTTCCCCTTTTCATGCTTCAGGCTTATTTAGTCCTCCGGCTGTGACGAAGCGTCTAGGAACATCGTAGGTACGCTCCACGGCTGCTGCTAGTTGTGTGGTAGGATCAGGGATCTGCAATCTGCATAGTTACCAACCTCTCTGGTTTTCTGTGACTTAGCTTGTTTTGCCTTTTTCTCCTCGGTGACACTTTCATAACACCTGACCTTGGCATGCCCCTCTGCATGCGCAGGACTCTGTCTTGTATATTGAACCTGACCCTGGCATGCCCCTTGGCACGCACAGGACTTTGTCTTGTACCTTGGCGTGTCTCTACACACGTACCCTGTCTTGTTTGTTGAACTCTAAACCCTGGCGTGTCCCCTACACACGCACCTTGCCTTGCACCTTGCTTTGAACCCTGGCGTGTCCCCTACACATGCACCTTGTCTTGCACCTTGCTTTGAACCCTGGCATGTCCCCTACACACGCACCCTGCCTTGCACCTTGTCCTGTACCCTGGTGTGCCCCTAGCATGCACCCTGCCTGGAATCCTGCCTTCGACCTCGGCATGTTCCCTAACACGCACCATGTCTGGAGATCTGTCGAGCCTCCTTGCCTGAACCTTGGTTTGCCTGCCGGATACCCGGAACCTGCTGATCGCTGCCAGAGATTGTAAGCCTGATGACTGCGGCCTGATGTCCGGAGCTGATGTCCGCAGCCTGATGCCCTGATCATGTCAATCATGGCCAGCTGTCTGGAGTCCGATGCCATTGTGCCTTTGCCTGTACCCAGGCGTGCCACCTGGTACATACCATGCTATGGACCTTGGCGTGCCCACGCAAGCACTTTACCGTGTTTGCTTGTTCTCACCTTTGCACTGAATGTTATCCTGAAGTTGTCTTAATGAAGATACCTTGAACTTACGTCTTGTCTTGTTTTGCTTCCTGGTTCCCTGGTAGTCAGACACTCACATAGTGTCCCCCTGAGCCGGCCGTCTGGTCCCAGCAGTCGTGGTGGCTCACCCCCTTGGTCTTGCCCCTGACACTCCCTGTATAAGGGGTGGTTTCTCACAAGGTCAGCTCGCCCTCGGTGGGTGGGTGCCACGACCCAGAGGGTCCACTCAAAAAATCGACTCAGCAGAAGCTGAGTCCGTCACACTCTGCTTGTCTCAGCTTTAGACGAATCTTTCGTTCGGTGAAGGAGGATCTCGCTCTGTCTGCTTTGGCCTCGACATGAGCGACAGCAGTGAGCTCTGCTATTGACTACCTGCCAGAACTTGCTCGTGACCTCATTTTGAGTGAGGCATGCAAAACAGAAGCCGCGGAGACACCATCACGTGTTTCTCAACGCAAGCAATGACCAGCCAGGTCTTTGCCCGGGAAGGAACAACCACGGGAAGGGCAGTCTCCAATGAAGGAAACCACCTATGCCAAAACATGGTATCCATCCACATACAGCTGTTTCGGGGTATTGCCCCTCATCAGTGTGGAGTAGGAAACTGGCTGGTAGGAGCAATGCCTAGTAAAAAGACTATGAAGAGGAGGATGAATGAACTCATGGACATCAACATCCGACACTGCGGAGACACCATCACGTGTTTCTCAACGCAGTGATTCTAGAGCACTGCCCCCATCCCTTATGGGAAATATGTAAAACATGCAAAACAGAAGCCGCGGAGACACCATCACGTGTTTCTCAACGCAAGCAATGACCAAGGAACAACCACGGGAAGGGCAGTCTCCAATGAAGGAAACCACCTATGCCAAAACATGGTACACAGCTGTATGTGTATGGATACCATGTTTTGGCATAGGTGGTTTCCTTCATTGGAGACTGCCCTTCCCGTGGTTGTTCCTTCCGGGCAAAGACCTGGCTGGTCATTGCTTGCGTTGAGAAACACGTGATGGTGTCTCCGCGGCTTCTGTTTTGCATGTTTTACATATTTCCCATAAGGGATGGGGGCAGTGCTCTAGAATCACTGCGTTGAGAAACACGTGATGGTGTCTCCGCAGTGTCGGATGTTGATCTCCATGAGTTCATTCATCCTCCTCTTCATTTTGAGTGAGGATGTGCTGTTTCGAGACATTGTGCTCTTAGCTGCGTACTGCTGAGTATACTGGCGGGAAACAGTCTATGCGTGGCGGGCTTCCGCATGACTGGAAAGATGTAGCTCACGTGTGAAATCGGCCTCAGAATCAGTGGTATGCATTGAAGCGTTCCAGAGTTATGACCTCCTAAAGTGACGGTGGTCAAAATTGGCCTGGTCGGGAAGGTGAAAACAGGCTTTGTGAAGGGGTCAAAGTGCTATGAAAATTTTAATCTGCATTGATTTTTTCAAACCGAGCAAATTTAAAGACAAATATTGGCTGAGAAGTTCTGAAATAGGGTAAGGGTACCGTTACACCTAGCGATGCACCAGCGATCCCGACTAGCGATATGACGCAGTCAGGATCGCTGGTGCATCGCTAGGTGGTCGCTAGTGAGCTGCCACTCAGGCAGATCTCACCAGCGTCATCGCTGGGGACGGGGATCGCTACTTAACTGTCAGACGCCGCGATCCTGCGTCCTCCCGCCCGGCTCCACGCGTCGCTCGTCGTCACAGCAGGAAGTGCCGCAGGATGTGACCAACGAGGAATGGTCCAGGAGCTTCTCGCGTGACCAGCGATAACCAGCGGGGGAGCGGGTCGGAGGTAAGTATCACATGCAGCGATATCGCTAGCAATATCGCTGCAACGTCACAAAATCGGTGACTTTACAGCGATATTGCTAGCGATATCGCAGTGTGTAACGGGGGCTTAAGTCTTATTTATTTATCTTAACAGTGTTGTCAAAGATTAGGACAGCCCCTTCTTAACTACTTAATTTCCCCTTGTAATTAAAGGGAACCTGTGCTCAGTAACCTACAGACACTGTCAGGGTGGCGCCTTTATACTGATCAATGCCACTGGATATCTGATGATGTGTTGCCCTCTTTATGCACTGAAGATGGCACGTTCCCTGAGTTTTTCCAGCAAGATGGTGCACCACCACATTATGGGTGTCAGGTCCGAGCATTCCTACAATGAATCTGACCCCTTAGTCTAGCATTTCTTCTATGGTGTTACGATCAGTGTGTCAAGAGTGGGAGAAGAAGATTGCATTGACAATCCAACACAATGAGCAGCACTTTGAACACATTTTATAAGTGGTCATAAACTTGTAAATAAATCATGAAAGAATAAAGCTACGTTAAAACCAAGCACATCAGTTTTCCTTGTGAAATTCTCAATAAGTTTGATGTGTCACATGACCCTCTTCCCATTGAAAAAAAATAAAGTTGGATCCAAAATGGCTGACTTCAAAATGGCAGCCATGGTCATCACCCATCTTGAAAAGTTTCTCCCTCCCATATACTAATGTGCCACAAACAGGAAGTTGATATCACCAACCATTCCCATTTTATTTAGGTGTATCCATATAAACGGTCAACCCTGTATATTGAGAAAAACACCATTTACTCTTCTCCTGTACCTGTGTTGTTCCAGTGATATTAGCACAGGGTCTCCCGTGGATCAAAACTTGAGATATCCAGCTCAACAAACTAGTGAAAAAACTTCTTTATTCGCTAAAAAGTGAATTAAGTGAATCATGATTAAGGGTGTATAGCCACCTGAAACCCGTCGATGTCGCATATCATATAACTGACAACACTGATGTTGTTTTACCCTCTGCCGAGCACTTTTTGGTGAATAATAAGTTTTTTCACTAGCTCACTGAGCTGGCCTGAAGCATCTCCGGAATTGTCTCCTATTTAGCACATGATTAATCAGTAATTACACATGCAGCTGTCAGCAGTAGACCTTGATGGTTTAAATACCAAATAGCATTCAGTTAGACTGAATATCCCTTAACCTCATTGATAGTATGCCGAGGTATGGAAATGCATTTATATCTGCGTGTAGCAATATTGAATAAATTGAGATACTTTGAAAATTTTATTTCCATTTTTCATAATTGTCATGTTATTAACATGTCTATCAAGCTTATGATTTCATCATTCAATTACTTTTTCTTCTTACTCTTGCAATTTCAATGTTGAGGAGTGTAGTTAAACTTTCCTCTCTATATGAGGATGACCTCCATAAATTAAATGTCCTTGGAAAGATAATCATTGCTATTTTGGGAAGCATTTTTACATATAACCCGAGTGTACATTTTATAATGATTAAAAAAAGATTATATATGATTGGCATTCTGAAATATGAGATGTTCATGAATGCTGAGCACTATTTTACCTGGGCATTATCAAATTTAAGTGTAAATATATCTTATACTAAAAGTCCTGATAAATGAGGAAACAATAAATGCATGAATGTTATGATCAGTACATGTCTCTATAGATCTCCTGTAGCAGAGGATGCAGTGACGCGCTGGATTCTGTACGTTTTATACTCTGTACAAGCTCTGCATGCTCAGTCACCAGTTGACGCAGATCAGCCATCTTGTGTAAGAGTTTTGGAAACAGAAAAGGAGCAGCTGGGTGAGATGTCTGAAGATGACGCCTGAGAGCACTTAGAATTCTTTCTTGGATGTCTTCTACTTGGGATGGGCTCATGAGGCCTGGGCGGTCTAGATGCAAATATTGAAAAAAATTATTAGGACTTCTTGTAAAAATAAATAAATAATTAAATAAATTTAAAAAAAGCAATAATCAGAGGAAAAGTAAATAATGCAGATATTAGTTAAATGAGCATAGCTGCTATGTGAATTAGATTAATAGAATAGATGGCAGTGTAAGCTATATCTTGTAATAAATCATTGGGAGAAGAAAGGGTTTTATATAAGGGCCGTCACCAGCACTCAGATGACTACTAAACACTTTTCACCCTTAAGCTACCTTCCTCCAATGAGCTTCTGGTGAGTTTTTGGTGTTGCAGATTCTCTGCACGTTTCTGCACATATTATGTAAATTAGGTTACATGTGTTTTTTCCTTGCGTTTTTTTAGTGCATTATTTTTACATATATTGTTAATAGTGTTTTTGATGTTCTGCTTTTGTCTCTTATTGGCATGTCATGTTGTAAATAAAGCTGCTTTGCTTTGATACTTCCTGTATCTTTGCTTAAACTTTAATGATACAGTCATGTGTGGATTACATGTATATTTGATGGGACGTACTAAAAAGAATGAAGAAAATAAAATAAATGAAAAGAGTGAACATATTACTGTATATTGCGGATTACAATACGCACTGAAATATAAGACGCCCCCCAAATTTTGGGGAGAAAAATAAAACATTTTTTTAAATAAAATGGTGGTGCATGTTTGTCCGCTTTTATGGTAGCTTACCAGGGGGGCTTTGGTGGAGTAGTGTCCCTGGAGGCATGGACGATGCTGCAGAAAGCTGGTGGCAGGTGTGAGTCAATGCTGTGTGCACCTGGCAGGGAGGCAGGGGTGTTCGGTGGCGCGAGGTTGCTCTGCGCTTTCAGAAAATGTCAGCAGACCCCACACTTCCCAATTTGTTTCACTGCGGTGCAATTTAGAAAAATGTCTGCCGGAGGTGCCGCATGCACAAATTGAGATCTCGGGAGCCGAACACCCCCTCCGCCAAGCCCAGCGCCCATAGCATCGCCCCACTCATCCCGCCGCTGCCAGCTTCCTTTAGCACCAACCCTGCCTCCCAGGACTCCGTTTCACAGCAGCTGCCTCCCCCAAAACTGATCAGTTACATTTGGATCATAAAACACAGCCCAACTTTCACCCAAATTTTTTTGGGGAAAAAAGTGAATCTTAAAATCCGAAAAATAAATAAAAGTAATTTATTGGTCGAAAAATATGCTGAGGCATAATAGATTCCTTATGCATCTTATATATGAAATGAACATGGAAATATATAGATTAGAGGGGAAAGAACACATATTCTATATAAACAGCTGTATATTGTATGTCTTGTGCTTGTCAGGTGGGGGATGAACATGAAATATATGTAGATAATAGGGCAATGAACGTATTCCTTATAAACAGGTGAATGTTATATTCCCTGTGCTTCTTAGATGAGGAATGAACATGGAATAAATTAAGATAATAGGAATATAAATATATATTCCATATAAACACACTAAAAGTTAAATCATGGTAGTGATTAATAACAAGACCTTGTTGTGAAAAAAGCTAAGGCGAAAGGCGCATCACAAGGGGTCCTTTCCCGGTACCCATAGTAATAGTCTACCATGGGTAAGCTGTCTTGTTGTTTTACTAATGTGACTTAACTTGGGATGTGGCACAGTAAGTGTATGGATATTCACACCTGTTACTAATAAGATTAGCCCACATTAATAATCTTTATTTTTATATAGCGCTAACATATTTCGCAGCGCTTTACAGTTTGCATGCATTATCATCACTGTCCCCGATGGGGCTCACAATCTAAATTCCCTATTAGTATGTCTTTGGAATGTGGGAGGAAACCGGAGTACCCGGAGGAAACCCACACAAACATGGGGAGAACATACAAACTCCTTGCAGATGTTGTCCTTGGTGGGATTCGAACCCAGGACCCCAGCGCTGAGCCACCGTGCCGCCCACATTGATGCATATTGATTTTGTACAGTGTGATTTTCAACTTCACACCATTTTCGTGATTCCATCTAGCCTGTTGGGTAAACTAATTAACACATTAGGTATTAATTATTCAAGGGATATATACTGCTCAAAAAAATAAAGGGAACACTTAAAAATAAGATGGGCCTGGACATGTACTGGCTTAAGCAGGGGCACACGTTTGGCACTGCAGGATCTGAGTCCCTGGCGGCGTAGTGTGTTACTGATGGTAACCTTTGCTACGGTGGTCCCAGCTATATGCAGGTCATTCACTACGTCCCCCCTTGTGGTTCTGGGATTTTTGCTCACCGTTCTTGCGATCATTTTGACCCCACGGGGTGAGATCTTGGGTGGAACCCCAGATCGAGGGAGATTATCTGTGGTCTTGAATGTATTCCATTTTCTTATTGTTGCTCCCACAGTTGATTTCATCACACCAAGCTGCTTGCCAAATCTGATTCAGTCTTCCCAGCCTGGTGCAGGGCTACAATATTGCTTCTGGTGTCCTTCGACAACTCTTTGGTCTTCACCGTAAGGGAGTTTAGAGTGTGACTGTTTGAGGTTGTGGACAGGTATCTTTTATATTGATAACAAGTTCAAACAGGTGCCATTACTACAGGTAATGAGTGGAGGACAGAGGAGCCTCTTAAAGAAGAAGTTACAGGTCTGTGAGAGCCAGAAATCTTGCATGTTTTTAGGTGACCAAATACTTATTTTCTCCCATAATTTGAAAAATAAATCTTGCCAAATCAGACAAGGTGATTTTCTGGATTTGTTTTCTCATTTTGACTCATAGTTGCGGTCTACCAAAGATGTCAATTACAGGCCTTTCATCTTTTTAAGTAGGAGAACTTACACAATTGGTGGCTGAATAAATACTTTTTTCCCCACTGTATAGCTATGTTTGGTGGAATAAAGTGACAATAAAGGTTGTCTGATTGTTCAGCGATCTACCATCCCTGTGAGGTCTGTCACACACCCCATCACAAAAGTTATTAGTAAATAAGCTAGCCATTGGTTTTTGCCATCTCCCTCTCCTGACGGACTTTCACAAAGTGTGATCAGTAAGTAGTCAATGTAATGTAAATGTAACAATTGAAAACACTTTGCACATTTCATATTCATTCACCACCTAACAAGCCCAAGGAATATAATATACACCTGTTTATATGGGATATGTATTCATTCCCCTGTAAGCTACATGTATTTCATGTTCATTCCATATCTAAGATGCCCAATAAACCTATTATAAGTTTTCATATTTTTGGACCAGTAAGTTATTATGTTTATTCTTTTTATTTAATCATTTTCTTCATACTTTTAATATTTGATGAATTTCCACAGCGGAAATGCACTACTAATGCATGTGGGGCTTTTACCTGTGGATTTCCCACAATTAGTGCAAGTCTATGGGAAAAATCTGCACATAGAGTACCCACAAGAAAAACTGACATGTTGCGGATTTGAAACATGCACCACAGGTGACTTTATGCTGAGTAATAAAGAATCACAGTGGACAGGAAATTTCTACAAAGCCTCAGACTTTTTTAGGTGGTATTGAACTGATTTAAGACAAACTTGATAGTGGAACTAAATTTAACTCTAGAAAACCTTGTTTTATAATTGAGTGAATGATGCCATCTGTCAGAAGCATCTGTGACAGTAACCAAGAAAAAGAAAATATCTGTTTATATCTGTTAAACAGGCATAGTTTTTTTTAACATGGGAGCCTCTGGATGATGTCTGTGTCACTTTGGAAACAGTTATTTAGTTTATATTAAAAAAAGAGTAAACATTAATTTCTATGGGTGATAAGAAAGCAGCTTAGCTCATCAGATTTCAGCTTTTTCTAGGATTCCCACACCAGTTGGAGCCTTGTCAGAGTTATGAAAGGAGGAACAGGGAATAACACTTTCAATATTGTGTCATAGAGAAAAAATTAAAATCCATAAGACATCTCCAGAGAAGAGATGACTTGTCACATTAAACATATAGGGAAGAGCGGAAACTAGTTATAGCCAGGGAAAAGAAAACTAGTTGTAAAACCTTTGAAGCAGCAATCCCCTGCAGTGCAGAATCAAGGTAATTAAACAGGAGAATTGTGCTGGAAAGGGGGCAGCAAGACTGACATTTGTTTAGGAATACGGAAGGAACATCCTGGGTTCAATGGCAGTGTTCCAGCCTTTGTGTCTCCATTGCCCAGATATGAATATTTTGGTTTTGTATTGATGCAATACTTATGGTATATAGACTTCCGGCATTGAAGAGAAGGGACAGATGTGACACATTCATTCACATCGCCGTGGGACCACCAGAACTCCTGCAACTTAATAACTGCCCGCTAGATGATGCAAACAGGTCATATTTAGTCTATATAGAAAGGTAAAATCATGATAAAAAATATGATGACGATATTTCTCTGCTGGAATCCCCAGGGGCGAAGATATCTTGTAAGCTGGGGAGCTCATAAAATTCTGAAGGGGCGAGCACATTTCACAAACAGTCCATGACATCATCAAGCATTTTAGAGGTGCGAAATTAAAATGCAGAAATTTGGTTTGGGTCTTTGTCTTTCTGAGAAGACAGTTTTCTGTGTGAGTGTACATTTTACAACTCAGAAGTGCATCCCTCTGCTAAGTTCTGAGCCATTTCTGTCACTAGATTTAGTAGTTTTCTTTTGTTATTCCTTTTAATTTTATGTAATGCTGTATGTATCGTTTTGTTTGTTCCCATTTTGTATCTTGTATTTTTTTTATAAACACTGCCTCTCTTTCTGAATTAAATATAAAATGTAATAGCTTTGTTCCTCTTGCTCTTTAAACTGCACCCCTGAAGTCATATGCTACCTGTAATGGGTGTCCAATCGCCCTTTATAAACGATTGGTGGTGGCAGCGAGTGGCTCCTTTTGTTATTGTGGAGCTGGCAGGGACTGTATGGAGTATATATATTCCATGCGTTCGAATTGGAGGAGTATACATATTACAGGTTCAACATTTTTTAAATGAGGAAAATGATCCTGTATCACATATCTATGAGTGGCAAAAGTATGTGAACCTCTAAGTTTAGCAAATAATTTGAAGGTGAAATTAAAATCTTGTGTTTTCAATGAATGGGTTGACAATCAGGTGTGAATGCTCATACCAATATATTTAATGAAAAGAGATCTATCCAGTCTGAGCTTCACAACACATTAGGTTTGTCCCATGATACACTTCTCCTAAGGCTCTCAGAGATCTCCTTTGTGGAAGAGCTGTAGATGCTCATCAGGCTGGAAAAAGTTATAAATTCATTTCTAAATAGTTTCAGTTTGGATTGTTGGAGTCCAAATAGGATATGTGCAAATGGAAGGAATTCAAAACCACTTTTAAGCTACACAGGGGTGGCTGACCAACAAAGATCATTCTAAGACCCAGCTTTATAATATTTCTGTGATAACATAGTAACAAAAAGTAATTTCTTAGCATCTAAAGGCCTCTTTTACATTAGAATCCTTCTGCAGGTGGACTCAATGAGTATTGCAATAAAAAAGCCACTGCTCTTCAAGAAGAAAATTATTGCATAGCTGCAGTTTGGATCACCAGGACAAGCAAGAAGGCTATTGAAACAATGTTTTGTGGATGGAAAAGACCAAAATAGAGCTTTCTGGTTTGAATAACAAGTGTCATATTTAGAAAACAGAAAATAGTGCTTTAGAGTAGTAGTCCCCAACTTTACCGACCATGAGAGCCCCATTGAACTCTGACAGAGGGTCACCAGGCATATTCAGTTCTAAGAGAAAGTTGCAAACCCCATACAGCTCCTGCCTTCTTCACAGTAGTGGCAACCAAAGACTCCACTATGGGCATAATGATAACCAAAGATTTTCCGACAAAAATCACAGTGAAGCAGTACACAAAGATCATGGAGATCCAACAATACTCCCATTCAGTATTCTCACATCAAGCAACCCCAACACACTGTTGTATCCAGTTTCAAGTATGGTATCATCCTGTCTGCAGCTCGCCATACTTAAATTTACTCTAAACCCCTAAGACCAATATATGTGCATCCCAATCTGCTTTTCTGTGCAGGGCTACTCACAAAATCACCATCTTTAGATGTGCTCTTCATACCTGCTTGCTAGACTAATGCACCAACATGGTAGACAGCAGCGAGCCATAACACATGTGGCTCCCAAGCTACAGGTTGGGGACCTCTGCTCTACAGCATAAAAACCTCATACAATCTTGTGAAATATGGTGGTATCTTGGTTTGGGCCTGTTTCGCTACATCTAAGCCAGAACAGCTTGCCATCATTAATAGAACAATAAAATCTACATTCTAATAGCAAATTATAAAAAGGAAACATCATTATTTATGTTCATGAGCTGAATCTGAAGATAACATAGTTCATGCAGCAAGACAACAACCCAAAGCACACAAGCTGCCCTACAAAAAGAATAGTCAAAGAAGATTAAAGTTACAATTTTGGAATGGCTAAATTAAAGTCCTGACTTTAATCCAATAGAAATGTTGTGGTAGGACATGAAGTGAACAGTTCACGAAAGAATTTTAGTTCCTTTCTCCCTGTAAAACAGCTTCAGCTCTGGTATGTTAGTATTTTTTCTCCCAAGTCAATGTGCAGGTCTATCCTCTAATTATCCAGAATATCTAATGCAGCAATAACTGATTTTAAATAGTTACACCATATATTTAAAGCAAAGGTTCATATACTTTTTCCACTCAAACATGTGATTGTATAATTTTTATCACTTAAAAAATGACAATAATTCTAATTTTTTTGCCTTATCTTGTTTGATTTTTTCTTATATCTTGTGTGAAAATCTGATAAAGTGAAAATACAATAGCTTTAGGTCAAATTTATTCAAAAATATAGAAAATTCTGAAAGTCTGAAAAACTTTAAAACACCACTGTAAATATAGGATGATAAGTGTCTTGAGGCGGTACTAGCTATGAGATCCGTAGCTATCAATAATAAGAATAGGGATCCTGTGCTCCCAGTTGAAGCAGTGCTGCAGTCATGCAGAATTCAATGTCTGTGAAACTGACAAAGATAGCTAAATACCAGCGGTGGTCACTGGTCACCAAAGTTAAAAAATGCTATACTCTGAAGACAGGTATTTCTGTAATTGAGTTTGTTAATCTCATTAGTATTCTGTTGTAAAGGAGAGACCATATAGGGTGACAAGCAACATGCAGCTGGAACTAAGTTCAAGGGTGGTGGTCAATTGCCACATGATTTTGAAAGAAAACCATGTGGCCATGGGTCACTGGAGTGTGGCAGAGTTTTGTTTACATGCAACTAGCAACAATGTGAAATTGTATAGGCATGTTGGACATTTTGTACCCTGACAGTTGAAGTAGGTAGTCTGTCAACTTTTGCTTACTTTTAGGCAATTTAGATATTAATCATAAAATCCCTAGGGTACTAATATAAGTCACTGTTGATCTAAAGGGGGCTTTACACATAGCGATATCGCTAGCGATATCGCTAAAGCGTCACCGATTTTGTGATGCAGCAGCGATATCACTAGCGATATCGCTACATGTGATACTTACCTCCGACCGGCTCCCCCGCTGGCTATCGCTGATCACGCGAGATCGTCCACGTCCATTTCTCGTCGTCGGCTTCCTGCTGACGCCGACGAGTGAGCTATGGACACGGGCGGAAGACGGCGGTCATCGCTTCATCTGAAAGGTAAGTACGACCGCCGAGCACCGCTACATCGCTGGTGAGATCTGCCTGTGTGGCAGCTCGTGGTCGGGATTGCTGGTGCATCGCTAAATGTAAAGGGGCCTTTAGACATAGTTGGCTGGATTAGTGCATGGTTGATTTAGTCCTCTAAGTGCAAAAAAGCATTATATTAGCCATCAATCATTTTTAGAGAATTACAGTCAGATCTATCTACATGGATATTATTTTGAGTCAGTATATCAAAATAGTATATCAAAATATAGAGGGACATTTAAGACAGGAGACAACTGCAATTACTGTTAGTAGAAAATGTGATATGGAAAATAACCTTTTAATCAGCAATTACCTAGATTTAGACTTTAGCTTTTATGTAATATTATTTTGCGATGCAAAGGTTAGGAAAGAAGGCATTATAAGGCAAAGATTTAAAGTGATACAAAAAGGCATGAACAAATGTTGATAAGTCTCTAACCACCACAAAGGATGATAGCAGCCACAAAGAGCGCCAGGTCACTGTCGTTAAGTTCCAGTGCATTGAACTTAGAGGCAAAGTTGAACTTGGGTTCCATGATGTGACAGAAGGGAAGGCGAAGGCTGCGTAAAAATTCCCGAGTGACGAAGCCATGACCCCCAGCTACTAGTAGCCCATCTTTGTTCATGAGTGAGGCAAGCATGCAAAATATTGCTTCGTGGACTCCATATTTAAGTAGTGTGACCTGATCATTGAGGTAGAGTGTACTGAAACCTGGAATGCTCTTGGCAAAGTCAGTAAGTGCTCGAACAGTCTCCACAGAAGTGCACTGACATCGGTAATATACATGAACTCCAATCTCTGTTCCAGGAGGGTCCTGTGTTGGCAGTTGGTCCCAAACCGTTCCTTTTTCTGCCTCCCATAAGGTTTCCATGTCGTATATCACAAAGGGCTAAAGGAAAAGGATGATGCAAAGGATATTGCATTAAGTCATTGAACATCTTTCTGCTCAACATAAATTTTGACGTTGAAATGTATGATTAACACTCATTTGACAAAAAGCGATTCCAAACAAACTCACCATACATATCCAAACTAAAGCTGGAGTCACACATAGCGACTTACCAGCGATCCCGACAACGATATCAACATGTCAGGATCGCTGGTAAGTCGCTAGTCGCTATGTGATCATTGGTGAGCTGTCAAACCGACAGCTTCACCAGCGATTAGCACAGTGACGCCGCGCGCGCGGCATCGCTGTGTTCGTTAGCGCTGATGCCATATTCATGTCAAAAATAGAATTAAAATAAGAAATATTGTTATTCTCACCTTCCGGCGTCCCGTGCAGTCTTCCCGCCTCTCTCCACGCTCCGGTCCCAGTAATCCTTTGTGAGAATTACCGCGATGATGTCTGTTCTTGCGGGATCACGAAGTCTCGCGGTCATTCTTGCAAAGGATTACTGGGACTGGGAGCATGGAGAGAGGTGGGAAGACTGCACGGGACGCCGGAAGGTGAGAATAACAATATTTTTTATTTTTTTTATTATTTTACAGCTGATTGCTGGTCTCCCGCCTGTCACACACAGCGATGCGTGCTGGCCAGCGGGAGATCAGCGACGAAAAAAATGTCCTGAAGTTTCTTGCAGCGATCAGCGATACCGGCAGGGGGGCCGGTCGCTGATCGCTGTCACACACAGCGATCTCGCTGGTGAGATCGCTGTTGTGTCACAAAAGTTGTGACTCAGCAGCGATCTCGCTAGCGAGATTGCTATGTGTGACGGGGCCCTAAGTGTGCATGTGTTCTTAGTGGGAAGAGATAAGTAAACGTCTGCTAGAGGTGACTGCAGTGGATTATCTATCTGGAGAATATCAAATCGGTATGCTAAAATCCAACATGCATCCCCCAAACAGATGTCAGCTGATCATGAAATACAAGATTTGCAGAACTCCAAAAAGTGGTTTAAAGTTAGCAGTTTAATTATGAATAACCACCATATACTTTGAACTAGCTTGGAGTGCTGTGGATCTCCTTATACTTTATAGATTGTGAATATCATGTGCAGCTGGACCATATACTGCTTTGCAACCAATTATTGATGTTTGCTGATCACTTCCCAGTGAAAAGCATGTTAAAGGAGGGCAGGGCAAGTCATACACATTAGGTGATTGACGGGTTTTATTCACCTAAGTCTAATATGTATGGTAACCATTATTATGGGTTCTGTATTATTGCAAGCCCAATCAAAAGGTAATTCACTTAATCATCTGCTTTAAAGTTTGTAGTTGGATATTTACATAATTTGTCAGTATAATAAATAATTTCATTTTTAATTAACAACTTTTATATTGATTAGCAGTTTACTTTGTTTTTTTTTGCATTGCCACTTGGCCAGTATTATCACTTTCCTCACCGAAATGCTACTCTTTCCACTCAGAATATCCCGTGCCTTTTTCTTTGTCATGGTGAATGTATTCATATAAGAAGAGTGGATTCTCTCGGAAAGAGCCACCAAGTCAGACACTGGAGAATCTGTGTCTTCCATGAAAGGCTGTACAAGACGTCTCCTTTCCGCTTCTGGCATTCGACCAAACCTAATTGCTGAAGGGGTTTAAAGTAAAAAAAAGTAAAGAACTTTTTTTACCCATTGGTAAAAGTCAGTTAAAATCTAGAAGATTGGCATGTCTTTAAGAAGTTTTAACCAATTGTGTTAGCTAATAAATACATTATATAAATTTGACCATCTCCAGTAGTGAATACCTTTTTATTGCTGGCTGAAATAATAAAAAATAAAATAAAAAAAAAATAGAAGGAGTGTTAAAGTTTTATTGTACTCTGGCTGAAATCTGGTCCCACTTTAAGGACATGCCTTATTTGATGTAGAATTACATTAATCCATAGAAAAAAAGCTATTCCTGCTCTGAAGAAGTGTTTTATACTTTGGGGGAAATCTTGCTATTCTTAAAGCAAATCTGCCCTTGCATCATGCTGCTCTCAGATGGGGCAGCAAGATCCAAGGCACCAGATGTTCTCCTAGTTTTTTAAGGGGGAATTACCAATGTGAGACATGTATGTAACCAACACAGGACAATAGAACTGAAGTGTATCTCATAACAAACACGTTAGAAGCTGCAGCTCTACAGCTCTGCTGTATTGCAGCAATATTGCAACACTGGTTGCCTGTATGATGGATACTAAAACACTGAGAGGACACCTGCAGATTGTAGAACTGTGTAAGATTCTAAGCACAGAACAGCCATTACACATCACACTGGTATCTCCCACACTGGTCAACAAAAAAATCGTCAGCAAAGGAAATATGTCTGTTTTCTGGAGTTTGATGTGCCAATTCCAAAAATATGCTTAGTTTTGCTCTATCACATAAAATTTCTGAGATAGAAGTATTTGTGTTATTAAGTTATTTCTGCATTTTCAATGTATGTTGTTTTTCCTGTTATTCCCATTTCTTTGCTTGTCTTACTTAATTGTGAAATTTCTTACAGTGACAACATCAGTAAAGGTTTAAGGCCATGTGCACACGATGCAGATATCCTGCGGATCCGCAGCGGATTTTTCCACGCAGAAACGCTGCATATCCACATTGTGATGTACAGTAGCATGTTAGCCAATTGAAAAAAAAAAACGCTGTGCAGACGCTGCGGATTTTTCCTCACGGTTTTCTTGTGGTTCAAAATATGCAGCATGTCACTTCTTTTGTGCGGTTTTCCACCTGCTCCATTCTCCAAATCCGCAGGGGAAAACCGCAAGAAAACAGGAAGAAATCCACAGGAAAAATGCAGGTCATTTGACCTGCGGATTTCTTCAATTCTGTGTGGAAAAATCTGCAGGGCTAAAAAGTACGTCTGCACTTAGCCTTAGTGAGTTTTATGGGAAGGAGTATTGACAGTGCAGTCAACCAATGACTGCTTCTTGGAAAGTCACATGTTATGGGGAGGAGCTAACTGTTATGAGACGGTAAGATTTGAGTCAGTCAGAAAAGTATGGTGATGGCAGCAAGGACTGGCATGTGAGACTCTGACAGGAGACAGGCCTCTACAGGCATCTGAGCCCTGCCACTGGGAGATAAAAGGGAAAGCAGCAGAAAACAGCCATTGTGAGAGGATTTTCACTGCATTTCTGGGAGTGCAAGTCACCTCAGAGGGAAGAAAACAGCTCAGCCACTGAGGTGTAACTGAGGGTCTCCACAGAGAGAGAACCTGAAAGCAGCCAATATCACACTGAGAATCTGCCTGTCTGCAAATGTTCATCTGTAAAGGTACTGTCACACTTAGCGATGTACCAGCGATCCTGACCAGCGATATGTCGCGGTCAGGATCGCTGGTACATCGCTAAGTGGTCGCTAGTGAGCTGCCACACAGGCAGATCTCACCAGCGACATCGCTAGGGACGGGGGTCGCTACTTACCTGTCCCACTAGGCGATCCTGCGTCCTCCCGCCCGGCTCCACGCTCGTCTCTCCACAGGAAGCGCTGCAGGAAGCTGACGACGAGAAAGAGTCCTGGACGTTCTAGCGCGATCAGCGATAACCAGCGGGGGAGCGGGTCGTAAGTAAGTATCAGACACAGAGATATCACTAGCAATATCGCTATAGCGTCACAAGTTATAGCGATATTGCTAGTGATATCGCTTAAGGGGGTTTTACACTAAGCGATATCGCTAGCAATATCGCTAAAACGTCACTGGTTTTGTGATGTTATAGCGATATTGCTAGCGATATCGCTATGTGTGATACTTACCAACGACCGGCTCCCCCGCTGTTCATCGCTGATCGCGCGAGAATGTCCGGCTCCATTTCTCGTCGGGCGCTTCCTGCTGAGACTTCCTGCTGTGACGTGGACGCGGGCGGGAGGACGTCAGGATCGCTGTGTGTGAAAGGTGAGTATCGTGCGCTGCGTCGCTGCTGCATCGCTGTGAGATCTTTCTGTATGAAAGCTCACTAGCGATCATTTAGCGATGCACCAGCGATCCTGACCGGGTCGGATCGCTGGTCGGATCGCTGGTGCATCGCTAAATGTAAAAGGGCCATTAGTGTGACAGTACCTTTAGAAATAGGCTGACCCGTTTACCTCACAACTGTATATAGTTATCTACCAGATTACCTCCAGTATAATCAGTTCTAAATACAAGCTGCCTCTGTCATCTCTGGGAAAATATACATATAGTCGGTCGGCTCATCACATTCTTTTTTAGTTTGTAACCACTAATGAGCTGAACTTAGGGTACCGTTACACTTAGCGATGCACCAGCGATCCCGTCGATATGGATCGCTGGTGCATCGCTAAGTGGTCGCTAGTGAGCTGCCACGCAGGCAGATCTCACCAGCGACATAGCAGGGTCGGGGGTCGCTACTTACCTGTCAGATGCGGCGATCCTGACGTCCTCCCGCCCGCGTCCACGCGTCGCTCGTCGGCGCCACAGGAAGCGCCCGACGAGAAATGGTGCAGGACGTTCTCGCGTGACCAGCGATGAGCAGTGGGGGAGCCGGTCGGAGGTAAGTATCAGACATAGCGATATCGCTAGCAATATCGCTGCTACGTCACAAAATCGGTGACGTTACAGCGTTATTGCTAGCGATATCGCTATGTGTAACGGGGGCTTTACTCTACTGTTTGATCTGATTTAAAGGAGAAAAATGCCCCGACAGTGTATCAATCATCCGAACAGATTCTGCTATGTGTGTGGTTCTTTTACACCAAAAGACCAAGTACGTTCAATCACTCCTGATAATAAAAAGTGTACCAGATGTACTTTATGTGTCCACTTGGTGATCAAGACAAAAGCTGTGCCCCTCATGTGATATGCTCAAGTTCAAATGATCTTCGTGTCTGGTTGAATAGGAGGAAAGTGGCTATGCCATTTGCTGTCCCCATGATTTGGAGAGAACCCAAAAATCATAGTGATGACTCCTACTTTTGTTTTGTCAAACTGAAGAGCTTTTCTACAAAGAACAAACATAAAATTAATTACCATGAATGTGAATCTGTGCTAAGGCCAGTTCCACATAATGGTACTTTGCCAGTTCCTGTTCCACCATTGTCTGAATTGAATGAAAATCAAGTAGAATATGTAGACTATGGAGCTGAAGCTATTGGAAAAGACATGGAGACCTCAAATCAAGATGAGTATGTACCTGATGGAGCAGCCAGAAGGCTTTACTCAGCATGAATTAAATGATCTCATCAGAGACCTTTCATTGTCAAAAGATAAAGAGAGATCAGGGTGCAATATCAATTGTCAATATCATGGGTAAATAGTATGGTACAACACCTAGTCTGGATGACAGACTGTAAATAAGGGAGAGAAGAGACTAAGCAAATGATGGTGTGCACACCTAACATGAAATAATCATAAAATCGGGTAACTTATATTAAAGATTTTCAACACACACAAGAAATTGGGTTAAAAACATATGACAACATGGGAGACAAATCACACTCCTGCACAAAAAATGACCATGTGGGACAACAAGTAAATAAATAAATAAATATAGCTCCACAAATCAATAGGTTAGGCACAAAAAACATAAATAAACCCCGGTACACAGGTATAATATGGACGGATCAGAATCACTAGGTAATAAGGAGTACTCCTCAAAACATATGAACCATGTAAAGAGTGGCAATTCTGATCAGCCAGAAAATGAGAATATTCTGGAGTATTTATTTATTTACTTGTTGTCCCACATGGTTATTTTGTGTGCAGGAATGTGATTTGTCTCCCATGCTGTCATATGTTTTTAAGTGATTTTAAACCAATTTATTGTGTGTGTTGAAAATCTTTAATAAAACTTACCCGATTTTATGATTATTTCATGTTAGGTGTGCACACCATCATTTGTTTGGTCTCTTCTCTCCTTTATTTACTGATAAAAGATAAAGCTGAACTTCTTGCATCTAGGTTGAAACAGAAGAATCTTCTTCATGATGATGTCAAAGTGTGTTATTACTGAAACAGAAGTAACGCCTTAACACAATTTTTCACAGTTGATGGACCAATGGTTTACTGTAACAATGTGAATGGCCTCTTTGAAGAACTGAATCAATTTTGTTGCAGATTTGCGATTGTTTATTGACTCATCCCAGAGAAGTTTGAAAGCAGTGTTGCTTCACAAATATGAAACCATCAAATCCTATTGCTCACTCATGTCATCTAAAGGAAAGTTATGAAAATCTGCCAGTTGTATTGGATGCTATATAAAATAAGCATCATCAATGGAATATCTGTGGAGATTTGAAAGTTATTGGTCTGCTAATGGGAATGTAAGGAGGTTTCACAAAATATTGTTGCTTCTTGTGTTTATGGGACAGTAGAAATACAGTATAGCATTATGTTCATTGTGATTGGGGACAGAGAAACATCTATGCTCCAGGTAGAGACAATGTTCAACATAATCCTTTAGTTGCTCCAGCAAAAATCTTTCTTCCTCCACTTCATATAAAGTTGGGATTGATTAAAAACTTTGTGAAAGAAATGGCACAGACAAATTCACAAGGTTCAAGTACATTTCACAGAAATTCTCCAGCATTTCACCAGCAAAACTGAAGGAAGGGGTACTTGTTGGTCCTCAGATCAGAGAGCTTATGAGAGATGATGTGTCTGATGGAACTCTAAATGATAAGGAACTGAGATGTAGAAAAAACTTCAAGTGGATCTGTGAAAACTTCTTAGGGTATGTTCGCTCTGGGCATTTTTGCTTTGTATTTTGCTGAGTTTTTATGCTAGTTTCAGCTGCTTTTCACAGTACCAGTAGAGTTGAGCAAAACGGGTCGGTCAAATTGATAAGTCGCCGACTTTCGCTAAAGTCAGGTTTCGCCGATCGAAACCCGACCATAGCGTGAGGTCGGCCATGAGGTCGCCGACCCACGTGCTAAAGTCGCGTTTCCCATGATGCTTCCAGCGCCTTTTCTCAGCCAATCATCAAGGACGCACACTGTGGGCAACGCGATGACATCGGAAGCGGCCACCACCATCTTAGAGAAGGGCATTCGTGTGATTGGCTTGCTTTGTGTGGCGTCACAGTGGCTATAAAAGCCCTGACCGCCGACCGCCATTTTGCTTCTGCCGATCTTAGCATAGGGAGAGGTTGCTGCTGCTGATTATCAATAGGGAGAGCATTAGGCAACAAAGAAAAAAAACTGTGCTTCTTCTGATAGCGATTTCAACTGTACAGTTAGTGTGCGGTGACAGGGGAGGATTTTTGTGTGTGCAGCAGCGCTGGTGGTTATTAGGCTGCCTTATAAGGCTACCTGATAGCTACATTGCTGTGTGCACACTGCTGTGCAGACTGCTTTTTTAAAAGGAAAAAAACTTTTATTCTGATTTTCTGCACAGTTGGAGAGCGTTAATTTTTTCACACACCGTATAGAGGTGTACGCTCCTCACACACTACCGTGTATCGGCTGGTATCACGGACATATACATGCTATCTGTGTGTGACTCCGTAAAAAAATAGACAGAGATTTTAAATTTTCCATACATACACCGTATAGAGCTGTCCACTTCTCAAACAGTATTGTATATCTGCTGTTTGTATTGCGGTCAAATCTATACAGAGACAGCGTGTGTGTGTGAGTGCGTAAATACATAAAAGGACATTTCCATTTTTCCATACACCGTATAGAGCTGTCCGCTTCTCTAACAGTATCGTATATCTGCTGTTGACTCCGTCAAAAAATAGACGGAGATTTAAAATTTTCCATACATACATCGCATAGAGCTGTCCGCTTCTCAAAGAGTATCATATATCTGGCATTTGTCTTACTGTCAAATCTATACAGAGACAACGTGTGTGTGACTCCATAAAAAAATAGACAGAGATTTAAAATTTTCCATACATACACCGTATAGAGCTGTACGCTCCTCACACACTACCGTGTACCGGCTGGTATCACGGACAAATACATGCTATCTGGGTGTGACTCCGAAAAAAATAGACGGAGATTTTCATTTTTCTATACATACACCATATAGAGCTGTCCGCTTCTGATACAGTACCGTATATCTGCTGGTTGGATCACAGTCAAATACATACTGGGAGAGTGTCTGTGACTAAGGAAATATATATATGGAGATTTAAATTTTTACCTACACCTTATACAGCTGTACGCTCCTCATACAGTACCATATATCTGCTGGTATTTTTGTTACATTTTCACAAACATGAGGAAGTATGGTGGAAGAGGCCGCGAACGTGGGCGGGGGGCAGCTGGTACTGATGGTGGTGGTGATGCATCTGCTGGTTATGCCAAAAGAACAATAGCAGCTAAAGCAGGAGTTGTTGAGCCTGCGTCATCGTCTGGCACAAGAAGGCCTGTAAGGTTCCCTTTTCTGGGAGTAGGAAAACCACTTTTAAAGCCGGAGCATCAGGAACAGGTTTTGGCTTACATTGCCGATACAGCCACCAGCTCTATTACCTCCTCTTCTGAACTTTCAAAACCTGCAAGCACTGAGTCATCAGTGCAGGGTTCTGGTCAGGAAAAACACCTTTCCTTGTGTCCTTCACCCCCACCAAAAGTGAAGGATGCGGCAGCCCACACTTTAGATTACTCCATGGAGCTCTTTTCACATACCATGCCTGGGTTATCCAGTCAAATCCTGAATTTCCCAGTCCAAGATGGATCTGACATGGAGTGCACTGATGCACAGCCACTGCTAGATGATTCTGCTGATACACTGACCCACAGCACTACATTGCCCTCGCAGTCTACTGAGCCAGAATCTGACCCTGATGAAACTCAGGTGCCCCTTCCCGCATACTATACCACCTTACACGTTGACACAAAGGAAGGTGTAGATGAAATTGAAGAGGAAGTGATGGATGACCCAGTTGTTGACCCGGATTGGCATCCATTGGGGGAAGAGGGTGCTGCTGGCAATAGCTCAGATGAGGAGAAGGATGCGCAACAGGCATCGACATCGCAGCAGCAGTTATCTAGCAGGCCCATAGCTGTCCAAAAACGTGGAACAAAAACCAAATGAGGTGCAGGACAGCTTGGCCACACGGTCAAATTAGCACAGTGTGCAAGCCCTGAAAAGTTATACCATAGTAAGAAGAGTGCAGTGTGGCACTTCTTTGTCCAAAATCCTACTGATGAGGCAAAGGTTATCTTTAAAAAGTGAGGAAGGACCTTTAGCCGAGGGAAAAATCTCAGAAATTTGAATACCAGTTGCATGTTTAGACATTTAACCACCATGCACTTGCAAGCGTGGACGGACTACAAAACCTCAGGTACCACATGTGCACCTGCTCCGACTGAAGGTAGCTAGCAATGCTCCATCACTTCCCCCACTGTAAGTCCACCGGCACCACCAGCAATAAATGTTGAGGTGTCGTCGCAAGGCCAAAGCAGTCAGGGAATCACAATGGTTTTGCAGCGAAACACTGAATCTAGGCCATCACCACCAACACCATCACCAACCCCCTCTCAGTCCGTCCGGTCCACCTCTAGTTCCCCCATATGCAGCTCTCAACTCCAGCTCACCCTACCAGACACTCTGAGTAGGACAAGAAAGTACTCATCCTCTCATCCGCGTATACTGGCTTTGAACGCCTACATTGCCAAACTGATCTCATTAGAGATGATGCCCTTCCGTTTGGTTGAAAGCGAAGCTTTCCGAAAGCTCAAGGCCTACACTGTTCTACGCTATGACCTACCCAGTCATCACTTCTTTTCTCGAAAAGCCATCCCTGCCCTCCACCTGCATGTGAAACACTGCATTGTCCATGCACTCAAACAATCAGTGAGTGGAAAGGTGCACCTCACAACAGATGCATGGTCCAGTAGGCATGGCCAGGGCTGTTACGTGCCATCACTGCACACTGGGTTAATGTGGTGGATGCAGGCTCCACAGGGGACAGCGGTGGTGGAACAGTGCTGCCTAGCACACGATATAGGAAACAGTTGGCTGTAGGTGTTCAACCCTCCTCCTCCAGAAGCGAAAGCTCGTCCACAGAGCACAGTCGCACGAGCACTCCATCCGCAGCTGCCAGTGTTGCACACAAGGTGTCCCACTATCGAACAGCTAGTGGTAAGCGGCACAGCAGGCTGTTTTAAAGATGATCCCTTTGGGCGACAACAGACACACCGCGGAGGTACTGGCTGAATACTTGCAGCGACAAACTGAGTCATGGCTGGGCAGTCTACATCTTGAGCCAGGCAAGGTAGTCAGTGATAGCGGCCAGAACTTTGTGGCAGCCATAGCCCTTGCAAAACTCACACACATACCTTGCCTGGCTCACACTTTGAACCTGGTGGTGCAGTGCTTCCTAAATAATTATCCGGAAATAGCAGCCCTGCTCCAAAAGGTGCGAAGACTCTGCTCGCACATCCTTCGCTCGCCCGTACACTCCAGTCATATGCAGAAGCTGCAGCGATTGCACCACCTCCCCAAGCACCACCAAATCATAGATGTTGCAACAAGGTGGAACGCCACCCTTCACATGGTTGAGAGGCTGTGCAAACAGAGGCAGGCTGTAATGCATTTGTGGGAGGATACACGGGCAGCCAGTTTGAGGGCAGACATGGAGTTGTTGGGTGTGCAGTGGTCAAAGCTGAAAGACCTCTGTAAAGTCCTTCAGTGTTTTGAGGAATGCACATGGCTGGTAAGCGCAGATGACAACATCATAAGCATGAGCATCCCACTTATGCATCTGCTCATGCAAAGTTTGACACACATTAAGGATCAGGCGTCTGCAGTGGAGGAGGAACAGGAGGAGGAGGAGGAGAGAAGCCTTGATGACAGTCAGCCATTGTCTGGTCAGGGAACTGTCCTGGATGAAGTGGAGGAGGAAGAGGAAGAGGAGGAGGAGGATGAGGGGGATGATTATTTTGGGGAGGAGGATGCTTCTCTGGGGGCAAGAGAAAATGTTGGCGTGGCAAGGTCAGGTACAGGGTTTGTGCATGACTGGAGGGATGTGGATTTGCCAGAAAGTGCTCCTCCATCCACCACTGCCAGTGCATCATTGACACCTGGAACATTGGCCCACATGTGTGATTATGCTTTGGGGATCCTAAAAAGGGACCCCTGCATTGCCAAAATTATGAAGGATGATGACTACTGGTTGGCCAGCATCCTCGATCCACGCTATAAAGGCAAATTACACAACATCATGTCACAGGAGAACCTAGAGATAATATTGGTTAACAAGCAAGCAACTCTGGTGAACCGTTTGTTTGAGGCATTCCCAGCACACAGCAGCGGTGCTGGTTCTCCCACGAGCCAAAGTGGGCAAAATGGAAGAGGTGTTCGTGGTGCACACAGCCAAAGTGGCGTTGAAGACAGGGGTTTCATGACCATTTTGTGGACTGATTTCTCAAGTACCGCTCACACGATTGGTAATACTGCATCGATTGCAAGTGACAGGAGACAGCAGTTGTCAACTATGGTTACAAACTACTTTTCCCATATCGATGTTCTCCCTCACAGGTCATTCCCCTTTGACTATTGGGCCTGTAAACTGGACACCTGGCCTGAATTGGCACAATATGCCTTACAGGAGCTCGCTTGCCCTGCTGCTAGTGGGCTATCTGAAAGTCTTCAGTGCTGCTGGATCAATTCCTGACAGAAAAAAGGACCCGTCTGTCGACCCAAAATGTTGATGATCTAACCTTCATTAAAATGAACCATGCATGGGTTTCAAAGGATTTTGTCCCACCTTCCCCTGATGACACATAGGTTGCCAGAAATTTGGCCTCCTCTTCCTCGGACTTGTCAAATTCCTCCATTTGCAGCTGCTGAATGTACAGCCTACACATCAAGATATGCCATTTTTTAAACCTCCCTAACTGGGCTGCCCCCCAAGGGCTGGAGTCACCACCTGGCACACCCAGGCAAGTGCCGTTGCTCTGAACAGGTGGGTGGGCCCACTCTTGGCCGACGGCACTGGCACAGGGCCCCTCATAGTACAATACAGTGTCTCTGATGGTGAGGGGGCCCACTCACCGTCAGACACACCGGCGTACTATGAGGGGCCCTGTGCCAGTACCATCGCCCAGAAGTGGGCCCCCCCTGCTTGCTCATGGCCACAGCACTTGCAAGTTGCAATACTTACCTTTCCCTGCTCCACCGCTGTGTAGTCTGGGCCATTAAATCCTTCACAGGGACGGCCACTACAAATTTGGTGAACTGATCGATAATGGTTAAGATGTAGCTATGGCCTGTCCTGCTGGCCTCTACCTTCAGATGATCAATGGCTACCATTTGTAATGGACGTCAACTCACAATCGGATGCAGTAGTGCTTTATGATCAGCTTTCACAGTTTTCCCAGTCACAGATGTGTGACATTCCTGCCACCATTTTTCAATGTCTCCTCTCATGCCAATCCAATAGAATCACCTACAGCCTGTGGCTTCTGTCTTGTGCACTCCAAAGTGACCAGACACATCATGATAGGCAGTGAGGACCATGTCTACATCTCTCCCTGTGATCACAATTTGATGGAGACGAGTAACAGTGATAGGATCCACGCTACTGCGATACAGCAATCCTTTCTTCACAAATAACGATTTTCGCTATCTCCACAGACAAAGTAATTGAGGGTCAGAATCACCTCTGTGAAATCTACCGGGAGGTTTTCCCGTGATCACTAATTCCCAAATTTCTGCAAACACTTGACTTTCCGTCTGTACTTGTATCCATCTAGTTTCCAGTAACGGAGAGTCTGGACTGTCTTACTGAGACTGAAATATATACGAAGATTTAAAAGTACCCCAACAATGTATACTGGTGTACGCTTCAAATACATTTCCCTTTTTCTACTTTTTATATTCTGGTGTAATCCATAATGAGCCTGTGAGTGTCTGTGTCTGACTACGGAAATATGGACGGAAATTTACAATTACCCCTAGACTGGATACACCAGGTATCTGCTGATACAGTACCTTTGATCTAAATTTTTTATTACGGTATAATCCATACTGAGTGAGCATGTGTGGTTTCCTCCTTCTATATATACGGAGATAAAAATTTTACCCTATACTATATACAGCTTCTATCTTGTTATACAGTACCTTTGTTCGACATTAGTATTACGGTCAAATCCATACTGAGTGAGCGTCTGAGGGTGACTACGGGAATATCTATATGGAGATTTAAATTGTACCCTATTATGTATATACTTGCTATCTTGTTGTCCAGTACTTTTCTTTCAACATTTTGTATTATGGTCAAATCCAGACTGAGTGAGCGTCTGAGGGTGACTTTGGAAATATATACCGAGATTTCAAATTTGCCCAACACTGTATACAGCTCTACGCTTCTGGTACAGTACCCTTTTTTGCTATTTTGATTCTGGTTTAATCCATAATGAGCCTGTGAACGTCTGTCTGTTACTCTGGAAATATAGTTGGAGATTAAAGATTACACCAACACTGTATACAGCTGTACGCTTGTGATACATTACCCATTTACTGCTTTTCATATTCTTATCTAATCCATACTGGGCCTGAGAGCATTTGTGTCTGGCTCCTGAAATATATATGGAGATTCAGAATGTTTAAACTATACTATATATACCTTGTATCTGGTGATACTGAACCCTTTTTCAACTTTTTATATTATTGTGTAATCCATACTGAGCCTGTGAGCGCCTATGTATGACTCATGAAATATATACAGAGATTTACAATTATCCCTAGAAGCTGTACGCTTCTGATACAGTACCATATATCTGCTGGTATTTTGGGTACATTTTCACAAAAATTAGTAAGTATGGTGGAAGAGGCCATTGACGTGGGCGTGGGGGACCAGCTGGTACTGATGGTGGCGGTGGTGCATCTGCTGGTAGTGCCAAAAGCACAATAGCAGCTAAGGCAGGAGGTGTTGAGCCTGCATCATGGTCTGGCTCCGGAAGGCCTGTAAGGCTCCCTTTTCTGGGAATAGCTAAACTGCTTTTAAAGCCGGAGCATCAGGAACTGGTTTTGCCTTACATTGCTGAAACAGCCTCCAGCTCTATCGCCTCCTCTTCTGAAGTTTCAAAAAATGCAAGCACTGAGTCGTCAGTGCAGGCTTCTGGTATGGAGCAACCCCTTTCCTTGGGTCCTTCACCCACACCAAAAGTGAAGGATGCGGCAGGCCATATTTCAGATTACTCCATGGAGCTCTTTTCACATACCATGCTCGGGTTCATTCTAAATGGGGCACATTATATATGGAGCATTATTTGGGCCCATCATACACTGGAGCATCATCCATGAGGCCCATCATATACTGGAGCATTCCAAATGGGGGACATCAGACACTGGAGCAGCATTTACAGGGCCCATTATACACTGGAGCATTAGAAATGGGGCACATTATATATGGAGCATTATTTGGGCCCATAAGACACTGGAGCATCATCCATGAGGCCCATCATATACTGGAGCATTCCAAATGGGGGACATCAGACACTGGAGCAGCATTTACGGGGCCCATTATACACTGGAGCATTAGAAATAGGGCTCATTATATATGGAGCATTATTTGGGCCCATAAGACACTGGAGCATCATCCATGGGGCACATCATATACTGGAGCATTCTAAATGGGGCAGATCAGACACTGGAGCAGCATCTATGGGGCCCATTATACACTGCAGCATTAGAAATGGGGCCCATTATATATGGAGCATTATTTGGGCCCATAACACAATGGAGCATCATCCATGGGGCCCATCATATACTGGAGCATTCTAAATGGGGCAGATTATATATGGAGCATTACTTGGGCCCATCATACATTGGAGCATCATCCATGAGGCCCATCATATACTGGAGCATTCCAAATGGGGGACATCAGTCACTGGAGCAGCATTTACAGGGCCCATTATACACTGGAGCATTAGAAATGGGGCTCATTATATATGGAGCATTATTTTGGCCCATCATACACTGGAGCATCATCCACGGAGACCATCATATACTTTAGCATTATATGGAGCTCATCATATACTGTATGGAACATTATATGGGACCAGTTATTCTGCATGGAGAAATATATGGGGCTCATTATTCTGTATGGCGCACCATGTGGTGGCCATAATACTGTATGGAGTAATATACTGTCCGTTTATTGAGCTATTGTAGAATTTAAAATAGATATCAGTCATGTCATGTAAGAAGTGAAGTATTTTTCATTGTACTATACCTATATTTCTGTGCCGTATCGGAGCATCATGAATTGTGGCATGTGTTAAAGGGTCGCACTGACACTCTTTGACCCGGGGCAGACGAAAACCTGAAGCCAGCCCTACCCCCCCACAACTTTAGCCAAATAACCCCCAGTTTTCAATGCGTAACAGCTTAAGCAATAAGAATTGATGTTGTTGGCATTGAAATGGGCACTGTAGGTGTGTTTACTGTCCTCCACTCCCTGCCGACTTTGCTTCCCCATTGACTTGCATTGGGTTTCGTGTTTCAGTCGGACCTCCGACTTTTCACTATAGTCGGCCGATTTCGTTCGAGTCGACTTTTGAGAAAGTCGGGTTTCATGAAACCCGACTCGACCCTAAAAAAGGTAAAGTCGCTCATCTCTACCTATGAGATTTTAGAAATCTCATGCACACACATTTTTTTTGTGTGATCAGGATTTTGTGCTTTGCTGCGTTTTTTGGACATAGAGCATGTCACTTCTTTCAGTGTGTTTGCTGCGTTTTTGCAGCGTTTTTCACTCATTGGCTTGAATGGGTGTTGAAAAAAATGCTGCCAAAACGCAGGTATCATCATTTGCTGCTTTTTATCTGCAGGAAGTGATCTCACAGCCAACAGCTTGGGGTGTGGTTAGTGAAATGTCCATAGTGACAGTGAGGTAATGTCAGGCAGTAGTGAGGTGTTAAGAGCTATTGTGAGGTAGTGTCTTGTAGTAGTGAGGTGTTAAGAGCTATTGTGAGGTAGGGTCTGGTAGTAGTGAGGTGTTAAGAGCTATTGTGAGGTAGTGTCTGGTAGTGAGGTGTCCTGATAGTGAGGTATTGTGAGGGAGTGTTTGGTAGTAGCCATGTCCCTGGTGTTGTTGTCAGTGTGTCAAGAGTGGGAGAAGAGGGTTGCATTGACAATCCAACACAATGGGCAGCACTTTGAACACATTTTATAAGTGGTCATAAACTTGCAAATAACTCATGAAAGAATAAAGTTACGTTAAAACCAAGCACACCACTGTTTTTTCTTGTGAAATTTTCAATAAGTTTGATGTGTCACATGACCCTCTTCCCAATGAAAAAAATAAAGTTGGATCCAAAATGGCTGACTTCAAAATGGCCACAATGGTCACCACCCGTCTTGAAAAGTCCCCCCCCATATACTAATGTGCCGCAAACAGGAAGTTGCTATCACCAACCATTCCCTTTTTTATTTAGGTGTATCCATGTAAATGGCCCACCCTGTACTGACAGATTCCTTTTAAAGAGTTTTTCCCATTAGACAACTGATATTCAACTGATGAAGGGGTTATCCACACTTGGAGGTTCAACTTTGCAGTCACTCTATGCGACAGTAGACTTATGAATCCTCACAGCACTCGCTCCCAGTGCCGGTACCAGACGTGACCGAAAGTATGCGATCTGCATACATGCAGTCACGTGCCAACTAGACCTGCACGACCTCACTCAATAAAAGAAAATTGAGGCGAGACATGTTTAGATGGTATGTGACTGGAAGTATTCATATTGCATACTAGTGTTCACCTTGGCAGAGCTCACTGTGCTTGCTGTGAGGGTTCACAAGTCTGCAGCCCTTTAAGATTTTATGGTTGGACATACAAATGGTTTAACTGTCTACCACATGGAAATAAAGGAATTGGTATAATGAAAGTCATAATTCCCTAACTTTTTTTCTATTGACAAATGTCATCTGGGGAAGCTGTTAAGTGAACATACACGTAAAATTGTGATCCAATCCTGTCAGATAGTTACCGTTACTTTCTTCACACTTCACAACTGCATTTTTTCTTTACTGACATGACCATAAGGTAAAAAGCTAAAAAATACTCTTGTTGCCTACCATTGTGGGACATTCCCAGGTTCAGGCACTTATTGAAGCGACAATATTGACATTTATTTCGATTTTTCTTTTGTATTTTGCAGTTGCGGTCACAATGTTCATACTGGAGCCTCATCCGCAGAGTCCGTCGAAAAAAGCCCTGTACAAATGAGAATTATATTCATCTGATTCATACAATTATTAAAGATGAATTTACTAAATTAAAAACTAAACTCTTCACAAAAGGGAATCAGTGTAAAAATAATTATTTATCCAAAAATAAAAGACCTAAAAAAAATCACGCAATGTACAACAGTTAGAAAAGTTATCATATCACAAAAATGACATGATATCACAGTATAAACAGCCTAGGATTAGAAGTATAAAGTGCAGGTGTGTTAAGGCAATATCAATTGGCATAGTACAAACATGTTAAAAAGAGTAACAACGTTACAAAGCATGTTCTCCCTTACTCCTCATCTAGTCGCGTCACCTCTGGAAACCATACGTTGTTCTGGTTTACATGTTTCCACTCTCAAACGTAATAAAGACAACAACATTTGTCCATTTCTACATCTAATCCTAAGGCCACTGTAAGAGAATGGTCAGTCATAATATACTGAGCGGCCATGTTGTCTTTAGCAGCCATTTTGTTGAAAGTTAGAGAAGATTCAACTTTTACAAAAGAGCTGATAAAATGTATTAAATGGAGGATGGAAAATGAGATCATGTCTCCTAGCAACCTCAGCCGATGTGCGTAGAGGAAGATTGGATCAATCAATAGGATCACAGGTCACCAAATATATGGCCAGTATGCTTATACGTGATAGTGTGGTAGCGAAGTGTAGAGTAGTTAAAATGTCAGGATGTAAGAATTTAGGGACCTAGACTGGAGACAATGATAAGATTTTAGGACAGTAGCCATAGATACCAATGACTTATGGGTTTTAGTGTTGCTTGAAGAAATGTTAATTAATATCTTCGTATTATGTCATTATATTCTCTGTTCTAAACCACGTTTCTGTAGATTACCATGAAAACGACTTAGAATTATATTGTTAACGCCTTTCTGCGGCAAAATGCAGCTTTCTTTGTTCTGATAATGTATAAGAAGCCCCTGTTACTGTCGATCGGGGCCATTCCATCGCCATCATGCCACTGTGCCTCACCATGGCCAGGGCACAGAGCCTTATCATCGCCAGACTTCCTAGCGAATCTCTGCCTGTCTGAATTCCTGTTTTTGCCCGCATATTCCAACTCCTCTGTTATTCTGTATCTGTTTTGCCGTGTATCTCCGAATAAACCTTCAACCTCAGCTTGATAAGAGATCGTCTGTGGAACTTCTTCCCGACTCTTCCAGCTCTCAATAGAACTTTTTCTTACAAGTGGCGATTGCCAGCCAGGAGGAGCAGCTCTGGAGAGCTGCCTCCAGAAGAACCACCGGAAGAAGCCGCAGATGAGGGCTTGGAGGTGGGAAGAGAAAGAGAAAAAATAAAAGAAACGCGTGTGGCCACACGTGAAACCGATCAAAGTAAGCCAGCCTGAAGGAGAACCTCTCGTGATCGCTCCGAGACCGCCTGCCCGATTTTTTTTTATAAGAAAACCACGGACAAAGAAAAAGACTATAAAAAGATGAGTAACTAAGAAGAAGCTATCTACAAGGACGTGAGAATTTTTTTGTGCCCGGTAGCAAGAAGCTTTAAAAGGGCGTGGGGAGACGCCTGGCAAGCTAACGAGTGAGGCTGGAATCACGGCTGCACCTCTTTTGATATCTGGTCGACCCAGCCTGCAGGAGGTCTTCCATTCGAGAGAGGTGTGAGTATCTAACTTTGCTTAAATTGCATTTGTTGATACTAGAACAGAGTAAAACTCGTCCTTGTAGACCACTGTAAATATGGAGTGGTTACGGAAGCAGGCAGAGAAATATGCTGGCACACCCCAGCTGGAGGGGGTTAATGTGGAAACCACGTGGTTAAATTGTATGCGTTGGTTTACCACAGAGAACAGGGAACTAGATAGGAAAAAATTTGCTAGGTTAAGCTAATAGCCAAGTAGTGGCTTTGTGTAAGACAGTCATAACCTTTGATCAGGCTCTTGATAAATAGTCTACACAACAATATGTTAACATGATCACCCGGGGAGGGGCAGCGTATAGGGAGAGATCAGAAAAGCTCAGTGAGGTGCTGGAGCTAGCACGGAAGCACAGAGAGGAGGGGTGCGAGCAGCAGCAGCAGCTGAGAGCAGTTATGTCACAGATGGACACTGAAGCTTCAAGACACAGTGCTGATGTAAATACAGTTGTAGAATGGAGAAGAGTTAGGAGAATGAGTAAAGTAGTACATAACAAGATATAGTGTCCCAACAGCTCCAGCTTATGCAGACACAGTTGAGGAAAGATATATTGTCCCGACAGCTTCAGCACATGCAGACCCTAGGTTAGGTGTGATGCTGCTTCAACCCCGAGAGAAAAAAATCCCAGGCCAAATGTTCCTGGTCCATCTTAAATTTATTAAAAAAATGTTGCCTAATTGGGAGGAAAGTAAGTGAGTGTTTTGTTAGGACGATGCAATCCGAGGTGAGGGGTGATGAGTCTAATGTTTTTGCATACCATTCACCTCGGGGTGTATCTGCTGATTCGGGGAGGCCAGGGGTTTCGGGGGGGTATGGCCAGGTACCGAGAATGGGCAGGTCCCGTTCGGCAGAGCCCCCAAGGGATCCCATGAGAGGCCCCCCCCTTGTGTTATTTTTGTGGACATCTGGGACATGTTAGACGTTTTTGTCCCAGCCTTGTGCCAGGGATTGTTCCCCGAAACCCCGGGCACCATTTAACCCCCAACAGACCCGGGAGTTCTCTAGACCACCTTTCGGCATTAGACCTCCGTATCCAGCAGTGAATGACCCTAGGCAGTATCAGCAGTACAACGGTCTTCAAATGGTTAACCCAGTCTCACAGGAGCCTTCTGCTCCTGCTCCCTCCCCAATAGCTTTTACTCATCTGCACCAGGAGATCCAAGCTATTCAGGGAGGGGTCACTCCTCCTTGTCGCTATGCTCCGCTGATTAAGGAGCTGCGGGAACATGAGGACCGGACCCTGACTAAGGATCTCTTTGGGGCGGAGGTGGCAGCTGTTGGACGGAAGCCGAGTCCAGATGGGGATGATGGATTTTTCGGGCTTCCCACGGCAGGTAACACTGATTGATGGAGTGCTCCCCCTGTTCCCCTTACCCTCCTTGCCCCCCTTTCCCTGGGCAGGGACGGTAGACCTTATGTCAGAGGGAGAATGGAGGGGCTGCCTTGTGAAGACATCCTCATCGATACAGGAGCCTCAGTTTCAATAACACGACACAAATTGCAGTCACCCCCTGGACTGCCTGAGACTACCATTTTGGGTAGAATTTGGGGGCTCCTGTATTGAGGCAGTAAAAAGTCGTCCAGTAAACCTGAGATTTCAGGACACAGGGGGATCGAAGCAAAGGGGTCTTCGATGTGCTTTTTGGGTAAACCCACAGTTACGGTACACTATTTTGGGAACTGATGTTTTGGGAGCAATGGGAATTGTTGTTGATTTATGTAACAAAGTCTTGTGGCGGAACAAAGAAGCCACTATCTGTTCTGTAATTGTCCCTGTGGAGGAGGAGGAGGAGGAGAGTCATAAATTACCCATTGCTAGTTTCGGAGTATGTGCTGGTGAAAATGTTGAAAATGCTGACAATAATGCTTTAAAGAATGAATTGAAGCAAAAGTTCCCTGAATTGTGGATCTCAAAGAAAACTGATTGTGGGTTAATGCAAACTCAGGTTAAAATTGATGGTGAAAAACTGCCACCTTTCCAGCGTCAGTACCGTATTCCGGAGGACGCAATCCCTTACATAAGGGTAGCAGTCAGTGAATTGGAGAAACAAGGTGTTGTTGTGAAAGGTAATTCTCCATGTAACAGTCTTATTCTACCTGTAAAAAAGGAAGATGGCAGTTTTCGAATGGTAGTAGACCTGAGACTTGTAAATAAGTACACTCCCTCAGCTGCTCACCTTGTTGCATCTGTCCCTGAAGTTATGTCGCAGCTGAGGAGTGATTGTAAGGTATTTTCTTGTTTGGATATTGCAAATGGCTTTTTCTCAGTACCCCTAACACCTGAATCTGCACTCCGCTTCGCACGCGGTTGCCCATGGGATTTCACAGTTCTCCTGTGTATTTCCATCAGGCATTGGCTCAGATGTTAGAATCCCTTGGTTACGGAGACAAAGTCTTACAGCATGGGGATGATTTATTGATTCAAACTGTCGATGAATGTGAACACAGAGAAACCCTTGAAAATGTTTGTCAGGCTTTACAAGAGGCAGGACTCAAAATGAGTCTAGATAAAGTACAATTGATGAAATCAGAGGTTAAATTTCTGGGTGTGTCTGTCTCAGCAGAAGGAATGAAGCCCATGCATGATAGGGTTAAAGCTATTCAAGCTGTTCCCCTACCAACTAATATTACTGAACTCAGAAAATTTTTGGGTCTTATTAATTTTTCCAGAGAATTCATTGAAGATTTTGCTTATTTGGCTAAACCACTGTATGATTTATTGAAAAATGTTGATAATGACTTTGACCTTGTTAATGTAGAGGGAACCGCCTTACAGGCTTTTGAGGGATTGAAGCGCGCCCTTACGGCAGCTGCTGCATTGATTAACCCTGACCCTTCCCAGCCTTTCTACATTCAGACTCACACCGGTGATATCTCTATTTCTTCTGTGCTCCTACAAAAATGGCCCAAAGAAAGCCCAGAGGTGTCTAGTCAGTTGTATGCCCTAGGTTATTACTCCAGGTTGCTGACCCCCGTGGAAAAAGGATTCACTCAGTGCATGAAGCACCTACTGGGCGTGCACTGGACTATGAATCAAGTGAAGCATATAGTGGGATTTGCTCCTTTAATTCTACAAACCCTGCATGTCACTTTAAAAACTTTGCTGAAGGGAAAAGCTTCAGGTATTAATTCACAGAGAATGGCCCAATGGATCATTGATTTTGAGACTAGAGACTTACAAATCGAAGTGGGTGAGAAATATCACTTAGCCCAGATGATGCAATATGCAGGAAAAAGTCACGATTGTCAAATTGAACAGGCTAATGTTACTCCCTCTCCCTTCCGAGCAGACTTTCAAGAGGGAATCCCCTGTGCCTATATCGACGGAGCTCGCTATTGGCATGAGGGGCATTACGTCACAGGCTTCGCAGTGTGGTTTCCAGCTAAGCCATTGCTGCTGCAGTATAAACTCCCTGGTCATTGCTCCGCTCAAAGAGCTGAGTTGGAAGCAGCTCTACAGGTCATTCTCGTGTGTCCAGAGCCAATGAATATCTTCAGTAATAGCGCATATGTCGTGTCGTCACTCACTCTATATCTTAATGTATGGGCCCTTAGGGGGATGGTTGATTCTCAGAACAAGCCCTTGCAGCATGCAGATATTCTAAAACAAATTGAGCAACGGGGTAAAGAATTTCCAAAATTATGGTCCTTCTTCAAAATTAAAGGACACCAGAGGCTAATTCCTGACCCTCACATCCTTGGCAATGCATATGTAGATCACGCAGCCAGGGAAGCTGCACTCACAGGCGAGGACAAATATCCCCAAGAAGTCATCGCTGCAATTACTAAAAAAACCCCGAGAGCCCCCCCTTGTTTATTCTTCTCTTCAAGATCTCGTAAAAGCACAGGAGAAGGATGGAGACTCATCTCTGTTCAATTCCCTTGAGTCCCTGCCCATTGAGGGGGAGTGCTTGTACTACAAATGGGTTAATGATAGACTAGTGCTTTACATCCCAACAACAATGGTTAAGTCTTTGCTCAAATTTTCAAGCTAAAAAGGTGATTAAAATGGTTCATATCAATCAGTGTAGACTTCTTAATTATTTTACTGAGATTTCTGGTAAGGACTGATACTCCACTCTTTTTTTTCTATTTTCTCCAGGTCCGCTGAAGATTTTCATATTCGACTCCTGGGACCATGAACCTATTGGATGATCAGGAGAAGATGTTTCACACTATACAGTGGGACTCTGATAGTGTGAGAGGGGGAGAAGATCAGGGAAATCCATAAGACAAAGAATGAGAAGAAAAAGACCAAAAGAATTGACTATTGTGCAACTTATTTTTTCGGGACTATTTGTGCAACTTATTTTTTCGGGACTATTTGAATTATTTTTTTTATTATGTGTTTGTTCTATTTTTAGGGACATTTGCCTTACACACACACGTGCATAAAGTGCTGAATTACCTCAATATTCTTATTTTCAGTAATTCACCCATGAATATTACAGTACTGTATGTTGTACTCCGGATAGAGTACAAGAGGGGGACTTGTAAGAGAATGGTCAGTCATAATATACTGAGCGGCCATGTTGTCTTTAGCAGCCATTTTGTTGAAAGTTAGAGAAGATTCAACTTTTACAAAAGAGCTGATAAAATGTATTAAATGGAGGATGGAAAATGAGATCATGTCTCCTAGCAACCTCAGCCGATGTGCGTAGAGGAAGATTGGATCAATCAATAGGATCACAGGTCACCAAATATATGGCCAGTATGCTTATACGTGATAGTGTGGTAGCGAAGTGTAGAGTAGTTAAAATGTCAGGATGTAAGAATTTAGGGACCTAGACTGGAGACAATGATAAGATTTTAGGAAAGTAGCCATAGATACCAATGACTTATGGGTTTTAGTGTTGCTTGAAGAAATGTTAATTAATATCTTCGTATTATGTCATTATATTCTCTGTTCTAAACCACGTTTCTGTAGATTACCATGAAAACGCCTTAGAATTATAATGTTAACGCCTTTCTGCGGCAAAATGCAGCTTTCTTTGTTCTGATAATGTATAAGAAGCCCCTGTTACTGTCGATCGGGGCCATTCCATTGCCATCATGCCACTGTGCCTCACCATGGCCAGGGCACAGAGCCTTATCATCGCCAGACTTCCTAGCGAATCTCTGCCTGTCTGAATTCCTGTTTTTGCCCGCATATTCCAACTCCTCTGTTATTCTGTATCTGTTTTGCCGTGTATCTCCAAATAAACCTTCAACCTCAGCTTGATAAAAGATCGTCTGTGGAACTTCTTCCCGACTCTTCCAGCTCTCAATAGAACTTTTTCTTACAGCCACCTTCACACATCTGTTTTTTTATGTCGTATGCGGTCCGATTTTGAAGGACTGCAAATACGGACACACGCATACCCATTGTATTCAATCCTGGTGCGCCCTTGTCAGGTTTTTTCACACAGAACATGTGTTCATGTGAAAAACCCATAGAAATGTCCATTTATTCACGCACCACAAACGGAATGCGTGCTGCACATGTGCACACTGATGACACACGGATCACATCCGTGTGACACGTACTGGTGCCTAGAAAAAAGCAGTTCAGTTATCATTCCCAAGCAGCACGTGCTGAATTAAACTCATCATTGTTGCCTGGTCTCCCTGCAATCAGAGAGACCAGGTGATGTTGATGAGACTTGTAGTCAGCACATGCCACCCTGGGAACAATGCTAACTAAAAGTCTAATCATTGTCACCTGGTCTCCCTGCGATTAGCACTACCAGGCGACACTGATGAGACTTGAAGCCAGCACCTGCTGCGTAGCCTGTATTTGTAAGGAGACAGACCGGACCTCGGGTACCTGCATGCTGGGTCAGAAACTAGGAAGGCTGCATCCTCTGTTCCCAGGGGGAAGCCTGAGTGGGGCGGACCATCCTCTGCTGCATGAAGGAAGCATCAGTGAGACCGAGCTTCCTGCTGACAGGAGGGGATGGGGAGAGCCAGAAAAGGGCGCACAGCAGCAGAGAGGTAAAACGAGAAAGCGCGTGAAGGACGGAGGTTTTGGCACCAGGGCACAGCAGTGCGCAGAGCGGTGAGTGGCATGCTCTGCCTTCCCTTCCCTCAGAGAGTACCGGCGCTGTAGCAGGCGGTATAGAGAGTGCCCCGTCACCTGCAGAGCCAACTGTGTACAGTAGCACGCCGGAGACACTGCTGCGGAGCCGTGCAAAGCGGAGCAAAGCAGGGCTGAATACCCCGGGCAGAACCGTGCAGAACTGAGCCGTGTACATCGAGCTGAGATGTGCACACCGAGTAGAGCTGAGCCAGCCATGCAGCAGCCAGAGAGAGAAGTGCCAAGTCCTGAGAACATCAGCAGTGTGCAAGCTAGTGCCAGTTGTCGCCCGCCGCCAACAACGGGGACCAGAGAAAAAGGGACGTACAGCATGAGTCCATTGACTGTCAGAAAGCAAGGCACAGAATGCTCCGTGTCCGTGAGTATAACACACGTGCCCCATATGAGTGACCGAGGACAGGACAGACCCTTGTACCCTGACCATGCCGTTAAACAACTCCTGGGCCACGTGGGGCTCATACCGGATCGTGACCCCTTTTACCGTCAGCCACTTTGGGCTCGCTTCACTGAGACTGTAAGGAGAGTTGTGCAGGAGTCTCGTCGAGCTTAGACAGTAGTCGTGGCCCTTACATTTGTAGGAAACTACAGAATATGGACTAGGGGCAGTGGAAGGTACCGGAGACTGACCACTCTCACCAGAAGATGGGGGTATTGTCGTCTGTTTGACCCCATTAATGAGGACACTGTGTCGGCCGTTGCCAGCACCATTGAGCTCGCAGCAGGAGCTCAAGTATTAGGACTTCCTTATACGTTTGCTAATATTTGAAACGTATTGTACTGCGCACGGCAGGGCTTGGAACAGAAGGAGCGCCGTTTGACTTTTTCAATGCAGAATTGGCTGGAATTGAGATCGGTCGCCATGTTGCGTTTGGAGAGCCCTTAATGTGCCTAAACAGTGGAAACCCCCATCAAATGACAACATTTTGGATACTAGACTCATTAAGGAACTTATCTAGGTGTGTGGTAAGCACTTTGAACCTCCAAGTGCTTCATAGAAGTTTATAATGTAGAGCCATGAAAATAAAAAATCTAATTTTTTACACAAAAATGACTTTTCATCCCCAAATTTTTATTTTCACAAGGGTAACTGGAGAAATTAGATCCCCAAAGTTGTTGTGCTATTTGTCCTAGGTACGCCGATACCCCATATGTGGGGATAAACCACTGTTTGGGCGCACGGCAGAGCTTGGAAGGGAAAGAGCACCATTTGACTTTTTCAATGCAGAATTGGCTGGAAATGAGATTGAACGCCATGCGGAGAGCCCGTGATGTGCCTAAACAGTGGAAACCCCCCATAAGTGACACCATTTTGGAAACTACACCCCTTAAGGAACTTACCTAGATGTGTGGAGAGCACTTTGAACCCCCAAGTGATTCACAGAAGCTTATAACGCAGAGCCGTGAAAATAAAAAAGCATACTTTTTTCCTCAAAAATGATTTTTTAGCCTGCTATTTTTTATTTTTTACAAGCGTACCAGGAGAAATTGGACCACAAAAGTTGCTGTGCAATTTGTCCTGAGTACGCTGCTACCCCATATGTGGGGGAACCACTGTTTGAGCGCATGGCAGAGCTCAGAAGGGAAGGAGCGCTGTTTTAAAATGCAGACTTTGATGGAATGGTCTGAGGGCGTCATGTTGCATTTGCAGAGCGCCTGATGTGCCTAAACAGTAGAAACCCCCCACAAGTGACCCCATTTTGGAAACTAGACCCCCTCCAAGGAGCTTATCTAGATGTGTGGCGACCACTTTGAACCCCCAAGTGCTTCACGGAAGTTTATAAAGTAGAGCCATAAAAATAAAAAATCATATTTTTTCCACAAATATGTTTTCATCCCCAAATTTTTACTTTCACAAGGGTAACAGGAGAAACTGGACCCCAAAAGTTGTTGTCCAATTTGTCCTGAGTACCCTGGTACCCCATATGTGGGGGGAACTACTGTTGGGGCACACGTCGGGGCTTGAAAGGGAAGTAGTGATGTTTTGGAATGCAGACTTTGATGGAATGGTCTGCGGGCATCATGTTGCGTTCGCAGAGCCCATGATGTGCTTAAGCAGTAGAACCCCCCACATGTGACCCCATTTTGGAAACTAGACCCCCAAAAGGAGCTTATAATAATAAAATAAAAATGACCCTAACCTTAATCCCAACCCTAATCCCATCCCTAACTCAATCTCTAACTCTAATTCCAACTCTAACCCTAACCTTAATTACAACCCTAACCCTAATTCCAACCCTAATCCTAATTCCAACCCTAACCCTAATTCCAACCCTAACCCCAACAAATATTCTATCCTTTGCCTCCAAACATTTTATTTCCCAACATCACAGGAATACTGCGTCTTTGAGTATTATCGGCATAGAAAGACTGATGATATTACCAAGAGGTGGAGACATTAAGAGACTGCTGAGAACACGGGAGGCATTTTGGATTTTCTGTCTTGGAACTTGTTCTCCTGCAGGTCTTAATGCCCGTAGGGAGATAATGTACCATTATTAATGTGCAGCCTTTACATGTTTTTTTTTTTTATTGTTTTTGTCAATTTATTATTTTCCGAATATTTGTAAATTTGTTTCTTTATGCTTTATATTGGATTTTTCACATTTGGTGTTAATTATTATGTCGCGTCATTTGTGTCAATTATTTTTATTGGGTGGTTTTGGGTATAAAGTCACTTTGTACTCTGTGCCATGCATCTTTAAGAAAGAACACTGTCTGTGTTCGAAACGCGTAGCGCTGCTACCATCATTCATGTGTACTGTTTTTAATATGATTCTTTTTTAAATAATAAAAAAAATTATTTGGATCAATTGGGAAGCTGGAGCAAATTTTTTTTTTTTCATTTCTGACACATGAGACTGCATGAGCCCCGTGCTTCCACACACCACAGGCTGCTTCAGGTGAGCTGGTTTTTCCCTTTTCACATCTTATAGTAATGTCCCCATACTGGTCCCATCTTTAGGAATGTCCCAATCTTTGTCTCATCTTATAGAAAGGTTACCATCCTTGTGCTCTTTTTGCAACAATGTCCCCCATTCTGCTGCTCTTTGCATACACAATAAAAAAAAAAATTATTCTCTCCTGATTTTGCTCCCTTCGCAAACAATGTTCTCTTCCTCCTCAGTCAGGGTGCTTAGAAATAACGTCAGCTTGCTGGGCACGATTGCCTCAGGGGCCTGTTTACTGCACAGCCAATCCTCAGGGCCTGCATGTGGCTCGCAGGCAGCGCATTTGACACCCCTGCTCCTTACTATACTATATGGTAATTGCTTTTTGTGTCCTCTACTGAACCTTGGACTGCGCAAGGATACTTATTCTCATACCTTGAGAGTAGCTGATATGTTTGTATCCTTATTCCCTGTATATTAAATTATACTAGGGATTTTCATTTACCAACTATGTATATATACTTTCTTGCTTATCCCATTTGGGTATTCCTCTATTTGAGCCTTAACTGTGCACCTCACTTATTATTTTTTGTCACTATATATATATATATATATATATATATTTTATTTTTTTTTTGTCACTATATATATATATATATATATATACACACACATACATACACTAGCTGAAGAGCCCGGCGCTGCCCGGGCATAGTAACTAACTATGGTTAGTTATAACAAATTATGATGATTATATATATATATATATATATATATATATATATAGAGCTGAGTGTAGAGCCCTGCCCATTCCGCATAGCCACATTCACTATAATATCCCACATCATCCCATCAGCCAGAACTACCAGACTACTATCCATAATATCCTACATCATCCCATCAGCCAGAGCCAATGGACTATTACCCCTAATATCCCACATCATCCCATCAGCCAAAGCCACCGGACAACTACTACTAATATCCCAGATCATCCCGTCAGCCAGAGCTGCCAGACTACTACCCATAATATCCCACATCGTCCCATCAGCCAGAGCCACCGGACTACTACCACTGGTATCCCACATCATCCCATCAGCCAGAGCTACCAGACTACTACCCATTATATCCCACATCATCCCGTCAGCCAGAGCCACCGGACTACTACTCCTAATATCCCACATCATCCCATCAGCCAGGGCCACCAGACAACTACCACTAATATCCCACATCATCCCGTCAGCCTGGAGTCAGAACCAGAGCGCTGAGTGGTACGGTCCTAACTTCCATACTGAGGATCCCTTTAAAAGAGGCCTGGCGTCAGAACCAAAGCGCTGAGTGGATTTGCCCTGACTTCCATACCAAAGATCCCTTTAATAGAAGCCTGGGTTGAGAATCAGAGCGCTGAGGGATTTACCCTAACTTCCATACCGGAGATCCTTTTAAGAGAGGCCTGGGGTCAGTACCAAAGCGCAGAGTGTATTTGCCCTGACTTGCATACCAATGATCACTTTAATAGAACCCTGGGGTCAGAATCAGAACTCCGAGGGATTTGCCCTTACTTCCATACAGGAGATCCCTTTAAGAGAGCCTGGGGTCAGTACCAGAGCATTTGAAGGCAATTGCTGTGATTTCCATACTGGGGATCCCTTTAAGAGAGGCCTGGGGTCAGAATTAAAGCGCTGGATGGATTTGCCCTGACTTCCATACTGGAGATCCCTTTAAGAAGGGCCTGGGGTCAGTACCAAAGCGCAGAGTGGATTTGCCCTAAATTCCATACCAATGATCCCTTTAAGAGACCCTGGGGTCAGAACCACAGAGCTGAGTGGAACGGTCCTAACTTCCATACCGGGGATCCCTTTAAGAGAGGCCTGGGGTCAAAACCAAAGCGCTGGATGGATTTGCTTTGACTTCCATACCAATGGAAAAACAAAAACAAGCTAAGCTCCAGAAAACCAGAGAGGTTGGTAACTAAGCGGATTGCAGACCCCTGATCCTATGCACACAACTAGCAGTAGCCGTGGAGCGTACCTACGATGATCCTAGATGCCTCGTCACAGCCGGAGAACTAAATAAGCCTAAAGCAAGAAAAGGGGAAATCTAAACTGCCCCAGAGCAGACCCCAAAGCAATAGACAGCTCCCAAACATGTATTGTCGATGAGACAAGATGAAAACACAAACACAGATAGAAAAATAGGCTGAGCAAACGATGGGGCCCACACTAACTAGAAAGGACAGGCAAGGAAAGATGCTGTCTGCAATCACGCACAAAACCCTGCCAAAAAATGTCCAACACTTTCTGATAAAAAAAACCCTGAAGTCGCTAGACTTCAACTCCCTATATCAGCACTCTGGTATATTCTGAAGACAGAGCAAACAGACAAAAAGAAAACTGGCATAAACAGAGACATAAGAATGGAAATTCAGCACAGCCCCAGCAGGGGCTGGCTGACAACAAAAACTGAGTAAACCAGACCAAATCTCATGTGAAAAAATAGCAGAGCACACTTAGCTTGAGAAGGCAGGAACAGAACTGGAAACCAGAACCTCAGGGCAGGAAAAAATCACCAGCACAAAATTAGGGAGTCGGCTGTCTTAAATCCAGTCAGAGACTCCTGATGTCCAATCACAGTCCTCCTCCTCAGGTGGCAGGTCTCTGCCATTTAGATCAGCTTCATTACCTGCTGTCACCACCAGAGGGAGCCCGGATGGAGAACTCACGACTCCTCTGTCAACACAGCCAGCTCCACCACCCTCACCAGAAGCCAGAGGTAAACCAGAAAATGAGTTTGCAACACCAATGATCCCTTTAAGAGGGAAGATGTGCCTACGGGATGGAGGATGTGTGATGTGTATATAGGCACAAGAGGGGGGGTTTCATTTCTGTCATGTGCTCTCTGCTCCTTTCAGGGGGGCAGACAATAGCTGGGAGCTTATGTTCCCAGGGATGCTTGATTTCTCCCACCATGTCAGTGTCTGCTGAGGTGTTGTCAAGTGGGAAAACTGTTGGTCATAGCAGCCAATCACAGCTCAGCTTCTTTTAACCAGCTCTGGTGAAATGAGAGATGCTTAGTGATTGTTTGCAAGGAAAACTGTTGGTCATAGCAACCAACCACAGCTCAGCTTCTTTTGAAACAGCTCTAGTGAAATGAAAGATGCTTTGTGATTGGTGACACACACATTCACATATATATATATATATATATATATATATATCTCAAGAAAAAAGGGCAGCACTACCAAAATAATACAGCAGGTGCAAAACCTATTCAGCAGTGTCCAAACAGCCAAAATGACAAAAGGAAAAAAATAGGCAGCACTCAAATTAAATGTGAAAAAAGTGGATACTTTACTGATCCTCAGATGGCAACGTTTCAACGGTGACCCGTCTTTGTCAAGTGATGGGTCACCGTTGAAACGTTGCCATCTGAGGATCAGTAAAGTATCCACTTTTTCACATTTAATTTGAGTGCTGCCTATTTTTTTTCCATATATATATATATATATATATACACTCACTGGCCACTTTATTAGGTACACCATGCTAGTAAGGGGTTGGACCCCTTTTGCCTTCAGAACTGCCTCAATTCTTCGTGGCAGAGATTCAACAAGGTGCTGGAAGCATTCCTCAGAGATTTTGGACCATATTGACATGATGGCATCACACAGTTGGCGCAGATTTGTCGGCTGCACATCCCTGATGCGAATCTCCCGTTCCACCACATCCCAAAGATGCTCTATTGGATTGAGATCTGGTGACTGAGGAGGCCATTTGAGTACAGTAAACTCATTGTCATGTTCAAGAAACCAATCTGAGATGATTCGAGCTTTATGACATGGCGCATTATCCTGCTGAAAGTAGCCATCAGATGTTGGGTACATTGTGGTCATAAAGGGATGGACATGGTCAGCAACAATACTCAGGTAGGCTGTGGCGTTGCAACGATGCTCAATTGGTACCAAGGGGCCCAAAGAGTGCCCAGAAAAAATTCCCCACACCATGACACCACCACCACCAGCCTGAACCGTTGATACAAGGCAGGATGGATCCATGCTTTCATGTTGTTTACGCCAAATTCTGACCCTACCATCCGAATGTCGCAGCAGAAATCGAGACTCATCAGACCAGGCAACGTTTTTCCAATCTTCTACTGTCCAATTTCGATGAGCTTGTGCAAATTGTAGCCTCAGTTTCCTGTTCTTAGCTGAGAGGAGTGGTACCCAGTGTGGTCTTCTGCTGCTGTAGCCCATCTGCCTCAAAGTTCGACGCACTGTGCGTTCAGAGATGCTCTTCTGCCTACCTTGGTTGTAACGGGTGGCAATTTGAGTCACTGTTGCCTTTCTATCAGCTCGAACCAGTCTGCCCATTCTCCTCTGACCTCTGGCATCAACATGGCATTTCCGGCCACAGAACTGCCGCTCACTGGATTTTTTTTCTTTTTCGGACCATTCTCTGTAAACCCTAGAGATGGTTGTGCGTGAAAATCCCAGTAGATCAGCAGTTTCTGAAATTCTCAGACCAGCCCTTCTGGCACCAACAATCATGCCACGTTCAAAGGCACTCAAATCACCTTTCTTCCCCATACTGATGCTCGGTTTGAACTGCAGGAGATTGTCTTGACCATGTCTACATGCCTAAATGCACTGAGTTGCCGCCATGTGATTGGCTGATTAGAAATTAAGTCTTAACACACAGTTGGACAGGTGTACCTAATAAAGTGGCCAGTGAGTGTATATATATATATATATATATATATATATATATATATACACACTCTGGCAAAAATTAAGAGACCACTGCAAAATTTTCAGCTTGTCTGATTTTTCTCTTTATAACATGTCTTCAAATTTCCAAGCACTACATTTTGTATTTATTTTCAGAAAATGAGAAATGGTCAAAGTAACAAAAAAATGCAGTGCTTGAAGACCTCAAATAATGCTAAGAAAACAAGATCATAATCATTTAGAAACAACAATACTAATGTTTGAACTCTGGAAGAGATCAGAAATCAATATTTTGTGGAATAACCATGATTTTTCGTCACAGCTTTCATGCATCTTAGCATGCTTTCTACCAGTCTTTCACACTGCTTTTGGGTGACCTTATGCCACTCCTGGTACAAAACTTTAAGCAGTTCTTTGTTTGATGGCTTGTGACTATCCATCTTCCTCTTGATTACATTCCAGAGATTTTCAATGGGGTTCAGGTCTGGAGATTGGGCTGGGCATGACAGGGATTTGATGTGGTGGTCCTTCATCCACACATTGATTGACCTACCTGTGTGGCATGGCGCATTGTCCTGCTGGAAAAAACAGTCCTCGGAGTTGGGGAACATTGCCTGAGCAGAGGGAATCAACTGTTTTTCCAGGATAACCTTGTATATGGCTTGATACATACGTCCTTCGCAAAGATCAACCTGCCCAATTACAGCCTTGCTGAAGCATCCCCAGATCATCACCGATCCTCCACCAAATTTCACAGTGGATGCAAGACACTGTGGCTTGTACGCCTCTCCAGATCTCCGTCTAACCATTATACGACAAGGTGTTGGGCAAAGCTGAAAATTAGATGCATCAGAGAAGATTACCTTACTCCAGTCCTCTATGGTCCAATCCTTATGGCCTTTGGCAAACTTCAGCCTGGCTCTCCTTTGCTTCTCATTAATGAAAGGCTTATTTCTAACTTTACATGACTTGAGCCCTGCCTCTAGGAGCCTGTACGAACTGTTCTTGCCGTGCACTTCACCCAGCTGCCATTTGCCCTTCCTTTTGTAGGTCACTTAATGTCATCGTGCGGTTGCTGAGTGACTTTCGAATAAGATGACGGTCATTCTGGTCAGTGAAGAGTCGTTTTCTCCCTCTGCTGGTCTGTAGCTTTGTTGTTCCCAATGTCTGCTGCTGGACCTTGTGGGAATGGACTGTGGTCTTAGAAATTTTAAGGATGGAGGCAAAATGACGCTCACTGTATCCCTCTGCTAGTAAAGCCAGAATTGAGCCCTTCTTGTCCTCACTCAAGACTTTTCTTTTCAACTCCTTTGGCATGGTAAAAAGTTATTTTTCACGCCTATTACTTTTGGGATATTACTACCACTTGTTTTGCCATCCAGTTTGCCGTACGGCAAGAGGATTGTGAACACCACAATAGGGTTATTTATACTTTCCTTCATTAAATAAGATTTGGTCCAGGTGATCACCTAATAGTAGAATGAGGTGTACTCCTGTTGGATTCTAACTGACACCGGAATGGAATGGCTGTCAGACATGTATAGAAGCTGATTTTTATAAAACTGTGCAGTGGTCTCCTAATTTTTAAATATATACATATATATATATATATATATATACAGTCATATGTTAAAGTTTGGGCACCCCTATTAATGGTAACCTTTTTTCTTTATAACAATTTTGTTTTTTGCAACAGCTATTTCAGTTTCATATATCTAATAACTGATGGACTCAGTTATATTTCTGGATTCAAATGAGGTTTATTCTACTAACAGAAAATGTGCAATCTGCATTTAAACAAAATTTGACAGGTGCAAAAGTATGGGCACCCTTATCATTTTCTTGATTTGAACACTCCTAACTACTTTTTACTGACTTCCTGAAGCACTAAATTGGTTTTGTAACCTCATTGAGCTTTGAACTTCATAGCCAGGTGTATCAAATCATGAGAAAAGGTATTTAAGGTGGCCACTTGCAAGTAGTTCTCCTATTTGATTCTCGTATGAAGAGTGGCATCATGGGCTCCTCAAAACAACTCTCAAATTATCTGAAAACAAAGATTACTCAACATAGCTTTTCAGGGGAAGGATACAAAAAGTTGTCTCAGAGATTTAACCTGTCAGTTTCCACTGTGAGGAACATAGTAAGGAAATGGAAGAACACAGGTACAGTTCTTGTTAAGCCCAGAAGTGTCAGGCCAAGAAAAATATCAGAAAGGCAGAGAAGAAGAATGGTGAGAACAGTCAAGGACAATCCACAGACCACCTCCAAAGACCTGCAGCATCATCTTGCTGCAGATGGTGTCACTGTGCATCGGTCAACAATACAGCGCACTTTGCACAAGGAGAAGCTGTATGGGAGAGTGATGCGAAAGAATCCGTTTCTGCAAGCACGCCACAAACAGAGTCGCCTGAGGTATGCAAAAGCACATATGGACAAGCCAGTTACATTTTGGAAGAAGGTCCTGTGGACTGATGAAACAAAGATTGAGTTGTTTGGTCATACAAAAAGGCGTTATGCATGGAGGCTAAAAAACACAGCATTCCAAGAAAAACACTTGCTACCCAAAGTAAAATTTGGTGGAGGTTCCATCATGCTTTGGGGCTGTGTGGCCAATGCTGGCACCGGGAATCTTATTAAAGTTGAGGGTCGCATGGATTCAACTCAGTATCAGCAGATTCTTGACAATAATGTGCAAGAATCAGTGACAAAGTTGAAGTTATGCAGGGGATGGATATTTCAGCAAGACAATGATCCAAATCACCGCTCCAAATCTACTCAGGCATTCATGCAGAGGAACAATTACAATGTTCTGGAATGGCCATCCCAGTCCCCAGACCTGAATATCATTGAACATCTGTGGGATGATTTGAAGCAGGCTGTCCATGCTCGGCGACCATCAAACTTAACTGAACTGGAATTGTTTTGTAAACAGGAATGGTCACAAATACCTTCATCCAGGAACTCATTAATAGCTACAGGAAGCGACTAGAGGCTGTTATTTTTGCAAAAGGAGGATCTACGAAATATTAATGTCACTTTTATGTTGAGGTGCCCATACTTTTGCACCGGTCAAATTTTGTTAAAATGCAGATTGCACATTTTCTGTACAATAAACCTCATTTGAATCCAGAAATATAACTGAGTCTATCAGTTATTAGATATATGAAACTGAAATAGTTGTTGCAAAAACCAAAATTGTTATAAAGAAAAAAGGTTAACATTAATAGGGGTGCCCAAACTTTAACATATGACTATATATATATATATATATATATATATATATATATTAGATTAGACAGGTTGCTGTTTTGCAATTTTTTAAAATATTTTTCCCCAAAAAATTATATTTTTTATTTTTTGGAGGTTGTGACTTCATAATTTTGTAGGTAATATGATATATCCCTCGGTGACCCCATACATTATAGAGGGAGGAATTATACTATACAGGGTGCCACAGACATTATTACTATTTAAGGCTGGTTTCACATTTGCGTTTTTTAGCGCTGGAAAAAAACGCATATGTGCGCATGCGTTTTTTCCCCTATATTTAACATGGGTGCGCATACCTGCGCGCTTGTAAGCGCATGTATGCGACTTTCATGCGCTGCGTTTTTTTGGGGTGTGCGTTTGGATTTTCCAGACGCAGCATGTTGCATTTTTTGGCCCTGCAAAAAAGCGCATGCACACATATGCGCACGTTTTGCGCTAAAAATGGCCATTATAGCCTATGGATGCGCATATGTGCGCACTGGCATGCTCATGTATGCGTTTTTTTGCATATGTGTTTTTTTTTTTTAACCATGGAATTTAGGGGTTTGGGTTAGAGTTAGGGTTAGTTAAGGGGGTTTAGGGTTAGGGTTAGGGTCAGGGTCAGGGTTAGGGTTGGGGTTTGGGTCAGGGTTAGGGTTAAGTATGGTTTGGTTAAGGGTTAGGGTCAGGGTTAGGGTCAGGATTAGGGTTAAGTATGGTTTGGTTAAGGGTTAGGGTCAGGGTTAGGGTTAGGGTTAGGGTCAGGGTTAGGGTTAGGGTTAGGGTCAGGGTTAGGGTTAGGGTCAGGGTTAGGGTTAAGTATGGTTTTGTTAAGGGTTAGGGTCAGGGTTAGGGTCAGGATTAGGGTTAAGTATGGTTTGGTTAAGGGTTAGGGTCAGGGTTAGGGTTAGGGTTAGGGTTATGGTCAGGGTTAGGGTTAGGGTTATGGTCAGGGTTAGGGTTAGGGTCAGGGTTAGGGTTAAGTATGGTTTTGTTAAGGGTTAGGGTCAGGGTTAGGGTTAGGGTTAGGGTCAGGGTTAGGGTTAGGGTTAGGGTCAGGGTTAGGGTTAGGGTCAGGGTTAGGGTTAGGGTTAGGGTCAGGGTTAGGGTTAGGGTTAGTTAGGGTTTAGGGTTTGGGTTAGGGTTAAGTATGATTTGGTTAAGGGTTAGGGTCAGGGTTAGGGTTAGGGTTAGGGTTAGGGTCAGGGTTAGGGTTAGGGTTAGGGTCAGGGTTAGGGTTAGTAAAGTCATGGTTTGGGTTAGTGTGAGGGGCCACCTAATGTTGGAAAAAAACGCAAACGCGGTAAAAACGCACTAAAAACGCATACAAACGCATAAAAACGCTGCGTTTTTTTCATGCATGCTCATAAAAATGCTTGAAAAAAACGCAGCAGTTGTATGCTTTTGTATGCGTTTTTTCAATGCGTTTTTTTGCGGGAAAAACGCGCTGCAAAAAAAAGCAAGTGTGAAACTAGCCTAAGGCCCCAAAAAGGATATTATACGAGTACTGTCTGTAAGCCACAATGGGGGCCAATAAACTATATAGGGGGCCACATATAGTATAATGTCCCCCTCTGTGGTCCTCCATTCAGGAATATGTCCATTCTGTCAATCCCATAAAGTATAATGTACCCCACTGTGCTCCCCATACAGTATAATGTCCCTTTACAGTTGGTACGGAAAGTATTCAGACCCCTTTAAAATTTTCACTCTTTGTTTCATTGCAGCCATTTGGTAAATTCAAAAAAGTTCATTTTTTTCTCATTAATGTTCACTCTGCACCCCATCTTGACTGAAAAAACAGAAATGTAGCAATTTTTGCAAATTTATTAAAAAAGAAAAACTGAAATATCACATGGTGATAAGTATTCAGACCTTTTGCTCAGACACTCATATTTAAGTCATATGCTGTCCATTTCCTTGTGATCCTCCTTGAGATGGTTCTGCTCCTTCATTGGAGTCCAGCTATGTTTACTTAAACTTACAGGACTTGATTTGTAAAGGAATACACCTGTCTGTATAAGACCTCACAGGTCACAGTGCATGTCAGACCAAATGAGAATCATAAAGTCAAAGGAATTGGCCAAAGGACCTCAGAGACAAAATTGTGGCAAAGCACACATCTAGCCAAGGTTACAAAAGAAGTTCTGCAGTACTCAAGGTCCCTAACAGCACAGTGGCCTCCATAATCCTTAAATGGAAGAAGTTTGGGAGCACCTGAAGTCTTTCTAGACCTGGTCGTCCGGCCGAACTGAGCAATCATGGGAGAGGTAAAGAAGAACCCCAAGATCACTGTGGTTGAACTCCACAGATGGAGTAGGAAGATGGGAAAGTTCCACAAAGTCAACTATCACTGCAGCCCTTCACCAGTCGGGCCTTTATGGCAGAGTGAACAAACAAAAACAAAAAAAACAAACAAAAACAAAAAACGCCACTTGGCAAGTGAAAAGGTTTTAAATACTAGAGTAGGGACTGTCCCACAAGGGTTGCCGTGACGTGGCGGGATGGCTTGTACATTATTTTGATCAAAATTATGTTTACTAAATACCCTTATTATTATTACCTTTATGCATTATTTGCAGTATACTTTTTAGTTCAGGATATTTTTGTTTTCTCTGGTTAATGGTCATGTGCTAATATGCACTTACATTGTGCATACACATTAACTTACTTTTCTCAGTTCAGATTTGTTTTTTATTCTTTATGGCAGAGTGGCCCGACGGAAGGCTCTCTTCAGTGCAGGACATATGAAAGCCCGCATAGAGTTTGCTAAAAAACACATAAAGGACTCTCAGACTATGAGAAATAAGATTCTCTGGTCTGTTGAGACGAAGATAGAACTTTTTGGTGATAATTCTAACCGGTATTTGTTGTGAAAACCAGGGACTGCTCATCACCTGCCCAACACAATTCCCACAGTGAAACATGGTAGCGGCAGCATCAGGCTATGGAGGTGTTTTTCTGCTGCAGGGCAGGACAACTGGCTGCAATTGAAGGAAACATGAATGTGGCCAAGTACAGAGATATCCTGGATGAAAACCTCTTCCAGAGTGCTCTGGACCCCAGACTTGGCCGAAGGTTCACCTTCCAACAAGATAATGACCCTAAGCATAAAGCTAAAATAACAAAGGAGTGGCTTCAGAACAACTCTGTGACCATTCTTGCCTGGTCAAGCCAGAACCCTGACCTAAACCCAATTGAGCATCTCTGGAGACCTGAAAATGGCTGTCCACCAACGTTCACCATCCAACCTGACAGAACTGGAGAGGATCTACAAGGAACAATGGAAGTTTGCCTCATCACAGACCATAATGTTCTGTGTAAACTTAGGGTTCTGTTCCAATTTTTGTTTTGCCCATTCTGCAAATTCAGCACGTCAATCTGGGTTATCCTCGTTGAGATGCTGCAGCAGCTGGATTTTGTAAGGGTGCCATTTGTGAGTAGCTAATATCCGCTGAAGGGATGTTCGACTGATGTCAGATCGGTGCGCTGAATTTGCAGAATGGGCAAAGCAAAAATTGGAACAGGACCCTCAGTTTACACAGAACATTATGTTTAGTGAGAAGGCAAACTTTTTTGGGTGGGTCATTTATATAGATACACCTAAATAAAATGAGAATGGTGACAGTTTTCTTGCGTAGGGTGTCTTGCATTGAAATCTGCTGCAATGACCCGGGTACTGCATTCACCAGACATCAACAAAATTTCTATCTGCTCCTCATGTGTTAACCTCTGCGACATGTTAATGACTGTAAACAAAGAGAAACTTGTAAATTACTCATGAAAGAATAAAGTTATGTTAAAACCAAGCACACCATTGTTTTTCTTGTGAAATTCTCAATAAGTCTGATGTGTCACATGACCCTCTTCCAATTGGAAAAAATAAAGTTGGATCCAAAATGGCCAACTTCAAAATGGCCGCCGTGGTCACCACCCATCTTGAAAAGTTTTCCCCCTCCTATATATTAATGTGCCACAAACAGGATGTTGATATCACCAACCATTCCCAATTTATTTAGGTGAATCCATATAAATGCCCCCCCCCTGTATTGCTGCTGTTTCAATTAAGTCTTTCCTTTCTCACTTTGCTTTCATCTCTATCTCCTATAGCTCTTACTGTGCTGGTTTTCTCCATCTCTTCTCTGGCTATCACTGTGCTGTCATGTGTAAATTCTAGCTCTCCTCTGTGGAAGCTCATAGTAGAATATAGAGTTGAGATTTCTGTTTAGGGCTGGCATCTCACAAGTCATTGCACTAAGGCAGAAGTAGCAGCTTGTAAACTCCTAGCAGACTGCTCAGGTTTGGTACTTCGCCATTAACAGATCCTTTTTTTCTGTGGGATGTTCCCATTCAGATAGATAACATTCACCCCGGCTGTAATGTGATAAAAATAAAAAATAATCTGTGCTGTTTTGTCCTTAACCAAAGGCCACAGGCTACGCAACTGACAGCCAATCAGTGACCACTGCGACCCTGAATGGGCAATCCCATCTACAGCGGCAGGGCTCACTGTTTGCCTGGCAATGGCTGCATTACTTGCATCACGTCGACAACATGGCAGACACTGGGAGCAGTGGTGGAGACTCATCGGAGGTCCCAGGTAAACTGAGGACAGCGCAATTTGTTAATTTAACAAACTGCAGCCCGAGGTGACTAATACATGAAAAGCAATGACTCCTTAAGACTAGAGACTATCTGCATGTAGATAACATAGGTACTGTATTTTTCAGACTATAAAAAAGCACCGGACCTTAAGATGCACCCCAAATTTTTGGAAGGAAAATAGGAAAAAATACTTTTTAATAAAATGGTGGCGCGTCTTATAGTCCGCTATTATGATAGCTTTCCGGAGGTGGCTGCAGTGGAGCGGGGCCCCAGGAAGCAGGTTCGCTGCTGCAGGAAGCTGTCCGCAGGAGTGGAGCGATGCTGTGGGAACTGGGCTGTGAGACGAGGGGGTGTTCGGCAGTGCAAGGCTGCAACGGACTCTGGTCTTACAGAAAATGTCAGCGGAGAACCCGTACTTACCATCATTTTCACTGCAGTGGACTTTGTGAAAATGGACATCTCTGGTGGCACATGCGCAGACTGAGATTTTGGGAGCCGAGATCTCCATATGCAAATAAGCCACCACCCACCTCCTGGTAAAATACATTTGGATTATAAAACGCAGCCCCATTTTCATCTCCAAATTCTGGGGAAAAAAGAGCGTCTTATAATCCAAAAAATATGGTATGTTCTACGAAACCAGTCAAGACATTATAAGGAGCAAAAGAGCTACTAGTCATGCATTTATTTAATATTTTGATGAAATAAGTACACTTTAAATCCAAAAAATTATTGTTATGGAAGGTTATGGTAAGGACAATCTGTGTGCTTTCAGTTATCCTTGTACACTGCTCAAAAAAATAAAGGGAACACTAAAATACGACATCCTATATATCACTGAATGAAATATTCCAGTTGCAAATCTTTATTCATTATATAGTGGAATGCGTTGAGAACAATAAATCATAAAAATGATCAATGTAAATCCAAATTAACCCCTTCCTTACATTGGACGTACTATTCCGTCCATGTGGCCTGGGACTTAAGTGGATGGAATAGTACGTCACACGCGATCAGTGACGCTCACGATCGCGGCCAGGTGTCAACTGATTATCACAGCTGACACCCGGCACTATGTGTCAGGGGTGGTCACCGACCGCCCCCGGCACATTAACCCCTGGCACACTACGATCAAACATGATAGCAGTGCACTGGGGCAGAGGGAAGAATCGCGCAGTAAGGGGGCTCCCTGCGTGCTTCCCTGAGCCCCTCGGAACAGCACGATGTGATCACGCTGTTCCCAGGGCCTGCTCCCTGCAGGCCCCCGGATCCAATATGGCCGCGAGAGCCTTCGGAGTCCTGCAGGGAGGCGGCTTTCTCAGTGCCTGCTGAGAGCAGGCGCTGAGAAAGCCTCCAGCAGTGTATGTCAGATCACTGATCTGGCACAGTGCATTGCAAAGTGTCAGATCAGCTATCTGACACTTTACAGTGATGTCCCCACCTAGGACAAAGTAATAAAGTAAAAAAAAAAAACAAGCAAAAAAAAAATAAGTGTAAAAATATTTTTTTTAAAATTCCTAAATAAATAATAAAAAAAATATTCCCTAATAAATTCTTTTATTTGTAAATAAAAAAATAAATAAAAGTATACATATTTAGTATTGCCATATCTGTAACGACCTGCCCTATAAAACTGTCCCACTAATTAACCCCTTTAGTGAACCCCTTAAAAAAAAAACAAGGCAATAAACAATGCTTTATCATCATACCGCCGATCAAAAATTGCAATAACGCGCGATCAAAAAGACAGATATAAATTAACATGGCACCGCTGAAAACGTCATCTTGTCCCGCAAAAAGCGAGCCATGATACAGCGTCATCAGGAAAAAAATTAAAAAGTTATATCTCGCAGAATAAAGCAATGCAAAATAATTACTTTTTATATAAAATTGTTTTTATTGTATAAAAGTGCCAAAACATAAAAAAATGATATAAATGAGGCATCGCTGTAATCGTACTGACCCGAAAAATAAAACTGCTTTATCAATTTTACCACACGAGGAATGGTATAAACACCTCCCCCTCAAAAGAAAGTCATGAAATGCTGGTTTTTGTTCATTCTGCGTCCCAAAAATTGGAATAAAAAGCGATCAAAAAATGTCACGTGCCCGAAAATGGTACCAATAAAAGCATCAACTCGTCCTGCAAAAAATAAGAACTCACAAGACTCTGTGGGTCAAAATATGGAAAAATTAGCGCTTTCGTGGTGATGCAAAGACTATTTTTACAATAAAAAGCATCTTTTAGCGTGTGACAGCTGCCAAACATAAAAATCCGCCACAAATAGTAAATCAAACCCCCCTTTATCACTCCCTTAGTTAGGGAAAAATAATAACATAAATAAAAATGTATTTCTTTCCATTTTTTAATTAGGGTTAGGGTTAGGGCTAGAGATAGGGTTAGGGCAGAGATTAGGGTTAGGGGGTGTGTTGGGGTTAGGGTTGGAGTTAGAATTGGGGTGTTTACACTGTTTAGGCACATCAGGGTCTCTCCAAACAATGCTCCTTCTCTTCCAAGCTCTGCCATGCACCCAAACAGTGGTTTACCCCCACATACGGGGTATCAGCCTACTCAGGACAAATTGCACAACAACTTTGGGGTCCAATTTCTCCTGTTACCCTTGTGAAAATAAAAAATTGGGGGCAAAAATATCATTTTTGTGGAAAAAAATGATTTTTTTTATTTTTATGGCTCTACGTTATAAACTTCTGTAAAGCACTTGGGGGTTCAAAGTGCTCACCACACATCTAGGTAAGTTCCTTGGGGTGTCTAGTTTCCAAAATGGGTTCACTTGTGGGGGGTTCCTACAGTTTAGGCACATCAGGGGTTCTCCAAATGTGACATGACACCGGCAGGCCATTCCATCAAACTATGCAATCCAAAACGTCACTACTTCCCTTCCGAGCTCCGACGTGTGCCCATACAGTAGCTTTCTCCCATATATGGGGTACCAGCATACTCAGGACAAATTGGACAACAACATTTGGGGTCTAATTTCTCATGTTACCCTTGGGAAAAAAAAATTGGGGACTAAAAGATCATGTTTGTGGAAAAAATATGATTTTTTTTATTTTCATGCCCGGGCGTTATAAACTTCTGTGAAGCACTTGGGGGTTCAAAGTGCTCACCACACATCTAGATAAGCTCCATGGGGGTCTAGTTTCCAAAATGGGGTCACTTGTGGGGGGTTTCCACAGTTTAGGCACATAAGGGGTTCCCCAAACGCTACATGAGACCCGCAAACCATTCCATCAAAGTCTGCATTCCAAAACGTCACTACTTCCCTTCCGAACCCCGACGTGGTGCCCATACAGTAGTTTTCTCCCACATATGATGTATCAGCGTACTCAAGACAATTTGTACAACAACTTTTGGGGTCAAATTTCTCCTGTTACCCTTGGGAAAATAAAAAAATTGGGGACTAAAAGATCATGTTTGTGCAAAAAATATGATTTTTTAATTTTAAAGCTGTACGTTATAAAATGATGTGACGCCCACGGGGGTTCAAAGCTCTCACTACACATCGAGATAAGTTCCTTGGGGGGTCTAATTTCCAAAGTGGTGTCATTTGTGGGGGGTTTCCACTGTTTAAGCACATCAGAGGCTCTCCAAATGCGATATGGAGTCAAGCCAATTCTGTGTTGAAAAAGTCAAACGGCGCTCATTCCCTTCCGAGCTCTGCCATGCGCCCAAACAGTGGTTTACCCCCACATATGGGGTATCGGCGTTCTCAGAACAAATTGCACATTAACTTTTGGTGTCCTTTTGGGGGTGAAAAGATCATTTTTGTGGAAAAAATATGATTTTTTTAATTGTACGGATGTACGTTATAAACTTCTGTGAAGCCCTTGGGGGTTCAAAGTGCTCACCACATATCTAGATAAGTTCCTTGGGGGATCTAGTTTCCAAAATGGGGGGTTTCCACTGTTTAGGCATATCAGGGGATCTCCAAATGTGACATGGCGTCCAATCTCAATTCCTGCCAATTTTGCGTTGAAAAAGTCAAATGGCGCTCCTTCCTTTTCAAGCTCTGCCATGCACCGAAACAGTGGCCCCCCCACATATCAGGTATCAGCGTACTCAGGACAAATTGCGCAATGACTTTTGCAGTCCAATATCTCCTGTTACCCTTGGTAAAAAAAAATGAACCTGAAGTAATCTTTTTGTGAAAAAAAGTTAAATGTTAATTTTTTTTTCAAAAAATTCCTGTGAAGCACCTGAAGAGTTAATAAATTTCTTGAATGTGGTTTTCAGTACCGTCAGGGGTGCAGTTTTTAGAATGGCATCACTTTTGGGTATTTTTTATCATATAGACCCCTCAAAGTGACTTCAAATATGATGTGGTCTCTAAAAAAAATGGTGTAGTAAAAATGAGAAATCGATGGTCAACTTTTAACCCTTATAACTTCCTAACCACAAAAAAATTTGGTTCCAAAATTGTGCTGATGTAAAGTAGACATGTGAGAAATGTTATTTAGTAACTATTTTGTGTCACATAACTCTCTGGTAGAGTTGAGCGAAATGTGTCGGTCAAATTCAAAAGTCACCGACTTTCGCTAAAGTCGGGTTTCGCCGATCGATATGGGAAATATTACTTAGGGTGGTTTCACATTAGCGCTTTTTAAGCGCACGCACGGCCGGGGGTAGCTCTGCCCCCGAGCCGGCTCTCTGCCCAGCGTGCCCGCCCCTTGCTTGTAGCGCCGCCTCCTAGCGCACAGCGGCGCTTGCAATCGGCGCACCCTATCTTTAGCATAGGGTGCACAGATCGTGCGCAGGCCGTGCGCTAGTTGCGCTTTGACCTGCGCTGCGCACTTTTGACGGTGCGCCGTGCGCGCCAAAATCCGAAAAGTTTGATTTTGGCGCGCACGGCCGTGCGTGCGCTTAAAAAGCGCTAATGTGAAACCACCCTTATTAAGTTATTTTGTGTGCCATATCTCTGATTTAAGGGCATAAAAATTCAAAGTTGGAAAATTGAGAAATTTACAAAATTTTCCCCAAATTTCTGTTTTTTTTCACAAATAAACACAAGTTATATGAATTAAATTTTACCACTAACATGAAGTACAATATGTCATGAGAATACAATGTCAGAATCACCGGGATCCATGGAAGTGTTCCAGAGTTATTACCTCATAAAGGGACAGTGGTCAGAATTGTAAAAATTGGCCCGGTCATTAATGTACAAACCACACTAGGAGTAAAGGGGTTAATATCCCATGAAGGTCTGGATTTGGAATGATACTCAAAATCAAAGTGGAAAATCAAATTACAGATTGATCCAACTTCAGTGGACATGCCTCAAGACAAGGAAATTATGCTCAATAGTGTGTGTGGCCTCTCCACGTGCCTGTATGACCTCCCTACAACGCCTGGGCATGGTCCTGATGAGGTGGTAGATGTTCTCCTGAGGGATCTCTTCCAAGACCTGGACTAAAGTATCCTCCAGCTCCTGGACAGTCTGTAGCGCAACGTGACATTGGTGGATGGAGCGAGACATGATGCTCAATCGGATTCAGGTCTGGGAAACGGGCGGGCCAGTCCATAGCTTCCATGCCTTCATCTTGCAGAAACTGCTGACACATTCCAGCCACATGTGATCTAGTATTGTCCTGCATTAGGAGGAACCCAGGGCCAACCGCACCAGGATATGATCTTACAAGGGGTCTGAGGATTTCATCTCGGTACCTAATGGCAGTCAGGCTACCTCTGGCGAGCACATGGAGGATTGTGCGGCCCTCCAAAGAAATGCCACCCCACACCATTACTGATCCACTGCCAAACCGGTTATGCTGAAGGATGTAGCAGGCAGCAGATCGCTCTCCACGGCGTCTCCAGACTCTGTCACATCTGCTCAGTGTGAACCTGCTTTCATCTGTGAAGAGCACAGAGCGCCAGTGGCGAATTTGCCAATCCTGGTGTTCTGTGGCAAATGCCAAGTGTCCTGCACGGTGTTGGTCTGTGAGCACAACCCCCATCTGTGGACATTGGGCATTCAGACCATCCTCATGGAGTCGGTTTCTGACCGTTTGTGCAGACACATGCACATTTGTGGCCTGCTGGAGGTCATTTTACAGGACTCTGGCAGTGCTCCTCCTGTTCCTCCTTGCACAATGGCTGATGTGGCATTCCTGCTGCTGGGTTGTTGCCCTCCTATGGCCCTCTCCACGTCTCCTGGTAGCGCCTCCAGCCTCTTGCCTCTACACTGATAGACACAGCAAACCTTCTTGCCACAGCTTGTATTGATGTGCCATCCTAGATGAGCTGCACTACCTGAGCCACTTGTGTGGGTTGTAGAGTCCGTCTCATGCTACCACGAGTGTGAAAGCACAACCAACATTCAAAAGTGACCAAAGCATCAGCCAGAAAGCATTGGTACTGAGATGTGGTCTGTGGTCCCCACCTGCAGAACCACTCCTTTATTGAGTGTGTCTTGATAATTGCCAATAATTTCCATCTGTTGTCTATTCCATTTGCACAACAGCACTGATTGTCAATCAGTGTTGCTTCCTACGTGGACAGTTTGATTTCACAGAAGTTTGATTTACTTGGAGTTATATTCTGTTGTTTAAGTGTTTCCTTTATTTTTTTGAGCAGTGTATTTACTAAGACCAGGACACCTGACATGCAGATCTAATGTTTTAAATTGCTTCTTAGTGGTATAAACAAACTGCTTTTAGCTGTGTGAAAGGAATACAAGCACATCCATCCGTGGTTAAAAAAAAAAAATAAATCCACTTTATTAGTGGTTCATTAAAATATCAAAGAAGGAAAAAAATAGGAGAAAGATACATTTTAAAACTGACCTGTTTCTGGCAAATAACCGCCCTTAATCATAGCATGATAAGAATGGAATCAACAGGAAGTTTAAATAAGGATATGTAACCAATCATAGGCCAAAACAGAACAGCCAATTATGAACATTTTATACCATAGAAATTATCATACAAATTGGGAGAAAAACTTATAACTTAAATTATTTGAGAATATGATGGATATGTGCGCAAAAGTTATAAGATGAATTGATGTTTAAATTAGAGAATTACCGTACACACTCGAGTGTAAGCCGACCTGATTATAAGCCGAGGCACCTAATTTTGTCACAAAAAACTGGGAAAACTTATTGACTCGAGTATAAGCCTAGGGTGGAAAATGCAGCAGCTACTGGTAAATTTCAAAAATAAAAATAGATACCAATAAAAGTAAAATTAATTGAGACATCAGTAGGTTAAATGTTTTTGAATATCCATGTTGAGTCAGGAGCCCCATATAATGCTCCATACAGTTCATGATGGCCCCATAAGATGCTCCATACAAAATACACCACATATAATGCTCCATAAAGTTCATGATGGGCCCCATAAGATGCTCCATACAAAATGTGCCCCATATAATGCTGCACAAAGGTTAATAATGGCCCCATAAGATGCTCCATAGAATAATATGCCCCATAAGCTGCTCCATAAAGGTTGATGACCCCATAAGATGCCCTATATAATGCATAAAGGTTATGGCCCCATAAGATGCTCCATAGAATATGCCCCATATGCTGCTCCATAAAGGTTATGGCCCCATAAGATGCTCCATAGAATATGCCCCATATGCTGCTCCATATATCTTGATGGCCCCATAAGATGCTCCATAGAATATTTCCCATATGCTGCTCCATAAAGGTTATGGCCCCATAAGATGCTACATAGAATATGTCCCACATGCTGCTGCATAAAGTTTGATGGCCCCATAATATGGCCCATATGATGCTGCTGCTGTGAATAAAAAAATGACATACTCACCTCTCGTTGCTGGGGGCCAGGTGCCGGTGTCCTGAACAGGCGGGGACACTGGCGCGCTATGGGGGCCAGGTGCCGGTTTCACCGCTGGCTCAGGGCCCCGGCATCTGTGATATTCACCTGTCCCCGTTCCACCGCTGCTCTGTCTTCCTGGTCTCTGCATTGATTGTTCAGACAGAGGGCGCGCACTAACTACGTCATCGCACCCTCTGATCTGAACGTCACAGCCAGAGGATGCGGAGGACAGAGCGGCGTGAGGTAGTGGAACGGGGAGAGGTGAATATCGCATATGCTCCCCCAGTCCTCCCCATCATACTCACCCCCTCCTGGTGCGGTCTCTGTGGTCCCTGCTTCTCCGACGGTCTCCAGCAGCTCCTTTCAGTGTTCAGCTGTCACGTGGTACCGCTCATTAAAGTAATGAATATGGAGCATATTCATTACTTTAATGAGCGGTACCACGTGACCACTGAACACAGGAAGAGCTGAGGCGCCGGAGACATCTGAGAAGCAGGGGCTGCAGAGACTGTGCCAGGAGGGGTGTGCATGATCTGACAGCTGTGCTACCCCTCCCCGCCAACCCCCGGGACAATGACTTGAGTATAAGACGAGAAGGGCACCTTCAGCCTTAAAAAAAGAGCTGAAAATCCCAGCTTATACTCGAGTATATAAGATAAAGGGAGTATCTCACCACTTGGACAATTTTTATAAATTTCTATGGGAATAAAATGGTTAAACCAGTCTTACCTGTATGCTTCATAACTGCAGTGTAGATCTTGAGAAATTCATTTATAATGCTATATGCTAATGATTTCTTCCAGGCTCCAGGGCGTCACGGTGACCGTAGTTGAGACAGTCCTAACTCTAATATTAAAAACCTTACATGCTGCTTGCACACCAGTTTATATCCCGGTTCATACCTTTTGGGTTTTTTTTCTGTCTGTTTGCATCATGTGCATATAAAGGTGTGACCTGTCTTTCTTTTGAGCTGGGCAGTATTGATGTGGTCTCCCTTGACTGTGTGTCCACTAGCTGGGCTCAGTTAGGGTCCCGTTTCACATAGCGATGCAGCAGCAATCCCGACAACAATACGACCTGGTGAGGATCGCTGGTGCGTCGCTACATGGTCGCTAGTAAGCTGCCAAACAGGCAGATCTCTTCAACGACGCAGCAACGATACAGCGATCTGTATAACGACTTCGGCGGTCGTTGGTACCTTGTCACACAGCAGCTTATCTGACAACTTACGCTTGCATCCCTGAGTTCTGCGTCGCCAACGAGGTCGCTCATCGGCGTCAAACACAGCGATGCATGCTGGCCAGCGGGATGCCAGAAAAATTAAAAAATAGCCCAGGACATTCGAGCACGATCAGCGATATGCAATGGGGGGGCGGTCGCCGCTATGTGTCACACCGTAGCGAGATCGCTGGCGAGGTCGTTGTTGCGTCACAAAATCGGTGACTTTTCAGCGATCTTGCTAACAATCTTATTATGTGAGACGGGGCCTTTACTCTCAGCCATTATCTACATGCACGTCCCTTGACAAACGGTAAGGTTTTTAAAATTAGAGTTAGGACTGTCCCAACTATGGTCGCCATGACGAGGCAGGATGGCTTTTGCATTTTTTTGATCAAAAAACATGTTAACTAAGTATCGTATATTATTTTCATGCACTATGCAACTTATTTATTTAATGCAGGGTATTTAATCATTATGTTTCTGTGTGTTTTTTTCCGGGGCATGTGGTGCCTAGATTAAATCACTGCCTCCTGACAATTATAATGGTACCCCCTCCCATAAGCATCTGGCCTGTTTGTCGTTGTAATCCCACGCATGCGTTATGCATGCCCGCGGTTACGCGAGCCCTGTTCGCCCTCCTATAGGCAGTGTCGGCATTGATCTTCTGCACAGAGTCACGGTGAGTCACGGCGCAGAAGCAAAGACTTGCCTGGCAGAAGTTCAATGCAGACACTGCCCATATGAGGGCGGACAGAGTTCGCGAAATCGCACGCGTACATAACGCATGCGCGTGATTACAGCCTGAACAGGTCAATGTGACACTGATGGGAGGGGAGTACCAATATAGTGAAGTCAGGAGGCAGTGATTACTTCCAGGCACCGCACACCCCGGAGTCTGGATGAAATCATTACCATATAACATTATAAGGGTCCCGTTACTCTAAACGACGCACCAGTGATCCCGACAGCGATACGACCTGGTCAGGATCGCTGGTGCGTCGCTACATGATTGCTGGTGAACTCTCAAGCAGACAGACTCAGCAGCGATCAGGACCAGCGAGGACACTGGTAACCAGGATAAATAGCGGGTAACTAAGCGCGTGCGTCGCTTAGTTACCCGCTGTTTACCCTGGATACCAGCGTGCTCGCGCTGGGAGCTGGTATCCAAGGTAAACAGCAGGAACTAAGTGCGCCCTTTCTCCAAGTCTTTTTAGAGAACGCCCCTCTAGGGCCTCTTTCAGACATCAGTTTTTTAGAATCAGTGGCAATCCGTCAAAGTGTGCAAAAAACTTATCCTGCGCAGATTGTAAAAAACTGATGCACCGCATCAGGTTTTTGTTACGGATCCGTCGCAGCAGCTGTAGGAATTTTAAAGGAATAGAACTGTGGAGAGAGAGATATTCCAGAATGGAAAAGTGCACATACCCTTAAAAAAATGGAATCCTTCGCAGGATTCCGTCTTTTGACGTACAGAGACGGATCCTGCGCCCATAGGCTACCATTATAGCCAACGATGGACGGCGCTGGATCCGTCACTGTCCGACTTTTCGACGTAGACAAAAAAGTTACTTTATCTGTCGTCTCCGGCCGACGGACAAAGACTTTCCGACGGATGAAACGTGCGGCCATCCGTTGCAATCCGTCGCTAATACAAGTCTATGCGAAAAAAACAGATCCAGCGGCATCAAAAAATGACGGATTGTGACTGATGGCAAAAAACTGATGTGTGAAAGAGGCCTATTGTGTGCACACGCTGCGGATTCTGCTGCGGATCCACAGCGGTTTTGGTCCTGCGGATCCGCAGCAGTTTCTGCTGTGGTTTACAGTACCATATTATCCTATAGGAAATGGAAACCACAATGCAGACGGTGCAGATTTTTACACGCGAATTTGCTGTGGTTTCCAATCCGCAGAAAGAATTGACATGTCAATTCTTTCTGCGGATTCTGCTACGGTTTACCATCTCCTCCATTATAGAGGTGATAAACCGCAGGGCAAAACCACAGGCTAATCCGCAAATAAATCGCAGGTCTTTTGACCTGCGGATTTACCTTCGGATTTTGCTAAATCCGCGCAGATCAATCCGCAGCAGAATAATCAGTGTGTGCACACACCCTAACATTACCTGGCTTTCCCAAAAACTATTTTTTAAATGTGCCAGCAACATTTGTAATATCGGCTGTTTGGCTATAAATAAGAACATTTCATTTACATTACCTACTGGTGCCAGCCATATGATTGAGGTTTTCATCAATTGTGACTCGCACCACATTGTTTACTGCATTGAATGCACCATATGCCAGGTGCGATATGTGGGATGCACCATTCGTAAACTCAAAAGGTGCATCGCTGAGCTTAAGGCCCGTTATGCATACGATGTCTCAGCGATCCCACCAACGATCCGACATGATGAGATCGCTGGGACATCGTTAGGCTGATCGCTGGTGAGCTGTCACAAGACAACCCCTCCAGCGATCAGGACCAGTGACGCTGGACGCTGGTTTCTAATGTAAACATCTGGTATCCAGGAGCCGCGCAACTCCTGGATACCCGCTGTTTACCATGGAAACCAGCGTGTACGCCGGTTTCCAATGTAAACAGCGGGTATTCAGGAGCTGCAGCTCCTGGATACCGGATGTTTACATTAGAAACCAGCGTCCAGCGTCACTGATCGCTGGTCTCTCGCTGCCACACGCAGCTATGCGCGCTGGCCAGCGGGAGACCAGCGATCAAAAAACGGCCCAGGCCAATGCTGCACGATCAGCGATAACCGGCAGGGGGGCGGTTCGCTGATCCCCGTCACACACAGCGATCTCTGTTGTGAGTTCATTCTCTGGTTCACCAGTTGTGAGTTCTCCTTCCAGACTCCCTCTGGTGGTGACAGAAGGTAGTGAGGTTGATTTGATCGGTGGAGATCTGCCACCTGAGAATGGGGATAACGATTGGACCTCAGGAGTCTCAGATTGGATTTAAGACAGCCGACGCATTATTCTGTTGCTGGTGATTCCTTCTGGCTTTTCAGCTCTTGGTTTTCAGCTCTTTTCCAGTCATCTAAAGCTAAGTTTTTTCTGCTAATGTTCACACTTGATTTTGTTGGTCTATTCAGTTTTTTGTGTGGTCAGCCAGCCCCGGCTGGGGGCCGTGCTGAATTTCCACTCTTATTTATCTGTATTTGCCAATTTGCTTTTTGTCCCTTAATAGTTTGGCCTCTTTTTGCTCTGTCTCAGAATATTTCAGAGTGCTGATATAGTGGGAGAAGTCTAGTGACTTCGGGGTTAATTTTGCTATCAGAAGTGTTGAACATTATTTTTGTAGGATTTTTTGCAGGTTGCAGGCAGTGTCTTTCCCTTTCCTTTCTAGTTAGTTTGGGCCCCATCGTTTGCTCAGCCTATTTTCCTGCCTGTGTTTGTGCTTTCATCTTGTTTCACCGTCAATACATGTGTGGGGGCTGTCTTTCCTTTGGGGTCTGCTCTGGGGCAGTTAGTTTTCCCCTTTTCTAGCTTTAGGCTTATTTAGCCCTCCGGCCGTGACGAGGCGTCTAGGATCATTGTAGGTACGCTCCATGGCTACTGCTAGTTGTTGTGGTAGGATCAGGGATCTGCAATCTGCATAGTTACCAACCTCTCTGGTTTTCTGTGACTTAGCTTGTTTTGCTTTTTTCTCCTCGGTGACCCATTCATAACAGATCTCGCTGGCGAGATCTCTGATGCGTCACAAAGTCAGCTATCTCGTTATGTGTGATGGGGCCTTTACTGTTGACTCCATTCTTATCATGCTATGATTAACCGAGGTTATCCTACAGAAACGTGACAGTTTTAAAATCTTATCTTTCTCCTACTTTTTCTTTCTTTGATATTTTAATAAACCACTAAGAAAATGGATTATTATTTTTTTTTACCAACAGACTGATGTGCTTGGATTCCTTTTACTTACCTATTTGTGCTGACTGCTGGCTGAATTTGGCACCCCTTGTTGGACACATACAGCACGGACAGTATTAATCAGCAGTGCTGATAAGCTTTTTTCTTCCTTATGCCCCCGTTACACATAGCGATATCGCTAGCAATATCGCTGTAATGTCACTGATTTTGTGACGCACCAGCGATATTGCTAGCGATATTGCTATGTCTGATACTTACCTCCGACCGGCTCCCCCGCTGCTCATCGCTGGTCGCGCAAGAACATAATGGACCATTTCTCGTCGGGCGCTTCCTGCTGGGCTTCCTGTGGCGCCGACGAGCGACGTGTGGACGCGGGCGGGAGGACGTCAGGATCGAGGCGTCTGACAGGTAAGTAGCGACTCCCGACCCCTGCTATGTCGCTGGTGAGATCTGCCTGTGTGGCAGCTCACTAGCTACCACTTAGCGATGCACCAGCAATCCATATCGTTGTCAGGATTGCTGGTGCATCTCTAAGTTAACGGTACCCTTATTTTTAGCTTCCATCAAGTGCCCATGAATCACTGTTTTACTTATTTTCAGAAGTTTTTTTTTATGATTTTGATCTCCTGAAGTCAAATCTGACAAAGATTTTCAGTTGGCTCTTGCTTCTATGATATGAAAGAGTTTTCCTTTTACTGCTCCATAAAATTAATGCATAAAAAATTCAGTACTTTAAGCATTATTTTTGCAAATATAAAAATATAGAATATTCTGTAATGACAATGTTCTGATACTTATTTAGAAGAAACCACAACTATTTAAATAACTATAACATATCTAAACACTAATGTAAATTATAAACAGCTACAGAAATTGCACTACACAATCCACATTCAGTGACAACTCTTTTTAGCTTGTTTCTTGTACTCCTGTATTGGATCATCTCTTACAGTTGTCCAACTGTAATCTGCAAGCATTGATGGATTCAATTTTCCCTGATATCTTTTCTCCATAGCCACAATATCTTGGTGAAATCTCTCACCGTGCTCGTTGCTCACTGCTCTGCAATTTGGTGGAAAATAGTCTAGATGTGAATGTAAGAAATGGATCTTTAAGGACATGTTACAGCCAAGATCCTTAAATGTTTTGAGGATATTTTCCACCCACTCTTCATATTTATCTGCTCTTGAGTTTCCCACAAAGTTATTTACCACTAATGTGAATGCTACCCATGCAGGCTTTCCCATGCCCAGCAACAAATGGAGACATTCCTCATCTTGAAGAAGCTTACGAATCTGAGGTCCAATAAGGACGTTCACGTGGTGAGCGCCGCTGATCGCGGTCGGGTGTCAGTTGATTATCACAGCTGACACCCGGCTCTATGCGTTAGGGGTGGTCACGGACCGCCCCCGACACGTTAACCCCTGGCACACTGCGATCAAACACAATCGCAGTGTACCGGGGGTTTAGGGAAGCATCAGCAGGGAGGGGGCTCCCTCCGTGCTTCCCTGAGACCCCCGCAGCAGCGCAATGTGCAGCGCTGTTGCGGGGGCCTCTTTCCCTGCAGGTCCCCGGATCGAAAAAGGCAGCGGGGACCTTCAGGGGCCTGCAGGGAGGCGGCTTCCTCATGCCTGCAAAGCGCCGACATGAGGAAGCCTGCAGCACTGCCTTTGACTGATCGCTGATCTGTCACAGCGATCTGTGATGTGACAGATCAGGGATCTGTCACATGACCGTTATGTCCCCCGTGGGACATTGTAATAAAGTAAAAAAACAAAAAGTGTAAAAATAATATATAAAAAAAAATCGCTAAATAAATTAAAAAAAATATATATTCCCTATTTTTTGGAAATAAAAAAAAAAACAATAAAAGTACACATATTTAGTATCGCCGCGTCCGTAACGACCCGCCCTATAAAACTGTCCATTAGTTAACCCCTTTAGCAAACCCCTTAAAAAATAAAAATAAAAAACAAAGCAAAAAATAATGCTTTATTATCATACCGCCGAACAAAAAGTGCAATAACGCGCAGTCAAAAAGACGGATATAAATAACCATGGTACCGCTGAAAACGTCATCTTGTCCCGCAAAAAACGAGCCACAATATAGCATCATCAGTGAAAAAATATACAGCTCGCAGAATAAGGCGATGCAAAAATAATTATTTTTTATATAAAATTGTTTTTATTGCATAAAAGCGCCAAAACATAAAAAAAGTCATAAATGAGGTATCGCTGTAACCGTAGTGACCCGAAGAATAAAACTGCCTTATCAATTTTACCACACGCGGAACGGTGTAAACGCACCCCCCAAAAGAAATTTTTGAAATGCTGGTTTTTGTTCATTTTGCGTCCCAAAAATCGGAATAAAAAGCGATCAGAAAAAGTCACGTTCCCGAAAATGGTACCAATAAAAACGTCAACTCGTCCCGCAAAAAGTAAGACCTCACATGACTCGGTGGGTTAAAATATGGAAAAATTATAGCTCTCAAAATGTGGTGATGCAAAAACTATTTTTACAATAAAAAGCGTCTTTTAGTGTATGACAGCTGCCAAACATAAAAACCCGCCATATATAGTAAATCAAACCCCCCTTTATCACCCCCTTAGTTAGGGAAAAATAATAAAATGTAAAAAAATTATTTATTTCCATTTTCCCATTAGGGTTAGGGTTAGGGCTAGGGTTAGGGCTAGGGTTAGGGCTGAGATTAGGGTTAGGGGTGTGTTGGGGTTAGGGTTGGACTTAGAATTGGGGGGTTTCCACTGTTTGGGCACATCAGGTGCTCTCCAAATGCAACATGGCGTCTGATCTCAATTCCAGCCAATTCTGAAAAAGTCAGACGTGCTCCTTTCCCTTCCGAGCTCTGCTATGCTCCCAAACAGTGTTTTACCCCCACATAAGGGGTGTCAGCCTACTCAGGACAAATTGGACAACAACTTTTGGGGTCCAATTTCTCCTGCTGCCCTTGGGACAATAAAAAATTGGGGAGTAAAAGATCATGTTTGTGGAAAAAATATGATTTTTTTTATTTTCACGCCCGGGCGTTATAAACTTATGTGAAGCCCTTGGGGGTTCAAAGTGCTCACCACACATCTAGATAAGTTCCTTAGGGGGTCTAGTTTCCAAAATGGGGTCACTTGTGGGGGTTTCCACTGTTTAGGTACATTAGGGGCTCTCCAAAGGCAACATGACACCTGCAGACCATTACATCAAAGTCTGCATTCCAAAACGTCACTACTTCCCTTCCGAGCCCCGACGTGTGTCCATACAGTAGTTTTCTCCCACATATGGGGTATCAGCGTACTCAGGACAAATTGGACAACAACTTTTGGGCTCCAATTTCTCCTGTTACCCTTGGGAAAATAAAAAAATTGGGGACTAAAAGATCATGTCTGTGGAAAAAATATGATTTTTTTTATTTTCACGCCCGGGCGTTATAAACTTCTGTGAAGCCCTTGGGGGTTCAAAATGCTCACAACACATCTAGATGAGTTCCTTGGGGGGTATAGTTTCCAAAATGGTGTCATATGTAGGGGGTTTCCACTGTTTAGGCACATCAGGGGCTTTCCAAACGCGGCATGGCATCCAATCCCAATTCCAGCCAAAAAAATCAAATGGCGATGCCTCCCTTCCGAGCTCTGCTATGCGCCCAAATATATATAAGAAAATTCTGGTGAACATTATGGGTGAAGACAATCGATATGAAGATAGAGGTATCCTAGGTAACCACCCAAATTCAGGACAAATATGGACAACTGCATAGTGGATAGCAACAACTTTATTAGACATGTAACAAATAATACCAGACAGACTGCAAAAATTCTCCCCAGTACCATAACAGGAGATAGGCAGATGCCACTACTCTCGCCTGTTCGCAATAGTAAAACCGTCAGGGAAGCACAGAGTCATCATAAACTTGAAACCCTTAAACCAAGTAGTAAAGTACAGATGATTCAAAATGGAGTCGGTCAAGTCAGCAATCCCTCATAGGTTAGAATTGGGTTATGGCCACAATAGACCTGAGGGACGCCTACTATCATGTCCCGATTCATCTAGACCACAGGAAATTCCTCAGGTTTGCAGTTTTCCAGGGTCACCAGGTCAACCACTACCAATTCAATGTCCTGCCGTTCGGGATATCCTCAGCCCCTCGGGTGTTTACCAAGATAATGGCAGAGGCAATGATCTTCATTCGCCAGCAGGGGTTTTGATTGTCCCGTTCCCTAGACGACCTTCTATTTGTGGCTCCATCCATAGCTCGCCTGAACCAGGACGCATAGAGGTCCCTGGAGATTTTACAGTCCTTGGGTTGGATCCCAAACTTAGAAAAATCAGACCTTCACCCTTCACCAAGGAAGAAGTTCTTTGGGATACTCCTGGACTCAGAAAAGAGAACATCTTTTCTACCCAGGGTGCGACAGCTAGACCTTGTTCAAAGGATTTCCAGGTTCAGGGATCAGAGAGCACCAACCCTGAGGGACTCAATGTCCATCCTAGGTTCACTTACAGCGTGCATCCAAGCTGTCTCCTGGGCTCAAGCCCATACTCGGATTCTTCAGTCCTATGTACTCCGGTGTTCAAAGAAGTGTCGGAATACACTGACCAAGAGAACCCCCCTTCCGGGTCATGCGAAGGCTTCTCTCCTATGGTGGCTGGACTACCAGAATCTCCAGCGGGTGTCAGCTGGGATGAGCTCCCCCTAAAAATCATCACCACAGATGCCAGTCAGAGAGGCTGGGGTGCTATAGTGGAGAAATCACACTTCAAGGGGGTATGGACTCCAGACGTCAGAGCCAGCTCCTCAAATGTGAGAGAACGGAAAGCAGTAGAGGAGGCGTTGAAAGCAGCATCAACCCTTGTCTGAAATCATCATGTACGTATCTGCTCAGACAGTGTGACTACAGTGGCCTACCTCCGACACCAAGGAGGCACGAAATACTTCAACCTAAAATAAGTAGCAGCAAGAATTTTTTCCTGGGCAGAGAAACATCTGTTGTCCTTATCAGCAGTACATCTAAGGGCATCGGACAATGCAGAGGCGGACTTCCTCAGCAGGAAGGATGTTTATCCTGGGGAATGGTGCCTAGACCAAACAGTATTTTTGTCTCTGGTGTCAAGGTGGGGAAATCCCGATGTGGACCTTTTTGCCAGCAGCCAAAACGCGAAGGTGGAAACATTTTTTTCCCTCAGTCCTATCGACAGAGCATGGGGAGTGGATGCCCTCTCCCATCCTTGGCAGTTTGGGCTGGCTTATGCCTTCCCACCGATTCTTATGATAGTGAGAACACTGCAGAAGATACGGGCAGAGCAAGTCACTACAATCCTGGTGGCTCCCATGTGGCCAGGGAGAAGCTGGTACGGAGCTCTACGGAACATGGCTCAGGAAGGCCCAATACTTCTGCCCCAGAGGGTCGGCCTCCTTCACCAAGGCCCTTTACTGCACACAGACCCGCATAAGATGAACCTTGCAGCCTGGTTACTGTAGCCGGAATTCTAAAGGCTAAAGGCCTTTCCGAGAAAGTGATTCAAACGCTACAGAAAAGTAGAAAACCAGTGACTAACGCCATTTACGGAAAGGTTTGGAGAAAAATTTCATCTTGGTGTTCCCCAGATACTACAAACCCCTTCCATCCTACTATCACACAGATCTTAGAGTTTCTTCAAGATGGCTTAGATCTAGGACTCACACCTAGTACACTGAAGGTTCAGGTGTCAGCACTCAGTTCATTTTACGATCAAGATCTGGCGAGCCATCGATGGATCAAACGATTCATGACCTCAGCAACTAGAATCCGTCCTAGACTCCGTAGTCATGTCCCTCCCTGGGACTTGAACCTAGTTCTTAAAGGCATAACCAAGGAGCCGTTTGAGCCTCTGTCATCCATGACTCTAAAAAGCCTAACACTGAAAACTGTGTTTTTGGTAGCAATTACTACCGCAAGGTGCATAGGAGAATTACAGGCCCTGTCAATACAAGAGCCATACTTGACCATCACAGAGGATAGCATCATCCTAAGATTAGATCCGTCCTTTGTGCCTAAGGTAGTCTCGAACTTTCATAGGTTCCAGGACATTGTATTGCCTTCCTTCTGTCCAAACCCCTCCAACGCGAAATAAGAAGTCTTCTACACCATCGATGTCTGTAGGGTAGTTCTCTTCTACCTCCAGAAGACAGAAAGTTGAAAGATTGACCAGAATTTATTCATTCAATTTCCCGGTCGGAATAAAGGCAAAAAGGAGGCAAGAAATACAATTGCAAATTGGATCAGGCAAGCTATTAGCCTCACATACTCGTCACAGAATGTTCCTCCTCCTACATCTCTGAAAGCCCACGCTACTCGTTCAGTATCAACATCATGAGCAGGAAGAGGGGACGCATCTTCTGAGCAGATATGCAGACCCGCCACCTGGTCGTCTGTCCATACATTCACCAGACACTATAGACTAAATTTCAACAGGGATTTAACGTTTGGCAGACCTGTTCTGCAGGCTGTTGTCCCTCCCTAAGAAATTAGTTGTTGGTATTTCTCCGATATGGCTGTGGTGGAAGGTGACTAGAGAAAATAGATGCTGGCCCCCTATTTGACTGGTATTCCAGTCCTTCAGAACAAAAAGTCAAACTCGTTTATTATATAGAGTCATTACAAACAGATTGATCTATTTCAAGTGTTTATTTCTGTTAATGTTGATGATTATGGCTTACAGCCAATGAAATCCCAAAAGTCATTATCTCAGTAAATTAGAATACTTTATAACACCAGCTTGAAAAATTATTTTAGCATCAGAAATGTTGGCCTACTGAAATGTATGTTCAGTAAATGCACTCAATACTTGGTCAGGGCTCCTTTTGCATCAATTACTGCATCAATGTGGTGTGACATGGAGGCGGTCAGCCTGTGGCACTGATGAGGTGTTAAGGAAACCCAGGTTGCTTTGATAGTAGCTTTCAGCTCATCAGCATTGTTGGGGGTCTGGTGTCTCTCATCCTCCTCTCTTAACAATACCTTATTGGACAGGTGCCAAGTCTAATTTTGTGAGAAGCACCTGTGTGTGTGTATATATATATATATATATATATATATATATAATATACACACACAGTATATATGTATATTTTGAGGTCGTGCACTCACGTGGAGGCCCACAGAGGTAGGAAAAAATGGGACCACAGTCTCTTTAATCCTCATTGGTTTATTGTAAGGCAGCATAAAGCAACTCGTGGGGAAAACAAACTCAGCCTTTCTGGCTAAAACAGGAACAAAATAACAAAAGAAAGCAAAATGGTGCAACACAGTCCATATGTTGCGGGTGGCACCCCGCTCTGGAGCTGCACAGATTCAGTCTGCGCTCGACAATGCACAAAGCCTCTGGAGACTCCTCTATCCAGGCTAGCTGACCCCACACTGCCTGTAAAGCTCAGTTATTTAAACCAAAGCCTGTGTCTTTCCCCATTATGTGATTGATCACATGATCATGGCCTCACGCAGGTCCTGGTAGGTCTGCCAGGGGATATAAAGTGGACCTTCTCCCACCCTCTCTATGAAGGTTCATATAAAACCAGCCCTTTTAATGCAACTTATCTCCTCACAACATGAAGTGTGCTGGAGAAAAATGCTCTAGTTTCATATCACTGACGCTGTTAGGTGCAGTGACACATATGTCCCCTCTCTCACCTTACCAGTGACCCTGTCACATATTCTCCTCCTCTGTCCAAAGTCGGGGGTTTTGGCACCTTCACTCGCTAGGCAGGTGAGTCTGGACAGGACATCTGCATTCCTTTGCAACTTTCCTGGCTTATTATCTACGTGAAAAGTGAACTCTTGGAGGCCCAAAAACCATCCCGTCACCCGATCATTCTTACCCTTCTTTTCCTTCAACCACCTCAGAGGGGCATGGTCAGATACCAGCTTAAACCTACGGTCTAGCAGGTAGTACCTCAGGGTATCCACAGCCCATGTTATGGCTAAGCACTCCTTTTCGACGATGGCATAGTTTCTTTCACATGAAGAGAGCTTCCGGCTCAGATACAGAATGGGATGCTCCTCCCCATTCACCTCCTGAGACAGCACAGCTCCCAAGCCGACTTCTGATGCTTCTGTCTGGACGATGAACTCGTTGCTGAAGTTTGGTGCGACCAGAACTGGATGCTTACATAGAGCCTGCTTCAGCTCCTGGAATGCCATCTCAGTCTCTTCCGGCCAGTTAATTAACGTCGACCTTGTGCCTTGAAGGAGGTCCATCAATGATGTGGCAATCATGGCGTACCTTGGGATAAACCACCGGTAGTAAGCCACAATTCCAAAAAACGCTCTAATTCACTTCTTGGAAAGGGGTTGTGGCCATTTCTGTATCGCCTCAATTTTGTTTATCTGGGGCTTGAACTCTCCCCTCCTTATGACATAGCCCAGGTATTTGGCCTCTTCCTTTCCGATGGCACATTTCTTTGGGTTGATGTTGAACCCCGCATTCCTCAATGAATCCAGAACAGCCTGTACATTTGGTAGATGACTACCCCAGTCCGGGCTGAAGACTACAATGTCATCCAGGTAGGCGGCGCCTTACCTCTTATTTGGAGCCAGGACTCGATCCATAGCCCTCTGAAAGGTTTCTGTATCGGAAACACCTATCATGCGTCGAGAAAGCCGTCTTCTCCTTAGCACTCTGGGACATGGGGATCTGCCAGTATCCCTTCGTCAAGTCGAGGGTTGTAATGAACCTTGTGGTTCCCAGTCTCTCAATGAGTTCGTCTACCTGAGGCATCGGAAACGCATCACATTTGGAGGCCTCATTCAGTTTGCGGTAATCATTGCAGAATTGCCACTCATCGTTGGGTTTCTTCACGAGGACGATTGGACTCGACCATCCGCTTTTTGACTCCTCGATCACCTAACATCCTCTTCACCTCATTGTATATTACCTCCCAACGTGCTTCGGGAATTCTATTGGAATTCTATAGGGCTTGAGGTTCACCCTAACATGTGTCTATGTCAACACATCATGCTCGGTCACCTGCATATATATGCCCTGGCAACTCAGAAAACAGGTCACGGTTCTGCTGCAACAGTTCCTGACACTGTTGTCTCTGGGCCGGTGTGAGAGTCTCTACAACAGTGATGTCATCCACTATGGCTTGGCGACTGGCTCCTAGGCAAAAGGTTTCCAGCGGCTCTCGATCTCGCCATGGCTTGAGCAAGTTCAAGTGGTATATTTGGTGTTGCTTCCTTCGGCCTGCTGGTGTACCTTATAATTCACTTCGCTCAGTTTCTCCACCACCTCCTATGGGCCTTTCCACTTGGCTAGGAATTTACTCTCTTCTGTGGGAATAAACAGAAGCATGCGGTCCCCAAGCTGGAACTGCCTCACTCTCGCTGACCGGTTGTACACCCTTGCTTGGGCTTCCCGCGCCTGCAGAAGATGCTCCTTCACGATTGGCATCACCTTCGCAATCCTCTGCTGTAACTGGGCTACATGCTCTATGTTGTTCTGGTATGGCGTGACCTCAGCTTCCCAGGTTTCCTTGGCAATGTCCAAGAGCCATTTCGGATGTCGACTATACAGGAACTCGAACACTGAGAAGCCAGTAGAAGCTTGTGGCACTTCTCTGATTGAGAAGAGCAGGAACAGAAGCACATAGTCCCAGTCTTGGCCATCCTTATACGATATGATACGATACGATACACTTTATTGATCCCGAGGTATTATGGTATCACAGCAGCGTTACAACAGCAATAAAAACAAAACATTAAGAACAGCATTACTACATTACAAACAGCATTACATAGAGTAATTACCAGACACAGATCTTGCACATGACTAACCCCAATATGTAACAAGCAAAGGTACACATATCTCTGATCATTTCCATTAGTGTGCCAGCCCTAGCTCATAGCCATCTTTCACCCTTAGTGAATTATTATACATCCCCATAGCAGTAGGCACAAACGATTTCCTGAATTTCTCCTTCTTGCACTTTAGTAGGATTAGACGGCTACTGAATGTGCTCTTCTGATTCAAGAACAGCCCATATAGTGAGTGTGTATTATTGTGCATTATAGCCCTACACTTCTTCTGAATCCTATCCTCCAGGACCTCCTCAAAAGAGTCAAAATGGAGGCCAACAGCTGCACTTGCCTTCTTGATAAGTTTGTTGAGCTTATTAGCGTCAGCTAATCGCACACCGCTGCCCCAGCAGATGATAGCAAAAGAGATGGCGCTTGCTACAACAGACTGGTAGAACATTTCCAGCATTTTACAGCACACATTGACCGACCTGAGCTTCCGCAGAAAGTACAGTCTGCTCATTCCCTTCTTTTGAACCTTCTCTGTATGACACCTCCAATCAAGTTTGCTGTCAAGGTGAACCCCCAAATATTTGTAGCTCTCAACCCTCTCCACCTCCTGGCCAGCAATAGTGATCAGTAAGTAATCATCATTTCTCCATCTATAACTCACCACCATCTCCTTGGTTTTCTTTACATTTAGTTCTAGGCAGTTAGTCTGGCACCAATCCACGAAGTCAGAAACCACCCTTCTATATTCCTCCTCTCCCCAGTCCCCCACAATACCTTCTACATTCACTGAGTCATCTGAGAATTTTTGGAGGTGACAGAGATCGGATTTATACTGAAAGTCAGCTGTATACAATGTGAAGAGGAAGGGTGACATCACTGTACCCTGAGGGGCTCCCACCCTGCTCCATACTCTGCCAGATACCACCTCCCCCATCCTTACAAACTGCGGCCTGTCCGTCATGTCAGTTAGTCGCTTATCCAGTTCACCATCCCCTCATCCACTGCCATATCAGTCAACTTCCTGATTAGTTTTATTGTCACTGGTTGTTTGCTGACAGCAGGTTGGTAAGATGGAGACAATAGTATGAGATTGTGGTCGGATTTCCCCAGGGGGGGCAATGCAGATGATGAATAGGTGTCTTTAACATTTGCATAGAGGAGATCCAATATACTGCTGTCCCTTTGTGACGTCTGCCTGCGGTCTGGACTGCAGCCAGACAGCACCCCGAGAAACACTGATACCCTTTACCCCTATACAGGGATCTGGATTTATAGCAGAGCCCAGGAGGCACTGTCTGAATAGGAGCAATGACCAGAGCAGGACGGTCGCCAGAAAGGTGTTCCAATACAGGACACAGAGGCAATGATATCCGAGACTAAACCAGTCAGGCAGCAACGGTACAAAAACAGTAGACAGTAGCAGAGTCAGATTCCAGGCCGAAGCCAGAGTCATAAACCAGGAGAGTCGCAGAGGTACAGAATCGTTAGGCAGAAGCAGAGTCAGAATCCAGGCCGAAGTCAGAGTCATAAACCAGGAGAGTCGCAGAGGTACAGAATCGTTAGGCAGAAGCAGAGTCAGAATCCAGGCCGAAGTCAGAGTCATAAACCAGGAGAGTCGCAGAGGTACAGAATCGTTAGGCAGAAGCAGAGTCAGAAGTCCAGGCAAAAGTCAGAGTCAGTCAACAGCAATTCACACAGTAACACGCAGGGGAACCAAGAATATATCCGGCGGCTTGCAAGCCCAGTCCAAAGGTATTTGAGGGATCAGGTCATCCCTCACAGGCTCCCGGGCTGATGATGTCATCAGGACCGCCCCCAGGACCAGACCTGATGACGATGCACCAACCCCTTCATGACTGACAGAGGAGCGGAGTCTGTGTCCACTAGACGCCTGCGCAGAAGCCCTTTCACTGTTGCCGCCATTACTCGGGCGCGAGCCACGGCGCCTCACAGTGGGTGAGGGTGGAACAGCAGGCCCCGAATTCGACGAAGACATGTCAGTCCGGCGCCTCCTGGTAGCCGAGGCCTGGACAGCAGGCCCCGAGCCCGAGGGCGGCGTGACAGTCCGTCGCCTCCTAGTGGCTGAGGGCGGAACAGCAGGCCCCGAGTCTGACGGTGACGTGACACCCTTGTTGCACAATTAACATATTGATAGAACTTTGGAAGAGCCTTTGAGATCATGACTCTGTTAAAATCCACAGAGATTAATAATAACAAGTTTGGGTGCTTTGTCTGAAGGTGAGCCAAGACCCCCAGCAATACTTCCCTAGCTGCCTCTTGGCTAGCAGATGGAGGTATATACATGATTATTGCAATACAAATGGAGAATTCTCTAGGTAAATAGTAAGGCCTGAGGCCAACTGCTAAAAGTTCAACGTTTTGACAGCAATGACTTTCCTTAACAGTTATGTGCCGCTGATTACAAAATCTGTTATTAATATATAATATAACCCCCCACCCTTATATTTACCACACCTAGCCTTGTCTCTATCAGCCTGAACCATTTGAAACCCTGGAATCGAGACACTTGAATCAGGAACGTCCCCATGTAACCAGGTTTCTGTAAAGCACATAAGACTGCATTCCTTGAACTCCGTCTGGGTTTTACACAGAGCTAGCAGTTCATCTGTTTTATTCCCCAGCGAGCGCACATTGCCCATGATGATTGATGGTACTGTGGCGCCCCCAGGAGTATGGTCGCCACAGTGGCATTACCTTCCTCCTAGGGAGTGTGATGTCATGCTTGGAAGCAATAAAGGGTCTCTCTGTCAGGCAAATACAACACACAGCACAGTTCCCACTCCAGGCCAGCAGAGGGAGCTCTGAACCAAAATTGGGGGAAGAGCTGCTCTCTGGGGGCCAGGAAGGGGAAGTTTAGTTCAATTCGTGTGAGGAGGGAAAAGTGTGTGGACGTGGAAAGAAGAGCTGGAGGATTGAGCAGAGTTCGGGCTCACTCCTAGCGTAGCGCATGTTCCGGAGTCCGGTCTCCGAGGCTGTATGGATACTGATGGTCCTGCAGCAGAAACCGGAGGAATAAGCAGCTGTAAATGCTCTGTTCCCAACTAAGACTCAGAGGCACAACAGCAATGTGTGAGCCAGAAGAAGGAGGCTACAGCTGTCTGCCATACGAGGGGGTTCTAAAAGAGAGCAAGCAAGGGGAACTTCAGTGTAACTCAGTACTGCAAGTACCTCAGACAAGTGCTAGAAAGGAGACTACACAACCCATCTGGATAGAGAGATTCCTAAGTTGCTTCCAGGCTGATCAACCCCTGTTCCATCTGTAATCTGGGTCCTGGACTGCACTTACAAAGCAAAGTAAAGGTAACGGAAACTGCAGCCTGTTGTGTCATTGCCTTCTTCCTGCAACCCCTTCAGCACTACTACATCTCTGTGCCTAACACTGCACCCTCTTCCTCAACACCTATTTCTACTGCCCTGGGACTACAGCTCTACCTGTGGGGAGCTATTACATCTTGCTGCCTTATACCATCTGTCCCAGAGGATCTGCCTGCAGTGTCGGCTTAGCCCCTTCATTGCCGAGCACCACAGGTGGCATCACGTATCATCCATTTATAAACTTTAACCAGCCACGCTTAACCCCTTTTACATGGACGCCCAGGGCCACGGATCGGGTCACCGCTACTGTGATGCTTCCCTCTGAGATACCGGCCCGGTACCGAGTACCCCACTGCCCTGTCGGGCGATCCATTTTGGCGTCACGAACAGGATTTAAGAAGCCCGGTGTCCCCGGGTCCTGTGTGCCAGAGACTTTGTGTATGCCATAGGTCTATTGCGCCATTGCCGCCATATTGCGTGCGCAGGAAGCAAAAGGGGTGGGCCGTCATGGGCGGAGTCAGCCAGAGAGCGCGAAAAGTGAAGTGCTGCGTGGGAAGAGACCAGCGCGCAGGAAGTGAAAGCAGAGGCCTGCAGTCCCGGCATCCCCCCGATCATCCAGCCTGCGGAACGGTAACCGGTAAGCCAGCACATCCCAGGGCCTGGCCAACGTTAACTAGGGGGGAGGAGAATGTCAGAGGCAAGAGAAGATGCAGCAGTGAACGCCACCGCACCCCCCACAGCGCTGCAAGATGCAGGGGCCAGTGCAGCTGCGGCCCCAATGGTACCGCAGAATCCAGCGGCCAGCGCCGCTTCCAGAGCGCAGCAGGAACAAGCTCCCATCACAGCAGTCCCCATAATGCCGCTGTCCATGCCCTATATACCGGGAGCAGCCTGGTTACCGCAATACTCAGGGGAGTCACATACCCTGAGTGAATTTAAAGAGAGACTGTGCAGTTTGTTTGAGGTGTATCCTCTGTCTGAAAGCCAGAAAGTGAACATCCTTATTGGGCAGCTAACTGGTGCAGCGCAAAGGGAAGTAAAAGTCTGGCAGGACACTGATAAAGAGACTTAAAAAGATTCTGGCTAAGCTAAAGGCCCCGTCACACATAGCGATCTCGCTAGCGAGATCGCTGCTGAGTCACAATTTTTGTGACACAACAGCGATCTCACCAGCGAGATCGCTGTGTGTGACAGCGATCAGTGACCGGCCCCCCTGCCGGTATCGCTGATAGCTGCAGGAAAGGCCAGGACTTTTTTTGGGTCGCTGGTCTCCCGCTGGCCACCACGCATCGCTGCGTGTGACAGGCGGGAGACCAGTGATCTGCTGGTAACTAATGTACACATCGGGTATCCAAGGGATGTGCGTCCCTGAGATACCCGATGTGTACGTTAGTTACCAGCGCGCTGATGCAGGGAGCAGGTAACAAAAGTACACATCGGGTATCTAGGGACGCACGTCCCTTGGATACCCGATGTGTACGTTAGTTACCAGCTTCCTGCATCAGCGCGCTGGTTACTAACGTACACAGCGTCGCCGGGCGCTGGGCGTCGCTGTGCTGATCGCTGGTGAAGCTGTCTGTTTGACAGCTCACCAGCGATCACATAGTGATTCACCAGCGATCCTGACACATTGATATCGTTGTAAGGATCGCTGGTGAGTCGCTATGTGTGACTCCAGCCTAAGAAGCACCTTTGACACTGCAGCTGAAATAAAAATGAGATTCTTTGGGTGTAAGCAGAGAGCGCAGGACAGTATACGGGACTATGCTCTTAACCTGCAGGAGGCGCTGCGAGCCATAAAGCAGATTGACCCAGACAGTGTGAAAGATGGAGACAGACTGTTAAAGGAGCAGTTTATTGAGGGACTCCTATCCAGTACCCGCAGAGCACAGCTGCGCATCATAGCCCTACAAAACCCTGACCTAGACTTTGAAGACTTTAAAGACAGGGCTATCTGGGTGCTGCATGAACCAAATGTCAGCCGTCCAGCGCCCCCTAGGCGCCCAGCGATCACATACCACCAAGAAGCAGCATCTTTCCCACCCAGTCCTGTGGGGGCTGATGCACAGACTCTGGATAATGATCCAGCTACAGAACTGCACCTTCAGGTCCAAGAGCTGGCCAAAAGTATGGCTGCACTTGCCAAAACTGTGCAGTCCATGCAGGTGTCCTCAAAGGAGAAGATCCAGCTGGCCTCCAGTCCAGGGGATGTCCCGTGGATACAGAAGAAGTGGATCCCGCCACTCCGAGGGAGAGACAACGATCACTATGACCAGAATGGACGTCCCATCTGTTGTCGCTGCTGCAAGGCAGGCCACATCGCAAGATTCTGCCACCCTGGGGCAGAGGGCCAACCCCCAGGAGTAGGACCACAAGGCCCAAAGAACTGGCGAGCCAAGTATGTTGGAGGGCGACCGGTCCTCCCAGTGGTGATTGACGGCATCCCCATGAATGCTTTGCTGGACACTGGCTCTCAGGTGACAACTATGCCATATATCCTTTACAAGCGGTATTGGGCGGACTCTGAACTTACTCGCGGCCCAAGTGATAAACTGACAGTAGTTGCCAGCAATGGTCAGTCTTTGCCGCAAGTAGGATGTAAAGAGATTACCATTAAAGTGGGGCGAGTAGAGTTAAAATCTCAAGGTCTAATAGTTGTAGACATTGATGGACGAGAATGTAACCCAATGATGACCTTAGGTACTAATGTGATTGAAAATTGTCTTGCCGAGGTTATTATTTTGTTGCAACAGGTAGCCGAGACTGCAGGTTCCAGTGAACAACGAGTCCTGCAGAAGGAGATCAAGGCCCTGATGCAAAGACAGCAGGTAGAACTGTCTGGCGGAGAAATTGGCAGCGTCAGAGTGAGTGATTCTTTCCTCATTGCCATACCCCCCCAGATGTGAAATGTTAATTTGGTGTCGGGCAGCCATCGGCCTCAGAGTAAAGGATTACCAAGCATTGGTAGAGCCAGTGTACTCTGATAGCCGGCCCACTGTCCTGACAGCCAAAGGGGTAGTTGATGTCCACAAAGGGAGAGTACCTGTACGCCTTTTGAATTGTGGGGAAGAGGAGGCCACATTACCTCGGTATGCCACAGTTGCTAAGCTGCTTACCGTCAGTAACAACGCAATACAGGAAGCAAAGCCCTTGGTCTCATCCGACCAGGCAGGGGACAATGGCTCTGTAAAGCAGCTGGAGGAGTGGTGTCAGCAACTGCAGGTGGGAACTGACTCCACCCCTTCATACCAAAAGAGTGGGGTTTACCGAGTGACTCAGGAGTATGAACGGGAATTCAGTAAACACCCCCTAGACTTTGGAAAGGTAAAAGGGGTTCAACACCATATCCCCACTGGAGATCATCCACCCATTAAAGAAAGGTACCAACCTATACCCCCAACACAATATCAATGTGCCAAAAGTATGTTGCAGGAAATGAAGGAAGCTGGGGTGATCAGAGATAGTTGTAGCCCCTGGGCAGCCCCAATAGTCTTTGTGAAAAAGAAAGATGGTACCATGAGAATGTGTGTTGATTACCGAAAAATGAACAGCATTACACATAAAGATGCCTGCCCATTACCCAGAATTGAGGAGTCATTAGCCGCACTTAAAACTGCTAACTATTTTTCCACCTTAGATCCAACTAGTGGGTATTGGCAGGTTCCCGTGGCAGAGGCAGACAAGGAGAAAACAGCGTTTACTACACCAATGGGTCTCTGCGAGTTCAACTACATGCCGTTCGGGCTCTGCACCGCACCAGGGACATTCCAATGGCTAATGGAATGCTGTCTTGGACACAAGAACTTTGAGACAGTCCTGTTGTACCTTCATGATGTCATTGTTTTCTCCAAGACTTATGAAGACCATCTGAAGCACCTGCCTGAGGTGTTTGAAGCCTTGTCCAACTTTGGCCTGAAAGTGAAGCCTTCCAAATGCCACCTCCTGAAGCCCAAGGTACAGTACATCGGTCATGTAGTGAGTGCAGAAGGTGTGGGACCAGATCCTGACAAAGTTACTGTCATCCAGGACTGGTAGAAGCCCAGCAACCTCCATGAAGTACGTCAATTCCTCGGGTTGGTAGGCTACTACCGAAGGTTCATCAAAGGCTTCACTGAGATAGCCACCCCTATGCAAAATCGTCTGGTGGGCCAGCCCAAGAAAGCCAGGAAGAAGAGTCCTACATTTGAATGGAATGAGGAACTGGAGAGGTCCTTCACTCGACTGAAGATGGCTCTCACAGGAGATGAAGTTCTGGCCTACCCAGATTATGACCAACCATTTGTTCTGTATACTGATGCCAGCAACGTGGGACTGGGAGTAGTACTGTCACAGGTACAGAATGGCAAAGAAAGAGTGATCTCCTACGCCAGCAGGAAGCTTCGTCCTACTGAAAGGAAGCCTGACAACTACAGTTCCTTCAAACTGGAGTTCCTCGCCATAGTCTGGGCTGTGACTGAATGATTCAAGCATTACCTAGCTTCAGCCAAGTTTACCATCTTCACGGACAACAACCCGTTGACTCATTTGGAAACGTGGAGATCTTTGACGCAGGTTACGGGCTCACGTATTTTGGCCAAAATATCAGCTAATACTCCACATTTTTTGTAAATGTGTTTTTTGCACTTTTTTCAGGGTGCAGTTGGACCCATTTGGTCTTGTAAACTGCGGTGTCTGTCCCCATGGCATGCATTTTGATAGTGCTGGGCCAGCCCGCCTGAGCTAATAGAAGGGTGTCACTACTAGGCTGGCCTGGATGCTGTGCGGGCCATGGTGTGAACAGCGCCGCATACAAGTTTTTTGTGCATCAATATACCAGGCAACCGCCCCCTCCATTCATTGGTAGGCTGCGAGCGGGTGTTTTCATCGGTATTTTTGCACCTGTGTTATCTTAATTATATGGGTCCACTGCATCCTGATAGTGCATTTGTCTGGAGGCCTGTACGGGTAAACCTTGTTGCTTCATTGCTATTTTCTGTTATTGGAGGATTTTTAAGTCCTCTTTCTGTGCCGTGCTGTATTAGTATTTAGTATTTAGTGTTAGGTACCCGTAAACGTGGAGATCTTTGACGCAGGTTACGGGCTCACGTATTTTGGCCAAAATATCAGCTAATACTCCACATTTTTTGTAAATGTGCTTTTTGCACTTTTTTCAGGGTGCAGTTGGACCCATTTGGTCTTGTAAACTGCGGTGTCTGTCCCCATGGCATGCATTTTGATAGTGCTGGGCCAGCCCGCCTGAGCTAATAGAAGGGTGTCACTACTAGGCTGGCCTAGATGCTGTGCGGGCCATGGTGTGAACAGCGCCGCATACAAGTTTTTTGTGCATCAATATACCAGGCAACCGCCCCCTCCATTCATTGGTAGGCTGCGAGCGGGTGTTTTCATCGCTATTTTTGCACCTGTGTTATCTTAATTATATGGGTCCACTGCATCCTGATAGTGCATTTGTCTGGAGGCCTGTACGGGTAAACCTTGTTGCTTCATTGCTATTTTCTGTTATTGGAGGATTTTTAAGTCCTCTTTCTGTGCCGTGCTGTATTAGTATTTAGTATTTAGTGTTAGGTACCCGTAAACGTGGAGCTCTTTGACGCAGGTTACGGGCTCACGTATTTTGGCTAAAATATCAGCTAATACTCCACATTTTTTGTAAATGTGTTTTTTGCACTTTTTTCAGGGTGCAGTTGGACCCATTTGGTCTTGTAAACTGCGGTGTCTGTCCCCATGTCATGCATTTTGATAGTGCTGGGCCAGCCCGCCTGAGCTAATAGAAGGGTGTCACTACTAGGCTGGCCTGGATGCTGTGAGGGCCATGGTGTGAACAGCGCCGCATACAAGTTTTTTGTGCATCAATATACCAGGCAACCGCCCCCTCCATTCATTGGTAGGCTGCGAGCGGGTGTTTTCATCGGTATTTTTGCACCTGTGTTATCTTAATTATATGGGTCCACTGCATCCTGATAGTGCATTTGTCTGGAGGCCTGTACGGGTAAACCTTGTTGCTTCATTGCTATTCCCTCACTTGGAAACTGCCAAACTAGGTGCGCTGGAGCAGCGATGGATGGCCCGGCTGTCTAACTATGAATTCACCATCAAGTACCGAGCAGGGCACAAGAATGCTAATGCTGATGCGCTGTCCAGAATGCCCAATCTGCCAGATGTAGGAGAAGACCCTGAGGCACTCGAAGAAATAGAGTTACCTGCCTTCCACCGGCCAATTGCGGCCCAACGTGCCCAAGGAGTGAGGAAACAGACGGTCTATCGTGAAAGAGGCCACCCTAAATCCATTGCCTCATCATGACTGGGCAGAAACACAGGATAGTGACCCCACAGTCCGCCTGGTAACGGAGCTACTGTCACAAGCTGACTCATACCCAGGTCCAGATGCTCCTGAGGAAACCCAGCAGTTGTGGAAGGAAAGAGGCAGGCTGTTCCTCTATGAGGGAAAGCTGTGCCAGAGGAGTATCAATGCCCGCTCTCATGAGTTGGTCTGGCAGGTGGTAGTCCCAAAGAGGGAGGCATCAATGGTCTTGGAAGCATACCACAATGGAGCTGGACACTTCGGATGGAAGAAGTTGGAGGCCTTGCTCCAGGAGAGATTCTATTGGGCTGGTATGAGGAAGGTAATTGAAAATTGGTGCCGGGAGTGTGGACAATGCAACCTGCGCAGGAAGGACCGTAACAACCAGCGAGCTCATTTGCAGCCAATAATAACCAAACAACCACTTGAGATGGTCACCCTGGACCATGTGAAGCTGGTCCCAAGCCGTTCAGGCTACGCTTATGCTCTTACCATCGTTGACCACTTCTCGAGATTCCTGGTAGTCGTGCCTGTCAAGGATCAAACAGCCAGGACAGCAGCCAGAGCATTCCAACAGCACTTTTGTCGACCACACGGATATCCCGAGCTAGTGCTTACAGATCAAGGTCCAGCCTTTGAGGCAGAAGTGTTCCAGGAATTCTGTAACTTGTATGGTTGCAAGAAGATCAGGACAACACCGTACCATCCACAGACCAATGGCATGTGTGAAAAGATGAATCAGGTGGTAATCGATCTACTGAAGACCTTGCCTTTGGAAGAGAGGAATCTGTGGCCAGAGAAGTTGCCAGATCTGGAGACCTCTACAATCACATTCCTGTGAATTCCACCAACTGCACTCCAGCCTACCTAACGAGAGCAAGACCTGACAAGCTGCCTATTGATTTTGATATGGGAGTCCTTACACCTGAGGTGACATCACCAGATGCTGACTGGGACACAGAGAGGCAGCAGCAATACCGAAGAGTACAAGAGTTTGTAGAAAAGAGTCTAGCTCAGGCGAGCCAAAAACAAGAAAAGAACTACAATCAACATGCACCTGCATTTCCCTTGTCACCAGGAGAACAAGTCCTAAAGAGGAAACAGGAGGATGCATAAATTGGATGACCAATGGGAAGCTGAACCCTACACCGTCTTACCAAGTTTACTTTTCAAGTTTATGTGCCTACAGAGACTCTGTAAGAACCCTTTTCGAAGATCTTATTTTGTTTTGATGGACAATTGGACCACAAGACTATGTGTGGTCAAAACTCTACTTGTACATAGTTTACCAATTGCTCAGGAAATGGGCCATGGACATTGACGCATGGACTAATCGTCATCAGGACTATTTTTGAGCTTTGGGTTTTTGTAATTTTTCATTTTTGAAATCTTGTTACATTTACAATTGCTCATTTGTTAATATGTTCTGCATGTTTTCTTCAGTCCGGGAGAACTGAATTGCACTAGGGGGGAATGTGGCGGCCCCAGGAGTATGGTTGCCTGGTTGCCACAGTGGCATTACCTTCCTCCTAGGGAGTGTGATGTCATGCTTGGAAGCAATAAAGGGTCTCTCTGTCAGGTAAATACAACACACAGCACAGTTCCCACTCCAGGCCAGCAGAGGGAGCTCTGAACCAAAATTGGGGGAAGAGCTGCTCTCTGGGGCCAGGAAGGGGAAGTTTAGTTCAGTTCGTGTGAGGAGGGAAAAGTGTGTGGACGTGGAAAGAAGAGCTGGAGGATTGAGCAGAGTTCGGGCTCACTCCTAGCGTAGCGCATGTTCCGGAGTCCGGTCTCCGAGGCTGTATGGATACTGATGGTCCTGCAGCAGAAACCGGAGGAATAAGCAGCTGTAAATGCTCTGTTCTCAACTAAGACTCGGAGGCACAACAGCAATGTGTGAGCCAGAAGAAGGAGGCTACAGCTGTCTGCCATACGAGGGGGTTCTAAAAGAGAGCAAGCAAGGGGAACTTCAGTGCAACTCAGTACTGCAAGTACCTCAGACAAGCGCTAGAAAGGAGACTACACAACCCATCTGCATAGAGAGATTCCTAAGTTGCTTCCAGGCTGATCAACTCCTGCTCCATCTGTAATCTGGGTCCTGGACTGCACTTACAAAGCAAAGTAAAGGTAACGGAAACTGCAGCCTGTTGTGTCATTGCCTTCTTCCTGCAACCCCTTCAGCACTGCTACATCTCAGTGCCTAACACTGCACCCTCTTCCTCAACACCTATTACTAGAGTTGAGCGAAACTTGTTGGTCAAATTCATAAGTCGCCGACTTTCGCTAAAGTCGGGTTTCATGAAACGAAACCCGACCATAGCGTGAGGTCGGCCACGAGGTCAACGACCAGAGCGCCAAAGTCGCGCTTCAAATTATGCTTCCAGCGCCCTTTTTCAGCCAATGATGGACGCACACTGTGGGCAACATGATGACATGGGCATCGGTCACCACCATCTTTGAGAAGGGCATGCAAGTGATTGGATTGCTTTGTGTGGCGTCACAGGGGCTATAAAAGGTCGTGCACGCCACCGCCATCTTACTTCTGCCGATCTTAGCATAGGGAGAGGTTGCTGCTGCCATACTTGGACTGAGAGCATCTTTGTCAGCCTCCTAAAATCTCTAGGGAGCTTCCAATTCTCCCCAATACTATATACACACCTTGTGCATGGTCATACACCTGACTATTTCAGCCTGTTCAATTGAGGTGTAATCTATAGTGGGCCTGAGATAATAGTTCAGCCTCCTAAAATCTCTAGGGAGCTTCCAATTCTCCCCAATACTATATACACACCTTGTGCATGGTCATACACCTGCCTATTTCAGCCTGTTCAATTGAGGTGTAATCTATAGTGGGCCTGAGATAATAGTTCAGCCTCCTAAAATCTCTAGGGAGCTTCCAATTCTCCCCAATACTATATACACACCTTGTGCATGGTCATACACCTGCCTATTTCAGCCTGTTCAATTGAGGTGTAATCTATAGTGGGCCTGAGATAATAGTTCAGCCTCCTAAAATCTCTAGGGAGATTCAAGTTCTCCACAATACTATATACACCTTGTACCTTGATTTACAGTACCATATAGCTGGTGGTATTTTGGGTACATTTTTCCAAAAATGAGGAAGTATGGTGGAAGAGGCCGTGGAAGTGGGCGGGGGTTGCCAGCTGGTACTGATGGTGGTGGTGCATCTGCTGGTAGTGGCAAAAGCACAATAGCACCTAAGGCAGGAGGTGTTGAGCCTGCGTCATGGTCTGGTTCCACAAGGCCTCGAAGGCTCCCTTTTCTGGGAGTAGGTAAACCGCTTTTAAAGCCGGAGCTTCAGGAACAAGTTTTGGCTTACATTGCTGACACAGCCTCCAGCTCTATCGCCTCCTCTTCTGAAGTTTCAAAAAATAAAAGCACTGAGTCGTCAGTGGAGGCTCCTGGTCAGGAACAACACCTTTCCTTGTGTCCTTCACCCCTACCAAAAGTGAAGGATGCGGCAAGCCACACTACAGATTACTCCATGGAGCTCTTTTCACATACCATGCCTGGGTTATCAAGTCAAATCGTGAATTCCCCAGTCCAAGATGAATCTGACATGGAGTGCACTGATGCACAGCCACTGCTAGATTTTTCTGCTGGTACATTCACTCAGAGCACTATATTGTCCTCGCAGTGTACTGAGCCAGAATCTGACCCTGATGAAACTCAGGTGCCCCTTCCTGCATACTATTCCACCTTACACGGTGACACAGAGGAAGGTGCACATGAAATTGAAGAGGAGGTGATGGATGACCCAGTTGTTGACCCAGATTGGCATCCACTGGGGGAAGAGGGTGCCGCTGCCAATAGCTCAGAAGAGGAGGAGGAGGATCCGCAGCAGGCATCGACATCGCAACAGCTGTTATCTGGCAGGCCCGTAGCAGTCCAAAAACGGTTTACAAAAACCCAAAGAGTTGCAGGACAGCTTGGCCAGATGGTCAAATTAGCACAGCGTGCAAGGCCTCAAAATGTCTTCCATAGTAGGAAGAGTGCAGTGTGGCACTTTTTTGAACAAAATCCTAATGATCAGGCAAAGGTTATCTGTAAGAAGTGCGCAAAGACCTTTAGCCGAGGGAAAAATCTGAGAAATTTGAATACCAGTTGCATGCTTAGACATTTAACCACCATGCACTTGCAAGCGTGGACGGACTACCAAACCTCACGTACCACATGTGCACCTGCTCCGAATGACGGTAGTCAGCAACTCTACATCACTTCCCCCACTGTAAGCCCACCGGTTAGCACACCACCAGCAGCAAATGTTGAGGTGTCATCGCAAGGCCAAAGCAGTCAGGGAATCACAATGTTATTGCTACGAAAGACTGAATCTAGGCCATCAGCAAGATCACAAACACCATCACCAACCCTCTCTCAGTCCGCCATGTCCACCGCTAGTTCCACCATATGCAGCTCTCAAGTCCAGCTCACCCTACCAGGACTCTCAATAGGACAAGAAAGTACTCATCCTCACATCCGCGTACACAGTGTTTGAACGCCCACATTGCCAAACTAATCTCGTTAGAGATGATGCCTTACCGGTTGGTTGAAAGCGAATCTTTCCGCGAGCTCATGGCCTACGCAGTACCACGCTATGACCTACCCAGTGGGCACTTCTTTTCTCAAAAAGCCATCCCAGCCCTCCACCTGCATGTGAAAGACCGCATTGTCCATGTACTCAAGCAATCAGTGAGTGGAAAGGTGCACCTCACAACAGATGCATGGTCCAGTAGGCATGGCTAGGGCCGTTATGTGTCCATCACTGCGCACTGGGTTAATGTGGTGGATGCAGGGTCCACAGGGGACAGCAGCAGTGGGACAGTGCTGCCTAGCCCACTGTATAGGAAACAGTTGGCTGTAGGCGTTTGACCCTCCTCCTCCAGAAGCGAAAGCTCGTCCACAGAGAGCAGTCACACGAGCACTCCATCCGCAGCTGCCAGTGTTGCACACGAGGTGTCCCACTATAGAACAGCTAGTGGTAAGCGTCAGCAGGCTGTGTTGAAGATGATGTGTTTGGGCGACAACAGACCCACCGCGGAGGTACTAGCCGACTACTTGCAGCGACAAACTGAGTCATGGCTGGGCAGTCTACATCTTGAGGAAGGCAAGGTAGTTAGTGATAACGGCCGGAATTTTGTTTCAACCATAGCCCTTTCAAAACTCAGACACATACCTTGCCTGGCTCACACCTTGAACCTGGTGGTGCAGGGCTTCCTCAATAATTATCCAGAGTTAACAGCCCTGCTCTATAAGGTGCGAAGACTGTGCTCGCACATCTGCCGGTCGCCCGTACACTCCAGTCGTATGCAGAAGCTGCAGTGATTGCTCCACCTCCCCAAGCACTACCTAATTATCGACATTGCAACAAGGTTGAACTCCACCCTGTACATGGTTCAGAGGCTGTGCGAACAGAGGCAGGTTGTAATGCATTTGTGGGAGGATACACAGGCAGGCAGTTTGAAGGCAGACATGGAGTTGTCTGGTGTGCAGTGGTCAAAGCTGAAAGACCTCTGTAAAGTCCTTCAGTGTAGGTTGCCCGAAAAATGGATCGCTTTTTTCCAATTACTCCATTTTCAGCTGCTGAATGTCCAACATCAACATATGCCATTTTTTCAACGAACCGAACCGAACTCGAACACTAGCGGGGTGGCTCAACACTACTCCTGATATATAGACGTACATTTTTAATGTTTAAACTATGCTATATATACCTGGTATCTGGTGATACTGTACCCTTTCTGCCAGGAAGTCCTCCTCCACCCACCACTCTAAGTGTATCATTGACACCTGGAACATTGGCCCACATGTGTGATTATTTCTTGCGGATCTTCTTTTTATATTGTGGTGTGATCCATCCTGAGCATGTGAGAGTCCTGCAATTTATATGTAGATTTAAAAATTACCCCAACACTGTATACAGCTCTACGCTTGTGATATATTACCCATTTACTGCTTTTTATATTCTGGTCTAATCCAAACCGACCAAGTGAGAGTCTGTTTCTGACTGTGGAAATAAATACTGAGCTTGACAATGACCCCTACACTGTGTACAGCTGTACGCTTCAGATGCATTACTGTTTTTTGGCTTTTTATATTGTATTGTAATCCATACTGAGCCTGAGAGCGTCTGTGTCTGCCTCCTGAAATATATATGGAGATTTGGAATGTTTAAACTATACTATATATACCTGTATCTGATGATACTGTGCCCTTTTTCTACTTTTTATATTCTTGTCTAATCCATACTGAGACTGTGAGCGTCTCTGTGTGACTCTTGAAATATATAGGGAGATTGACAATTATCCTTTGACTGTTTAGAGCTGTACACTTGTGATACAGTACCATATATCTGATGTTATTTTGGGTACATTTTCTCCAAAATTTGAAAGTATGGTGGAAGAGGCCGTGGACGTGGACATGGGGAGGCCAGCTGGTACTGATGGTGGTGGTGCATCTGCTGGTAGTGGCAAAAGCACAATAGCAGCTAAAGCAGGAGGTGTTGAGCCTGCATCATGGTCTGGCTCCAGAACGCCTGGAAGGCTACATTTTCTGGGAGTAGGTTAACCGCTTTTAAAGCCGGAGCATCAGGAACTGGTTTTGGCTTACATTGCCGAAACAGATTCCAGCAAATATGCCCTCCTCTTCTGAAGTTTCGAAAAATGCAAGCACTGAGTCATCAAGTGCTGGCTCCTGGTCAGGAAGAACCCCTTTCCTTGTGTCCTTCACCCCCACCAAAAGTGAATGATGCAGCAGGCCACACTTCACATTAGTCCTTGTAGCTCTTTCCCACATACCATGCCTGGGTTATCAAGTCAAATCGTGAATTCCTCAGTCCAAGATGAATCTGACATCGAGTGTGGGTGGCCAGCCAGGGCAGTGGGGTTAATCGGTACCGGGCCAGTGTCTCAGAGGGATGTGTCACGGTGGTGGTGACCCGGTCCGTGGGCATGGGCGTCCATGCAAAGGGGTGAATAACGTCTATAAGTGAATGATACGTGACGCCACCTGTGGTTTCTGATCAGATTGACCAGCGCTGCAGTGTCACTTCTCTGGGACAGATGTTGTGGTGCAGCTAAGATGTAGAAGCCCTGCACAGGTAGGGCCGTAGTCGCAGGGCAGATGAAAGAGTTGGTAGATGGTGTGCAGTGCAGGATGTAGCAGAGCCATGCGCCAGGCGCAGGAGAAAGATGACAGACACAGTCGTGCAGTTCCTTTACCTGTACTTGGTAAGTGCCGTACAAGACCCAGAGTACAGATGGAGAAGGAGTTGGTCAGCCTGGAAGCAATTTAGGAATTCTCTCTCTGCAGATAGGTAGTGTGGCCTCCGTTCTAGCGCTTATCTGAGGTACTCGCAGTACTGAGTTCAATTAAGTTCCCCCTGTTGACTCTCTTTTGAAACTTTCTCGTATGGCAGGCAGCCTTAGCCTTTTCCTTCTGGCTCACACAAGTCGCTGCTGGGGCCTCAAAGCCTTAGTTGGGAACAGAGCATTTACAGCTGCTACTTCCTCCGGTTTCTGCTGCAGGACCGTCAGTGTCCCTACTGTTATGATCTCAGTGCGGGTTTGACTCGCACACGTGGGGTTAATGTCTGGAACCAGTGCTGATGACTGGCATTTCTGGGGTTAAAGGTTGTGATCCCAGTACAGGCTTACATGCACACCTGGGGCTATGATTGTGGCCTGGTTCTTGGAGAGGCTTCTTATAGCCTCAGGACGCTCCCATCCCCGTCAGTTAGACTTTCGCCCTTGGCATTGTGTGGTGACCCCTGAGTGTGTTTGTGCTGTGTTCTGGTTGCTTGATTCTCTGTGTACGACTTGGTCTGTTCTCTGGATATTGCTTTGGATTCTGCTTGGTACCTTCTATGCCTGTTTGATTTTGACTTCTGCTTGGCCCTGTCTATCCGTTCTGTCTCATCCCTGGTACTTTACTGATATCTCTGTGTATGACCTCCGTTTTGCCTGACTCTGAGTATTTCTGTACAGTGTCCTGCCATCTCTGAAAGTAGGATGCTAAGCCCCGCCCCCTTGCAGTCACATGACTGTAGGTCCTGTGACTGCTTGCTAAACTTCAGTGTCCACAGGTCCTGTGTATCTGTACTTTCCGGCTGTACCTGACCCCGGGCCCCCCTACAGTGCGGGTGAGTCCCTGCTCAGCGGAGGCTGCACGCCGGCGTTGACAGGATCCTGACACCTACAAGCTCGGAGACCGGAATCCAGACCATGCGCTCCAGCTAGGAGTGAGCCTTAACTCTGATCATCCTCCAGCTCCCCTTCTCACATCCAAACACTTCCCCTTCCCTTCACAGACTGCCCTAACTTCCCTCCTCCCGACCACAGAGAGCAGCTCCTCAGCAGTCAGGTTCAGAACTCTACCTGCTGGCCTGGAGTGGGAACTGTGTTGTGTGTTGGTTTAACTGCTAGAGAGATCCTTCGTTGCTCCCAAGCATGACATCACACTCCCTAGGAGGAAGGTAATTCCATTGTGGCGACCGTACTCCTGGGGGTGCCACAAGTGCACTAATGCCCAGCCACTGCTAGATGATTCTGCTGTTACATTGATCCAGACCACTACATTCCCCTCACACTCTACACAGCAAGAATCTGACCCTGATGAAACTCAGGTTCCCCTTCCTGCATACTATACCACCTTACACGGTGACAAAGAAGAAGATGCAGATGAAAGTGCAGGTTCCTTGAGCAGGTGGGGGGGCATACTCATGGGCGACGGTGCTGGTACAGGGCCCCTTATAGTACGCAAAAGTGTCTCTGCCGGTGGGAGGCCGTACTATGAGGGGCCCTGTGCCAGAGCCATCGCCAACGAGTGGGCCCCCCCTGCTTGCTCTGGATCACAGCACTTACAAAGTTGAAATACTTACCTCTCCCTGCTCCACCGCCGTGACGTCTTCCGCGTTTTCTGACAGTGACATTCTGGTCAGAGAGCGCAATGACATCTCGTCTGCCTAAACAGTCCAACTGCAGAGAGATGTAAGATGGGGACGACGAGGAGTCCCGACTAGTACAGGGATTCCCTAGCGAGGAGACTTATTTAATTGTTTTAAAGGTTGGGAGCAATTTTTGGGGAGCACTATACTCTGGAGAATGATATATGGGGCCCACCATACACTGGAGCATTCCAAAGGTGGACATCAGACACTGGAGCAGCATTTACAGGGCCCATTATACACTGGAGCATTATAAATGGGGCCCATTATATATGGAGCATTATTTGGGCCCATAAGACAGTGGAGCATCATCCATGGGGACCAACATATGCTGTAGCATTATGTGGAGCTCATCATATACTGTGTCGAACATTATATGGGACCAATGATTCTGTAAGGAGAAATATATGGGCCTCATTACTCTGTATGGCGCACTATGCGGTGGCCATAATACTGTATGGAGTAATATACTGTCCGTTTTTGGAGCTATTGGAGAATTTAAAATGGATATCAGTCATGTGATGTAAGAAGTGAAGCATTTTTCATTGTACTATACCGCTATTTCTCTGCCATATCAGAGGATCATGAATTGTGGCATGTGTTAAAGGAGCCTAAAGGAGCCCAGTGACATTCTTTGGCCCTGGGCCCACGAAAATCTGGAGCCAGCCCTACCCCCCCACAACTTTAGCCAAATAAACCCCAGTTTTCAATGCCTAACTATTATTATAAAGTAAATTAAGGTTGACAAGCTTAAGTAATAAGAATTGATGTTTTTGGCATTAAAATGGGCACTGTAGGTGTGTTTCCTATCCTCCACTCACTGCCGACTTTTTTTCCCCATTGACTTGCATTGGGTTTCGTGTTTCAGTCGGCCTTCGACTTTTCACGATAATCGGCTGATTTCGTTCGACCTGACTTTTGCGAAAGTCGGGTTTCATGAAACTCGACTCGACCCGAACAAAGGCAAAGTCGCTTATCTCTACCTATTACTGCTGCCCTTGGACTACAGCTCTACCTGTGGGGAGCTATTACATCTTGCTGCCTTATACCATCTGTCCCAGAGAATCTGCCTGCAGCGTCGGCTTAACCCCTTCATTGCCGAGCACCACAGGTGGCGTCACGTATCATCCACTTATAAACTTTAACCAGCCACGCTTAACCCCTTTTACATGGACGCCCAGGGCCACGGACCGGGTCACCGCTACTGTGACACTTCCCTCTGAGATACCGGCCCGGTACCGAGTACCCCACTGCCCTGTCGGGTGATCCAGTACTGCTGGTTTAAACCTTCTTCTCCTGGACTTCACCTTTTTTCCTGCTCTGCAGCCTCTGAAAGGTCTCCACACTTCACGAGGAACCTGTGGTATGGCCACAGCTGGAGAAGGCTTCAACCTGCTCAGCTCCAGAAGTCGATCTCTTGAATACACAACACATTTAGTGGTGGGCTTAGGGACTGCCAACAGATCAGTGACCCTGTCCTTCGCTCCAGTCCTCACCGTGACTGACTGTGTCCATTTTCCACCTCTGTACACAGTTGGCTGCTTCCGTAACGAACAAGGTAGAAGCTGTGTGTATTGTGGAACTATAGCTGACAGTGGCTGTATTAGATTCATGTCCATTGGTTCTAATAACTGCGCATCACATGTATCCATTTAGGAGTTGCATGTACCTGTGAGGGTGATGTACGTAGTAGTGGCAGATCCTGGTGCCGATCCAGAGCTGTGCGTCCAAGGACACCTTCCCTCAATGGTCCGTCATACAGGAACAGTGGGATCCGCAGGGTGTAAAATATTTATAGTGCAATCAGCAGGGTGTAAAACATCCAGGGTGTAAAACATCCATCAATCCAAGGTTAAAGTTAGGGGTCCATCAAAGTTCCCAGGGTCCAAAAGAAAGTCCAACAGAAACAAACAAACAAACTGAGTAGCTGCTGCTGCAATGGGCTGCCAGTAGCATGGCGCCAGTATTATCTCCTCTATCCCTCCATGTTGCAGAGAGCAGACAGGCACGTCTACTCTCTCTGGAGTCTAGAGGACTGTGCTGCCTGGGGCCCCTTGCGCTGCCTGGGACCCCGTTCGCTGTCTCTGCACCCGTGTGCTGACTGGGGCCCCTGTGCTCTGCCTGGGCCCCATGTGCTGCCAGGGGCCCCGTGTGCTGCCTGGGGCCCTGTGCGCTTCCTGGGGCCCCTGTATGCTGCCTGCGGCCCTGTGTACTGTCTGGGGCCAACATGTGCTGTCTGGGGCCCCTTGTGCTGCCTGGGGCCCCGTTCGCTGTCTCTGCCCCCCATGTGCTACCTGGGGCCCTGTGTGCTGCCTGGGGCCCTGTGCACTTCCTGGGGCACCACGTGTGCTGCCTGGGGACCCATGTGCTGCCTGTGGCCCCTGTGATCTGCCTGGTGCCCCATGTGCTGCCTGGGGCATCGAGTGTTCTGCCTGGGGCCCCTGTGCGCTGCCTGGGGCTCCTGTGTGCTGCTTGGGGCCCCGTGTGCTGCCTAGGGCCCCTGTGCAGTGCCTGGGGCCCTGTTCGCTGTCTCTGCCCCCCATGTGCTGCCTGGGGCCCCTGTGCTCTGTCTGGGGCCCCATGCACTGTCTGGGGACCCCTTGTGCTGCCTAGGGCCCCGTGTTCTGCCTGGGGCCCCTGTGTGCTACCTGGGGCCTCGTGTGCTGCCTGGGGCATCGAGTGTTCTGCCTGGGGGCCCCTGTGCACTGCCTGGGGCTCCTGTGTGCTGCTTGAGGCCCCGTGTGCTGCCTAGGGCCCCTGTGCAGTGCCTGGGGCCCTGTTCGCTGTCTCTGCCCCCCATGTGCTGCCTGGGGCCCCTGTGCTCTGTCTGGAGCCCCATGCACTGCCTGGGGACCCCGTGTGCTGCCTAGGGCCCCATGTTCTGCCTGGGGCCCCTGTGTGCTCCCTGGGGCCCCTGTGTGCTGCCTGGGGCCCCGTGTGCTGGCTGTGGCCCCTGTGATCTGCCTGGGGACCCATGTGCAGCCTGTGGCCCCTGTGATCTGCCTGGGGCCCCATGTGCTGCCTGTGGCCCCTGTGATCTGCCTGGGACCCCATGTGCTGCCTGGGGAGCCGTGTTCTGCCTGGGGCCCCTGTGCGCTGCCTGGGGCTCCTGTGTGCTGCTTGGGACCCCGTGTGCTGCCTGGGGCCCCGTGTGCTGCCTGTTGCCCCTGTGATCTGCCTGGGGCCCCATGTGCTGCCTGGGGCACCTGTTCTCTGCCTGGGGACCCGTGTACTGCCTGGAGCCATGTGTGCAGCCTGGGGCCTTGTGCGCTTCCTGGGGCAACTCAGTGTGCTTTCTGGGGCCCCCGTGCACTGCCTGGGGCCCTGTGCGCTTCCTGGGGCCCCGTGTGCTGCCTGGGAAACCCGTTGCTGCCTGGGGCCCTGTGTGCTGCCTGGGTCCCCCGTGTGCTGCCTAGGACCCCGTTCACTGTCTCTGCCCCCCGTGTGCTGCCTGAGGCCACGTGTACTTCCTGATCTACAGCAGCTGGGGTAGATTCTGACACGGAGGGGTATAATCTGGCCTAGGTCAATTTATACCCCGGGGTATAGTTTGACCTAGGCCAGAATATACCCGGGGTATAATCTGGCCTAGGCCACTTTAACCCCGGGTATATTCTAGGCGGGGGGGTTAATCTGGCCTGTTACACCAGTAACACTCCGGCCAATAGAACCTCTGCATTATTCGTTCCTGAGTTTTCTCAACCCCAAGATGTCCCCCAAAAACATGGGAATGGGCCATGTCTAACACCCTCCGTCGGTAGCGACCTGGAACCAAAAGGTGCTCCACTATCTCCCCTCTACTCAGTCTGGTTACCCGATATAGTAACTCGGCATTCACGGCAAAAAGGGGGGAACCTGGTGTCAGCCCCCGGCTCTTGAGCAACCCCATCAAATAAAGACACATTTTCGAATGCATTCTTTAGGGTAACATCCTGCATCTGAGAAGAGCCAAATTTTCACCAGAAAGCCCCAGATGAGGAACCTCAGCCTCACTGACCTCCGCCTCATCCTCGTCACCCACCATGACACGTAAGGGCTGTGACAGGAATTGAGCAGGGTTGGTCCGGCTTCTGTCTGAGTCACTTATCATTGCAGCCTTCCCACACAAGTCCCAAAACAGGCTGAAGTCCCGGCCGATTATCACGGGGTATAGTAAGTCTTTCATAACCCCAACCTAATAGGACTCAGTGCCACAGTTGGTTTTTATACAGATTCTGGCAATGGGGTAGTCCATGGCATCACCATGGATACAGCGGATGCCCATGTGCTTCCCTGGAATCAGCTGGTGGGGGAGTGTAGACCTTATGAGGGTTATCAAACTCCCCGAGTCCAATAATCCTGATGCCAGCGCCTCGTCTATGGTCACAGGACATGACGGAGGTCCCAGGCCGATGGTCCACACTGCAAGCAAGGTAAGTGAATCATGCACAGCGCTGGCCTAGACTGCAGTCCATCTGCTCAGAAGACAAAGGACAACGGGCAGCGACGTGTCCAGGATGTGACACCGCCAACAGATCAAGTCCTTACCCAGCAGTCTTTTGCACCCCTTCAATGGGACCTTGGGACTTTGGACCTCCCCCAGTGGTGGCTCTATTATCCCTCTTTTGGGACTCAGGCTCCCAGTATGGAGATGCACCACCCCTCGGCTTCTGTAGGGATCTCTTGACCACCTGGTATCTTTCTACTAGGCCAACCAGGTCATCCGCATTCGGAGGATCCCCCTGGCCCACACATGTCTGTACTAACCTAGGAAGGGAATGGATAAACCTGTCCATTACAACTCACTCCACCATCCGGGCTGGGGTGGAGGACTCCGGCTGTAACCATTTCTGTGTGGGGAGGTTGACCTGACAGAGGCACTGAGAAGAAAAAAGGGTGCCATATTGAGTATGACCATTAGAGGGCAGTGGGGAACACAGAAGAGAGTGGTTGCATAACTGCCACAGGTCAAGTTCACACTCATTGGTCAAAGGTGACTGTCAGGTGACAGTGGGCGGAGCTACTTAGGCTGGGATTATAAAGGCTGGGAGAAGCTTCCAGAAAGTCAGTCAGCCAGGGGAGCTCACTAGTAAGGAGGGTCTGCTACACATTGGAAAGCCCTCAGAGAGCACCAGACAGTAGAGACGGTCACGGGGGGTGACCAGGAACACAGAAGCATCAGAGGGAGACAGTCTAGGCGAATTAAGGGACAGTGTACTCTGATCGGGGAAACGCTGTGGTGGAAGTGCCTAGGGCAGCCACAGTGAGGAGAACCGCAGAGGACACCACGACGGTGACACAGACAGAAAAAGAAGGTACCCGGGTCTGTGTGAAAAGGGATTGCCAAAAGTCCTGTCAAGGTTTGTGGAAGTCATCAAGGAAGTTGGTGAATGAAACACGGACCTGTTGAATGCACTTTCCTGTCTCAGTCTCCAGTCTGTTTGCGTCAAGAAGTGGGTCACCTCCCAGCCCTGTTGGATCAACACACCTTCCCCGCCTATCAGTATCAGCAGCACCACCTAATTATCTCATCCTCACCACACCTAAATTTGCACCAGGCGGAGCAAGTCGAACAGTTGATTATCACCGCAATACGACCAGTGATGAACCCTTTGGGCTCGGAGAGACATAGTCAACCCTCAGCGTGCCAGGATCTCAGTTTTCAGCTTGACATATTCCCGGGCATCTTGTAAGGCCAGGTCATAATAATAAGCCTTCTGGGGCTTGCCGAGTGGATAGAGGGCCAACACCTCTGCCCATTAGTCTGGCGGCAGTCTCTCATGCTCCGCCACCCGCTCAAAAACAGTCAGAAATGCCTCTACATCATCACTCAAGGTCATTTTCTGCATTGCTCATCTTACCGCCTTCCGGATGTGCATGTCGTCACCTGGACTTCTGGGCTGGGCTTCCGGTCTTGCCCGAACTGCCTCGGCAAGCAACTCGATCTGCTGTTGCTGTCTGAACTGGTTCTGATGCTGCAGCTGCTGCTGCAGTTGCTGGATGAGCAACTTACTCGCCTCCTGATGGGCCAGTTGTTGTTGCTGCTACACGCTCACCAGATGCTTGAAGAGGTTCTCCATTTTCTGAAGTTTTGAAAACTTTTTAATGATTGGTCAATAAAGTATCTTTTAAGGATTGATTTTTTTGTATATGAGCCGTTGAATAATTAATCCAGAATTATATTTATTTAGAATTTTTGTGAGGTTCTCCATTTTGCCTGATGCTGTCCTCTGGCTTGTGGCCACCTTTACCTAGGACATGCGGTTTTGACCACGGCTGCTACTGGCGTTTCTGGAACGATGCCCGCAATCAAAACAAAACTTGTGGTTGTGCATTCACATGACGGGACACAGTGGTAGGAAAAAATGGGAACAACGTCTCTTTATTCCTCGTTGGTTTATTGTAAGGCAGCATAAACCAACTCATGGGGAAAACAAACTCAGCCTTTCTGGCTAAGGCTGGCGTCACACTAGAGAGGAATACGGACGAGTGAGAGGCGTTAAAAAAATGCATTGCACACGGACCAATAATTCTCTATGGGGTAGCTCCCATCAGCCGTATTTTTCTTGTGTATATTTTACGGTCCGTGCCAATCGTAGCATGCTGCGATTGTCAGGGTACTACGGCCGTAGTACGCCAATGCAAGTCTATGGGTGCGCTTAAAATACGCATTACACACGGACCACACGTGTGACTTGCGAGAAATACGCACCCGGTGTCTTTTAGAAAAGCTGGCAATTCAGTGCGCTATACAGTAAAATCACACTGACAGGTTTAATAAAGAAACGAAAGAATAGATCTAGACACATAGAATACATATATATATGTATATACATGTCATTGAGACACATATATATTTATATTTCACCGAGTTCTTCATAGCAGAATAGCCGCTAATTCAATTGCCGGCTTCTGTCAAATCATACCCCAACCCGACATGAAATGACACATGGTTTACATACAGTAAACCATTTCATTTCATGTTTTCTTTATATGTCCCTGACTAATAATTAGATGAGGGTTTGTGTGCCAAATTTGGGAGGTGTAAGTGTTAATTTAAGGGGTTAATTCGTTGCAAAAATGCATGTGCTCCCGCTGTAATTAGTCAACCAGAGAGGTAAAGCAGGTGAGTGAGGGCAGATTTTAATAGCCATGAGAGAGACCATTGTTTATGCTCCCCCCCCCCCGGCTACAAGAATCTGCCCCCAGACACCCCAGAAATGGCGCATCTATAAGATGTGCCAATTCTGGCACTTATCCTCTCTATTCCCATTGCCCTGTAGCAGTGGCGAATAGGTTAATATAACAAAGGGTTAATGTCACCATTCGACTGTAAGGTGACATTAAGCCGATTAATAAAGGAGAGGTGTCAATAAGACACCGATCCATTATTATCCCTATACTCAGTGATGTCAGCGGGAGTCCCCGGCTGATCTGTGAATGAACTAATGACCGTGGGAAAAAGTAAGAAACTTTCCCACGGTAATTAGTTCATCTACAGGCAGCCATCGAGGCTGCGCAGAGCTGAATAAATTCATTTTGTAATAGATTACAGTGAGGCTGGTCGCATTAGCATCGGTCCTCATTGTAAACTATTTAACCTCTTCTGATAGATTGCAGCGTGGGACATGACTGAACAGTGGAGAGGTAAGGATATTGGTGATTTTTTTATGTTATTTTTGTTGCAGGTTATGGTTTTATTTTGGATTACCAGACTAATAAAAACTTGTCAAAAACTTGGTGTATTTATTTCATTAGACTTTTTAATTAATGTATGTGTGTGGTTTTTAACCCTTTCTTAGTATAGGGTTAATAAAGGATTGGTGTCTTATTGACACCTCTCCATTATTAACCGGCTTAATGTCACCTTACAATCGAATGGTGACAGTAACCCTTTTGTTATATTAACCCATTCGCCACCGCTACAGGGCAATGGGAATAGAGAGGATAAGTGCCAGAATTGGCGCATCTTATAGATGCGCCATTTCTGGGGTGTCTGGGGGCAGATTTTTGTAGCCGGGGTGGGGGGGCAAAAACAATGGTCTCTCTCATGGCTATTAAAATCTGCCCTCACTCACCTGCTTTACCTCTCTGGTTGACAAATTACAGCGGGAGCACACGCATTTTTTTACAACGAATTAACCCCTTAAATTATCACCTACACCCAAATTTGGCACACAAACCCTCATCTAATTTAATAATTTGTTCAGTCAGGGACATATTAAAAAAAAAACTTGAAATGAAATGGTTTACTGTATGTAAACCATATGTCATTTCATGTCGGGTTGGGGAATGATTTAACAGAAGCCGGCAATTGAATTAGCGGCTATTCTGCTATGAAGAACTCTGTGAAATATAAATATATATATATGTGTCTCAATGACATGTATATGTATATATATATATATATATATATATATGTGCATTCTATGTGTATATATCTATTCTTTCGTTTGGATTTGAAAACCTGTCATTGGGCTCCATTATATGTCCGTTTTACAAGCCTGCAAGAAAAAAACGGTATACGGATGCCATACGGATTACATACGGATGCCATACGGATTACATACGGATGTTTACATGAGAAAAATATGCGGCCACACCCTGGCAACGGATGACATACGGAGCACTATTTGGGGTATCGGGCCGATCCAATCCGATTCGATATTTTCTGAATATCGGATGGTATCGCTCAACACTAGTTATAGTTTATTTGAATAGTTTGTGACGCCACCCGTGGTGTTTGGCAAGGGAGATGTTAAGCCAATGCTGCATGCAGATCCGCTGGGACTGATGGTGTGTTGTAGCAAAGATGGTGTATCTCCCCACAGGTGGAGCTGTAGTCCCAGGGCAGTGTAGGTGCAATGGACGAGGAGAGGCGCAGAATGGTATATATGCTGTCACCCAGATGTAGCGGTGCTGGAGGTGTTAGCGACGAATGAATGGAGGACACCAGGGCTTGTAGTTTCAAAGCTTTACTCACAGTTCTTGGTAACCACTGGTGCCCGCCTCCGTGCCGTGTCCTTCGGGGTAGAGACTCAATCAACCTCCCGGGCAAGTCAGGGTTCTCCTCTCCAACACTCCGCCAACATGTGCCTTTCCTGAACGACTCCTCTATTGCGCCTTTTAGTGTGAAGAACTCCAGTACCGTGGTTCTCTGAAGTTCCTCCTGTCAGATGCTAGAACCTTACTTGTATGACAGACAGCTGTAGCCTTTTCAGGGACCTCCTGGATCCCGGCTCTCTATCCGTGTTGCTGTTGTGTCCAAAGTCTTAGATGGGAGCAGTGCATTTACAGCCAACTACTCCACCGGTGTCTGCTGCAGAACCATAAGTGTCCATACAACCTCGGGGACCGGGCCCCGGCCTTGCGCTGAGAACCTATAGGCAGGGTTCCTCTTCCAACCCACAACTCCTCTCTGTTCTCCTACTCCTTCGGTCCATGCTGTTCCTTCTCTCTCTTATGGAAGCTTAGGTTGCAGTTCTACGTCTTTCTCCTTCTCTTCTCTTTCCCATGCCAGCTGGCTCAGATCACTGAGGCAGCTGCAGCACTCTTTCTAAACTGAACTCAAACTGAACTCAAAACTGAACTTCAGAACTGAACTCCTCTCGCCTGACCTCCTGTCAGACTGACCCGCAATTCTAAACCTTCCCACTCTTTTATATGGATCTCTACTCCACCCACCTCCCAGCACATCTTGTGTTTCGAAGCAAGGAATCACCAGAGGTGCTCTGCTACCCTCTAAGCATGAGCCGCAATGTGATCAGTGCTGAACTATCCTATGTGTGGGATGCAGGTGTTGGAGTGTGGAAAGGAGTTCCCAACTTACCTACCTGGTGGGGCACTACACCTTAGGAGAAGGTGCAGTACCTCTGTGGCGACTGAGCCTCAGGGGCGCCACATATACAGAGTGATCTATTTCAAGTGTTTATTTATGTTAATGTTGATGATTATGGCTTACAGCCAATGAAAACCCAAAAGTCATTATCTCAGTAATTTAGAATACTTTACAACACCAGCTTGAATAATGATTTTACAATCCGAAATGTTTGCCTACTGAAATGTATGTTCAGTAAATGCACTCAATACTTGGTCAGGGCTACTTTTGCATCAATTACTGCATCAATGCGGCGTGGCATGGAGGTGATCAGCCGGTGGCACTTCTGAGGTGTTATGGAAGCCCAGGTTGCTTTGATAGCAGCCTTCAGCTCGTCCGCATTGTTAGGTCTGGTGCCTCTCATCTTCCAATTGACAATATCCCATAGATTCTCTATGAGGTTAAAGTCAGGCGAATTTGCTGGACAATCAAGCACTGTTGTTTTTAAACCAGGTATTGGTACTTTTGGAAGTGTGGACAGGTGCCAAGTCCTGCTGGAAAATGAAATTTCCATCTCCATAAAACTTGGCGGCAGAGGGAAGCATGAAGTGCTCTAAAATTTCCTGGTAGACGGCTGTGCTGACTTTGGTCTTGATAAAACACAGTGGAGCTACACCAGCAGATGACATGGCTCCCCAAACCATCATTGACTGTGGAAACCTAATACTAGACATCAAGCAGCTTGGATTGTGTGCCTCTCCACTCTTCCTCCAGACTCTGGGACCTTGATTTCCAAATGAAATGCAAACTTTATTTTCATCTGAAAACAACACCTTGGACCACTGAGCAACAGTCCAGTTCTTTTTCTCCATGGCCCAGGTAAGACGCTCCTGAGTGGCTCGACACAAGGAATGTGACACTTGTAGCCCATGTCCTGGATACGTATGTGTGTGGTGGCTCTTGAAGCAATGACTCCAGCTGCAGTCAACTCCTTGTGAATCTCCCCAAAATTTTTGAATTGCCTTTTCTTAACAATCCTTTCAAGGCTGTCGTTATCCCGGTTGCTCGTGCACCTTTTTCTACCACACTTTTTCCTTCCATTCAACTGTCCATTAATATGCTTTTGTGGCTTACACTACTTGTGGAGTGTGTGAATAACTGCCTTCTGGACATCTGTCAAGTCAGCAGTCTTCCCCATGAATGTGGAGCCTACTGAAACAGACTAATGTACCTTTTTAAATGCTTAGGAAGCCTTTGCAGGTGTTTTTTGTTAATTATTCTAATTTCTGAGATAATGACTTTTGGTTTTCACTGGATGTAAGCCATATTCATCAACATTAACAGAAATACATACTTGAAATAGATCACTCTGTTTGTAATGACTCTATATAATATATGAGTTTCACTTTTTGTATTGAAGAACTTAAATAAAATAACTTTTTGATGATATTCTAATTTTGTGAGAAGCACCTGTATATATCTATAGAGAGAGATATTGAGCTAATAACAAAAATTTCCTTCTCATCCCCCAATGGGGGTGGTCTTTTTTGCTCTTTCTCATTCTTAAGTCCTCTACCAGAGGCCTGGATGTTTGAGGGTTCGGTACAGAATCTTAGTTGTTCTCAGCATTGCACTTTTCTGAAGAGAGAGTTCAAATGTTGCTCCTGAGATTTGTTGTCATGATCCAGGTTGGATGATGACAGTTAAAAGAAAATGTAACCTTTTTTTTCCTTAGGCTGTGTGCTTAAGTTTGGTTTTGCCCACGGTGGCCATTAGGATTATTACACAGTGGTGTCTTTTGTTCTAGTTTGCCCCCGGTGGTGGTTAGCGTTATTACATGGGAATCACTAACAGGTGTGATTCCTCTGGCTTAACTATAAAGGTGTGTCATGTGCTCTCACTGGGGTTGGTGATAGTGTTCATTTCCAGCCATCCTTGGTGGAGGAAGGAGCTGGAGAGAGTTACTGGCAGCACAGTCAGATCCCTGTGTGGAAAGGAGTCAGAGGGGATTTCCTTGCAGCTCTGGCAGAGCTTGGTGGCAGCTATTCAGGAAGAAGACTGCATTCTGGTGGTGGACTCTGTTGCTGGGAGCAGGAGCAACGGAGCAAAGCTAAGTGGTGTTTCCCTGTTTGAGCCTTTCCTTTAGGTGTGTTTCAGTGCAATGGTGGGTCTAGTCTCTGCACCGGCCATTTCACTAGAAAGGGGTAGGTGCAGGGTGAGCTAGGGTTTAAAGGTATCCTGAGCGGCGCCCGGTGCGGAACCGGCCTAGGGATTGGTAGGAGTGTAGAGACACTGACTCAGGGGAGTGCAGGAGGTCTCCACGTCCCCGTTCCCAATCGCAGGGCCACCATTGTAATTATTTCCCTGGTTTTTCCCCTTATTATTTAAATTCGCCCTGCTGGAGGTGGTGTATCCAGTTTCACGTGTATTTCTGAAATTAGCCTGCTGGAAGCGGTGTGTCCAGCTGCACGTCTTATTATTTAAATTCACCCTACTGGAGGCGGTGTATCCAGGGTCGCGTGTGTCATATAAATTCGCCCTACTGGAGGCGGTGTGTCCAGTCACACGTTGACCATTACATCTGTTGTAGCCATTTTCCCAACTTTGGTGTCACTGCTCCAAGTACTCCTATCACCACTCGAATCACTGTTGCCTTCACCTTCCACATCTTCTCCAGTTCTCCTTTGAGGCCCTGGTATTTCTCCTGCTTCTCAAATTCCTTATTTCTGATGTTGCTGTCACTTGGTACTGCCACATCTATTATCATTGCTGTCTTCTGATCCTTGTCTACTATCACAATGTCTGGTTGGTTAGCCAACAACTTCTTATCCATCTGGATCTTGAAGTCCCACAGGATTTTAGCCTTTTCATTCTCCACCACTTTCTCTGGGGTGCCCCACCTGAAATTAGGGGGACTTAGTCCTTACGCTGTGCAGATGTTCCTCTATACAATTCCCGTTCAGTATATGCTGTTCCTGCTTGCATTTTGCATCCCACCACTATGTGTTGGACTGTTTCTGAGGTTTCTTTACATAGTCTGCACCTTGGGTCTTGTCTTGTCTGGTATATTCCTGCTTCTATGGATCTGGTACTTAGTGCTTGCTCTTGAGTCACTATGATTAAGTGCCTCTGTGCTGTCTCGGTGTCCAGTTTTCTCCAGCCATTGGTAGGATTTCTACATGTCAGTCACTTCCATTATGTGTCGATGGTACATCTCATGCAGCGGCTTGTCTTGCCATGGTGCTTTATGTTCTTGTTCTTCCTTCCAGATCTGTTGTTGCTGCTGCCTTAGGCATCTTTTGGTGCCATTTTTCTGATGCATTCTTGGATACTTCTTGTTTCATCCGTGATGGTGGCTTGGATGCTTCTCAAGCCTCGACCACCCTCCTTTCTGTTGGTATACAATCTTTGCATGCTAGACTGGTGGAGATCTCTATGCATTGTGAGGAGCTTTCGTGTCTTCACATCTGCAGCTTCCATCTTTTCTTTTGGCCAGCACACTATGCCAGCAGGGTATCTGATAACTGGAAAGGCATATGTAAAGGAGCAGATTTTATTCTGCCCATTGTGCTGGCTCTTTGGGACCTGTCTTACCCTTTGATGGTATTTGGATGGTGCCGTTTCCTTGCCTCCTCTTCATGGTAACCGTGTCCCTGTAGGATGCGGAGGTACTTGTAGTATGTCTGTACATCTGCTATGTGCCCTGCTGGTAATTCCACTCCATCAGTCTTGACTACCTTGCCTCTCTTGATTACCAACTGGCTGTACTTCTCCAGTCTGAAGGACATCCCAATGTCTTTGCTGTAGATCCTTGTGTCACGGCCCCCACCTCGCGCCCTGTCACGGCCCCGTCGCACGCGCTCCTACGTACCTGCCTGCACCGCAGCCTTCCTCCCTCCAGCGCCGGCGGCGGCGTCCTCATCTGACCGGTCCGCGGCCTGTGACGTCTCTGCGACTCCTGCGCCATAGGCCGCGGCCGGCTCTCCCCGCCTGATCTTCTACTCTGGCAGTGCCCTGACCCGGTAGCACCGCCGGACCAATGGGGGCAGATCCTCACCTATATCAGGCCGCCCTCCCTTAGGGGAGGTGCCTGATCGTTGTTGTATCTTCAGCCTTAGGCCCCCGTGCCTTGTCTGTGCACGGCTCCTGCTCTCATCCCTCTGTGCTTCCTTGCAGCCCTGCTTCATTCCTGCCAGCCTGTGCCTTCCCGTGCCTGTTCCTTGCAGTCCTGCTTTGTTCCTGCCAGCCTCTGCCTTCCTGTACCTGTTCCAGCAGTCCTGCTCCGTTCCTACCTGCCTGTGCCTTCCTGTACCTGTTCCAGCAGTCCTGCTCCGGACATACCTGCCTGTGCCTTCCCGTTCCTGTTCCAGCAGTCCTGCCCCGGTCCTGCCTGCCTGTGCCTTCCCGTGCCTGTTCCAGCAGTTCTGCTCCGGTCCTGCCAGCCTGTGCCTGCCTGTACCTGTTCCAGCAGTCCTGCTCCGGTCCTGCCAGCCTGTGCCTTCCTGTACCTGCTCCGGCAGTCCTACTCCACTCCGCCTGCCTGTGCCTGGTGTCTGCAGTCCGGTTCCGGTCCTGTTTACCTGCGTTTCAGCCTCCTGCCTATCTCACTCCAGTCCAGTCTGAGCAGCCCCTCTTGGTTCTTGTTTGATAAGCCAGGATGGGTAGCCTCTCTGACTGAGTCGCTGTTCAACCTCCACCAGGGTGCTCTGAGTGTTGGTCAGTATGCCATTCGGTTCCGCACGCTGTCCTCAGAATTAGGTTGGAATAATGCGGCACTGGTAGGAGCCTTTTGGCGTGGGTTATCGAGTAGGATAAAGGATGAATTGGCGGGTCGGGATACTCCCACCACTCTCGAGGACCTCATCTCCCTAGCTACTCGCATAGACCTCCGGGTTCAGGAGCGCGCACGGGAATCAGCTAGGGATAGGAGACCCACCAGGCCAGTCCCATCCGCGAATCGGTCCTTTAGTCCACGACCAGCAGGGTCCGCTCATGCCCCTCCTCCCGAGCCCATGCACGTTGACCGCATCAGGTTGGCTGAGTCATGTCAGAGAGAGAGACGGGCGCAAGGTCTGTGTCTCTATTGTGGAGGAGCATCGCATTTCATCCGTTCTTGTCCAGAGAGACCGGGAAACTCTTCCACCTAAGCCAGGTAAGAGAGGCCTCCCTAGGTGTTAATGATTCCTCTCAAGCCCTCACGATCTCTGTTCTTTTGCTTTCAGGGGAGAGGCGTGGGTCCGAGGTGGCTTACGTGGATTTGGGCTCGGCAGGTAACGTCATCCGGCGTGAAGAGGTTGACAAATACCGGATTCCCGTGGTTACCCTGAAGAACCCCCAATTTATTGCTTCCGTTGACGGCATACCCTTACTGGAACCCATCACCATGGTAACCGAGGAGGTTGTGCTGCAAGTTGGCGCTCTCCACCGGGAGAGAGAGGCTTTCTACGTGCTACTCGCGTTGTCTCACGCCATCCTTCTTGGCCTCCCAAGGCTCTGGACTCATCAGCCTGTCCTCGACTGGTGCCGGGGCTGTGTTATCTCAGAAAACCGCCTCTGGTCGCCTGCGTCCTTGTGGATTCTTCTCCAAAGCCTTCTCCTCATCCGAGTGCAATTACTCGATTGGCGACCGTGAACTCTTGGCCATCAAGTTGGCATTGGAGGAGTGGCGTCATCTTCTGGAAGGAGCTGTCCATCCGTTTGTTATCTACTCGGACCACAAGAACCAGCCTACCTTCAGTCCACCCAGAGACTCAACCCTCGGCAGGCCAGGTGGTCCTTGATCTTCGCTCGCTTCGATTTTGAGCTCCACTTTCGCCCTGGACACAGAAACACCAAGGCCGATGCCTTATCCAGAGTCTTCCAACCGTCCGAGGTAGGGGAGGAACCGTCTCACATCATCGAACTCATGAAGATTATCACCGTGGCACTGCTGAGTTTGCTTTCTCCACCTCCTGGCAAGACCCTCGTGCCTGACAGTGCCAAAAGAAGAGTTCTACCTTGGGGGCATTCCTCCAAATTGGCAGGCCATGCTGGAATTCAGAAGACTCTTGCCCTCATATATCGGCACTATTGGTGGCCAGCTCTCCGCCAGGATGTGTCAGACTTCGTTGACTCCTGTCCCTCCTGCACTAGGAATAAAATAAGTCATGTCAGACTAACTTAATTTCCTTCTATGACGGTATCACTGATTGGGTGGATCAAGGAAATGCTGTAGATATAGTATATCTTGACTTCAGCAAAGCATTTGACAAAGTCTCTCATACAATCCTTATTGAAAAAATGACTAAGTATGGAATGGACAAGGCAACTGTTAGGTGGATTCATAACTGGCTTAGTGATCGGACCCAAAGAGTGGTCGTAAATGGCTGCACATCCAGTTGGAAGAATGTCTCAAGTGGGGTACCACAGGGCTCTGTCCTGGGCCCTGTATTGTTCAACATCTTTATCAACGATTTAGATGAAGGAATTGAGGGTAAACTGATTAAATTTGCTGATGACACAAAGCTAGGAGGGATAGCTAATACTAGAGAAGAGAGAGAGAGGATTCAAAAAGATTTAAATAAACTGGAGAAGTGGGCAGCAACTAACAGAATGGTTTTTAACAGGGAGAAATGCAAAGTACTACATCTGGGCAATAAAAATGAAAAAAGCATATATAGAATGGGAGGAATAGGGCTAAGTGACAGCACATGTGAAAAAGACTTGGGTATACTAATAGATCACAGACTGAATATGAGTCAACAGTGTGATGCAGCAGCAAAAAAGGCAAATGCAATTCTAGGATGTATTAACAGAAGCATACAGTCTAGATCACGTGAAGTCATTATTTCCCTCTACTCCTCTTTGGTCAGACCTCATCTGGAATATTGTGTCCAGTTTTGGGCACCACATTTTAAAAAAGACATCAACAAACTGGAGCAAGTTCAGAAAAGAGCGACCAGAATGGTGACCGGTCTGCAAACCCTGTCTTATGAGGAAAGGTTGCAGGATTTGGGAATGTTTAGTTTGCAAAAGAGAAGACTGAGAGGAGACTTAATAGCTGTCTACAAATATCTAAAGGGCTGTCACATTGTAGAAGGATCAACTTTATTCTCATTTGCACAAGGAAAGACTAGAAGCAATGGGATGAAACTGAATGGGAAGAGACACAGATTAGATATTAGAAAAAACTTTTTGACAGTTAGAGTGATCAATGAGTGGAACAGGCTGCCACGAGAAGTGGTGAGTTCTCCTTCAATGGAAGTCTTCAAACAGAGGCTGGACAGACATCTGACTGGGATGATTTAGCGAATCCTGCTTTGAGCAGGGGGTTGGACCAGATGGCCCAGGAGGTCCCTTCCAACTCTACGATTCTATGATTCTATGAAATACCTCATCGGTCTCTGTTTGGTCTGCTGCTCCCTCTGCCGGCTCCTACGTTGCCCTGGGAGAATATTGCCATGGACTTTATCACCGATTTGCACCGCTCTTCCGGTTGTACGGTGATTCTAGTAGTGGTGGACCGCTTTTCCAAAATGGCACACTTTATTCCTCTGAATGGTCTCCCCTCTGCCCCCGGATTAGCCAAGATCTTCATCCATCAGATTTTTAGGCTTCACGGGCTACCGCAACGTATCATATCTGACCGTGGAGTCCAGTTTACTTCCAAGTTTTGGAGAGCCCTTTGCAAACTCCTGGATATATCCCTAGATTTCTCATCCGCCTACCACCCGCAGACCAACGGACAAGTTGAGCGAACTAACCAGACGTTGACGGGATACCTTTGCCACTTCTCCAATGCCCACCAGGACGACTGGGTTGACCTGCTTCCCTGGGCGGAATTCGCCTACAATAATCATGCCGGCGAATCCTCTACCAAGTCGCCGTTATTTGTGGTGTTTGGCAGACATCGCAACATACCTCTTCCTGTAGCTCTGGCCTCTGAGGTACCTGCCGCCAACTCTTTGTCCCAAGAATTTTCTGGGATCTGGTCCGAGACCACCACGGCACTCAAGAGGGCTAGTGAGCGGATGAGAAATCATGCGGACAAGAGGAGGTTAGATCCTCTGCTGTTTCACATCGGGGATAAAGTCTGGCTCTCGTCCAGGTATATCCGGTTAAAGTTACCCTCTTACAAGCTGGGTCCTCGCGACATCGGTCCTTTTGAGATCCTGGAACGTGTCAATGAAGTCGCCTACAAGCTGAGGTTGCCTGCTTCGCTCCGCATCCCGAACACCTTCCACGTCTCTCTCCTGAAACCTGTGGTACTCAATCAGTTCCATCCCTCACTCTGTCCTGCTCCTCGACCAGTGGGTTCCGACAACGCCTTCCAGGTACGAGATATTCTCGCCATGAAAAGGGTCAGAGGGAGAACCTTTTTCCTGATTGACTGGAAGGGTTTTGGTCCTGAGGAAAGATCCTGGGAGCCTCGGGAGAACATCAATGCTCCCCGCATTCTCAGGAGATTTTTTGCCAATCGCAGTAGAGGGCGGCTTAAGGGGGAGGGTACTGTCACGGCCCCCACCTCGCGCCCTGTCACGGCCCCCGTCGCACGCGCTCCTACGTACCTGCCTGCATCACAGCCTTCCTTCCTCCAGCGCCGGCGGCGGCATCCTCATCTGACTGGTCCACGGCCTGTGACGACTCTGCGACTCCTGCGCATGCGCCATAGGCCGCGGCCGGCTCTCCCCGCCTGATCTTCTACTCCGGCGGTGCCCTGACCCGGTAGCACTGCCGGACCAATGGGGGCAGATCCTCACCTATATCAGGCCGTCCTCCCTTATGGGAGGCGCCTGATCGCTGTTGTATCTTCAGCCTTAGGCCCCCATGCCTTGCCTGTGCACAGCTCCTGCTCTCACTCCTCTGTGCTTCCTTGCAGCCCTGCTTCGTTCCTGCCAGCCTGTGCCTTCCCGTGCCTGTTCATTGCAGTCCTGCTTCGTTCCTGCCAGCCTCTGCCTTCCTGTACCTGTTCCAGCAGTCCTGCTCCGGTCCTACCTGCCTGTGCCTTCCTGTACCTGTTCCAGCAGTCCTGCTCCGGCCCTACCTGCCTGTGCCTTCCCGTTCCTTTTCCAGCAGTCCTGCCCCGGTCCTGCCTGCCTGTGCCTTCCCGTGCCTGTTCCAGCAGTCCTGCTCCTGTCCTGCCAGGCTGTGCCTGCCTGTACCTGTTCCAGCAGTCCTGCTCAGGTCCTGCCAGCTTGTGCCTTCCAGTACCTGCTCCGGCAGTCCTACTCCACTCCGCCTGCCTGTGCCTGGTTTCTGCAGTCTGGTTCCAGTCCTGTTTACCCGCGTTTCAGCCTCCTGTCTATCTCACTCCAGTCCAGTCCGAGCCACCCCTCTTGGTTCCGGCTACCGTGGTATTCGAACCCCTGGGCTTGCGCCTAACGCTCCCTGTATAGGGGGCGGTTCCACCAGGTTGCTCGTCCGGGGTGCCTCGGTGCCACGGTCCAGAGGGTCCACTCCGGGAAAACCCCTAGTCAAGCGCCTCGCTAACACCTTGTCAGGTGGACCAGTGAATTTATGTCTTATTCGTTTTTCACATACAGCTTGATGTCATCCATGTAGAGATACAAGTTCAAGAGAGGAAGCACCATCAGCCACCTCGATGGCGCTTCCACTCTTGAACTTGTATCCATAGCCAGACTCTAATTATATGGCTGAGGTGGTTCAAGCCTATGCAGAACAGTAATGAGGACAATGTATCACCTTGGTATATGCCGGATTTTGATGGTCACTTGTGATAGTTGTCTTGAGTTGACTTCCAATGTTCTCCATAGCCCCATTGAGTTTCTAAGGAAGGTTCTTAACTTTCTGTTGACATTGTAGAGAGCCAACAGATCCATGCGTGTTGCATTGAGTAATAGGCTTTCCTTTAGTCAATCCAGGCTGTGCTGAGATTAGTCTGTCTGGATCTCGAGGATTGAGCGACTGCTCTATCTATTAGGAGCTTGTGTTGATCCCACTGCCTTTCTGAGCTGGATTCATGTACTGGTTCATTTGATTCTGTAGCTTGGTGGCATGGTGGCTCAGTGGTTAGCACTGCAGCCTTGCAGCGCTGGGGTCCTGGGTTAAAATCCCACCAAGGACAACATCTGTAAGGAGTTTGTATGTTCGCCCTGTCTTTACGTGGGTTCCTCTGGGTACTCTGGATTCCTCCCACATTCCAAAGACATACTGATAGGGTGTTTAGATTGTGAGCTCCATGGGGGACAGTGCCAATAATGTCTGTAAAGCGCTGTGGAATAAATGGTGCTATATAAATGAGTAAAATAAATAAATAAAATTATGCCTGACAGGAGTTTCCATGTTGTTGTAATGCAGGTTATTGGGCAGTGGTTGGATTGAACTGTTCCTTTATGAAGATCCTTCAAGATCAGCACTGTTCTTCCTTGTGTTAGCCAAGATGGGTGGTGGCCTGCTTCAAGCAGTTGGTTCATCTGCTTTGGCATGCGTTCATGTACTGTTATTTTCTTTATCCAGTAGGTGTGGATCATGTCTTGGCCAGGTGCTGTCCAGCTCTTCATGTTCTTGACCTGTCTGCTTCTGTAAGGGCGGTTGCTGTGTTTCATTCTTGCACATTGCACTGGTGTTGTGAATTTTTTTCTCCTTCTCCCATTTCTTCCTCCAGTATTGTTCAGTCTCTATTGGTGGAGTTGCTACCTTTCTGTAGTTGAGAGTACACCTTGGATGGTTCTCAGCTCTTGCAGTGAGCCCTTATTTAGCAGCCTATAGGGTTGCTTCAGTTGGGGTCAGGCCATGTACTTGTCCAGCTTGGTCTTATTATTGATCTTTACATCGTTCTGTATTTCTGTTAGTTGGCTGACTTCCCTACGTGTCACCTTGATCTTTGTTTCCAGTCTTCTTTTCCAAGAGGGACACATACTTGTGGTTGTATACCCAAGCATTTGCTGAGGCAGTAGCATAGATAAGTTTATTAGTTTGAGTTATGGTGGTAGGTACGGATCCAAGTACTCTATTGGCATCTTCTTTGCTGAGCCTTGTTCTTGTTGTTCTTCCAGGTTGATTTGCAGTGCAGTTAATCCATCAAGTTGTGATAATAACTTTCTCAGTCTGCTCTTATAGACCAAATGAGATCATCAGATCCCATTTATCATCAGATTGTCCCAGTCCCTCAACATCTTACACGGACCTTGTTAATCTGGGCAACGTCCAAGCCGGCATGACGTTCTTTGTTCGTGACACTCTCATGTTTATTGAGGTAGTGTTAGTCGTCTTGCACAAGGACCACTACTGGCATATATAATTTCCAACAGGGCAGAGCCAGGATTTAAACCCTAGTCTCCCATGTCATAGGCTGTGCACTTAACCATTACACTATACCAGCCATATATATCTGTATTTCAGCCACATTGAAACGTTTGCAGAAATGCTTTTCAGCAGCTAAAATGATTTACTTACTGTGCTACGTTTGAATTTTAGCTTGTGAATTTTACTGCTGAGCAAGCTAAAATCTACTTTGAGATTTTGAAACATAATAGGCCTGCTATTCATTTGAAAATGCCATTTAAGTTTATTTTTTTGTAAATGGTTTCAACAATTATGCTACATCTAAACATGCCTCCTAGAGATGCCTCTGAGAGTATGAAAGCTGTATGTCTTACCTTACAGCCTTCACATGCATGCACCCCATAATGGAAGCCTGAAGCTTTGTCTCCACAGATCTTGCAGTCCACATTATGCACAGTTTGTTGATGCAGCGGAGAACCAGAAAGTCGCTCATATGAAGAGGGAGCTCTAAGTGGAATTTCTGCAATATTAAGAAGGCACTTGATGTTAAATGATTTTTTTCATAAAATTACAAAGATGTGACCAAGGATGAGTGTAAGTGAATGAATATTTTTTTTCTCTAAAGACATATACATCTTATTTTACATGCATTATATGGCATATAGAGAACTATTTATTTTCTTTAAGATTTCTCAAGTTTCCTCATGTAACAATGTTGAATCGTTTTTTATTAATTGAAAGGGAACCTGCCAAATTCACTAATGCTATTAACCTGCAAATAGAGGGTTAATCTGCAGGTTAATAGCATTATGAACCCTGTACTAAAAGTGCAGCACTTGGTGAAAATGAACTTTATTCCTTCTGGGAGCTGCCGACTTTCAGTCATAGAGGTGTGCCGCTGCAGCTTCCGTCACTGGACTATACACTGGGTGCAGAATTATTAGGCAAATTAGTATTTTGATCACATCATCCATTTTATACATGTTGTCCTACTCCAAGCTGTATAGGCTTGAAAGCCAACTGCCACTTATGTAAATCAGGTGATTTGCATCTCTGTAATGAGGAGGGGTGTGGTCTAATGACATCAACACCCTATATAAGGTGTGCTTAATTATTAGGCAACTTCCTTTCCTTTGGCAAAATGGGTCCGAAGAAAGATTTGACGGACTTTGAAAAGTCAAAAATTGTGAGATGTCTTGCAGAGGGATGCAGCAGTCTTGAAATTGGCAAACTTTTGAAGCGTGATCACCGAACAATCAAGTGTTTCATGGCAAATATCCAACAGGGTCACAAGAAGCGTGTTGATAAATAACTGCCCATGAATTGAGGAAAATCAAGCGTGAAACTGCCAAGATGCCATTTGCCACCAGTTTTGCCATATTTCAGAGCTGCAACGTTACTGGAGTATCAAAAAGCTCAAGGTGTGCCATACTCAGGGACATAGCCAAGCTAAGGAAGGCTGAAAAACGACCACCTCTGAACCTCATAGAGAACCTGTGGTCCATCATAAAATGTGAGATCTACAGGGAGTGAAAACATTACACCTCTCCGAACAGTGTCTGGGAGGCTGAGGCAGATAAAGCAACTGACAGAATCTATGGATAGAAGGCTTTTGAGTGTCATCGTAAAGAAAGGTGGCTATATTGGTCACTGATTTTTTTATTTTGTTTTTGAATGTCAGAAATGTTTATTTCTAAATTTTGTGTTGCTCTATTGGTTTACATGGTGAAAAGAAACAAGTGAGATGGGGATATATTTGGTTTTTATTAAGTTGCCAAATAATTCTGCACTGTAATAGTTACCTGCACAAACAGATATCCTCCTAAGATCTAAAAAACCCCACTCCAACTTCCAAAAATATTAAGCTTTGATATCTATGAGTCTTTTGGGTTGATTGAGAACATAGCTGTTATTCAATAATAAAAAGAATCCTCTCAAATACAACTTGCCTAATAATTCTGCACATGGTGTACTGTGAGCAGTTGCACACCCCAACACTTTGAACAACAGCTGGCTCTACAGTGCATCAGTGCACAGGAGTCCATTCCTGAGATAATTTTATTCACTTTCCATATTTTTCATGTACACCGCCACCCTCCCAACTAAGTTACGCACACCAAAAGCCACAACATTTTTGCAACATTTCTTATAGTTTTATGCCAGAATTCTTGCAAAACAGAGGAAATGGAACTTACAATGTCAAATTTTGCCTCTACTGCAATTAATAAAATAATGCATAGCTATGTACTCCCTTCTATTCGTTTATACGTTTATTTATTTACTAGAAGCAATAGTCAGAAATTACACTTGGTCTCAAAAAATTGTGTGACTTTTGAAGATTTTACTACACTTTTAACTACGGTCCTGCAGATAAGTGTATAGTTGAACACAATATCATAGTTTAACATAAGAGCATCATTTGGTGTTTTTCTTACTAGATTCCATAGTTTTTTTTTCTCCTTTTATCTGTATGGTTTATCCCCATTTAACATGTGTTGCATGGACAATGCTACCAGGTGTGCATCTTGTGAGATGTATGTGTTAGCAGGTTGCAGGATGAAGTGACAGACAGGAGGGAGAGCAAGGGTTAACAAGATGTAACAGTTTAATAGAACAAGGTATTCACTCCTTGCAGGGAGGTTAATGGTTAAAGGAGGGATAATAGGGAAAGCAAATGTAAAGCAATAGCAGCCCAATGAAGGAACTTATCATGTCCAGTATGCTCCTCTGCAGCAGATGATCCCACAGGGGAGTTGTAGAACCGGCAGCGGCCGGGGGGATGTCCTCAGATGGGGTCCTTTAAACGATGGTCCATCTTCTGGCGGCAGCGGTCGGTCTCCGGTACCTTCCGCTGAGACCCTAGTCCATAAGCATGTGCAGCCGAAGTAAACAAGGCCGTGGTACTCCCAGAGTCAACCGTAAATGGCCGGGAAGCAAGTGGCAGGGAAGGCCGCAAGAGTCTATCCGGTACTCCTCGTCCTTCTCTCCTCTGCACATGCGCGGTACTCACAGTCACTGAGCGCATGGTACCCCTGTCCCTGGTAACTACTAAGTGCATGGCACTTCTCTCCATGGTGGTCCCGCTGGAGGCGATGGGTACCAACCAACACAGCCTGTCGCGGCACAGGTACACAGGTACACAGCCTGGCTCGGTACAGGTACCCATGGCCCGGACTTCATCTTTATATATGCATGCCTTGAACAGCTGTTTGAGGATGAATTTATCTGTACTCGATGTCAGCGAGTTACATGTATAGAAGCCCAGGTTATGGATCTAAATGTGCAGCTTGCAACATTCAGAAGCATTGCAAACCTGGAGAGGAGTTTAGAGCTCACTGAAGTTGCTCTAGCTGGGGTCAGTGATGTGGAGGTGGGGAAGAACAGGACTCAGAAGAACGTAGCTGGGTAGCAGTTCCCGTACAAGAAGGAGTAGGGTGAAAAGTGCCAGGGAGGATAAGTCTTGATTTTACACAACATGTAATGACCAGAGGTCCTAATAAGATCCAGTGGGTAACAAACTGAGGCTGAGACGGAAATACCAAAACTCCCTTTACTGGGATAGGAATTGAAATGAAATTCAAGATTATCTGAAACAGTCAGAGATTTCCCAACTATTTACACTCAATCAGCCAAGGCTGAAATCAATGTGCCAATCCCAAAATCTCCAAACTGACTATAACTTATCAAATACTAACAATATGAATATATATATATATATATATATATATACACTCACTGGCCACTTTATTAGGTACACCATGCTAGTAAGGGGTTGGACCCCCTTTTGCCTTCAGAACTGCCTCAATTCTTCGTGGCAGAGATTCAACAAGGTGCTGGAAGCATTCCTCAGAGATTTTGGACCATATTGACATGATGGCATCACACAGTTGGCGCAGATTTGTCGGCTGCACATCCCTGATGCGAATCTCCCGTTCCACCACATCCCAAAGATGCTCTATTGGATTGAGATCTGGTGACTGAGGAGGCCATTTGATTACAGTAAACTCATTGTCATGTTCAAGAAACCAATCTGAGATGATTCGAGCTTTATGACATGGCGCATTATCCTGCTGAAAGTAGCCATCAGATGTTGGGTACATTGTGGTCATAAAGGGATGGACATGGTCAGCAACAATACTCAGGTAGGCTGTGGCGTTGCAACGATGCTCAATTGGTACCAAGGGGCCCAAAGAGTGCCCAGAAAAAATTCCCCACACCATGACACCACCACCACCAGCCTGAACCGTTGATACAAGGCAGGATGGATCCATGCTTTCATGTTGTTTACGCCAAATTCTGACCCTACCATCCCAATGTCGCAGCAGAAATCGAGACTCATCAGACCAGGCAACGTTTTTCCAATCTTCTACTGTCCAATTTCGATGAGCTTGTGCAAATTGTAGCCTCAGTTTCCTGTTCTTAGCTGAGAGGAGTGGTACCCAGTGTGGTCTTCTGCTGCTGTAGCCCATCTGCCTCAAAGTTCGACGCACTGTGCGTTCAGAGATGCTCTTCTGCCTACCTTGGTTGTAACGGGTGGCAATTTGAGTCACTGTTGCCTTTCTATCAGCTCGAACCAGTCTGCCCATTCTCCTCTGACCTCTGGCATCAACATGGCATTTCCAGCCACAGAACTGCCGCTCACTGGATTTTTTTTCTTTTTCGGAACATTCTCTGTAAACCCTAGAGATGGTTGTGCGTGAAAATCCCAGTAGATCAGCAGTTTCTGAAATTCTCAGACCAGCCCTTCTGGCACCAACAATCATGCCACGTTCAAAGGCACTCAAATCACCTTTCTTCCCCATACTGATGCTCGGTTTGAACTGCAGGAGATTGTCTTGACCATGTCTACATGCCTAAATGCACTGAGTTGCCGCCATGTGATTGGCTGATTAGAAATTAAGTCTTAACACACAGTTGGACAGGTGTACCTAATAAAGTGGCCAGTGAGTGTATATATATATATATATATACATATATATATATATAACAACTGTTCCTAAACAGTTAAACTAGGGACACCTGGGTATCTATTACTATGGTCCCATTGACCTGAGAGGAGTCTTTACTCAGGTATATATCTTGCATTGGCTGCAGCCAGTTCCAGAATCTTCGGTGCCAAACAGTTAAAGCAAAACAAAGCTCTGTGTCTTGTCGGCCGTTGCCGAGCCTACACACCGGGGACTTACAGTTCTGAAACCTCCACATATGATCTGGGATAGCACTTCAATGGGGCTTGTGGGGATCCCTCTCTATATGGATGATACAGGATACCGTCTCTCCTCTAACAGTCACCAGCAGCTTCCTCTGGGAGCAAACCGCCTAAATCTGCACAGAAAGGACGTCCTCAGTCCCCCCTCAGCTCAGCAGAGCATGGATTTCACGGAGCTCCACAGTCACACAGCTCTCAGAAATGCTCTGTCCTTGTTTCACAGCAGTATCACTGGTTCACAAGCAGAAGGGGTTAACACACTCACAATAACGCTGGCAGCAAACAGTCTTTACAGAATCCAGACTTCTCATCTCTCATGAGCTGTCTCACGCTGCGTCTCACATGGCAATCCCTCAGCTTCTGGAAGTTTCATCTCATAGCGTTCGAGACAGCAGACACTAGGCCCCACCCCCCAGCACACACAGCTTCAAGGGCAGTACCTGCTCTTAGCATCAACAGACAAACCTCGTAGGGTCCTAGTGCTTTCCTGATGTTATCACATTTCATCCTCTTACATGCCACCCCACTAGAGGTTGGCGTCCCCGACATACCTTCCCACTCAAAATCATCCTGAGCATAACGCTGGGGCGGCATTCCCGCAGTAGATCGAGTAGTTCTCCTGAGACCTACTCCCACAGGCTCCGTCCCAGAGGGAGTGGGAGCCTCTTCCATGACATCATCCGGAGGAAATAATGAGGTTGCTTTCTCCTGAGGTGCGGCACCCTGTGACACAACTCCCAGGTCAAGTAACTGATTTAACTCTCCCTCCTCAGCAGGACATACCACATTCTCCCCGCGCTCTCCACATGGGGACAGATTGATCACAAGAGGCAAGCAAGCAAGTGCGGGAGAAAGCACACCATCAAATTCAAGATCACTAGGAGTACCCATCCCTTGTGATGCGGCCTCTGGCTCTGTGGGAATGGGAAATGAATTTTCAAAACAGCACCATTGTAGCATGTTACGGTGCAGATTACGGGTTGGCCCCCCTGTCCTCACCGGCTCAACCTCATAGACTGGAATCTCAGGGTTCACTTGATTTTTAATCAGGTACGGAGTTTCCTCCCACTGGTCACTCAGCTTCCCTGACCGTCTTTTGGCTCTCACCAATACTCTATCCCTCGGATAAAACAGCTCTGTTTGAATGGGTCGCGTGTCCCTATGGGCCACCTGACGAAGGTGATCACCCACCACAGGGTCGGACTGGCCCACTGGAGAACCGGAGGATTCGCCAGTGGGCCCAGGCATAGGCAGCTGCTGGCATAATGGCCAGCAGCTGCATAGGGCCCCCACTGCTCCAGGGGCCCCCAGCCAGTGAGCAGCTGCTATTGGGCCCCCCAGTGCCAGTGAAGCAGCAGCGGGTGACAGGAAGTAGAAGCCCATGGGCGTGGAAAGGGGTGAATATTAATTTCACTTTAACAGCGGGCTGTGTTTGACACAGTCTGCAAAGTGAACAGAAGTCACGTGTGTCAGCATTGTGCATACTGACTGCTCTCCCCTAGCAGTGACAGAAAAAGCCATGAGAACACAAGTGCACTCTGTTACTTACAGTGTGCCGCAGTCTGCAGCAGCCAAGCATATCAGCTGTTATCAGTGATAATGGGAGGAGCCACAAGCAGGACGTCCTCCCAGTGTGACATCACCATTACTCCCAGCTCTGGTGCTCAGAGCTTCTCAAGAGAGCAGTGTGGGTGTCACTGATAGCAGCTGACATGTTTGGCTGCTGCAGACTGTGGCACACTGTAAGTAACAGAGCACTCTTCCGTTCTCATGAATTTTTATGTCACTCACCACTCTTCCCTGCAGGAGAGTGGAGCAGCTCTTGATAAGGCTAACACTGATTGGCCACAGCGCAGCCAATCAGTGTTAGCTTTGTTTGTGTCCTCTTCTCCGTGGCCTTACAGCACAGCTCAGGCTGTCATCTATAATGCACAGTCCACTCCCCCACAGTGTAAGCAGCAAAGGAAGATAGAGGACTCCCTGCTACAGCTACAAAAGGTTGAACAAGGGCCCCCTTCCAGCCTAAAAGTAAGTGTTAATAGAGGGCCTTTAGTCTGGGGTGATAGAGGGGGAGGGGCTAAGTTACTTATGGATAAATGAGGGCCTCATTACTTCATCTCTCTTTCACTCCTGACTGACTGCACCCCCTCCCTCTATATCACCCCTGACTGCACCCCATCGCCCTGGAATCACTCGAACTGCACCCTCCCCGAATCACCCCTGACTGAGCCCTCTCCCACTATATGACCCCTGAGTGAACCCCTTCCCTTGTATCACCCCCTGACTGCACCCCCTCCCCTGTATCACCCCTGCTGAACCCCCCTCTCCACAGAATCACCCTGACTGAGCCCCTCGCCCCCTGTACCACCCCTGACTGCACCCCCTCCTCCTGTGTCACCTCTGACTGCGCCACCTCCCCCTGTATCACCCTGACTGTGTGGCACCCCAGGAGTCCGGTTGCCACAATGGCCTTGCCTCCCTCCAGGGGGGAGTGATGTCATGCCTAGAAGCAAAGAAGGAATCCCCTTATCAGGTAGTTCCAGCATATAATACAGTTCCTGCTCCAAGCCAGCAGGGGGAGCTGTAAACCCAACTTCAGAGGAGCAGCTCTCTCTGGTCAGGAGGAGGAAGTTAGTAGAGTTAGAGCCTGAACAAGGTTGAGAGAGGATGTTTGGAGAGGAGCTGGGGATAGGAGCTCCATCTGAGCTCACCCCAGGCTTGAGCGCCAGTGACCGGGTACCGGAACCCGAGGCTGTGTGGGTACTAAAGCCCTGGCAGCAGAATCCGGAGGGCAGAAGACCGCAGATCCTCTGTCCCCTACTGATACTCAATGACACAGCAGCACGTGTGAGCCGGAGATGCCAGACAGGAGCGACCCCTGAAGCAGGCTCCAGCTGCCTGTCATGCGAGTGGAGTTCTACCTAAGCATCCGACAGAAAGAGGGACTTGAATAGAGTATACAGCAGCAAGTGCCTCGGAGAATAGCGCTAGAAAGGAGGCCTCATAACCCACCTTATTAAGGAAATTCCCAAATTGCTTCCAGGCTGATCGGCTCCAGAACCATCTGTAACCTGAGCCCCAGACTGTACCTTCACTGCTCAGTAAAAGGTAAAGGAAACTGCACCCTGCTGTGTCTTCTGAATCATTCCTGCGTCACCTGCCCAGCACCACACTCACTACCAACAGCACCTTTAATACCCTAACTGCCCTGGGATACAGCTCTACCCGTGAAGAGCTTAACTATCTTTGCTGCCCCATCACCATCTCAGAGGATCTGCATTAAAGCGTCAGTCCCCTGACCAAATACCATGAGTGGCGTTATGAACACTTTATTACAAACTTTATTATCCCTTTCATCATCAACCCCCTTTTTATTGGACGCCCAGGGCCACGGACTGGGTCACTGACTGACTGTGTTCCCATCCCCTGCATCACCCCTGACTGAACCCCTCTCCCCCTTTATCACCCCTGACTAAAACTTTTCTTCCCCTACTACTAACAAAATGAGGCCCTTCATAAAATGTTATGGCTGTATAGGTGGCAGAGAGATTTCTGTAAAAAGTGTATGGGGGATGTGAGGGAAAGCTCTTTCGATATTACTCCCAATGTCATACATAAGTGATCTAGGACCCCCACCACTAGAAGAGGGGGTATTCACATAATATATTTGCTGCAGAAATCAAACAGCAAATTAACAGCAGAAATAGCCACATAGACATTGTGCATTGTGCAGATATTGTGCAGATATTGCTGCGTTTACTACTATGTAATGTCAAAGGAGGCATGAGGAAGACTGTGAGAAATGTGCATCGGGGCTGCAGGCTGGGACTTACTCTACTTACTCTACTATTGTCATGTGAGTTTTAATTAGGTTTGGTAACTCTTGATTCATTGCTCAATTTGCACATTATGCATTGGGGCACTTTTTCATAGGAATACTATATTCTCATTATGCACTATAGCACTTTCCATACAGGATCACTGCATTTTAAGCGCCATCTTACTCAAGTATGATACCTCTATAGGCCTATTGGTTTGCTTATGCATATTAATCCTTTTTCTAATTTTTTCTTATTTTTGCATGCTTTACATTCTTTCTTACTTATATGCATATGAGGTGTTTTACTTGCTATTTAGTGCTCTCTTCCTCCATCAAGATTGGTTAGCAGACCATAGTTTTTTCTTCCATGTGAGATTGAATATCACAGATGTACTCTTATTTATTTCTCTATTGTACTGCCATGGTAGCTTTACTCTGAATTAATATGGATGTTATATGTGAGTAATTAATAAACTTTATACGTCTGTTCAAAAAACTCTTTGACCTCTTCTGTGTTTTTACACCCAGTGAGGCCTTTTTGTGATATTGAAACTTGGAGTTTTTCCAATTTAATGTAATTGACACCTATCTAGGGAAATTTTTGTGCTTAAGTGTACTACCTTATGTTATGCCCTGATATTAGTGTGTTATATCTCACAATTGGTGGTCTTGCATTTATTTCTATATAGCTACATAGTGGGCCCCAAGAATTATTTTCTCTGGTGGGCCCAAGGTGCTCCAGTCCGACGCTGGCCCACCACCTGATGCACCACCCTCAATCGCCGCCGGTGCTCTTGTACAAATTCGGATGCAGTCCGAGGGGGACTGGAGGAGGGATTCTGCATGCTCAAATCCTCAATGTCTCTGCCGGGCCTCCCAAACATCAGCATATGTGGTTCACATGCGCTCACATGCCCCATTACCCTGAAGGTGATAAGACCTTATTCTCGACTGTTTGATACCATACAGCTGGTGCAGCTCCTTTATCAGCATTCCTTGGAAGCATGCCCCTTGATCCAAGTGTATTCTCTGCGGACACCCAAACACTTGGAGGAAATGTCGACACACGGCCTCAGCCGCCGACTTTGCCATTTGGTCTCTTGTCGGCACCACTACAGCATACTTGGTAAAGTGATCTGTCATTGCCAGGCAATAGGAGTACCCAGACGTAGAGTACCCTATCAAAACATAGTCAATCATGAGTAGCTCTAACGGAGCGGAAGTCTTAATAGACTGTGTGGGAGCCTGCTACTCAGGGCTTTTACTGAGCCCACAAACCAGACACTGCTGACACGCATCTGCCACCATCCCTCCCAACTCAGGGCAATAGAGGACTCGCTGTAACCACTGAAGTGTCTTTTCACTTCCAAAGTGGGCTCCCTTCTCATGCGTCTCACGAACGACCACTAAACCCATCCATCTAGGAATTACCAGTTGGTACCGCTGCTGTTGCTCGGATGGAAGGTACACCTTACGATACAAAAGGCCTTGCTCCACAAACAATTACATGTAGTCCCACTGTCGCAGTAGTTTCATTCCTTCAGTGGACAGCTGAGCTTTGTCCTCTGCATGGGGCCAGACCCCATTTTGTACCCAATGGCGCACAAGTGCAATGTCTGGGCACTCGTCCTGGTCTTTTTTGCCCAATTTGAGATCGTTTTACCCAGGACTCAAGGCATCCCTGATGCCACCCCACTTGAGTGTGCCACACTTCAGAAAATAGGTACCTGCCCCAAGGCCGGAGTTCCAGTGTCTTCAAGTTGGTCATCAACATTTTCCCCCGAGGACTCAAGGGGTACCCTTGACAATGCATCTGCATTTCCATTTTCTTGACCAGAGCGAAACTTAATGCGATAGTTAAGTTTGGCAAGGCAGGCGACCCATCGCTGCTCCAATGCTCCCAGTTTTGCATTCTCTAAGTGAACCAGTGAGTTGTTATCTGTCATTACTAGCCCCTCAGCTCCTGTTAGATACTCGGCAAAGCATTCTGTCATTGCCCACCCCAGAGCCAGTAATTCCAGCTGGAATGAGCTGTAGTTAGCCGGATTACTCTTGCGGTCTCTTAAAGACCTGCTGCCATAGGCAATCACTCGCTCCCGACCATCATACACTTGTGGTAGTACCGCCCCCAACCCATGAAGGCTACCATCTGTGTACAACTGAAAAGGGGTGTCAAACCAGGCATATGCCAACAACGGGGAACTCGTTAGGGCGGTTTTCACTTTATCAAATGCCTTTTTCTGCTGGGGTCCCCATTGAATGGGGCGGTTTCGAGGACCCAGTGCTTTCCCTCTTAAAAGTTCATTCAGGGGACCCACCACTTGTGAGAATTTAGGCACAAATTGCCAATAGTACCCCGATAAGCCTAAGAAGGCTCACACCTCTCGCAGGTCAGTGGGTGGTAGACACTCTTATACAGCTTTCACCTTACTGGCCGCAGTTAGCACCCTGTCCAGGGTCAGCCATATCCCAAGTACTCAATCTGGCTCTGGAACAGTTGACTTTTTATGGCTTTATTTTCAGGCCATAGCTACTGAGCCGCCGGAGTACAGCTTCTCAAGATGATCTTCAAATGAGGTCCCAAACACCACGATGTCAACTTGATATATCAGGACTGAGTCAAAATTCAGATCAGCTAAGCAATGTTCCATCAGACTTTTGAAGGTCTCCGGTGTGTTAGTGAGTCCGAATGGCATCCGGTTGAATTCAAAGAGGCCCATCGGTAAGGCAAACGCCGTTTTGGCTAGATCTTTTTCGGCCATTGGTACCTGCCAGTAACCACTTGCCAAATCCAACGTCAAGAAATACTTGGCCCGCCCCAATGCCGACAGGGATTCTTCAATACGAGGTAAAGGATATCCGTCCCATACCATGTAGGCATTCAATTTTCAATAGTCCACCCAAAATCGAAGGGTCCCATCCTTCTTTCGGACCAAGACTACGGGAGCCACCCAGGGCTCTGGCTCTCTCTGATCACTTGATTGTCAAGCATACTGGCCACCATGCCTTCACCTCTTGATAGAGCGCTGGAGGAATTTAACGATATTGTTCCCTAATAGGAGGAGTATCCCCGGTGGGAATCTCATGCTCAATCGTCCGGGCATATCCAAAGTTCTCTGTCATGGTTAGGACATGGTTAATGTCCTGTTCTCACAGGGTTAACGTTTGCCAGCCTCTCTTTGGATCTGGGAGGGGTATTTATACTCACTCCAGACTAGCATTCTCTGTCAGCTATACTGTTATTCTGGCTGTGTGTCTGACCAACCCCCCTGGTGTGCGTCTATTCTGCATTGCTTGTTTGATTCCCGTGTATGACCCGGCCTGTTCCCTCTCTCTGTCCTCCGTCTCTCATTTTGGTACTATTGTCTTCTCCGGTTCTGACCTCCTGGCTTGGCTATTGTTACTCCATTGCAGTTTGTCCCTATTGTACCATCCATTGCCCGTTCTGGTTTTCTGATCTATTGCTACGTCCTGACTATTCGCTCTGTCTAACCCTTTTGTACTGTCCTGCTATCTCGTGCTTTGACCCGGCTTGATCTGGTTTCTGTCTCTGTCTATGCCCCTTGGTAACATTGTCCTGTAGTTACCTTTCTAGGAGTTTCCCTGCAGCTCCTAGCTCTGTGGAGCTTAGGCCACGCCCCCAGCAGTCACGTGCTTCAGGTCCTGGAGCATGCATGGTCACCGCTGCTGCCCGCTCCACAGGTATCTTTGAGCACTGTTTTTGTACTCAGGACACGCGCACTGGCTCAGTGAGCTAGTGCAGTGCGGTGTTCTTGACATTATAGCTGACCATTTCAGTTTTTTTCTCTGAAGAAAAAAAAAAAGTGTGTTATCCTCATGGATCCCATACAAGCTTTGACTGATCAGGTCAAGCACCTGACTCAAATGTTCCATAAACTTAATGTGGAACAGCGCACAATGGCTCATACCCAGCAACAGTTGATCGATACTGTGCAGGGGGCTGTCACTGCAGGGGCTTCTAGTGCTGGGGATAGAGATGTGTCATTGGCATCCCCCAAATCTCTGATCAAATTGCCAGACCCTTTCTGGGTTAAAAGGGAGTTCAGGTCTTTCAGAGAAGGATACAAGCTTTTTTTTTCTCTGAGACCCCGTTCCTCCGGGGATGAGTTCCAGAGGGTGGGGGTCATCATTTCTCTACTTCGGGGGGCTCCACAGGCATGGGCTTTCTCTCTCTCTTCCTCTGCTCCTGAACGTATGTCTGTGAATTTGTTCTTTGAGGCTCTGGGGCACATTTGTGATGAGCCAGATAGAGTGCGTCTGGCAGGGGATATGTTGATGAGTGTGACACAGGGGAGGCACTTTGCTGAATGGTTCTGCTCAGAGTTTAGACGTTGGACCGCCGAAGTATCCTGGAACGACTCCGCCCTGAGGGGGTTGTTCCGCAGGGGTCTGTCTGACCGTCTGCAGGACGCTCTGGCATTACATCCTCCCCCTGATACCCTGGAGGATGCCATGATGCAGGCAGTCCGTATGGACCGGAGACTCTGTGCTAGAGGAATGATGTAACAAGAGTCTCCCTTGTGCCCCAAATTGTGTGACACTGCACCTGTATCTGAGCCCATGGAGGTTGGGTCAGTCTTGGTTAAAGAGAAAGAGAGAAGGCACCATAGAGACAACCTACTATGCTTTTACTGTGGAGCCTCTGGACATTGGAAAAGGAATTGCCCCTCCTGCCCTTCTTCAGAGAAACCATCAGAGAAATGACTAAGTCTGGGCAACAATCGAGGAGGTTGTCCAGACTCCCAGGTACATTTTTTCTCATGTACAAAGATGGTGCTCCAGGTTGAATTGGAACTTGCTGGCGGTCCTGTTATGACCACCGCCTTTGTTGACTGCGGTTCCTCCATTAATCTGATTGATGCCCAAGTTGAGACTTAATAAGATAGGGACAGTCAGGTTAAAATACCCTTTTAAAATTGTGGCTGTTGATTCATCCCCTCTTACCCAGGATGGGATTTGCTTTATGCCTGAAGTTTTTTCTATGAAAATGGGTTCCACTCATGTGGAGAAGTTAAGTTGTTTTATTATGAATAATTTGCCTGCAGGACTGGTATTGGGGATGCCCTGGTTGCAACCCCACAATCCTCTCATTGATTGGGTGAAGGGGGAGATCATCAGATGGGGATGTAATGATAATGGCCTGTTGTTATGAATAAGTCAACGGAGGAGGAAAAAACAAAAATGCAAGCTAAGTCCAGAAAACCGGAGAGGATTCCAGACCCCTGATCCTATTCACAACAACTAACAGTAGCCATGGAGCGTTCCTATGGTGGTCCCAGACGCCTCTTCACAGCCGGAGAACTAAATAAGCCTAAAGAAAGAAAGGGGAAATCTAAACTGCCCCAGAGCAGACCCCAAAGCAATAGACAGCCCCCAACAAGTATTGTCGGTGAAAACAGATGAAAACACAAACACAGACAGAAAGACAGGCAGAGCAAACGATGGGGCCCAACCAACTAGATAGGAAAGGACAGAAAAGATGCTGGCTGCAATCCACAAAAACCCTACCAAAAATGTCTCAACACGTCTGATAAGAAAAACGGCCCTAAAGTCACTAGACTTCAAAATCCCAATATCAGCACTCCGATACATTCCGAAGACAGCGCAAAAGAGATTTAACCGATCAGGGACAAAAATGGAAATTCAGCAGAGCCCCAGCCGGGGCTGGCAGAACACAAAACTAAGCAAATCAGACAAAATCTCATGGAACAATAACAGAGCAAAACTTAGCTTTAGAAGACAGGAACTGAACTGGAGGCCAGAGCTCAGAGCAGAGAAATCACCAGCAACCCTACAGGGCATCGGCTGCCTTATATCCACTCAGAGATTCCGGATGTCCAATCGCCATCCACCTGTTCAGGTGACAGGTTTCTTCCATCCAAATCAGTTTCACCACCTCCTTTCACCAGCAGAGGGAGTTCATCGGACATCAAAGGTGAACGAGAAAATGAGCTCCCAACAGTCTGTGTTGTAACCCTGTTCCTTTTGTCAATCCGATAAGATCTGTATCTGTGTTGTCTGTCGGTCTGGAGGGTATTCCGGAGTAACTGAGAGACTTTGAAGACGTATTTTCCGAAAGCGAGGCTGAGGCACTCCCACCACATAGACCATTTGATTGTGCTTTTGATTTAGTACCTGGAGCCAAATTACCCAAGGATCATTTGTTTAATTTGTCCGGGCCTGAGCGCCAAGCTATGAAAGAGTACATCAAAGAAAACTTTCGCAAGGGGCATATTGAGCCCTCGGTCTCACCCGTGGCAGCGGGGTTTTTCTTTGTAAAGAAAAAAGATGGTGGGTTGCCTCGACTTTCGGTAACTGACCAAAATAACTGTTAAGAACACGTACCCTCTCCCGTTGATTCCGGATCTATGCAACCAACTCACTGGGGCCAAATGGCTTTCTAAGCTCGATCTACGAGGGCTTATAACCTGATAAAGATCCGGGAGGGGGACGAATGGAAAACAGCGTTCCTGACAACTGAGGGGCTGTTTGAAAATCTGGTTATGCCCTTCGGCCTCACTAACGCTCCTCCTGTTTTTCAGAACTTCATTAATGTTGTTTTTTCTGACTTGATTGGGCGTTATGTAGTCATCTACTTTGATGACATCTTGATATACTCTGAGGACAGTCAGTCACACTTACACCATTTACGTACAGTTCTTATGAGACTCCGGGAGAACCATTTGTATGCTAAGCTGGAGAAATGCTCATTTTTTATGCAAGAACTATCTTTTCTGGGTGTAATTGTATCCGGGGAGGGATTCCGCATGGATTCAGGGAAGGTTCAGGCCATTACCGATTGGGTGCAGCCTCATGACCTGAAGGGGTTGCAGCGATTTCTGGGCTTCGCTAATTATTATAGGAAGTTCATTAAAGGGTTCTCGCAGGTGGTGAAACCCTTGACGGACCTCACTCTTAAAGGGGCAGATGTAAAAAATTGGTCCGTGGCCGCAAAAAATTCCTTTCTTACACTAAAGAAGTGTTTTGCCACAACCACTGTGTTGGTACAACCCGATTCGTCAAGACCTTTTATCGTCGAATCGACGCTTCGGAGGTGGGGCAGTATTGTCACAGGGCCCCTCTACCCTGACTAACCTCGAACCCTGTGCCTTTTTCTCTAAGAAGTTCTCTTCGGCAGAGAGAAACTGTGATGTCGGTAACAGGGAATTGTTAGCGGTTAAATTGGCCTTCAAAGAATGGAGGCATTTTTTGGAGGGGGACGCTCATCCCATTACGGTCATCACTGATCATAAAAACCTGGCCTATTACGAGTCTCCTAAGAGATTGACCCCCAGACAGGCTCGGTGGGCACTTTTTTTTTCTCGATTTCATTTTACCATAACGTTCCGACCAGGGTCTAAAAATGTAAAGGCAGATGCCTTATCCCAAAGTTTTGATTCTGTGTCCCCTCCAGAACCTCCTTCCTCCATTCTTCATCCGGGAGTGGTTGTAGCTGAAATCTCCTGAGTTACAGAGAGAGATTCTGGAAGCACAAGCACAAGCTCCCAGAAATAAACCCCCAGGTAAATTGTTTGTACCCAAACAATTCCGTCTCAGACGCCTTCAAGAATTTCATGATTCTGTGTTAAGTGTACACCCTGGTATTGCAGCTACCCGGCGGGTAGTAGCTAGGGGTTTTTGGTGGCCCTCTATGGGTACTGATATAAAAAGGTTTGTATATTCTTGTGGGGTGTGCGCGTGCTCTAAAAGCTCTCAGGTCTGGCCGGCCAGGGAATTGGTGCCTTTGCCAATTCCGGATAAACCATGGACACACCTGTCCATGGACTTTATCACTAATCTTCCATCTTCCAAGGGCAACTCACTGGTATAGGTAGTGGTTGATAGATTTTCTAAGCAAGCTCACTTTGTGCCATTACCTGCGTTACCATCTGCTGAAACCTTGGCCCGCTTTTTTATGCAGCACATTGTTCGATTGCATGGAGTGCCCGTGAACGTGGTGTCGGACAGGGGTGTGCAATTTGTAGCCAGGTTTTGGAGAGCGTTTTGTATGAAGTTGGGGGTCACGTTGTCATTCTCCGCTGCCTATCACCCGGAATCCAATGGACAGACTGAACGCATCAACCAGTCGTTGGAGCAGATTCTGAGATGCCTGGCCTCCTCCAGACAGGAAGACTGGTATGAGGTATTGCCCATGGCAGAATTTGCATTCAACTGTCGTATTAATCAGTCTACCGGAAAGTCTCCCTTTCAGGTCAATTATGGCTTCGTTCCGCAGTTTGGGGAATTTTCCCGTATGGATTCGGATTGCCCTGGTGCCGAGGGGATGGTACAACAGTTGAAAACCCTCTGGAGGGAGGTGCAGGGGAACATCTCCAAAGCCCAGAAGAAGTATAAACATTTTGCGGACAGGAGGAGGGGGTTGGGTCCTGCGTTAACAGTGGGGGAAAAAGTCTGGTAGTCTACCCGTAACATCAAACTTAAAATACCCTCTGCGAAGTTAGGCCCAAAATTTATTGGCCCATACAAGATTGTAGAGGTGATCAACCCGGTGGCATACAGATTACAGTTGCCCACCTCCTTCAAAATATCTAACGTCTTCCACAGGTCCCTATTAAAACCTGTGGGGACAGTTAGAGAAGATCCCTCATCTGTGGCTCCACCAGTGTTGGTAGAGGGTCAACTGGAGTACGAGGTAGGGCGCATCATTGATTCACGGTGGGTGCGCCGGAGACTTCAGTACCTTATTCATTGGAAGGGATATTCCATGGAGGATCGGTCATGGGTTCCGGCCAGTTGGTGCATGCTGATCGACTGGTGCGGGTTTTTCATGCCAGATACCCTGAGAAACCTGGGGTCCAGTGGCCCCCCATTAAGAGGGGGGTACTGTCATGGTTAGGACATGGTTAATGTCCTGTTCTCACAGGGTTAACTTTTGCCTGCCTCTCTTTGGATCTGGGAGGGGTATTTATACTCACTCCAGACTAGCATTCTCTGTCAGCTATACTGTTATTCTGGCTGTGTGTCTGACAGACCCCCCTGGTGTGCGTGTATTCTGCATTGCTTGTTTGATTCCCGTGTATGACCCGGCCTGTTCCCTCACTCTGTCCTCCGTCTCTCGTTTTGGTACTATTGTCTTCTCCGGTTCAGACCTCCTGGCTTGGCTATTGTTACTCCGTTGCAGTTTGTCCCTATTGTACCGTCCTTTGCCCGTTCTGGTTTTCTGATCTATTGCTACGTCCTGACTATTTGCTCTGTCTAACCCTTTGGTACTGTCCTGCTATCTTGTGCTTTGACCCGGCTTGATCTGGTTTCTGTCTCTGTCTATGCCCCTTGGTAACATTGTCCTGTAGTTACCTTTCTAGGAGTTTCCCTGCAGCTCCTAGCTCTGTGGAGCTTAGGCCACGCCCCCAGCAGTCACGTGCTTCAGGTCCTGGAGCATGCATCGTCACCGCTGCTGCCCGCTCCACAGGTATCTTTGAGCACTGTTTTTGTACTCAGGACACGCGCACTGGCTCAGCGAGCAAGTGCAGTGCGGTGTTCCTGACATTCTCCCGATGTCGCAAGAAGGTCTCTTGATGCTCCCACAAAACTTTCTCCAACTGCACGGAGGTCAGTCTCTCCTGATCCACTCCCATCTGATCCATGATGACATGACCATTCCAATCTTCGGTAGGGGTTTCGGTCCGGTCTACCTCGACCCCATATATCCAGGATGACTGTTGGTCTGAATGCAGTTCAAATCCTGCTGTCACGTGTACCTGTCCTGTGTGACACGACCCGCAGGTCGGTAACTAAAACAACAAGACAAAAGGGGAACACTGGGGAAACAGTTACAATGGTGGGCCCTGCAATAGGGAACGGGGAAGTGGAGACCTCCTGCACTCTCCTGAGGCAGTGTCCCTAAACACTCCTAACGTTCCCTATACAGGCTCTTCACCTGTTGCCGAGCAGGATACCTGAATCCCTCACTATCCCTGCACCTATCCCTCGCTAGGGAACTGGACAGTGCGGACACTGGTCCCACCGCTGCACTAATACACACGAAGGAAAAAGGTAAAAACACCAAAACTTATCTTTCTCTGCTGCAGTCACCAGGCAGCAGAGTGCAGCACCAGATCAGCTTTCAGCAGTGGCTCGACACCTCAGAGCCAGCTGTTACTTTCACCATCTTTCTCTGCTGCAGTCACCAGGCAGCAGAGTTCATCACCGGAAAAACTTTCAGCAGTGGCTTGACACCTCAGAGCCAGCTGCCACCTTCACCAGGTGTCAGCAGTGGCTCAACACCTCAGAGCCAGCTGCTCATTTCACCGTGGTTGGAATCCAAAAAGAACCTGCTATCACCAACACTTGCTGATACACCATGTGACCTTATATAGCAAAGGAGGAGTGGTCACATCAGCAGGGAAACCAAAACAGACATGTAATAACACCTATGGCCACCAGGGGCAAAAACCCATATTAAGCTCCCAGGCCTGAAAGGAAAAAAAAGGTTTAACTGAGGGAATCCCGAATCTGACACAGATCCAAGAATTGGACTGTGACACCTGCCTTGTCAGATACGTTCCCCGCCGGCACAAACATTTCAGCCAGAATGGTCCCAGCGGGAATTGTAACAGCCTCATCTAGAACACTTATGCATTTGACTGCCACCCGTCCATTCTTCACAATCACCAGAGTCCGGGCCATGTGTACCTTGGCAAATGAGAACTTCTCTGGGGCAGGCTCGAGTAGTACTTCAAGCCCATTCAATCTCCACGCAGCCCCCCACCAGCAGCATTAATAGTTCGTCTTGTCTGGGTGCCAGCACGATTGTGGTCCGCGATGACACTCGAACCAGGCCCACCCGGCCCACTAGGATTGCACTCTTCAGTAGGTCACAGCTCAGCACTAGACGGTGTGACATTCTCTGTGTGGGTCGGTGGCTTGTAGCACGGGTCCAGTTTCGGGGTCCTTCACTGGCATACATCTGGTGGTTCAAATCTCGCAGCACGTTCATTCCGAGCGTCACCTCCATTCCTGTTCTAAGGGGGTTGTCCACCAGCACTATCCCTTTCTGACCCAGCTCCTGACCAAAGATTTTCAGCTGCATCCACACGATCCCTTAAATGTCAGTTGGCCATTGTTAGCAGCGGTAAATCGAATCACCCGGCCATCTTCCGGTACCACTAGTTGACTGAAGTATTTCTCATACACTTCTAAAGGCATTATGGTACATTCGGATCCTGTGTCGATCAAACACCTCATCTTCCTCCCTTTATACTCTGCTTCCAACACTGGACTGCATGCAAAAAAATCTTGTTCATCCCATCGAGGGCTTTGTGGGGGGTGGGCCGCTGCTGCTCACCCTCTCATGGCAGCGTTTGGAAGTTTAAAGCCGGCAAAGGGGCCTCTGGGGCTGCAGGCGTCCGAAAGTAATGAGAGATGTGTCCCCGGCATCCACACTTCCAGCAGGTGACTGCTCCTCATGGATGAAGACTTGACTCATTCAAGGAGGGCAACCTGGCCGCCTGCGGAACCACTGTTCCACGGGACACGGCAGATTGCCCAGCTCTAAGTTTGGACACCTCCAGCTTCAGCTCAGCACGCAGAGCTTGTACCACATTTACCAGCCCTTCCTCTCCTGACACTGACGACTGGTTTCCCTCCAGCTGTGCAATGTTCACTGACCCCTCGGCCAAAAGGGCAGACTCCTCCTCCCTTTCCACCGCAGCTCAATAAATCTGCCAGAAAGATAGTTCCAGCGCAGACCGGGCCATCTCCATCAGTTTGTCTCAGAGAAGTCTATTGACTAACCCGGTGATGAATTAATCCCGGAGCAAGCAGTCTACCTCTCGAAACGCCACCGTAGACCCTGGGTCTAGTCGCTGCACCTCATTCAATGTCTCCTGCAAGATATTAGAGTTCTGCATCAGAGACTCACATTCCTTTTGGGGGTGATTAAAGAACAATGGTCCGAAGCTGGGCCACATGAGATCAGCCTCCCGTATTCCCCTCTAACAGTTCCAAAATCTTTTCTAGCGTAACTCTCTTGGATTCTGGACATACCTTCACCATTCGCCTAGCGTCACCCTCTAGTGCATTTAATGCCAGCTCGACGCGTAATGCAGGGGCCAGATTACACATACTGAATAGAAAAAATGATTCAGCTCACCCCTTATAATAGTGTCCTCACAGCCATGAAAAGGTGTAATCCGAGCAAGGAAGCGTCTCTGCTTGACGTTGAGTACTTGTAGATAAGAAAAAGGGATCCAGCTCAGTGTAATCGCCAGTGTATACTGAAGGAAGGGATGTCTTAAGTAACTGGACGCGTTTCGAACACATATAGTGTTCTTAGTCCTCAGTTTCACAATGAGCAGTCTTGCAAAAGTTAAAATACACCCCAAACAGGTGGGGAACAAATGAAAATAATTGCTCCACAATAGAAAGTTAACACTTGAATGGCAAAACAGAAGAAACCAGAATACAGACATATTACACTTAAATTGCACCAATGCATAATATATACAAACAACAAATCAATCAATAGTGCAACATAATTTCTCTCTTCAGATTCAAACCCAAAGGTACTTGAGTATTTAATAAATAAATCCAAAAAGCTTCCCTATCCCGGAGTTTCTTTTCTCTATCTCCACCACGTATGTTACTATGCACCTGTTCTATTGCATAAACACTAAAATGTGCAATTTGTCTGTTATGTACATTTACAAAATGATTAGAGGCATTAGATATGTGGCGAGTTGTGGGCTGGATAATATCATAAAGATGCTCCCTAATTCTATCTTTTAGTTTTCTGATCGTGGAGCCCACATATAGTAATCTGCACACTGAACACTCTATTATGTATTGAACTCCATGAAGAAAAAAGGTCGCAGTCATCGGGATAATTATATTGCTGCTTTATTGACACATATATAACATGTCAGGTCGGGTTCGTGACAAAAAGAGTGCGAATTAGCTGACAACGGCCGTTTCGCGCTGCCTGAGCGCTTCTACGGGTTAATGAGTAGGAGGAAATGACGGCTTCATATGCTGATCACATCCTACTACCACAGCTGTTGTCTAAGTGACAAGTGATATAAAAACATGAGAAATGCATAAGATAAATTAAAAAATATATGAGAGACATACATATTCAACACCACATTGTCTAAAGAGATTAATAACCGTTATACTACTCCCTAATTGTTTAGTGCGAATATATTCCAATTTGCACTAAAAAACATTTACTTAAGATTCTCATCGAAAATTGACTGCATCCAGAAAGAGAATTCATCTTCTACTTCTGTGCAATCCCATACCTACTAAAATATTCGCTTATAAATGCTATCACTTTATTAACATAACTCCAACTAAGTTCAGCATATCATATTCAATTAAATAATACATCTTAAATCTTGTCAGGATTTTTCCAATATCAAATTTGATACAAAATTTATAAGAAAGGATGCTCCCTCCACATCTAATAAACTGTTGCTGAGAAACGATTACCAAATCGTATTCATTAATGCTTCCATGTGTACATGTATTTCCAATATTATTTTATACCAACTGGAAATCAACGGAAAAGGAAAGGTATAAAATTCTTCCAACAAACTAGTGGACAATAGACAAATAGACAAATATATGTCAGCTCTCTTAGGACAAAACACTCCCAAGACGTTATGCCTAAACCATCATTATAAGAAGATAGTCATATCAATTCTATCATTAAAACCTAAAGGGCCAGTCGCTTGTGTATTCAGAATCCATTTGGATTCCCTTCTTAACAAGATTTTATTGAGATTCCCCCCTTGTGGTGGTAACGTTACTTTTTCAATTCCCGCAAAGGAAAGAACTCCAGGATCCATTCCGTGAACATTCCTAACGTGGCTAATTAAGCGTGGAACGCCTTTCCCTGTCCTTATAGATTTAAAATGTTCCCGGAATCTAACGTACAGGGGGCGTATTGTTTTACCTACATAGAAAAAACGGCATGTACAGAAAATCACATAGACTACGTGATCTGTTTTACATGTGATGAAATATGTCACTGTATGTGTGACTGCACCTATCTGCAATGTCCGGTCAATACAATGGTATCTACAGTACTGACAATGCCCACACCTATAATTACCCTGTACCAAAATATCCCTAGTCTTAGTGCTGCTTTTGCACGAAATGAGAGGTCCTCTTGATACTACATCCAATAGGTCTCTATCTTGTTCCAAAATGTGCCAATTTTTTCTAATTGCCGATCTTATTTGCCGATCCATAGGACCATAGCGAAAACAAAAAGTGAATCTTTTTTCTTTTTTGTTCTGTCTATATTGCTGTAACATTGTACTATCTTGTTTATCTTTAATTTGAGATTTAACTTTATTTAGAGTGGTGTCCAACAATCTGTCCGGTTATCCTCATTGTTTTAATCTGTTGTACAGTTCTCTAGATTGTTTTTCAAAACCTTCTTTGGTATTATTTAAACGCTGCACTCTCAAAAATTGACTATAAGGTAACGCATTAACTGTGTGTGAGGGGTGAAAGCTGTCATATCGTAATATAGAACTAGTTGCCAACGGTTTCCTATACATTGATGTACAAATACTATCATCTTTAACTTCCAATTGTACATCAAGAAACTCTAAACTCGTACCCCCAAATATATATATGTGAAAGCCATATTCATTTGGTTCACTTCATTTAGATAGGTGACGAACTCCTCAAAAATTTCCTTTGTACCTTCCCAAATTATGAACACATCGTCCACATATCTGAGTTATAGTCTGATATGTCTAAGAAAAATTTTTGCATTATAAACATATCGCTCTTCAAAGGCTCCCAAAAACAGGTTCGCAAATGTACATGATACTGGCGTACCCATCGCTGTACCCACATTCTGACGGTACCACGTCGAATAGAATGTAAACGCATTATGGGTTAATATGAAGTTCAAGGCTTCACACACAAAGTCGACAAAACGCCATTCTTTTCCTGTAGTATAAAGTATCTCCCTTATGGTGTCAACGCCCAATTGTTGGGGAATTCTCGTGTAGAGACTCTCTACATCTGTAGATGTTAACATAAAACCTGATTGCCAACTAAAATCTTGTATTACTTGCAAAAAGGAATTGGTGTCTTTTATGTATGAAGGAATTTGATTTAATAACTGTCGTAACAGCCAGTCCGCATATTGAGAAAGTGGCTCTGTTACTGACCGTATCCCTGATACAATTAGACGTCCCGGAGGACAGGACAAAGATTTGTGTATCTTAGGGATAAGGTACCAATGGGGACGCGTGGGGAATTCTGGAAACAGTTTTTCTGCTTTCTTCTCAGAAATAACATTACTCATGACATATTTTCTGAGTAAAGATCTCAATTCTGTTATATACTTAGGGATGGGATCTGCCTTCAATTTCGTATATGTTATACTGTCAGATAACTGTCGATGTGCCTCTGCCAAATACATCTCCCTAGATAATAAAACCGTATTACCTCCTTTATCTGATGGTCTCACTACTGTATCTGTCCATTCCCTAATTTCTCTCATGGCTTGTCTTTCTGTCACCGTCAAATTTGAAGGAATCTCTGGATATAACAGCGATTCTACATCCTTTATAACTTGCATCTCAAACACATCAATAGGATTTCCAGGGGAAATTGGAGGCATATACTGCGATGACACCCCCCTTGTGAAAGGACTTTGTGTCTCCTGTACATTGTGACCCCCAATTTTATCAGATTTTGTAATCTTCAACAAAAGAGCGGCATCTTTATGGACATCTGACAATGTCCCTTTTCCAGCCATGAATCCAAGAGGACCCACCCCACACTGCTCTTCACCTGTCAAGACTATATCATGAGAAGAACTTGTTAGAAAATGTTTATGCAAATGTATTTTCCTAATGGACTTAAACAGATCAATTTTAAATTCTGTCAAATTAAACGTATGTGGTATACAATAATTAAGACCTTTCGCTAATAATGCCTGATGTGAATCTTTAAGGACATGTTCAGTTAAATTAATTATATTAAAAGACGGAATGTCCATTAATGCCTCGATCTCCACGAGACCTGCTTTCTCTTGCAATTCCGCCCGAACTGCCTTCCTCCTTCCTCGTCTGATTCTCCGCCTAAAGGGAAACTTGATCCAGGTACATTGGCGTCATGGGGTGATTGCTGATCTCGTGGGGCTGTGGACTGATTACTTCCCTCCCTCACACTTGAATCAGAGTCTGTGGTTAAATAATCTTTCTTAACCGGAGTTTGTTTTTTTTTTGTCTGATGAAAATACTTATACTTCCCTTTACCGAACTGTCCAGTATTCGTATTAAAGCGTTGTTTGTTCCAGTTAAATATCTGGCCACTGGCAAAATCAATCTTGTCTCGTAAAAATTTATCGCGTTTCCTTGATTTAATTTCTGCTTGTATCGGTAACAGTTTACTGTCCATCCTTTTATTAAACATAAGCCATTGGTTCTCCGTCAACCTCGATTTTAATTCTTCTTGTGATTTAGTCAGCTCATCTTTGACTGTGTCATAATTGCTCAAATTAGTAGCCAAAACCAGTTGCAGCAAATCCTGTGAGCATTTAAGGAGAATCTTCTCCCACTCAAGGCGAAAAGAAGCATTATCATGAAAGTTAGAGATATCTTTCCACACCCTCAATCCTCGGGGCACTCGTCCACAATCACTGTAGGACTTCAATGAATTATTTGTCCAAAACACTTTAATCTCCCTTTCAGCCAAATTCATTAACTTAAATTCCAAGGCTTTAGTGCTAAGAGTATGCACCTCATCACAAGTTTCACACTCTTTAAAATAATTTTCCACATTTACCCGACCCGCCTGTAGGCTGTTTCCAGGTGTAATTGCTTCTGTTTCCATGTTCGCCAACACGGCTACATATAATTACCAACAGCCCTCAAAATAACCCAACCAGTCTTGAAAACAAGTGTGCTCAGTCCAGAAACAAGTCCAATACCAAATGCTCAAAATGAGAGAAAGCGGACGGCACCGCTGTTACAATACCTTCACTGGCGGTTTGAGGCTGACAGGAGGAATACACGGAGACTCCTGGGTGCTGGACCATGTAGCAGTCAAATCTTGAACTCCATGAAGAAAAAAGGTCGCACTCATCGGGATAATTATATTGCTGCTTTATTGACACATATATAATATGTCAGGTCGGGATCGTGACAAAAAGAGTGCGAATTAGCTGACAACGGCCGTTTCGCGCTGCCTGAGCGCTTCTACGGGTCAATGAGTAGGAGGAAATGACGGCTTCATATGCTGATCACATCCTACTACCGCACCACCTACCACAGCTGTTGTCTAAGTGACAAGTGATATAAAAACATGAGAAATGCATAAGATAAATTAAAAAATATATGAGAGACATACATATTTAACACCACATTGTCTAAAGAGATTACTAACCGTTATACTACTCCCTAATTGTTTAGTGCGAATATATTCCAATTTGCACTAAAAAACATTTACTTAATATAAATGAAGGGAGTTATATTATAGGAAAGATTCTCATCGAAAATTGACTGCATCCAGAAAGAGAATTCATCTAATACTTCTGTGAAATCCCATACCTACTAAAATCCATACCTACTAAGATCGGCAATTAGAAAAAATTGGCACATTTTGGAACAAGATAGAGACCTATTGGATGTAGTATCAAGAGGACCTCTCATTTCGTGCAAACGCAGCACTAGGATTAGGGATATTTTGGTACAGAATAGATTTATGACGAAACGGGACACGTGGCTTAGTAGAGGAATTCCTGAGGGTAATTATAGGTGTGGGCATTGTCAGTACTGTAGATACCATTGTATTGACCGGACATTGCAGATAGGTGCAGTCACACATACAGTGACGTATTTCATCACATGTAAAACAGATCACGTAGTCTGTGTGATTTTCTGTACATGCCGTTTTTTCTATGTAGGTAAAACAATACACCCACTGTACGTTAGATTCCGGGAACATTTTAAATCTATAAGGACAGGGAAAGGCGTTCCACGCTTAATTAGCCACGTTAGGAATGTTCACAGAATGGATCCTGGAGTTCTTTCCTTTGCGGAAATTGAAAAAGTAACGTTACCCCCACAAGGGGGGAATCTCAATAAAATCTAGTTAAGAAGGGAATCCAAATGGATTCTGAATACACAAGCGACTGGCCCTTTAGGTTTTAATGATAGAATTGATATGGCTATCTACTTATAATGATGGTTTAGGCATAACGTCTTGGGTGTGTTTTGTCCTAAGAGAGCTGACATTTATTTGTCTATTGTCCACTAGTTTGTTGGAAGAATTTTATACCTTTCCTTTTCCGTTGATTTCCAGTTGGTATAAAATAATATTGGAAATACATGTACACATGGAAGCGTTAATGAATACGATTTGGTAATCGTTTCTCAGCAACAGTTTATTAGATGTGGAGCGAGCATCCTTTCTTATAAATTTTGCATCAAATTTGATATTGGATAAATCCTGACAAGATTTAAGATGTATTATTTAATTGAATTTGATATGCCGAACTTAGTTGGAGTTATGTTAATAAAGTGATAGCATTTGTAAGCGAATATTTTAGTAGGTATGGAATTGCACAGAAGTGTAAGATGAATTCTCTTTCTGGATGCAGTCAATTTTCAATGAGAATCTTTCCTATAATATAACTAACTTCATTTATATTAAGTAAATGAAAATTTGTTGTACAATTTCTCCTGAATACGCCGATACCCCATATGTGGGGGTAAACCACTTTTTCAGCACACGGCAGAGCTCACAAGGGATGGAGCGCCGTTTGACTTTTTCAACGCAGAATTGTCTGGAATTGAGATCGGATGCCATGTTGCGTTCGGAGAGCCCTTAATGTGCCTAAACAGTGGAAACCTAAAACAAGTGACCCCATTTTGGAAACTAGACCCATTAAGGAACTTATGTAGAGGTGTGGTGAGCACTTTGAACCTTCAAGTGCTTCACAGAAGTTTTTAACGTAGAGCCGTGAAAATAAGAAATCCATTTTTATTCCACAAAAATGATGTTTTCGCCCCCAAATTTTTATTTTTACAAGGGTAACAGGAGAAATCATACCCCCACACAGTTATTGTGCGATTTGTCCTGAGTAGGCTGATACCCCTTATGTGGGGGGAACCACTGTTTGGGCGCATCGGAGAGCTTGGAAGGGAAGGAGTGCCATTTTGGAATGCAGACTTTGATGGAATGGTCTGCAGGCATCATGTTGCGTTTGTAGAGTCCCTGGTGGGCCTAAACAGTGGAAACCCCCCACAAGTGACCCCATTTTGGAAATTAGACCCCCTAAGGAACTTATCTAGATGTGTGGTGAGCACTTTGAACCCCCAATTCGCTTCACAGAAGTTTATAAACACAGAGCCGTGAAAATAAAAAGTCTTTTTATTTCCACAAAAGTGATTTTTTAGACCCAATTTTTAGACCCTCAAAGTTGGTAAATAGTAAATTCTTGCTCCAACCCTACCCCCAACACACCCCTAACCCTAATCCCAACCCTAACCCTAATCTCAACCCTAATCCCAAATCCTAATTCTAACCCTATTCCTAGTTCGCCCTAACCCTAATTCAAACCCTAGCCCTAACCCGAGCCCTAGCCCTAACCCTAGCCCTAACCATAGTCCAACCCTAACCCTAGCCCTAACCCTAGTCCTAAACCTAACCCTGACCCTAACCCTAACCCAACCCTAACCCTAGCCCAACCCTAACCCTAACTCTAGCCCAACCCTAACTCTAGCCCAACCCTAACCCTAGCCCTAACCCTAATGGAAAACTGAAAAAAAAAATATTTTCTTTATTTCGTTATGTTGGCCTAACTAAGGGGGTGATAAACGGGGGGATTATGTACTATTTTGTTTATTTTGATCACGATGATAGTTTATCATCGTGATCAAAATGAACGAATGGAATCTGCCAGCCGGAGCCTGCAGATTCCCGGCGGGCGCACTGCGCATGCGCCCACCATTTTCTCTGGATCAAAGATGGCGGTGCCCACTGGAGGACGCCGGCGGGACGCGGGACCACCGGGAGGGGACCCTGGACAATGGAGAGGTACCGGGTGGAATCAGGGACCCTAGTTCTCTCTCCTCTGATGTGTGATCACGTCAGAGGAAACAGAAATTTAATGCACAATCGTGGCTTTTTTTTTTTGCGATCGCCGTTATAGGGTTAATAACGGCGATCGCAAAAGCGGGGTTGGTAAAAACCGACCGATTCATGATCTCTGGGGTCTCGGCTACCCCCGGCAGCCGAGACCCCGGAGAAAATCCGACACTGGGGGGCGCTATTCACTTTCTCCACGGCGTCGTGAATTAGCGGCGCTGTGGTTTTAGTACAGTTAAATACCGCCGTTAAAAGGCGTATCGGCGGTTGCTAAGGGGTTAAAAAAAAGCTGTAGTAGACAACCAAGTAAAGGAATTTTTTGTCTGAACAGCACCATAAAGGCTGGGAGATAATGAGTTGGCTAAAGTCGGAGCACGCCTAGATACAATCCTGATACCATCCTTTAATATAGTATCCATAATATCATCGTCTCTCAAAATGTTTAAATTTCGATAAACTATGTCAGAAATTGACTTAAAATGAGTGCTGTATGTGAGAGCCAAAACCGGCTGTTCTGAACGAAAATAAGTGTTATTACTTTTAGTTTGAATCTGACAATTAGGATTTGGTTCAACAGTCGGTGTGATAAGTTCAGCTCTCGATTTTTTATCAACTATGTTGAAGGCACAATTTACAGTCCAATCAGGATTTTTCCTATTTTTAAGACATTTTCCAATATTTCTTTTTTCACTATCAAAAGTTGCATTGTTGCTACAATTTCTTTTTGCTCTAATGACCTCACGCACTGGAATTGAATGAATCGTATGTGGTGGGTGGAAACTATGTGCGTGAAGTATGGTGTCTCCTGCGGTCTATTTGCGATAAGTGCAACTACTGATGGTATTAAAAGGAGTACCAGTCAAGCACAAATCCAAAAAATTAATACGTTTTTTGTCAAATGTATGGGTAAATTTGAGATTGAAAGGATTATTATTAATGTAAACTTGGAATAATTTTAAAGAAACTAAATCACCTTGCCACACTAGTAGCAGGTCATCAATGTACCTAGAGTACCATTTAATGTTAATAAAAAATGGATTATCTGTGCAAAAAAATATACTGTTCCTCCCACCACGCCATGACTAAATTCGCTACCGACGGGGAAAATTTAGCTCCCATTGAAACTCCGTTTTTCTGGAGAAAATTTTTTTTATCAAACAAAAAAAAGGTTGTGAGATAAAAGAAAAGCAAGAACTGAAATGATGTACATCTGTAACTCATAATTATATGAACTATATTTGTGTAAATGAAACTGAACAGCATGCAAGGCAATGTGGAATGGATGTATATAAGGCAACTATGTGGGGAAGGTGACTTGACGGACAGACGTGACTGGTAGTAGGAGGGGACGGTTTGTGCACAAGAGACGGAGATTGACAGGATAGAAGGATGACAGCTGGGAAAGGTGGATAGGAGAGTGCAGTACCTAGAAATGACCACAAGATGGCAGGGGGGAGTAGCTTAGGACTCAACATCTGTTTATGGCTTGAGAAATGCTTAGTCATGGGGGGCGGGGAGATAGGAACCAGGAATTCCTGGTGAGAGAGGGGATAAATAGAACAGGATAGGGTTCCAGGCAGGCTAGTCCAGGGAGGAGCTCGGTAGAAGACGGTGAAGAGAGAAGAGCTCGACCAGGGGACGGACAGCAAAGAGACAGTCGGGGGGGTGGCCTTGACCCGACGGACCGCAGGATAGCAGAGGCCCCGGGGGTACTGATTGGACGACGACCTCAGGCATGTGAAGCGCTGGCGGTAGATTGGTCTAGGACAGCCCCAGCGAAAGATTCGCGAGGGACGTTACTTCGACTGGAGCAAAGGTGCAGGTACCCGGGCCTGGAGACAGAGAACTGTAAAGAGGCTGCGGTGCTCGGCTGTGGTCGTCAGGAGGACGTCAAATAAATCCGGAATTGTTACTATTGAAATCTGTCTCCACCTCGTCCTTGCATCGCCTGGTGTCTGTGTCATCCGGACAGGGTAAGCAGTGGTCCACCCCCCCAATCCGGCCCCCTACCACAACTACATCACAAGTTAACCATGACCATTCAGAGTCCCAAATAACCCTGTTGAACATGTTTAATACATCTTTCGAATCCTTCAGGTAACCAGGAGTTCTTTGGACTAATGGCTGTAAAATTGTGTTTAGCCATTCTCCTAAATGTTCACTGAAGGATCCTATCCCCGATACAATGGGACGCATAGGGGGTGGGAAAATGTTTTTGTGCGTTTTTGGCAATGCGTGTAAAATCGGAATGACTGGATTTGATATATGCAAATATTCAGCTTGTTTTTCAGTGAGAAAACCCTGACTGAGTCCCTCATCGATTATACATTTACACACACAATGAAAAACATGCGCTACTGACGGGGAAAATTTAGCTCCCACTGAAACTCCGTTTTTCTGGAGAAAAAATGTTTTATCAAACAAAAAAAAGTTGTGAGATACATATAATTTGTCAAAAGATGAACAAAATGCTTTAATTAAACTTAAAACAAATACCGACATCATCATCAAGATGTCGGACAAAGGTGGATCTGTAGTGGTTCGCAATAAATCTGATTATGCAAATGCCATCCACAACATGCTATCAGATAGCGATATTTATCATTTTCTTGAACGGATCCCTCAGTAGAATTTTCAATAATGTGTAAATGTATAATCGATGAGGGACTCAGCCAAAAACGCACAAAAACATTTTCCCACCCCCCATGAGTCCCATTGTATCGGGGATAGGATCCTTCAGTGAACATTTAGGAGAATGAATAGACACAATTTTACAGCCATTAGTCCAAAGAACTTCTGGTTACCTGAAGGATTTGAAAGATGTGTTAAACATGTTCAATGGGGTTATTTAGGACTCTGAATGGTCATGGTTAACTTGTGATGTAGTTGCCTTATATACGTCCATTCCACATAGGATTGCCTTGCATGCTGTTCAGTTTCATTTACACAAATATAGTTCATATAATTATGAGTTACAGATGTACATCATTCCAGTTCTTGCTTTTCTTTTATCTCACAACCTTTTTTTGCTTGATAAAAAAAATTTTCTCCAGAAAAACGGAGTTTCAATGGGAGCTAAATTTTCCCCGTCGGTAGCGAATTTAGTCATGGCGTAGTGGGAGGAACAGTATATTTTTTGCACAGATAATCCATTTTTTATTAACATTAAATGGTACTCTAGGTACATTGATGACCTGCTACTAGTGTGGCAAGGTGATTTAGTTTCTTTAAAATTATTCCAAGTTTACATTAATAATAATCCTTTCAATCTGAAATTTACCCATACATTTGACAAAAAAAGTATTAATTTTTTGGATTTGTGCTTGACTGGTACTCCTTTTAATACCATCAGTAGTTGCACTTATCGCAAATAGATGGCAGGAAACACCATACTTCACGCACATAGTTTCCACCCACCACATATGATTCATTCAATTCCAGTGCATGAGGTCATTAGAGCAAAAAGAAATTGTAGCGACCATGGAACTTTTGATAGTGAAAAAAGAAATATTGGAAAACGTCTTAAAAATAGGAAATATCCTGATTGGACTGTAAATTGTGCCTTCAACATAGTTGATAAAAAATCGAGAGCTGAACTTATCACACCGACTGTTGAACCAAATCCTAATTGTCAGATTCAAACTAAAAGTAATAACACTTATTTTCGTTCAGAACAGCCGGTTTTGGCTCTCACATACAGCACTCATTTTAAGTCAATTTCTGACATAGTTTATCGAAATTTAAACATTTTGAGAGACGATGATATTATGGATACTATATTAAAGGATGGTATCAGGATTGCGTGCTCCGACTTTAGCCAACTCATTATCTCCCAGCCTTTATGGTGCTGTTCAGACAAAAAATTCCTCTACTTGGTTGTCCACTACAGGGTTTTTTTAAATGTGGGCAATCTCCCTGCAAAACATGTTTACGCTCCAAAAAAACATCAGTTTTTTCTTGTTCAAAAAACCAAAAAAAGTTTAAAATAAAGAGCTTTATACTCAGATTATGTGGTATACATAATAGAGTGTTCAGTGTGCAGATTACTATATGTGGGCTCCACGATCGGAAAACTAAAAGATAGAATTAGGGAGCATCTTTATGATATTATCCAGCCCACAACTCGCCACATATCTAATGCCTCTAATCATTTTGTAAATGTACATAACAGACAAATTGCACATTTTAGTGTTTATGCAATAGAACAGGTGCATAGTAACATACGTGGTGGAGATAGAGAAAAGAAACTCCGGGATAGGGAAGCTTTTTGGATATGTTTATTAAATACTCGAGTACCTTTGGGTTTGAATTCGAAGAGAGAAATTATGTTGCACTATTGATTGATTTGTTGTTTGTATATATTATGCATTGGTGCAATTTAAGTGTAATATGTCTGTATTCTGGTTTCTTCTGTTTTGCCATTCAAGTGTTAACTTCCTATTGTACAGCAATTATTTTCATTTGTTCCCCACCTGTTTGGGGTGTATTTTAACTTTTGCAAGACTGCTCATTGTGAAACTGAGGACTAAGAGCACTATATGTGTTCGAAACGCGTCCAATTACTTAAGACATCCCTTGCTTCAGTATGCACTGGCTATTAAGTAGCTTACTTTTTAATTTGTTTTCAATAAAGACTTTGGATTTTATTTCCTGAGCTGGATCCCTTTTTCTTATCTACCAGATTACACATACGCAGAATACTCAGAACCCTCTCAGCCCAATGTTACGCCCGTCGTATTTTGGCATGTGCTGAAGTAAAGCTCCTACCGGTACATACCCTCTCAGAGTTGCTGCGGCTGCCAGAGGATCTGCAACCACCGAGGGGGAGGCTGGTGCAGCGGGGCCATTTCTATCCTCGCCTCCATCCATGACAAACACTGGATCCTGCCGACTATGCCAAAAATGTAATGACCAGAGGCCCTAATAAGATCCAGAGGGTCACAAACTAAGGCGGAGATGGAAATATTAAAACACCCTTTACTGGAATATGAATTGAAATGAAATTCAAGATTATCTGAAACAGTCTGAGATTTCCCAATTATTTACACTCAATCTAGCCAAGGCTGAAATCAATGTGCCAATTCCAAAATCTCCAAATTATGTGTATTACACTGAAGTGACAAAATAATTTTACATAACCACTAGGATAAACAAAGTCTTATAGTGAACTATCTGAAAAGCAAGTGTAAATTTGATGGAGCGGTCTTATGGGAGCCTCTGGGATGGCACACTGACTATAACTTATCAAATACCAACAATATGAATATGTATGTAAATATAACAACTGTTCCTAAACAGTTAATCTAGGGACTAGGGATACCTGGGTATCTATTATTATGGTACCGTTAAACTAAGATGAGTCGCTACTCAGGTATATATCTTGCATCAGCTGCAGTTAGTCCCAAAATCTTCGGCGCCAAACAGTTACAGCAAAACAAAGCTCTGTGTCTTGTCGGCCGTTGCCGAGTCCACATGCCGGGGATTTACAGTTCTGAAGCCTCCAGATACGATCCAAGATAGCACTTCAATAGGGCTTGTGGGAATCCCTCTCAATATGGATGATACAGGATACGTCTCTCCTCTAACAGTCACCAGCAGCTTTCTCTGGGAGTAGAAAGGACATCCTCAGTCCCCCCTCAGCTCAGCAGAGCAGGGATTCCACGGAGCTCCACAGTCACACAGCTCTCAGAAATGCTCTGTCCTTGTTCCACAGCAGAACCACCAATTCACAAGCAGAAGGGGTTAACACTCTCACAAAAATGCTGGCAACAATCTTTACAGAGTCCAGACTTCTCACTTCTCATGAGCTGCCTCACGCTGCCACTCACATGGAAGTCTCTCAGCTTCTGGAAGTTTAATCTCCTGATGTTATCACAGTTCACCCTCTAAAGCCCCCTTCACACATAGCGAGATCGCTAGCGATATCGCTAAAGCGTCACCGATTTTGTGATGCAACAGCGATATCGCTAGCTATATCGCTACATGTGACACTTACCTCCGACCCGACTCCCCGCTGGATATCGCTGATCGTGCGAAGTTGGCCTGGTCCATTTCTCGTCACCGGCTTCCTGCTGGCACTGACGAGCGACTCCATGGACGCAGGCGGAAGACGTGACCCTCGCTGCGTGTGACAGGTAAGTGACGACCGCCGACTGCTGCTGCATCGCTAGTGAGATCTGCCTGTTTGGCAGCTCACTAGCGACCATTTAGCGATGCACCAGTGATCCTGACCGGGTCGTATCGTTGTCAGGATCGCTGGTGCATCGCTAAATGTAACGGGACCTTTACACAACCTAGTAACTATGCTAGTTTGGCTGATATTAGGAATGCAAGCCCAGGACTGGGATCACTACAGCAGGATGTAGCTCCTCAGTAGCCAGGAAAATGAATGCTGAAGGAAAGAGGGAGATAGGAGTGCAACAAAGAACACAACAGATGTTGGTGTTAGGGGACTCTATAACTAGGCGGATAGAGAGGGTCTTCTGCAGCTAAGACCGTGAATGTCGAACAGTGTGTTGCCTGCCGGGTGTTCAGGTTCGGCATATTGTGGATCGGATAGACAGATTGCTGTGTGGAGCTGGGGAAAACTCAATGGTCATGGTACACATCGGTACCAATGACAAAGTTAGAGGGAGGTGTAAATTCTTTAGAAAGGATTACAGGAAACTAGGAGAGAAGCTGTAGTCCAGGACCTCTAATATGGTGTTTTCAGAAATACTGCCAGTGCCACGATCGTCACTAGAAAGACAGCGGGAGCTTAGGGAGATAAATAAGTGGCTTAGAGATTTGTGCAGAAAGGAAGAGTTTGGGATCATGGAGAACTGGGCCGACTTCTCTATTGGCTACAATCTCTACGCTAGGGATGGGGTGCACGAAAATGGGGAGGGTGCAGCTGTGCTGGGGAAAAAAATGGTCAGACAGATGGAGGATCTTTTAAACTAGGATATGGGGGGTGGGAGGATAGTTGTGCTAATAAGAGGATAGATAGAGTAGACAGAGAGTGAGACAGTAAGGATCAATGAGGATTTAGGAGGGTTGGGACAGGCAAGGGAAGTAGGTAGGCTGGTAGGAATAATGTGATAATAGTATTAAATGTCTGCTGTCAAATGCAAAAAGTCTTGCAAGCCAAATGAATGAATTGACGATTCTTATGTAAGCCACAGATTACAATGTGGTGGGAATTATGGAAACCTGGATGGATGAGAGAGATGACTGAGTGACAAGCGTAGGGGATTACACTACATTATAAAAGGACAGGTAAGACAAAAAGATAGAAAGGTGGGTATTTTTATTAAATCCAACTTAAGACTTGTGCACAGTGACAACATTGGTGGGAGTAGTAACAATGTACAGTCAAGTATGGGTTATTGTACTTGGGGATAGCAATAATGGAAAGCTGTTAATTGAAGTTTGCTATAAGCCTCCTAATATACCTGAACTGGTAGAGGATGAAATGCTGCAACAAATTAAAATGGCAGCATATAATAATGTGGTCCTTATTAAGGGGAATTTTAACTATCCAGACATTCAATGGGACATGGAATCTTCAGGTTGTGCTAAAAGCTACAAGTTCTTATCCACATTTCAAGACAATTGCCTCTCACATGGTAAATTAACCAACCAGGGGAGGTAAGCTACTGGATCTGGTTTCTCAAATAGATCAGATACAATTTCAGATCTACAGGGAGATTTTGGGATACAGTGACCATAATATGGTAAGTTTCAATGTAATATTTAATAGAACATTTCAAAGGGGAAATGCAAAAACCTTGAACTTGAGGAAAGCTGATTTCAACAAATTAAGGGAGGAGCTTCATCGTGTAGACTGGGACCATGTCCTGATACCACTGAACATAAATGGGACATGTTTAAAGATATACTACTAGAATTCTGTAGAAAACTTATACCCTCTGTTAAAAAAATGTCCAGGAATTAAAAGAAACCATTATGGATAAATAAGACATTACAAAGTTTTGTAAGACCAAAACAAAGGGCATTCAAAATCTTGACGGCCAAAAATACAGAACTAGCAATTTAGGAGTATAAAAATCTCAATAAGTAGTGTAAAAAAGAAATCAAGCTAACAAAGTTATCTACTGAAACATAAATCACCAGCGACATTAAAACAAATCACAAAAATTTTAATAAATACATCAATGGCAAAGATAAAAGGGGGGGATCTGCCCCTTAAAAGATAATGCCAATAATTATAGAGGAAAAGGCTGAGATATTAAACAGGCACTTTTCATCCATGTTCACCAATGAACTGACTGTTCCAGGGATTATTCAACAAGGCAAAAATCAAAGTTCACCATCTGAGATAACTAGTTTTGCCCAGTTCTGACATAGTGGGTAGAGCTGACTGGGGTTAAGGGTGTGTAAACCCCCCTTAATGACAAGCGGCAGCTCTCCTAATGCCACAAATCTTATTCCAGTTCTCATCTAGACTAAGGTTAGTGCCGAGATGTTAGCCTCTTTCAGAGATATCAGAGTGAGGCCGGGGTCACACTAGAGAGGAATACGGACTAGTGAGAGGCGTTAAAAGCACGCATTACACACGGACAAATGATTCTCTGTGAGGTAGCTCCCAACAGCCGTATATTTCTTGCCCATATTGTACGGTCCGTGCCAATTGCAGCATGCTGCGATTGTCAGCGTACTACGCCCGTAGTACGCCAATGCAAGTCTATGGGTGCGCAAAAAATACGGATTACACACGGACCACACGTGTGACTTGCGAGAAATACGCAGGTCTTTTGGCAGGTGACGGGAAATGGGCCAATCCATGATCAGGAAGCTTAGAGATGCTAATTAGCTCAAAAAGCGCTCCAGACATCCAGGAAGTACGCCTCCACGGAGTCCTGCAGGGTCATGGCGCCATATTTCCTCAATCTGGAGATGCTGATTGTACTAGTGCAGGAGCGACCGGAAATCAGGGACCAAAGTGATGCCCATTATGCCAACTGGGCAAGAACGGAGGCGTCATGGAGGCACATATGTTGCCAGATGTTCCACGATTTTGGTGATCGGCCACGTGAGGAGCAGCAGCAAATGAGGAAGTACAACCCAAAAAGTGTTTAAAATTACCTCACATCAAAAAAGGCATTTAGAATCAGCCCCCCCCCCTTCCTGTGCTTGGACTTTTGTCTCATGAGGCGGGTAGATTTTTATGTGACCCATGGTTTTACAGTGACATAATTTGGCCCAGGCCACAAGCTCCTCATCCTCCTAGCCAACCAAGTTATTAAGTGTAGTTACTTGATACCTGAACTATTGTGACCCTGTATATCTGGCCTGGATGCCCCAATTATATATACCACCCTGGGTAGAAAGCACACCCTAGAAGGCCACATGCCTAGGCTACTGGTAGCAAATTTGACCTAGCAAATATGTGAAATTGAGAATATTTCCTGTCACATTGCAGTGGAAGATGTGATGAGATCCGTGACCAATACAGTTGGGAACGTCAGCAGCGGGCCAGGAGTGGTGATGCGGGCCACACAAAGCAAAAATATATTTATTATGATCGCCTCTCCTTCTTCGCTCCTATTCTGGGTCTGAGACCGTAAGTAGATACCTCACACCACATTACACAGATACTTTACAGGGCCAAAAAAATGTATTTATTTTTGGCTCTGTTCTATTTCATAACAGAACTCAGTCCAACCTTATGGAGAGAGAAACTGGCTAAGATACCGAGCCCATCATAGATCCTGGGTCTGTAGGGGAAGAGGTGGCTGGCCCATCTTCTCCCCCTCCAAGAAGCATGGGTGAAGATTCCTCTCAGGATAACCCAGTGCCTGCATCACAAACCCCACCACCAGGACCACATCCACAAGCAGGACCGTCTGCTGCTGCACCATCAGCCATACAGGAGGAGCAGAGCAACATCAGCAGCAGCCCAACTGCCCAGATCCGGGGCTCCCCACAGTCTGCTGGACCATCCCGGCGAGGAAGAAGAAGGCGCCATATCCCTGCCCAAGATACCCGTACCAATGTTGACACAGGGGTACTGAACTATCTGGCTAGAGTCAATAATGATGATGGCGAGGAGGCATACTCACGCAGCCTGGCCCTTTATCTTCGTGCCCTTTCCCATGAGGTGAGGCTACGTATTCAAGGATGTTTTCAGATCCTGCTTGATGCAAGCACACACCCCAATACCCCATATGAGTTATTTGAATATCTGGAGAGGTGGCAGCTTTCACCCAGGAATCTGATGCGCCTTAGACACCCCACACACATGCTTGCTAAAGCAGGCTGAGAATCCTCAAATACGTGGGCCTACAGCTCACCCCCTTCCTCCCCCTACCCAACCTTTCCAACAGCAGCCACATATGCCTGACTCTAGCCAACCTCACCAATATGGCCACTTGTTCCCACGCAGTGTTGGAGGCTGGTCCCAACCTGGTTGGGGACGACATGGCTATTTTGGTGGGTATGAGACATGGGCCTACCAGCCCCAACAAGAGGCCCCTCTCCAGTATCACTCTGGCCAGTACCACCCACAATCACAGGAGGCAGTACACTACTGACATCATGGGCAACAGTGTGCCCCCACACAGGGCGATCGCCAAGTTGGGCAAAGTAGCCAGCAGCAAACACAGGCTGGTCTTCCGCCTTCTCCTCCCTCGACCTACCAAAATTTATAATGTTGCCATTTGGTATTGCCTAATGGTTTTGTGGTTGTTTTGTTTGTCAGAAAATGTTATTTGTACCCAATTTTCACATCTGCACTAAGGCCAATTTGGCCCATTGCCACATTTATCATAAGGCAATAATATGTTTTTCTTAAAAAAAAAAAAAAAAAGAAAGGCAAAAGTAAACATTTGTCTACTACATTTTACGTCTGTCTCAATTCTAAAAAAAAAGGTGTCAGCATACAAACATACGCTTACCAATGCAATTAAACAGTCATAGAATCATAAGGGGTTTAAATATATATATTTAGACAGACACAAACCAAAAAATTATAACATAGACACAGCATGCTTTTGCCAAGACGTTTCCCCCTCAGGTGACATAAAGTAATTTGTGAAAATTTCACGCACTTTGAGCCCAGAGAGCGGTCTACGTTGAGGGTTGATAGGTGGTCTCGCCCTACGTACATTGTCCGACCCACGCACAACACCAGCAGAGGAGGAACAATCATGTATCCTGGTTGAAGTTATGAAGAACCACACAGGCTTTAACAACTTCATTAACATTTTGTTCACTCAGCTGAATGGCAGACTGGAGTACCCACCATTTGGCACAAAGAATGCCAAAGGAACACTCCACCAGCCGCCGAGCACTTGATAGGCGCAAGTTAAAAATTCTGCGCCAGTGGTCCAGGTTGCGCCGGGGATATGGCCTCATGACATTGCGCGATAACTGAAACGCCTCATCTGCCACAAGGACATAAGGGACTGATTCTTGAGTGGAGCCTGGTAGCTGGCGTGGTGGTAGATCCAACTGGTTGGTGCGTAGCCGCCGACCCATAATGGAAGTATTGAAGACTCGAGACTCTCCCGTCCTTCCATAGGCCCCAATGTCAACAATTATAAACTTGTATTGAGGGTCGGCCAGAGCCAACAATACAGCAGAAAAGTATTGTTTATAATTGAAGAATTGGGAACCAGAGTTCGGCGGCTTACGCACCCGGATATGTTTGCCATCAAGGGCCCCAATACAATTAGGAAACTGGCATTCCTCCTCAAAGTCCCTTGATATCCTCAACCAGTCTTCCATCCTGGGCTCGGGCATGATGAGTTGATGTAGTCATGACCATATTTCATTACATGTCGACCTGACTATGCCAGAAATGGTAGATCTTCCAATGAGAAACTCATGGTGGAGGGCGGCATAAGACAGGCCAGTGGACAGGAAGCTGAAGAACAACAGAAATGGAACATTTTAGAATGCACAAATTAACAAAACACCAGGTACATACATACCAAACTTGTTATTGATTCAGATCTACTAACACACATATATTTGGTCGCACAATGACTACATGATATTCAGTACATATTACATATAACATTCTGGTCTGTAAGTTTAAATATATCTGGAATAAGATGAGAGCATTAAACTTAGTCCAAAAAGCAAAAAATACATACTTTGGGCAACACATCTTGAACATAGAGAATGTGGTTGTGTAGTACATACCGTAATGTCAGTAGAAGTCGCTCCTCTGCAGATATAGCTTTGCGCATCCTTGTGTCCTGTAAGGTTATCCCAGGTCGCACTGTCTCCAAGAGTAGGTCAAATGTTGCAAGGCTCATGCGACAGTATTGGTAAAAAATTTTCCGGATGCTCCCGCAGAGAAGAATAGAGGCGGTGAAAATGACCTCTTGTGAGTCGTTGCCTCAAAAGTGAATGGACCCACATGCGTCTCCTCCTCCGCGGATCCACTATCACTGGGTATGGTTGACCAAAGCGGTGTGACAAAAGCCAGTTTAAGAGTACCTGCTCAGTTGTGTTGAAACTCAGACTGTCTGCCATGTTGCACATACAACACCAACACATCTAGTCAAGACAAGGTCACAAATGGACAGAATAGAGGCAGCCACCTGTTCCTGAGCCAGTAAACAGGGTGCAGGCTAATGATTTAAATAGTTTGCAGGCCTCAAAACCATTAAATGTCCATTTTGCAAGCCTGCGAGAAAATCTCGCCATACGGATTACATACGGATGCTGACATGTGCAAAATACGCGACCACACCTTGCTTACGGATAACATGCGGAGCACTATTTAGGGGTCATTCATCCGTATTACGCATGTAAAATACGGACCGTATTTTGCATCGGTTAGTGTGACCCCGGCCTAATTAAGAGTCATGTGCCTCTTAGTGAATCAGGAGAATCTGACTCCAGAAGTTGTACATAATGATCTTGATGAATCGGAGCCTATGGGGGGCAATTCATTAAGGTACTTACACCAGATTTCTGGCATAAACATCTTAATAAGTTGCAATATTTTTGTGCAAGTCTGCAATTGTGCAAAAATATTGCGACTTTTGGCATCCACATGGTAGTCCCAGACAGCTATGCTACAATATAATGCACCCCCATGGTCCTGCATACAATATAATGCAACCACCATGGTCCTTCATACAATATACTGAACTCCCCATAGTCTTCCATGCAATATAATGCACTTCCCATGGTCCTCCATACAATATAATGCAACCCCCATGGTCCTTCATACATTATAATGCATTCCTCATGATCCTCCATACAATATAATGCAACCCCCATGGTCCTTCATACAATATACTGAACTCCCCATAGTCTTCCATGCAATATAATGCACTCCCCATGGTTCTCCATACAATATAATTCCCCCCATAGTTCTCCTTACTCTATTATGGCCAACAGTCACAGATTTAAAAATAAATACAACACTGACATCTTCTCCTTCCACCAGATGCTCCTGTCTCCTGAGAGTGTGCTGTGAAGCAACGCACATCTCAGAACAGCGAGCGCGCTGTAATAACATCACCATGCCCCCTGCTCAGACACGTCAGACCACAAGGCAGAAGAATGGGGTTCGAACATCTGTTGAAGCTCCCGCCTCATTAATCATTGCTCATGGTGACGGCCGGAGAGGGGGCCCATTGCGGGTGCTGATGGTTGGAGAGGGGTCCCACTGCGGGCACTGACACCGGACCCCAGTTCATGGACCTCATAGCAGTCGAGTGGCCTGTCGCCATTGGTGGTACACCACTGGCTACAGGTTGAGGAGCCCTGTGCTATGGTATCAGGGTAAATTTATATTCTATTTATGGTCTGTGGGTACAATAATTAATTTCATTGTGCAGTGTATCAGATTATCTGGTTGTCATCTATGGCATTGTTCATCCTGAGATTGCAAATTGAGCTCTCACCTCTGGACAGGCAGATAGGGGGGAGGGGTAATATAGCAAAGCTGAAAGTGTCACACACTGAGAAACCTAATATGGTGAGGGGCATATTTTATCTCTAGTATGCTGCTTTCTTCTTAAGATTGGGCAGCTCATATAGGGAGAAGATGTATAGTCCCCAGTGAAAAGTAACTAATATCAACCACTTGGACTTGAAAAAAAAAGCTAATTCATTATTGTGCCAATATTTTGCTTCCTAATTAGAGATGGGCAAGCGTTAAAATGCTTGGGCGCTCATTACTCGAATCAAGCACTTCCTAATACTTGTATGCTCATTTCGAGTAACGAGTATAATAGGAGTCAATGGGAAGGCCAAGCTTTTTTCTGGCAGACTCCCAGATCGCTGCTGAGAACAATGGTGTCACACTTTTACTCGACTTTAGGACGGTTTTGACACGTCAATGTATTTCCGGTACCGGAAAAAACAGTACTGGAGATATCCAGGGAAGAAGCGCTACAGTAAGCGCTGTTTCCCGGCAGCAGATGCTGAAGACGGCTCTCATCATTTTCCCCTGCTCTGCCGGCGTTCAGCGCGAGCAGAGGAGAATGATGAGAGTTAGATTAAAGTCCGAAAGATGACAGCAGGTGGGGGCTTTTGGGACAATTACTCCCATCATCGGACACTGGCTGCCGCTGCTCGCGAGAGTGAGGTCATCTCCGGTCTAAGCCGCAAGGCATTACTGGGACCGCGAGGCCGGGCGCGTGCAAAGGAGATCGGACGCCGTCGGAAGGTGAGTATAAACTTTTTTTTAATTTTAATTCTATTTTTTACAGATTAAGCGCTGCTCCCGATTGAGCGCTGCGCCCGACTGCGCCTGCCGCTGATTGGTCATGGCCTGGCGGCCGCGACCTGTCAGCGGCAGGCACAGCTTACCGTTACAAACAGCTGCACCTGACGCTGATTGGTCGCGGTCTGGCGGCCATGACCAATCAACGCAGCGGGATTTCGGTTACAGACAGACACCATAAGACGATTATATATATAGATATAAAGCTGAGTGTATAGCCCCTACCACTCCCTTCAGCCAGAGCCAACGGACTACTACCACTAATATCCCACATCATCCCATCAGAGCCACTGGACTACTACCCTTAATATCCCACATTATCCTGTCAGCCAGAGCCACCGGACTACTACCACTAATATCCCACATCATCCTGTCAGCCAGAGCCACCGGACTACTACCACTAATATCTCACATCATCCCATCAGAGCCACTGGACTACTACTCCTAATATCCCACATCAGCCAGAGCCACCGGACTACTACCCCTAATATCCAAACATTATCCCGTCAGCCAGAGCCACCAGACTACTACCACTAATATCCCACATCATCCTGTCAGCCAGAGCCACCGGACTACTACCCCTAATATCCCACATCATCCCGTCAGAGCCACTGGACCACTACCCCTAATATCCCACATCATCCCATCAGCCAGAGCCACCGGACTACTACCCCTAATATCACACATCATCCCGTCAGCCAGAGCCACCGGACTACTACCCCTAATATCCCACATCATCCTGTCAGAGCCACAGGACTACTACCACTAATATCCCACATCATCCCATCAGAGCCACCGGATAACTACCCCTAATATCCCACATCATCCTGTCAGAGTCACTGGACTACTACCTCTAATATCCCACATCATCCTGTCAGCCAGAGCCACCGGACTACTACCCCTAATATCCCACATCATCCTGTCAGCCAGAGCTACAGGACTACTACCCATAATATCTCACATCATCCGGTCAGAGCCACCAGACTACTACTCCTAATATGCCACATCATCCCGTCAGCCTGGCGTCAGAACCAGAGGGCTGATTGGAACGGTCCTATCTTCCATACTGGGGATCCCTTTAAGACAGGCCTGGGGTCAGAACCAGAGCGCTGAGTGGATTTGCCCTGACTTCCATACTAATGATCCCTTTAATAGAAGCCTGGGGTCAGAATCAGAACACTGAGGGATTTGCCCTAATTTCCACACCGGAGATCCCTTTAAGAGAGGTCTGGTGTCAGTACCAGAGTGCAGAGTGTATTTGCCCTCACTTCCACACTGGAGATTCCTTTAAGAGAGGCCTGGGGTCAGAACCAGAGCGCTGAATGGATTTGCCCTCACTTCCATACCTGGGATCCCTTTAAGAGGTTCCTTGGGTCAGAACCAGAGTGCAGAGTGGAATTGCCCTGACTTCCATACCAATGATCCCTTTAATAGAATTCTGGGGTCAGAATCAGAGCACTGAGAGATTTGCCCTAACTTCCATACCGGAGATCCCTTTAAGATGGAAGATGTGCCTATGGGATGGAGGATGTGTGATGGGTATATGGGCAGGGAGGGGGTGATTCATTTCTGTCATATGCTCGCTGCTCCTTTCTGGGGGGCAGACAATGGCTGGGAGCTTATGTTCCCGGGGATGCTAGATTTCTCCCACCCGGTCACTGTCTGCTGAGGTCTTGTGGAGTGGGAAAACTATTGCTCATAGCAACCAATCACAGTTCAGCTTCTTTTAAACAGCTCTGGTGAAATAAAAGATGCTTAGTGATTGGGTGGTGCTATGTGGAGTGGGCATGGCTGATACACACATACATACTGTGATGCAGTGACCCTTGTGACAGCTAGGGGGCGCTGTATGGGTCATGCACACAGGCATATCCATTGTGGTAATGGAGATAGGATAAACGTCAGGATGGTAAATGACCGTTATGTATCCCAGGGTGGGTGGCCCTGGAATGGAAGCTTGAACGTGTGTTGATCAGGGATTGGAGAAGCAGGAAGCTCATCTGCATATTTCCGGTGCATTCTGGGAAGAGGAGAAGAGTCGCCTTAAGATGATCGATCGCTGGGACTTGCCGGGTCTCACTGTTTGAGGACATCGCAAAACCAGGTATTGGAGAAGCAGGAAGCTCATCTGCATATTTCTGGTGCATTCTGGGAAGAGGAGAAGAGTCGCCTTAAGCTGATCGATCGCTGGGACTTGCTGGGTCTCGCTGTTTGAGGACATTGCAAAACCAGGGATTGGAGAAGCAGGAAGCTCATCTGCTTATTTCCGGTGCATTCTGGGAAGAGGAGAAGTCACCTTAAGCTGATCGATCGCTGGGACTTGCCGGGTCTCGCTGTTTGAGGCCATCGCAAAACCGTGCGCCACCCATCATAGCCTGCATCAGCAATATGGAAGAGAAGAAAATCCACATGGTCACCTGCAACACATGCTACATGTTTACGGATGTTCCGGCCCAAAAACTCAACTTTAACTGTCAGAAGTGCAAACTTGTTGCCCTCTTAGAGGAAAAGGTGCAGGGACTAGAAGAAAGAATAGCAACATTGAAGGTAATTAAAGAACATGAGGACTTCTTGGATGAAGCAGAAGCAACCATTCAGGATTTGGGAAGTGAGAAAAACTTCAGAGCACATACAGAGGCTGAAAAGTGGAGCATGTGACGAAAAGAAGCAAACGGATCAAGTGGTCATCACCACCCACATAGCTTAGCAACCAATATGAAGCCCTCATGCTGGAGAACGAAAATGGCACAGCTCAGGATGATACTGTATCTACAAGAGAAGACGCACTATCAACAAAAGTTACTCTGTCAACAAAAGCGGAAACAAATGACACTCAAAAACACTCACGAGCAACAAGCAGTGCGTCCGGAAAGAAAAGAAGAGTGGTAGTTGTGGGCGACTCACTACTAAGGGGCACGGAGGCAACTATCTGCAGGCCGGACATAACCGCACGAGAAGTATGCTGCCTCCCAGGAGCAAAAATCAAGGATGTGGCCAACAGGATACCAACTATCCTCAAATCCAAGGACGACTACCCTTTCCTACTGATACATGTAGGCACAAACGACATAACAAGAAATGACCTACCAACTATCTGCGAAGACTTTGAAATTCTGGGGAAGAAAATAAAGGAATGGAACGTACAGGTTGTTTTCTCATCAATCCTCCCATTCAATGGCCATGGCATCAGAAGATGGAATAGGATACTAGAGGTGAACAACTGGCTCCGATGGTGGTGCAGGCAGCAAGGATTTGGATTCTTGGACCATGGCGTGAATTACCTCTACGATGGACTTCTCGCAAGAGATGGGATACACCTCACAAAACCCGGGAAACACGCATTCGCCAGAAGACTTGCCACACTCATCAGGAGGGCTTTAAACTAGAAGAGGGGATGGGAGGAAAAACAGCAGACAAGAACATGCAGCAGAAGGTCAAACTAATCAAGGATAATAGATGTGGTAAAGAGGACCCAAGACGGTACTCAGAAGGAAGCTAAGAAAAATGAAGCAAAACTTCTTTCCTGCATGCTGACCAACGCAAGAAGCCTGACCAATAAGATTGAAGATCTGGAGTTGGTAATGTATGAGGAAAAATACGACACAGTAGGAATAACTGAGACATGGTTAGACGACAGCTATGACTGGGCGGCTAACTTGCAAGGATATGATTTGTTTAGGAGGGATTGTAAAAAAAGGATCTAATCCTTACAAACAGGGAGGAAATGGTTGAGGAGGTAAAAGTGTCTGGGACCCTAGGAGATAGCGACCATGCTATTTTAGAATTTTGGATAACTAGAGGAGGAAGACCTGTGAAGACTCAGACGTCAAGGTTACATTTCAGAAAGGCAGATTTTAAGGGATTCAGAAAGAGAATTGGAGGGATCCAATGGCTGGATATCCTTAAAGACAAAAATGTCGAGGAAGGATGGGAAATCTTGAAAAATGAAATTCTCAAAGCACAATTGTTAACAATTCCGAAAAGAGGGAAGAATAGGAAGCATTTAAGGAAACCAGGATGGATGAACACAGAACTTAAGCACATGCTAAAAAGGAAGAAAAAAATGTTTATAAAATGGAAAGAGGGAGGCATATCTAAAGAAGAATATAATGCCGTCTACAGAACCTGCAGAGCACAAATCAGATTAGCTGAAGCTGACAATGAATTGAGGCTTGCAAGAGATGTCAAAAGCAATAATAAAGGATTTTGGGGATATGTCAAAAGTAAAAGAAAAGTCAAAGATGCTATAGGATTTTTACATGATGAAAATGATGAAATGGTAAGACAGGATGTTGAGAAGGCCGAACTTTTAAATTCCTATTTTGCATCTGTTTTCTCTCAGAAAGGAAATGTAACATCAACTGTTCTTCACTGTCCTATTAAGGGAATAGAAGAATCCAGGATATCTATAAACAGAAAGATAGTGAGGAAACACTTAGCTAACCTAAATGAATTCAAGTCTCCTGGTCCAGATGAATTACACCCCAGAGTACTGAAGGAGATAGCAGAAGAAATTTTTGAACCCCTCTCCATAATCTTTGAAAATTCTTGGAGAATAGGAGAAGTCCCAGAAGACTGGAGAAGAGCAAATGTTGTTCCTATCTTCAAAAAGGGGAAGAAGGTGGACCCAGGCAACTATAGGCCAGTGAGTCTGACTTCTATACCAGGAAAGATCTTGGAACAAATTATTAAACAACATGTATGTCAGTACCTGGATAAGAATGAAGTGATTAAACAGAGTCAGCATGGGTTTGTAACTAATAAGTCATGTCAGACTAACTTAATTTCCTTCTATGACGGTATCACTGATTGGGTGGATCAAGGAAATGCTGTAGATATAGTATATCTTGACTTCAGCAAAGCATTTGACAAAGTATCTCATACAATCCTTATTGAAAAAATGACTAAGTATGGAATGTACAAGGCAACTGTTAGGTGGATTCATAACTGGCTTAGTGATCGGACCCAAAGAGTGGTCGTAAATGGCTGCACATCCAGTTGGAAAAATGTCTCAAGTGGGGTACCACAGGGCCCTGTATTGTTCAACATCTTTATCAACGATTTAGATGAAGAAATTGAGGGTAAACTGATTAAATTTGCTGATGACACAAAGCTAGGAGGGATAGCTAATACTAGAGAAGAGAGAGAGGATTCAAAAAGATATAAATAAACTGGAGCAGTGGGCAGCAACTAACAGAATGGTTTTTAACGGAAAAATGCAAAGTACTACATCTGGGCAATAAAAATGAAAAAAGCATATACAGAATGGGAGGAATAGGGCTAAGCAACAGCACATGTGAAAAAGACTTGGGTATACTAATAGATCACAGACTGAATATGAGTCAACAGTGTGATGCAGCAGCAAAAAAGGCAAATGCAATTCTAGGATGTATTAACAGAAGCATACAGTCTAGATCACGTGAAGTCATTATTTCCCTCTACTCCTCTTTGGTCAGACCTCATCTTGAATATTGTGTCCAGTTTTGGGCACCACATTTTAAAAAAGACATCAACAAACTGGAGCAAGTTCAGAAAAGAGCGACCAGAATGGTGACCGGTCTGCAAACCCTGTCTTATGAGGAAAGGTTGCAGGATTTGGGAATGTTTAGTTTGCAAAAGAGAAGACTGAGAGGAGACTTAATAGCTGTCTACAAATATCTAAAGGGCTGTCACATTGTAGAAGGATCATCTTTATTCTCATTTGCACAAGGAAAGACTAGAAGCAATGGGATGAAACTGAATGGGAGGAGACACAGATTAGATATTAGAAAAAACTTTTTGACAGTTAGAGTGATCAATGAGTGGAACAGGCTGCCACGAGAAGTGGTGAGTTCTCCTTCAATGGAAGTCTTCCAACAGAGGCTGGACAGACATCTGACGGATGATTTAGCGAATCCTGCTTTGAGCAGGGGGTTGGACCAGATGGCCCAGGAGGTCCCTTCCAACTCTATGATTCTATGATTCTATGAAAGGGGGTGGAGTCTGTCTATATATAAAGTCCACTTTAAAGCCCACACTAAGAGAAGATATACAAGAGGGAAATGAAGAGATGGAGTCTCTATGGGTGGAGATACAAGGAGAGAAAAGTAATAAAATCCTCATAGGGATTTGTTATAAGCCACCAAATATAACAGAAGCCACTGAAAATGTATTATTGAAACAAATAGACAAAGCAGCAAATCACAATGAGGCGATTATTATGGGGGACTTCAACTACCCCGACATAGACTGGGAAACTGAAACCTGCGTATCTCAGAAAGGAAACCAATTTCTGTCAGTAACCAAGGATAATTATCTGTCACAACTTGTGCAGGGCCCAACTAGAGGGACAGCCCTTCTTGATTTAATTTTAAGCAACACGCCAGATAGAATAACAGAAGTACGAGTCGATGGGCACCTAGGGAACAGTGACCACAATATAATACAATTCCACTTGTCCTTCAGCAAGGTGCCCTGGAAGGAGGTTACGAAAACGCTGAATTTCAGGAAAGCAAAGTTTGATCAGCTTAGAGCGGACCTTCACTGAATTGATTGGGACAATGTCCTCAAAAATAGGAGCACAGAAAATAAATGGGAAATACTTAAATCAGTTTTACACACCCACTGCGAGCTAGCCATACCGTACAGAAATAAAAGGGCTAGGAACAGGAGAACACCAATGTGGCTAAATAAGGATGTAAAAAGGGCAATAAATAACAAGAACAAGGCATTTAGGAAGCTAAAACAAGAAGGCAATGAAGAAGCATTAAAAAGTTATAGAGAAAAAAATAAAATGTGTAAAAAAATAAATACATTTAGCAAAAGTGGAAACTGAGAGACTCATTGCTAAGGAAAGTAAAACAAACCTCAAACTATTCTTTAATTATATAAACAGTAAAAAGATTAAAATTGATGGTGTCTGCCATTTAAAGAACAATGAGGGTGAAATCATAGAGAGCGATGTGGGAAAAAGAAATGTTTTAAACACTTTTTTCTCAACAGTGTTCACACAGGAAAAGGATTTGCCAGGGGAAATGCAGAGTGATAATGTAAACTCCCCATTAAGTATTACCTGCCTAACCCAGGAAGAAGTGCAGAACCGCCTTAGTAAGATTAAAATTGACAAATCACCAAGCCCTGATGGCATTCACCCTCGGGTATTAAGGGAGTTAAGTAATGTGATAGACAGGCCTCTATTCCTTATATTTAAAGACTCTATAGAAACAGGGTCTGTTCCTTTTGATTGGCGGCAAGCAAATGTGGTACCAATATTCAAAAAGGGGTGTAAAAGGGAACCTGGAAACTATAGGCCGGTAAACTTAACATCTGTTGTGGGTAAAATTTTTGAAGGGTTTCTAAGGGATACCATTATGGAATATCTCAATGTTAATAAATGGTTAACTCCATATCAACATGGATTTATGAAGGATCACTCCTGTCAGACTAACCTGATCAGCTTCTATGAGGATGTAAGCTCTCAAATGGACCAAGGAGAATCATTGGATGTCATGCATCTCGACTTCTCTAAAGCATTTGACACTGTCCCACATAAAAGATTGGTAAGTAAGATGAGAAAGATTGGGCTAGGGGAAAATGTGTGTAGATGGGTAGGTAGCTGGCTTAGTGATAGGAAACAAAGAGTGGTTATTAATGGGGCATAGTCCGATTGGGCCAGGGTTACTAGTGGGGTACTACAGGGTTCTGTATTGGGCCCTCTACTATTTAATATATTTATTAATGATCAAGTGGATGGCTTACACAGTAAAATATCAGTATTTGCAGATGATACTCAACTATGTAAGGTAATTAACACAAAGGAGGACAGTTTGCAACTACAGACAGATGTGAGTAAATTGGAGAATTGGGCTGAAAAATGGCAAATGAGGTTTAACACAGATAAGTGTAAGGCTATGCACATGGGAAGGAGAAACAGATGCTATAATTACTTACTAAATGGGAAACTGCTGGGGAAATCAGACATGGAAAAAGACTTAGGCATCTTAGTCAATAAGGAGCTAAATTTGAGTGCCCAGTGTCAGGGAGCTGCCACCAAAGCAAATAGGGTCATTTGATGCATTAGAAGAGGTCTGGGGACACGAGATGAAAACATAATTCTCCCTCTGTACAAATCACTCGTCAGACCACACTTGGAGTATTGTGTGCAATTTTAGACGCCGGTGCTCAAGAAAGACATTACTGAACTTGAAAGGGTTCAAAGGCGGGCTACTAAAATGATAAATGGAGTTGGTTCACTACAATACCCAGAAAGGTTATCAAAATTAGGTCTATTTACTCTAGAAAAGAGAAGACTTAGGGGAGACTTAATATATATGTACAAGTATATCAGAGGGCTATACAGAGATCTCTCCAATGAACTGTTTGTACCAAGGACTGTGACAAGAACAAGGGGGCATTCTCTTCGATTGGAGGAAAGACAATTTCTTCACCAGCATAGAAGAGGGTTCTTCACGGTAAGAGCAGTGAGGCTCTGGAATTCTCTTCCTGAGGAAGTGGTGATGGCCAACTCACTGAATGAATTTAAGAAAGGAATGGATACTTTTCTTGTGAGTAATAGTATAGAAGGTTACGAATAACAGAATATTATAGGTAGATGATTGACCTAGCTTAGGAGAAGGAATTTTTTTCCCTATGGAGAAAATTGGCTTCTACTCTGTGGGTTTTTTGCCTTCTCCAGGATCAACACTTTCAGAACAGCTGCACTAAAAATAGGCTGAACTAGATGGACATAAGGTCTTCCTTCAGCCTTCAAAACTATGTTATGTTACTATGTTATGTTATCAGCAGAGGTACTGCTGAGGTTTTGTTACAGTGTATCAGGGAAAGCTTCCAGGTGGCTTGATGATACGGGTGGAACCAGTCACCTACAAACCCACCTAGGGGCGTGTGTCTGAACACCCATAGTAAGCCTGTATATGTGTGTGTATGGCTGGGTGTCTGGAAAGGACCTGCGATGAGGTCATAGCCATGTGATCCGTATCTCACCGGTGGGTGTGACTACGGACCATATAAGGTGACCAGGGTAGGTCACATGGGGGAGAGTGCTTGGATCTGATTGGTCCGTGTGGAAGGTCTCGGAAGGCCGACGTGCTGGAAGGTGTGCTGCCTTCCTGAAGAGCACGTGCTGAGGCCGCTGACTAGGTGAGGCCTGTGTGTAATGGCCTGTGTGTATCGGCCAGTCCCCAGGAGGGAATGGACGTCCGGAGTGAGAGGCAACCAAGAGGTAACCCCAGACAGAGGGAATTAACTGAGAGACTGTAGAGCCTGATTGCTGGACATAGCACAGCCTGTGTGAACACAGGGCTAAGGGAGCGGAGCTCCACTATGAACATTCGTTTGGTCTGGTGTAAGACTGTTATCGTTTCTTCATGCTGCTATGGTTTATGCCGTGTACAATAAACCGTATGGACTATGTTAGTGAAAAGCCTGTGCCGGACCTGGTTTATCTGCAGCCAAGTGAGTGTCCCCCAATACACTCAGTGAGCGCTACCTTACAATACACACATACATTCATTTTTATATAGATAGATAGACAGACAGACAGACAGACAGACAGACAGACAGACAGACAGATAGATAGATAGATAGATAGATAGATAGATAGATAGATAGATAGATTAAGTATACCCAAGAAAATAAAATACCCTATGGATGAGCAAAATAATACAGATTCATTTTTTAACACGTTTTTTAAGGGTTATATATCAACAAAACATACTCCAGACCATGAAATAGTCTATAGATGAGGAATATAATACCATTACATTTTTTTAACATTTTTTGAGGCTTATATAGCAACAAAATCTATCCAAGAACATGTAAAAGTCTATGGATGAGCAATATATTAGACCAATCAATAAGTTTTTGAAGCTTATATACCACTAAAATCTTCCCAAGAATATGTAAAAGTCTATGGATTAGAGCTAAATTACTGATTAATTTTTTAACAAGTTTTTTTGAAGCTTATATAGCAACAAAATGTATCCAAGAAAATGTAATTGTTAGAATCTGTTTAGTTTGTGACTATCCGCCATTTTCTTGTGGTGTTCTGGCTGCTGGTCTTTTTCCTCTGGTGCTGGGTTTGTCTTGGGTCAGGTGATTGTATCACTCTTTATTACCCAGCAGCTTTCTCCAGTCCTTGCTGGACAACAGTGTTAATTCCGCTTGAGTTTTGGCTTGGTGCTTTGCCTTCTGTGTGTGTAATTTGTGCAGTGCTGGGACCTCTGGTTCCACTATTCTTTCTTTCTGTATTCCGTTGGTTTCTGCAGCCTTCTCTGTGCTATCTATTAGGAGGTCACCCATTTTTGTGCCCAGTCCTTAGATCTTTCAGGGACTCCCTTCCCCCATCTATAGGTCTTCGCTTGAGATTAACCTAGGATCGTCGGTGGGTCTATTCGCAGGGAATGGGTCACCCACTCCATCTTAGGGTATCAGCCTAGTCATAGCGCAGAGTCAGTTTACCCCCTTCTACCCTAGTCCTGTGTTGCAGATTCGTATCAATAATATCCTATGAATGAGCAATATACAAGTGCTTCACACTAAATTGGAATATCATCAAAAAGTTATTTCTGTTTATGTTGAGGATTATGGCTTACAGCCAATGAAAACCCAAAAGTCATTATCTCAGTAAATTAGAATAATTAACAAAAAACACCTGCAAAGGCTTCCTAAGCGTTTAAAAAGGTCCCTTAGTCTGTTTCAGTAGGCTCCACAATCCTGGGGAAGACTGCTGATCTGACAGATGTCCAGAAGGCAGTCACTGACAAACTCCACAAGGAGAGTAAGCCACAAAAGGTCATTGCTAAAGAATCTGGCTGTTCACAGAGTGCTGTATCCAAGCATATTAATGGAAGGTTGAGTGGAAGGAAAAAGTGTGGTAGAAAAAGGTGCACAAGCAACCAGGATAACTGCAGTGATGGTTTGGGGAGCCATGTCATCTGTTGGTGTAGGTCCACTGTGTTTTATCAAGACCAAAGTCAGCGCAGCTGTCTACTAGGAAATTTTAGAGCATTTCATGCTTCCCTCTGCCGACAAGCTTTTTGGAGATGGAAATTTCATTTTCCAGCAGGACTTGGCACCTGTCCACACTGCCAAAAGTACCAATACCTGGTGTAATGATCAACGTGTGACTGGACACACCGCTTCCAGCAGGGCGAATTTATATGACACACGCGACCCTGGATACACCGCCTCCAGTAAGTCAAATTTAAATAATAAGACGTGCAGTCGGATACACCGCCTCCAGCAGGCGAATTTCAGAAATACACGTGAAACCGGATACACCGCCTCCAGCAGGGCGAATTTAAATAATAAGGGGAAAAACCAGGGAAACAATTACAATGGTGGGCCCTGAGATAGGGAACGGGGACGTGGAGACCTCCTGCACTCCCCTGAGTCAGTGTCTCTACTCTCCTACCGATCCCTAGGCCGATTCCGCACTGGGCGCCGATCTGGATACCTTTAAACCCTAGCTCACCCTGCACCTACCCCTTTCTAGTGAAATGGCCGGTGCAGAGACTAATCCCACCACTGCACTGAAACACATAAAGGAAAGGCACGAACAGGGAAACACCACTTAGCTTTGCTCTGTTGCTCTTGCTCCCAGCAACAGAGTCCACCACCAGAATGCAGCTTTCCTCCTGAATAGCTGCCACCAAGCTCTGTCAGAGCTGCAAGGAAATCCCCTCTGACTCCTTTCCACACAGGGATCTGACTGTGCTGCAAGGAACTCTCTCCAGCTCCTTTCTCCACAAAGGATGGTTGGAAATGAACACTATCACCAACAACAGTGAGAGCACATGACACACCTTTTTAGTTAAGCCAGAGGAATCACACCTGTTAGTGATTCCCGTGTAATAACGCTAACCACCACCGGGGGCAAACTAGAACAAAAGACACCACTGTGTAATAATCCTAATGGCCACCGGGGGCAAAACCAAACTTAAGCACACAGCTTAAGGAAAAAAAAGGTTACATGTGCTTTTAACTGTCATCATCTAACCTGGATCATGACACCTGGTTTAAAAACAACAGTATCACTGTGTTTGATTGGCCAGAAAACTCGCCTGACCTTAACCCCATAGAGAATCTATGGGGTATTGTCAAAAAGAAGATGAGAGACACCATACTCAACAATGCAGACAAGCTATCAAAGCTTCCATAACACCTCAGCAGTGCCACAGGCTGATCGCCTCCATGCCACGCCGCCATGGTGGTGATGGTGCGCATGACGCCATGGCCATCTGAGTCCCGCCTGTGTTGGGGCATCTTTACGCCCTGCGTCCTGTGTCTGGGGTTTATCCTCTGTGCAGACGCAGTGTGCGTGATGCCTTCCTCCACACGTAGGACCTTTTGGTTGCGGTGCGCATGCGTTGCTGGAGTCACCCAATCAGGACTGATGGGAACCTTACAAGAATGGGGCGAAGCTCAAAGATTCGTTCAGGCCATTGGGTGTTACTGTGTCCAAAAGGAAGATCCATCTAGTTTCTATTTGGGTGAGGAGTTTTTTGTTGTCCTCGCCCCTGATGCTAAGGTTGAGAGCATCAATCCCCCTCACCTTGAATAATTTGGCATCACAATTGTGTTGTGCCTTAAAATGGTGGGGGATCGCCTTTAGATCTGTTGTATCAGTCGCCGTTCTAGCCGCGCCAATGTCCCGCACAGGTTCCCATACCCTGATCCTCAGCTCTCTGGTGGTAAGACCAATGTATATCTTGGGGCATGGGCAAGTTGCATAGTATATAACGTTGGAAGTCCCACAAGATATACGTTGTCTGATGGTAAAATCCCTAGATCCATCTGCAGAGGAAAAGGTAGAGCAGTGCAAGACATTGGCACAGGACAGACAATGGCCGCAGGGAAAGAAGCCAGGCTGAGGAGCAGTGGTACCAAAAGGGTTACTAGGAGATGGAACATAATGACTCCTAACCAAGAAATCCCCAAGATTTTTGGATCTTCTGGATGTCATAGAGGACAGTACTCAGGGATGGATCAGACTCCAGGATGAGCCATTGTTTTTTAAGAATGGCACGCATACCGTGCCACTCATGGTTAAAGGTAGAAATAAACCTTATAGGTCCATCATGATCCACCTTAGTCCTTCTCTTGGTGGAATTTAGTAGGTGATTTCGAGGAGTCTTTCTTGCACGATCATACCCAGTTTTCACACACCTGCGGCTATAGCTGCGTGCATGAAAACGGTCCTTGAGATCCAAGGCCTGTGCCTCAAATCTGATGTCAGAGGAACAGATTCACCGCATCCTATGGAACTGTCCAATGGGGACGGCCCTTATGGAGGCTGGATCGTGAGCTGAGGACGCATGTAATAAAAAATTAACTGACGTTGGTTTCCTGAAGACATCCGTCTGGATGCACCGGTCCGAGTCGATCTCCAGAAGGACGTCCAGGAAATCAATCGTAGTGTCATTGGAGGTGTAAGTAAGCCTAATGTTAAGATTATTTTTGTTAAGCGTCCTCATGAACTCATCGAGCTGGCGAGCCCCCCCATCCCACAACAACAGGATGTCATCGATATAGCGATACCAGCACAGCACATGGCAAGCGGACTGAGGGCCCCCGTCACCAAAAATAGATCTCTCCCAGGCACCTAGGAAGAGATTGGCGTACGAGGGCGCACAGGCCACGCCCATGACTGTGCCGCGCCAATGCAGGTAAAAGGTGTCTTTAAAGACAAAAAAGTTGTGGGTGAGGATGTAATTCACCAGCTCGATGATCAGCTCACACAAAGGGCTGTCCAGGTCGGAGGCCCCCAGGAAGAGGCGAACTGCATCCAGGCCCTGGGAATGATCAATGCAAGTGTACAGGCTCTCTACATCAGCCATGACAAAAAGTGTGAGGGTCCACAAGGACACTATCGACGCGTGCCAAGACATCCGTGGTGTCACGGATATAGGAGGGTAAGGTCTCCAACAGGGGTTTTAAGTAAAAATCGATGAATTGACATACCAAGTCAGAAATACCTCCAATACCCGACACTATAGGACGTCCTGGTGGGTTGAGGGCGTCCTTGTGGACCATAGGTAATAAATAGAAGGTTGGAGCCCTGTGGGATCTGACCATTAGGCCATCAAAGATCTTTTTTTAAATTATATTACTTTCAACAGCCCTAATCAAAATTATATGGAGCTCCTGCAGGAAAGAAGACATAGGGTTGAAAGACAGTTTAGAATATGCATTGGGGTCTCTGAGTTGGCGGAAGACCTCCTTCTCACATTTTACGCTAGGCCAAATAACTATGTTCCCCCTTATCAGCTGGTTTTATCACGACGTCCCTCCAAGATTGTAACTGTCCAATGACTTGGCGTTGTATGTGTGTCAAATTATCAAATTTGCGCCTCGTTGATAGTTTTCTAAAGTCATCGCTAGCGATGAGTGAGTACTGAAGTATTCGGACTCGCTATACTCGTACCTAGTATACCCTAATACTTGGGTATTCGGTACGAATAGCGAGTCCAATGAAAGTCAATGGAAAATGCGAGTAATTGTCTGCTGGACCCTACAAAGCGGTCTGGGGGCTCAGGAAAAGGCTAAAAAATGTTTAAATGTTAAAAAATGTATGCTGTAAACAAATGTATATAAAATGGGGGCACCTGGTCAGGGGCTGCACGATTGTTTTTACACCACTGCTTCACTAGAATGCACAAACACTATTTGAAGCCCTGTGTTTTTTTGCTGGAAGAGCAGGACTCGTACGCCACTTTCGCTGTGCCAGTGATATATCAGAAGTGCCGTAAGAGCGACTGATGATGGAGGCGATCTTCTGACAGCTAAGTGTGTAAGTGGTGTAAGGAGAGCAATCTGCCCTAAGGACTGTGCTATTGTTAACGCAGGAAGAAGCCACCCATCATCATCATCATTACAATGGATTCACAATAATAAAGCTTGGACTACTGTCCTTGTTGTGCCACTACCCAATGTGTAGGCATAGATATAGTGTCTTCAAAACATTAGCCCTAGGGGCTGTATCATGGTTGATGAAGGAAGCAAGGCAGGTCTGAAGAGCCAAACAATTATGATAAAGCCAGGACTACTAGCATAGCGGTGGCCGTGCCCAGTGTCCAGGCATAGCCATAGTGTCTCCAAAAATTAGCCCTAGGGGCTGTATCATAGTTGATGAAGGAAGCAAGACAGGTCTGAAGGGTCAATCAATTGTGTTGAAGCTAGGACTACTAGCATAGAGGTGGCCATGCCCAGTGTCCAGGCATAGCAATAGTGTCTCCAAAAATTAGCCCTAGGGGCTGTATCATGGTTGATGAAGGAAGCAAGGCAGGTCTGAAGCGCCAAACAATTATACTGAAGCTAGGACTACTAGCATAGAGGTGGCAGTGCCCAGTAGCCAGGCATAGCCATAGTGTATCCAAAAATTAGCCCATGGGGCATGATACCATGGTTGATGAAGAAAGAAGGGTCTCACTCTCATCCCAAGTGCCTCCGATGGGAAATATTAATTTACATAACATTGGTTTTAGCTTATTGGCCATGAGGTACATGAGTCAGAAGCAGGTTTTGAAAACATGTGTAAGAAGAAGAAAAAGGGCTTGTATGGGAAGGGATGGATGTGATCACCAATTTTAAAAAAAAAAATGTGTTGGGTGACTTTAGGTTGGGATACTGTCATCTGGAGGGCTTAAATACTGTTGCGAAATCCAGTCCTTGTTAAATTTTATCAGAGTCAGCCTGTCTGCATTCTCTGTTGTCAACCGTGTGCGTATATCTGTGATGATTGCCCCAGCGGCACTGAAAACACGCTCTGACATCACACTAGCAGCAGGGCAGGCCAGCACCTCCAAGGCATAGAACAGTGTTTCTCAACTCCAGTCCTCAAGACCCACCAACAGGTCAAGTTTTCAGGATATCCTTAGCATTGCACAGGTGATTTCAACACCTGCTCAAGCATTAATTCCATCACCTGTGCAATACTAAGGAAATTCTGAAAACATGACCTGTTGGTGGGTCTTGAGGACTGGAGTTGAGAAACACTGGCATAGAAGGAGAGGTCAGGCCAACTCTGCAGCTTGGAAACACAGTAATTAAACGGTACAGAAGCGTCAGGAAGGACGCAGGTATGGTCACTTAGATAGTCGTTGACCATCTTGTTCAACTTCTCCCTCCTTGACATTGCTACTGTTCCAGCTATTCCTTGGTGATGAGCCGGTTTATTGAAGATAGCCCAGTTTGTGGGCATTTTACCACCACCTCTTTTGGACCTGCTTGGTGTATCTCTCCCCATTAATGCATGCTGTTGCACAGAGCTGGTATCTTTGCTAGCAGAGGTGTCTGAGGGTGCTGTTGCCATCAAATGATCGACAACGGTCTTCTTGAAGGGTTCCACTGTGAAACCCCTTGGTGACTGCAACAGTAGCAAAGGAAATTTGTCCTTGTACCGTGGATATAGAAAGGTGGCCAACCAGTATAGGTTGCTATTGAAAATGTGGATTACGCGAGGGTCTTGGTACAGACAGTCAGATATGAAGTGTGCCATGTGTGCCAAGCTGCAAAGAGGCAAATGTTCTGTGACCCCTGAAGGAGGAACAATACCCATCCTCACCTCACACTGACTCTCCTCCTCCACCTCCTCCTCTTCAGCCCACCCATGCTGGACAGACATGTACTATTCGCTGTGAACACAGCACTGGAGCAGCACAAAAAAACTGCCCTGAGGTTTAAGGCAAGAATACGCACCCCAGACACCACACAAGACAGCGGTGCTGGCTGCGTGTCAGTTGTGCAGTACCGTGCGTACTATTCGCTGTGAACACAGCACCGCAACTGCACAAAAAAACTGCCCTGAGGTTTAAGGCAAGAATACGCAGCCCAGACACCAAACAAGACAGCGGTGCTGGCTGCGTGTCAGTTGTGCAGTACTGTGCGTGCGTATTATTTGCTGTGAACACAGCACCGCAACAGCACAAAAAAACTGCCCTGAGGTTTAAGGCAAGAATACTCAGTCCAGACACCACACAAGACAGCAGTGCTGGCTGCGTGTCAGTTGTACAGTACTGTGCGTGCGTCCTATTCGCTGTGAACATAGCAGAGCAACTGCACAAAAAACCTGCCCTGCAGGGGTAAATGTGACCAAAAAAAAAGCTGGGAAAACGGTCACTACTTAGTCCCACCCTGACCTTATACTTTCAGCTCTGAAAAGAGCTTTTGGGTTTCACAGAGGATCTCTGGCTGATTTGAACCAAAAAATACAACTCTCCCTAGCAGTTGCTCACACTCTCCCTACACTAGCTGTGTTCTGCATGCAATGTGCAAAAAATGGCAGCGGCAGGGCTTAGTGCCAGGCTATGATGACTCATAGGACGCTGGGCGGTCAGCCAATCATAATAACGCCGCCCACAACCAAGAAGGGTGCGGCATTACTGTGATTGGCAACTGCTGGGCGGGAGAACCAAATAGCGAGGCGAGTAGTGAAATACTCGCTATTTTCCGAGTACCGCATTACTCGCCGAGTACCGAGTACCCACGAATATGCTCGCTCATCCCTAGTCATCGCTGACCAACTTGGTAAAAATTTCCACATTGGAACTTAGATACAAGGGGGGAACCTAGTTGACCTAGTCAAAACATGAGAAGGGAATCACTTGTTGGTGGCATTTCTTATTCTTCAAGGAGGTCCTCCAAATCACGAAACGCCTGTCTTTCAACCTCAGTCGTGGATTCTGGTGTTTGTTTCCTGCTGTGGAGTTTCCTTAGAACCAATTTACGTGAAAACAGGTGAAGGTCCTTTAGGGCTGTGAAATAATTAAAGTGATTAGTAGGTACAAACATCAGTCCCTTAGCCAGGAATTCCAACTGTGGGGCAGAGAGTATGTGGGAGGAAAGGACTGAGAACTAGCCTGGGGATTATTGGCACCAGAAGTCTTGTTTTTGGTGAACTGCCTAGTCGCAATCCTTTTATTGGAGGGCTCCGCAGTCGACTTGCCTCCAAATTGGGGCTTAGTAGATGCCATATCTTCCTCAAAGGTTGATATATTAGATCGTGTAGATGTGGATCTAGAGCGTGAATATGACCCGTTTCTGCTATGTATGTTGTCTGTTACTTTGTATCAGCCCATATGTTTGCCACATTACTGACTACTATATGATATGACCAGGGGCACTATATGAAGTTTTTGGGCACTCAGTGTTAGGTTTCTCTGCATTTTCACTGGTTTTGTTTATATTCGCTATTGTTGTTAGTATTTACTAAATAAAAATTGACTTTTTTACTCAACTTTTGAGGACACTATTTGGGTCTTTCTTTCTCCTGTCCACAATTTATTATTGGAGCTGGTGCTTTTTTGTCTGGATTTGGGATGTAACTTTACTCTGCCCTTCCAGTCATTTATGATGTTTGTGGGACTCTGTATTTTATGTTTGTGAGCAGTATGTAAGAAATGGAAAATTTGTGCTCTGTATCCACGCTGCTAGGTGATTTAGAAACATCAAATGCTAGAGATAATGTAAAAAAAAGTTTTTGTTTTTTCTTTCTACGAAGTGTAGTGCACTTCTTTAGGAAACAAGATGTTTTTTAAAATTATCTACGGGAAAGTCTGGGAAAACTGCACAAATGTCAAACATCGTTGCTCACTCTTCAGCGCATCGCACGCCAGTTGCTGCTGCAATACTGCCAGAGTGGCAGCAGCTGTAACCAACTTGCGGAAATAGGCGCAGACACGTTGTACCTTGACCAGAAACTCTGACAAATCTGGGTAGGTTTTCAGAAACCACTAAACTACCAAGTTTAGCACATGTGCCAAGCATGGTACGTGTGTGAGATTGCCAAGCATCACAGTCGCCACAGGGTTAAACTCATTATCATACATGAACGTGCTTGGTTGGAGGTTCAGCGGCATAAACCACTTATCTGTCTTGGATGTTATTTAAGTAATTATGTTGTGGTTTACGGTTTGTCTCATAGACACATTAACTTCAGCAGAGCCTGTTGCCGCTTCACTGATGCAATGCTGCAGAGCTTCCGGATGAAATAGCACAATGGAAATGGAGGATGAGCAGGAGGAGGAGGGGTGCAGGAACTGCTGTAGGAGATGAAGGAAACCTTGGTAGTAGTAGGGCCTGCAATCCTCGGCGTCGGTGGCACAGGTGCCATGCCAGGGTGTGACTCTGCCCCAGACTCCACAATGTTTACACACTGTGCCATCAGGGACATGTAACATCCCTGGCCACGCGCTTGTCCATGTGTTGGTCATTAAGTTAACAATCCCAGTAAGTGTGTTGTTAAGGGCATTGGTGATATTCCTGGATACGTGCTGGTGCACGGCGGGGATCCACACAGTGGTGTCACCCAGTGCCACTAATCATGGTCTAAGACATTCGGCCCACCGAGTCTGGTGCTCAGAAGTCATGTGCCTGATCGTGCTAGTGATTAGGTTCTTAGTGGTCAGGCCCCTGCTTATCTTGGCATGGCACAGTTTATAAATGGACTTTTTGATTGTCTCTGAACTCTCTTTAAAAATGTCTCAGACTGGGGAACACCTAACTCTTTGACGGAGAAATTCAGGAGTGTCAGTGCTATGCGGAACAGTTGCCTGCCTTCTCTCTATGGTCACCCCACTGCCTCTTCCTGTCTGTTTCGGTGCTGTTGATCGTTCCTCTTCGCGCTGCTGGCCTCTCTCTCCATGCCAGCTTCCCAGGTTGGGTTGATGACTTTGTCATCCACCAACTCGTCTTCCACCTCACACCCTGGTCCTCCTGACTTTGTGACTTAACAAAAACAAGACATAGCAGCAACTGTGTCTCATAATCATCTTCCTCCTTAACCAAAATTTGCCATTCCCCACTGTCAACTTCTTGTGGCCATGACTGCTCAAAGTTTTGTGCATCATTAAACAGTATGTCCTCCTGTCTCTCTTGGAACATGCAGGTTGAAATGCCACAATCAAGAAATGTTATTGTAAAGAGTTCCTTGGAGTGTCCTAGTGTGAGATCACTAGTGTCCTTAGACTTGACATGGTGGGAGAAAGGAAGATCAGGGTGAGGATTAAGTGATCCAAACAGTAGACTGGTGAGACTGGACCATGTGGAAGAATGGGTAGTACTGTCAAGCCTGCTGGAAGTAGTATCTGCTATTCAACCACCTGTTCTCACTGTTCTAGCTTCTTAAGTGGTGTACCTTGCTATCCTGCAAATTGGGACAGGAAACTGTGTTATAAATGGGCATGTTTCTTGTGCTACAGCAACAGGTGTAGTTGCACCTACCCCATGTCCTTGGCATCTGCGTGCACCATCATCAGCACTTCCACTTCTCCATTCTGTAATGCATGCCTTACGCATTTTGCAAATGCTAGTAGTGATGACTGAATAGCATTAATGCTTGGGTTTTCCCGAGCATGCTCGGGTGTCCTCCAAGTATTTTGGCGTGCTCGGAGATTTAGTTTTCGTCGTCTCAGCTGCATGATTTGCGATTGTTAGACAGGCTGAATACATGTGAGGAATGCCTGTTTGTTAGCGAATTCCCACATGTATTCAGCTTGTCCAGTAGCCATAAATCATGCAGCTGAGACGACAAAAACTAAATCTCCGAGCACGCCAAAATACTCGGAGACCACCCGAGCATGCTCAGGGAAACCCGAGCAACGAGTATACTCGCTCATCACTAATTGCTAGGTCTCTTGAAACCAAGTTTATTTTTAATAAAATTAAAAAAAAGTCAAAGAGGTTTTTGAGAGTTTATTACCACTGTAAGGTAACAGAAAGAATGCAAAAGGGCATGGATGACAATATAATTCAATCCAGAAAAATGTTTCAAAATCAAAACCTTTTTTGGAGTGATATATGCCACAGAAATGTACCACAAATCATGTAATAATGTATGGGTGAGAAATTTAGCCAAGCAAAATGTTGAAACTCTTTTTTGGAGTGTTATATATCACAAAAATATAACCCAGACCACATAATACTGTATAGCTGAGAAATGTAAGCTTGCAAAACTTGTTAACACTTTCTTTCAGTTTTATAGATCACAGGAAATGTCCCCCAGACCATGGAATCCTGTATAGATGAGAAATATATTCCAGCCAATTTTTTTAAAAGCTTTTTTTGTAGTGTTAGATAATATCACAGAAATTTACCACAAATCACAGAATAGTGCATAAGTGAGATGCAATCCAGCTAATTTTTTAATGCTTTTTTGGAGTGCTAGATATCACAGAACTGTATGGCTGAGAACTTTAACCCCTTTCTGACATCCAATGTCTATCTAACCAGGGATGGATTATTACGTCATTTTGATCGCCCGCGCACACAGATGGTGTGCGGCTGATCACTGCCAGTTGTCAGCTGATTCTGACAGCTGACACCCGGCAGTAAGTGCCAGGAGTAGTCACGCACCACTCCCGGACCTTTAACCCTCAAAATGCTACGATCGAACTCGATAGCAGAATTCCAAGAGCCAGCAGAGGGCTGACAGCTCCTCTGCCTTTGGATCGTAGACCCTGCGGCGTGACGTGGGGTCACTATCGTTGCCATGGTGACCCCAGGTCACCAGAGCTAGGAAAGTGGATGATCATGCAACGTGCATGATCAGTAACTTTCTCTGTCAGTGCAGAGCTGACAGTTTATACAGCATGGGGAAGCTGATGCATCCCCATGCTGTACAAGCGATCAGCCTGCAAATAATGTTTGTCCCATAGCGGGACAAAGTAAAAAAAGTTTAAAAAAATTTAAATAATTTTAAAAATATTTTTAAAAAAATGAAAATAATAAAAAAAAGAAAAGATATTTTATCTATAAATAAATATTTGTATGAAAAAATATAAACAATAAAAGTACACATATTTGGTATCACCGACCTATAAAACTGTCCCACTAGTTAACCCCTTTAGTGAACACAATAAAAAAATAAAAAACAAGGCAAAAAACAAAGCTTTATCATCATACCACCGAACAAAAAGTGGAATAAAACACAATAAAAAAATATAAATAAACATGGTCCTGCTGAAAACATCATCTTGTCCCACAAAAAACAAGCTGCCGTAGAGCTTCATCAGTGAAAAAAATAAAAAAGTTATAGCTCTCAGAATAAAGCGATGCAAAAAATTATTTTTCCTATAAAATAGTTTTTATTGTGTAAAAGCACCAAAACATAAAAAAAGATATAAATGAGGTATCGCTGTAATTGTACTGACCCGAAGAAAAAAACTGCCTTATAAATCTTACCACATACGGAACGGCATAAACCTACCCCCCCCCCCCAAAAAGAATTCCTGAATTGCTGTTTTTTGTTCATTCTGCCTCCCAAAAATCGGAATAGAAAGCAATCAAAAAATATAATGTGCCCGAAAATGGTACCAATAAAAACGACAACCCGTCCTTCAAAAAACAAGCCCTCACATGACTCTGTGAGCCAAAATATGGAACAATTATAGCTCTCAAAATGTGGTGATGCAAAAACTATTTTTTGCAATAAAAAGCATTTTTTAATAAGTGACAGCAGTCAAACATAAAAACCCGATATAAATCTGGTATAGCTGTAAATGCACCGACCTGAAGAATAAAGTCGCCTAATCACTCATACCGCTTAAGGAATGGCGTAAACAATCAAACCAATTATTCACCTTTTGTTGCTTTTTTCCTTCTGCCTCTCAAAGATCACAGTAAGGCTTGGCTCTCATTTATCCTGAGCTCTGCGCTGAGTGCTTATATTGGGGTCTCCATGTAAATCTCTGAAACACGTCATTCAGATGGAACCTCTGGCAGAAGATTCCCTAAAATGAGGCAGATGGAGGTACTGTGGACACTGTCTGACCTGTGATCCAGCGGTGTCCGTCTTTTTAGGATTGCATAAAAGTGCCGTTGGCCACAGTTTTGTGCACTTCTGAAAAGAAGGACACTGCTGAACAGAGGCCAGACAGAGTCCAGAATAATTCTGCTGCCTAATTGTAGTGAATGGATCCCTCAGCGTAGAGTGCCGGATAAATGTAATCCCAAATGTTATGTAAAATGTTCCCAATAAAAGCTTCAAGTCAATCCACAAAAAAAAGCAAGCCCCACTCAGGTCCGTCATCTGTTAACGAAACTATAGGGGACTTCCATGTAAATGGTAGCATAAAGGCTCTGGAAAAGCGAAATGTCTCCTTGTAAGGGGGTGAAGTGCAGGAAGAGCCGGGGGAGGGCTGCCTCCTCTGCTCCATGCCTGGAACCATTGAGCAGGGCAGCAGGTTCCCCGGGGGACAGAGAATGGGCTGAGCACAGGAAGCCAGCAGCGCAGAGAGCGGGAAAACAGCACAAAGCAGCCTGGGCAGCAGACGGGGGAGGACGCTGACGCAGACTGGGGGAGAGACAGAGCTCCCGGTCACAGAGTAAAGACCGGGGTACCACGCACAGAGACGGCAGACCGTGAGTACATGAGACTTTGTACTGCGGAGACTGCACAGGTGTGCCCTGACCCCTGTGGGAAGACTGAGACCCGCAGAGAAGCGGAGGCCTGTATAGAGACTGAGGCCAGAGCAGAGACTGTAGCCCGTGACTATATGAAGCTGGAATCTGCAGTGACAGATGTGTGTCCTGACCCCCGTGTGAAGTCTGTGTCCAGTGCAAAGACGGCAGCTAGTGCAAAGACAGCAGCTATTGTGGAGACAGAAGCACGTGTAGAGTCAGTGATCCGTGCTGAGAGATCTAACAGGGGACAGTGTGTTGATGAAGTAGGGGCCCGGATTGGGGGGTGGTCCACTGCTTACCACGACCAGACGATGCAAAGACGAGACGGAGGCAGATTCCAATTTGTAACAGGTCCGAGTTTATTGGCCGTCCTCCAGACGACCGTAGCCATACACCGCAGCACGTTTACAGCTCTCCGTTTCCAGGCCCGGGTACCTTCACATTTCCTTCAGTCATGATGACGTCCCTCGCGGATCTTTCGCTGGGGCTGTCCTAGACCAATCTACCGCCAGCGCTTCACCTGCCCGAGGTTGTCATTCAATCGGTACCCCCAGGGCCTCGTCTGTCCTGCAGTCCGTTGTGTCAGGGCCATCCCCCTGATTGTCTCTTCCTGTCAGTCCCCTGGTCGAGTTCTTCCACCGTTCTCAGTCTTCTGTCCTGAGTCTTCTCCTCCTGAGCTCCTCCCGGGACTAGCCTAGCCTGGAACCCTAACCTGTCCTAATTATCCCCTCTCTCACTGGGAATTTCCCTCCTGGGTTCCTATCTCCCTGCCCCCCATGACTAAGCAGTTTCTATAGCCGTAAGCTGATGTCAAGTCCTGAACTACACTCCCCCCTGCCATCTTGTGGTCAAATCCGGTACTGCAGTCCCTTTTCTGTCTTTCCCTGTTGTTACCTTTCTGTCATTGCCAATCTCCGTCTGTAGTGCACAAATCGTCCCCTCCTACTTCCAGTCAAGTCTGTCCGTCAAGTCACCTTCGCCACATTGTTTCCCCTGGGAGAGACTGTGTGCTGTGACAAGATGGTTCCCTGCAAAGAGATTGTGTGCTGCGATAAGACTTATCCCTGCAAGGAGACTGCGCCCAGTGACAGGGCTGTGACCTGCTTAGAGAGACTATACCACGTACAAAGTTCCGGTGACCCTTGTGTTAATGCAGAGCCCCTGATTCCGGTGGGAAAGCACCGCTGTGGAGTTGGAAAGAAGGACTTGGAGCATAGGGGATATCGTTTGTCTCATGCCCCTCTGGCTCCCGCAGCAACCCCACATATTTTGGCTGGACAGTGTTAAAGGAACAGGATACAGAGTACTTCAGACTACAAGCGCTGCTGGTGATTCGGTGATTTTGGCTGCTTGCCTAAATTGTTTTGATATTATATCAAGACTTCACCGTTATTTTGCCTGTATTATTCCCTGTAAATAAACCTCCCCTTTAACTGTTGGTCCATCTGTTCCGTGGTGACATACTCATCCCTGTATCCTTTTACACTTGGCGTAGTCGGCAGGATGTCACACAATGGAGCGGAAGGGGTGGACCAAGCAGTCAGGGAAGGCCCCAGTATTAGCATTCCACTGGGAGCCATGTTGAATAAGATGTCAAGGTTTAATGGGAGCAATGTGATGTGGGGCTGGATGGAGCGTATCCGGGGAATGATGCGAATGCATCCCATGACACCAGCCCTGGAGGCAGAGATAGCATTGATGACATTAGAGGGGGAGGCACGGGATTCTGTCATACATCGGTCCCCCTGGGAGAGAGATACCCTGGACAAAGTATTACGGATACTTGAGGAGACGCATGGGGACCCCACTGACGTCGGGGAGCTGCGCATGCTACTGTTTTGCCGGGTACAAAGAGAGGGGGAGACCATGACGCAGTTTATGAATGCCCTGCAGGAACTCCATACTACCATCATACGGAAGGACAGCGTAGGTGTAGGGCCAATTGACGTTGTGCTGCGAGACCAACTGGTGACGGGCTTGGGAGATGTGTTGATGAAGCAGGCCCTGCAAGAGTGCATGCGGGTAAAGCCAGACATGACTTTCTCTCAGGTTGGGAGTGAGGCGCGCACGCGTGAGCAGGAGCAGGGAGTGATAGCACTAGGGGGGGAAGGTATGGAGCAGGGAGGTAGCTTCCCTCAATGGGTGGAAGACTTGAAAGAAGAGATTAAGTGGGTCCGCGAGGAAATGGCTGAATATAAGAGAGCCCCTGCTGTAGAGACCGCCCCCACAATGTGAGACTAGTGGCGCTCAGCGAAGAAGACCATCTACATGCTACAACTGCGGAGTACTCAGCCCGAATGAAGAAGAGATGGCATGGACTCAGGATTCCCGGCTGAAGATAAGAAGAATCTGGAAGGAGACAGAGAGTCTGGGGAAGCCCTTACTGCTGTCTTGTGGACCAGCGGCATGTCCCGAGGGAACGTGTGGAAGCAGACATAGAAAGATAGAGAAGTGCGGAGCATGAAGAAGACTTCAGCGGCGGCTCAGGAGCATAACCATGTGTCCGGGAGTGAAGAGCAACCACCCATGAGAGACGCTTCCCACCAAGGTCGACGATCCAGACCAAAGCGCCCACCAGACAGATGCAGACGTGAGTGCTGAGTGTGCAGAAGAGTGGGACACCTGTCCAGAAATTGCCCTACCCGAGAAAGAAGGTGGGAGAGATCCGCTTACCCCTTCGAGGGTCCTGCTAATTGGAGGGAGCGTCGCCCCTGGAAGGAATGGTACAGCGGGAGATAGAGAGCCCCACTCAGAGCAAGACAGTGTTATGATGTCGGGCGCCGAGAAGAGGTGGAGAGGATGTCAACTGTCCACGAACAAATGTCTGTACTGCCCTGAAACGTGGAGGTGGGATTAGTGGAGCCCCGACCTGGGTCTAGAGGTCACAACGGTGAAGTTCGACCCGAAGAGGAGGAAGAAAAGATTGCCCAAGTGGTCCATCGAGATGAGTTACTATCAGGCCCGCCACAAGCTACTAGCAAAGGAGAAGAGGAGACAAGAGTTTCTGAGATACACGTTTCTGTGCTTCTGGTCAATGAGAAGATAGAACAGCTGAGTGAGACAGGGAGTGTGGCTGAGAAGCCCTGGGAAGTGACACCCGCAGAGCCCGGCGCGGATGATGAAGGTTCCACCTTGCATGGTCTTGTTCCTCTCGGTCCAAGTTTAGAAGATAGTGCCCCTGTCAAAAAGAGGGGAGCTGTGTATAAGAGTCACTCGTACTTAGCTTCCAGACCAAGGGACCCGAGCAAGGAACCCCTGAGGCTGAATCGTCTAGTCAGGCGGCTGCCAGCAGCAAGGCAAAAAAGAGGAGGAAAAAGAAGGAGAATAAGTCAAGTTCTTCCGAAGTATTCTCCTCTGTGGCTGATGAGGACGAAGACGAGGATATCTTCAACTGGCCTCACTTGAAGGATTTAAAGCCAGAAGAAAGAGAAGAGTTGCAAAGAATGTGGTCAGTTGTCCATTCTCGGCAGAACATGGTGGAGTACAAAGAACCCTCGTCCGTGGAATGGCAACCTAAAAGAGAGGAAGAATGTAAGGGGGTGAAGTGCAGGAAGAGTCGGGGGAGGGCTGCCACCTCTGCTCCATGCCCGTAACGATTGAGCAGGCCAGCAGGTTCCCTGGGGGACAGAGAATGGGCTGAGCACATGAAACCAGCAGAGCAGAGAGCAGGAAAACAGCACACGCTTTCCTCAGAGCAGCCTGGGCAGCAGACGGGGAAGGACGCTGATGCAGAGTGGGGGAGAGACAGAGCTCCCGGTCACAGAGTAAAGATCGGGGTACAGCGCACAGAGACGGCAGACCATGAGTACGTGAGACTGTGTACTGTGGAGACTGCAAAGGTGCGCCCTGACCCCTGTGGACAGACTGAGACCCGCAGAGAAGCGGAGGCCTGTATAGAGACTGAGGCCAGAGCAGAGACTGTAGCCCGTGACTATATGAAGCTGGAGTCTGCAGTGACAGATGAGGTGTGTCCTGACCCCCGTGTGAAGTCTGTGTCCAGTGCAAAGATGGCAGCTAGTGCAAAGACAGCAGCTATTGTGGAGACAGCAGCACATGTAGAGTCAGTGATCCGTGCTGAGAGATCTAACAGGGGATGGAGTGTTGTTTCCCCTGGAAGAGACTGTGTGCTGTGACAAGACGCTTCCCTGCAAAGAGACTGTGTGCTGCGATAAGACTTATCCCTGCAAGGAGACTGCGCCCAGTGACAGGGCTGCGATCTGCTTAGAGAGACTATACCACATACAAAGTTCCGGTGACCCTTGTGTTAATGCAGAGCCCCTGATTCCGGTGGGAAAGCACCGCTGTGGAGTTGGAAAGAAGGACTTGGAGCATAGGGGATATCGTTTGTCTCATGCCCCTCTGGCTCCCGCAGCAACCCCACATATTTCGGCTGGACATTGTTAAAGGCACAGGATACAGAGTACTTCAGACTACAAGCGCTGCTGGTGATTCGGCACCAACGTTGGAGAAAAGTGACCCCTCCAATCAAGACCTCTGCAGACTGATAAGTTCCCCATAGGAAAATTACCTTTATTGCTGTTTAATACTGTTCATGCTTTTTGGCTGCTTGCCTAAGGCTACTTTCACACTAGCGTTTTTTTGCGGTGCGTTTTTTGCTCACACAAACACATGAAAAAAACGCATCATGCGTTTGTGTGCATTTTTTTGCAGGTTTTGGTGCGTTTTTTTTAAAAAAGCATGCGTTTTTTTGTGCATAGGTGCGCACGTATGCACACCCATAGACTATAATGGGTGTTTTGCTGTAAAAACAACGCATTGCGTGCGCATGCGTTTTTTTGGGGCAAGTCGAACGCACAATAAATGCAACAGGATGCATTTTGTGTGCCCGAGTGCACACTACAAAAAAACGCATGTGCATACAAACGCGTACAAATGCATGTGTATGCGCACCTATGCGCACCCATGTAAAAGATAGGGGAAAAAAACGCATGCGTTTTTTTTCGCTAAAAAACAGCGCAAAAAACGCAAGTGTGAAACCAGCCTAACTTGTTTTCATATTATATCAAGACTTCACTGTTATTTTGCCTGTATTATTCCCTGTAAATAAACCTCCCCCCTAACTGTTGGTCCCGTCTGTTTCGTGGTGACATACTCATCCCTGCACCCTTTTACATCCTCACCCGCCAAAAAAAATTTAGCAAATTCTCCGCTCCCAAATACAAATGCCCCTCTCCCTTCTGAGCCCCACAGTGTACCTAAACCACATTTAGCGTCCTCGTTTGGCATTTCTGTAGCGATGAGAGCCTGCCTAATATACGGGTGTGTGTTTCCCAAACTATGAGCCAAGCACCACAACATACTGGTCACTACAGCGTACTTGTGACTACCATGGCTGTTTCCAATTTTCTCAGTAACATCGACTGCTGCTTGTTTCTGGAAGACACCCATGGAATCAAAATCATCACTACACGTGGATAAATTCCCAAAGGGGTATAATTTCCAAAAATAGGATCACTTGGGAGGAATGAATCTGCTCTTCTATCACTTAGGGACTCTGTATATGGAGTCCGCATACTATTCTAGGAAAATCTGCACTCCAAGAGACAAATAGCGCTCTGTTCCTCCTGAGTCTCTCTGTATGGCTAAGGCCTCTTTCACACATCAGGTTTTCTGCTTCAGGCGCGATCCGGCGCTTTTGACTAAAACCGGATCCGTCGAAATGCAATGCCGGATCCGGTTTCCCCCCCATTGACTTGCATTAGAGCCGGATCGAGCCGGATGGCCATGCGTTTCATCCGATTTTCTCCGGATCCGGCAATGTGACGCGATCCGGCGTCTGGAAAAAACGGTGACTATAACGTTTTTTGTATCCGTCGAAAAAGCCGGACACGCCGGATCCGGCGTGTCCGGCTTTTTCATACAATGAAAGCCTATGAGCGCCGCAATGCGCCGGATCCGGCGACAGCCGGATCCAGCGGCCGGATCCGGTTTTTTTGGTCTGAGCATGCTCAGTAGCTCTGCCCACAGGACATATATAAAAGCAAGACAATGGGACCCTCAGCCACACCCAACATGCCACCCAAGCCAAGAACCAGGAGCAGGAGAAGGCAGCAGACATCTGCAGCAGCAGCACCATCAGCACCACCCCAAATGGAGCAGCATGCTGAACAACGGGAGGGGAGTCCAGCAGCAGATGAGAGACGGTAATTATCAAATCCCTCATTCCTCCAAACTAGGGCTATGGAATATCAAGATATTCATTGGCCCTTTGTTTCTCTTTATTCAACAGCCGCCCAATAGATGCAGCAGCAGCAGCAATGGCAGCAGCAGAAACACCACCCACAGCCATGGAGTCTGGCCATGAGGAAGACAGCACATCTTCTGGGAGCCCTCCCTCGCATCGTCAGCGTTTGACGGTAAGTTTTTATTTCCAAAATCCATCATCTCTGTAATATATGTGTATTCATTGCCTTTTATTTCAAAACAGGAATCACAAGATGAAGAGGAGCTCCCAGAAGAAGAAGGAAGGGGTGGACAGACACTTGGAGTGGGCTCACAATTGGTAAGTTTTTTGCATCAAACGCAGAAACACAACATCACACTACACACAACACATAGAAAACAATGTTCTGCAGACCACACACAGCAAACAAATGCCTACATCCAAAGACATAACATTTTTTGTTTTCTTCTCTAGTCTTCCCAATCTGGTGCTCGGCCAAGAGGTCCTCGCAGTGCCTCCCAGGGTCGTCGGCGACAGCAACGCTGCGGTCACCAGCGTGTAAGTATAAATATTTTTGCTTTGTTTTTTTTGCACTTTTTATTTCATTTCTTTTGTGGAGGCTAATTATGTTATTTTTGTCTTTTTCTTTAACAGCCTTCACAGCGTGCTCCCGACTCTGACGGTGAGGATGGAGGGATTGATGTCGACCGCCTCATCGATCTCGTCAGAGAAAGGGAGCCGCTCTGGAATATGGCTGACCGACGCCACGCTGACCTGATCATTACCCGACGACTCTGGGAGGAAATCTGTTCGCTCCTTGTGGACCGCTGGGAGGACCTCGAAGCTCGGGCCCAGATTAAAGAGCGTAAGTATATACAGTACCGGTTGCTTGATTTAAACCTGTGTTTCCCGAACTCCAGTCCTCGTGGTCCCCACGGATCATGTGTTCAGGATTTCTATTTACTTTGGAAATCCTGAAAACATGACCCCTGGGGACCATGAGGACTGGAGTTTGGGAAACACTGATGTTGTATACTAACCACTTTGTCCTTTCTCGTTTCAGGGGAGAGAACTGTGAAGCGGTGGCGGTCTGTGAGGGATCGTTTCAAGAAGGAGTTCAATAAAGAGATGCGGGCCCCGAGTGGATCTGGAGGACGCAGGAGCAAGTACAAGTACGCACGAGCCCTGTCGTTCCTCCGGGAGACAATGCTCACCAGAAGGTAAATATTACACACCACATGTGACAAAAAAATGTTTAGATGTAACTTTTTTTTTTCAGCCAGGGCCATACCATGTCACTATTTTAATTGTTTTTTTTTTCTCTTTATTCCACAGCACGGTGAGCAGCACTCGGGAGCCTGCACGATTGGACCCTTCTGAGGCGATCCCTGAGGAGACCGGCACCGAGGGAGACTTCGACCGCCCCGGTACATCTGCACCTTCCCAGCCTTCCCACACATTCGACCCATCAGTCCCATCCACCAGCACAGGAGCATCGTGGCCGCCTACATTACATGAAGCTGCTGGTGAGGAGATCGCTTTCCCTTTACCCCACCCTTCTGCCCCTGCCACCTCTAGTACACCTGCGGGTACTGGGCGGCAGCGGCAGAGGGGTCAGGAAAAGACTTATGCGCCAGAGTTCTTGCATCTGAATGCATCTTTCCAGAACTGTCTAAAAGTCTTGTCAGAGCAAATCTCCGCAGGCTATCAGCAGATCAACTCCAGCATTCTGGAGGTGAAGACACTTCTGCAAACCATGCATTCAGAAGCAAGATCTTCGCCAAACCACACCTTTTTCAGGTCTGTTGTGGAGCGCATGGAAACGCTCTCTCCTGCCCAGCAGATGCATGTAATGCATTCATGCCACGCTGCTCTCCAGCAAGTTACCTCCCAACCTCCTCCTCCCACCACAGTAGTTCCTCCACCTGCACCCCCTCCAGCCACTTTCCATCCTCCCCCTCCTATTACATCTACACCCCCTCCAGCCACTTTCCATCCTCCCCCTCCTATTACATCTACACCCCCTCCAGCCACTTTCCATCCTCCCCCTCCTATTACATACCATCCACCTCCCCAGCACCATCCACCTCCCCAGCACCATCCACCTCCCCAGCACCATCAACCTCCACAGCACCAGCAACCTCCCCAGTACCAGCAACCTCCCCAGTACCAGCAACCTCCCCAGTACCAGCAACCTCCCCAGTACCTGCAAACTCCCCAGTACCAGCAACCTCCCCAGTACCAGACATCTCCCCACTTCCAGCAACCTGCCCCGTACCAGACATCTCCCCACTTCCAGCAACCTGCCCCGTACCAGACATCTCCCCACTTCCAGCAACCTGCCCCGTACCAGACATCTCCCCACTTCCAGCAACCTGCCCCGTACCAAACTCCTTCCTCATACAACTTGCCATCAACATCATCTGCTCCTACAGTCCCTGCCCAACCCTCCACTCCACCACCCACCACCTCTTCTGCTTCCCACATGTCCACCCATTCTGTAGTTTTTTCCACACCTTCACCTCTAACTGTTCCTTCCCCACCACGATCCCAGTCCTCTCTCCACACTCCCAGTGTCGAAGTGTCCCGCAGCCCCTACAGCAGTATTTCCACCACACACTACACAGATTTATAATGTGTGTATTTAAATAAAAATGACCAGTTTTATGGTTTCAGTTTTATAGTTTCAAAGCTTTATTAAACAAGTTTATTAAAATTTTAAAAAAGTTTACTAAAAAAAACATTTTTCAATAAAAGTTAAATTATTTTACACTGGTTGTCTGTCATTTCTTTCTGCGGCGAAAAAGGTTAAATACAGGGTATTTAAAAGGTGAAATGGTATTCAAAACTAGGTATATAACTGTGGGTAAATTTTAGCTTTTTGCCACAGTTGTGTTCCTGGTTGTGTTTGAAGCAAAGTATTTCACCTAAAAAGTTGTGTTTATTGTTGGTGATTTCCTAACAATGTACACAACTTTTGTTAAAAGGTGAAATACTTTGCATAAAACACAACCAGGTACACACCTGTGGCCTAAAGCTAAAAATAGAGACCATGACAAGATAGCCAACTTTGGTTGGCAAAGGTATATACTGTTGGTACAGAAGGTACACAAGTTTGGTTGGGCACAAATCTTTCACACTCTGTCATCCTGCCAGTGTACTCTGCCTTGAGGTGACATAAAGTATAGTGCAAAATTGTCCCTCATTACTGAAACCGTCACAGAACTTCTAGTGGTAATGTCATGGTAATCTTGCAAGGTGGTTTCTTCAGAGGTGTCCTCAATGGAAATGGGTTCCTTGCAGATAACAAAATTGTGGAGTACCACGCACGCTTTGATCACCTCGTCCACAGTTTCTGTCTTGAGGTTGATCGCAGTCAATAGGACCCGCCATTTGGCTGTCAGAATACCAAAGGTACATTCAACCATTCTTCTTGCTCTTGTGAGGCAGTAATTAAAAATGTGTTTTGGTCTTGTCAATCCTCTGCTAGAGTACGGTTTCAAAAGGTGTTCTGACAGCTGGAAGGCTTCATCCCCTACACAGACAAATGGCATAGGTGGACCAGATGTTTGCGGCAGCGGTCTAGGTGGTGGGAACTGGAAGGTGTTTCCATACAGTTTACGCCCCATGGCAGACAGTTTGAAAACTTGAGAGTCATTGGAGCGGCCATAGGCCCCAATATCAACCGCAATAAATTTGTATTCCGCGTCAGCGATGGCCATGAGGACAATTGAAAAATATTTCTTGTAATTGAAATATTCCGATCCCGATCCAGCTGGCTTTACAATGCGGATATGTTTCCCGTCCACAGCGCCCAAGCAGTTGGGAAACTGACATATCTGTTGAAACTTGTCAGCAATTTCAATCCACCTCTCTGTTGTGGGCTCTGGTAAAAACTCTTCAGCTAAGGAGTCCCACAGTGCACGGCATGTGTACTTCACTATTCCAGATATGGTGGAAATCCCGAGTCTGTACTGGAAATGCAGTGACGAAAGGGATTCTCCAGTTGCAAGAAATCTGTGGGGAATTAAAAAACAATAAATTAGTTTTAAATCACAGCATTACATACCAAAACTGAGCTATAACACTTGGAGATACAAACTACCACCAACAAGATTGCAGTGAAAGTGTGCTCTGATGCGATCACATCCAATAAATGTGGCTTACCTTAAAGTCACCATCAGACGCTCTGTGGGTGAAACAGAGAAGCGGCAACAGGTGTCCGCTTTTCTTATGAGGTGTGCAAAGCGCTCCACCAAGTAATCAAAATTCTCCATTTTCATCCTAACATATCCAAAAAATTTATCCGGGTTTCGTCGAAGGTCCATGCAGAGTGTAGAATAGACCCCACGCGTCATTCTCTTGGCTGTGATGGGGTGGATCCACAAACGTCGTCTACGATGCCTGATGCGCTGCTGTCTCGCTCTCTCCTTCTCCAGAACAATCACCCTCAAACGATTCGCCTCCGCTATAAAATCCGCCAAATTCTTCAAAATATTTCCAATGACAACATCCATCTTCGCCAATAACTTGCTCTTCTCTCCAACCTGCACTTTCTCCTCTACAACCTGTCAAAGAAGGGCTGTAGGAACATGGTATATATAGTTTTCCAGTAGCCAATCCCGTTCGGAAGGCCACAAGGGTCAATTTTAAAAACCGGATCCGGCGTAATCCGTCGAAAAACGGATAGAAAAACGGATGAACCGGATGAGACGGATCCGGTTTTGTCTGTCAAGAAAAAGACGGATCCGGCAGAAAAACGGATCCGTCACATCCGGTTTTACTAAACATTTGCCGGATCCAGCGTTCCGGCACGACGCCGGATCGCGCCTGACGCCGAAAACCTGAAGTGTGAAAGTAGCCTAAGAAGTACTGTGCAACCACGTACATGTTATTTCTACATTGAGCAGAAATTGTGGAAACATTTTTGGTGCCATTTTTTCCCATTTCTCCTTGTGAAAATGTAAAATCTAGGGCTAAAACAATTGTTTTGTGATAAAAATGTAATTATTTTTTCTTCACAGCCCAATTGTGTAACATTGACATGTTGGTGTCAATATGATTAATTCATCAAGAGGTGTATTTTGTAAAATGGGGCCACTTATGGTGGAGTTCTGCAGTTCTTGCACCTCAGGGGCTCTCCCAGTGGGTCATGGCACCTGCAAACCATAACAATTAAATCTGTGCTATAATATGGTGTACCTTCCCCTCTGAGCTTTGCACTGTACCACAGAACCAAAAACAAATAAAGTGAGGTCAAGGAAATTGAGCAAAAACCATGTGGAGAAAAAAAGACCCCTAAAATATAGCTTTTATTCAATGTGGTCTTAAAAATATTGCATGTTTAGACTAGTATACAGTATAATAAATCAATCAAACCATAGTGTATCCATTAATAGGGAAAAAAATGAAGAAAAAAAAAAGTGACAAAAATGGGATAATAGGGAAGAGGAGTTATCCATGAAGAAAAAAATAAATCACAGTATGTGGGCTAATATGCCCTAAGATTTCCTAATAGTTGCCTTACCTAGCAGTGGAGATTGGCACTCTAAGTTTCCACGGTATGGCGCCCCCACTCCTCCATGGCTATCCCTAAAATCCCTAGTGTATCCTAAACCTAATCTGTAGTTAAAAAAAATTATAGATGATTGAGCAATCTAGGACATCACTAATTACAAATGTTTCAACTTCTATCAATATCCAAACACAGTATATCAGAGGGGAAAAAAAGGGGAACTCTCCACTATTTATTCATTAAGGCTATGTGCCCACATATGCAGAAATTTCCTGAGAAAAACCAGACTCCTTCCCAGGAAATCCGCAATTTTTTATTCCCGTTTTTTTCCGGAGCATCCTAATACAATGAAATCCACAGATTTTCTGCAAAATTAATGAACATGCTGCGTTTTTTTCCGTAATGCGCTTTTTTTGCGGAAAAAAAACGCATCATGGGCACAAAAAATGCATGTAAAAGATAAAGATAAAACTTGGGGATATATCCTCATACTCGATTTAGTAGTTTAAATACTTGATGTTAGCTCTAAATTACTCGAGTGGGCTATGGTCACCGATCAGTAATCCACTAAATCACAGACAAATTGGTTTCAATTAACATGTCCCTAGAACATCCAAGTAAAAAGAAAATGGCCCAGAAAACATTGCATTCCAATATAGTGTTAAGGACCGCTCTCTAATCGGATCAAAAGAAGCATGCACACTTCACAATGCAACAGTAATCAGCTTTCCTATCAGCACATATGTAGACAATGCCAGCATATATAGCCCTGCTGGAGGCAAAAAGGCAGACAATGCTGGCATGCATAGTTCATATTGAAAACAGGAAGGATGGTACTCATCTGTAAAGTGTGGTACGCATGTTAGTCACAAAAAGCCCAGTGCATCACAAAAAGTCCCGTTTGCAGTGTTTCAATGCGTTTCCCCCCAGAAGCACTGGGGTTCATCAGGGGATTGCTGACCACAGATAATAGTGTGAGCTAGGTATGATACTTACCGCTGCTTTTTGAAGAAAAAGGGCCGTCTACCGGATCAGACTGAGGCCCCAAGAGTGCGTTCCATGATCCGGAAGTGACGTCATGGTGGAACACATCATGCGTTTCACACTGGGGTCCCAACAGGGCGGACTGGCCATCTGGCAATTTTGGCAAATGCCAGAATGGCCTGTCTGGTCGTGGACTGCCTTGTATGCTACATTGTTATCATAATCTGCATCCTGAAGATGCCAATACTGTTAACAGTTGTTACAGCACAAAGTTGCCGGCTTCGTCACTTGCCCCAGCAGGCTGCTGGTGTCCTTTCTGGCTGCGACCTGCCGAACGTCGGCGGTGCAATAATGTCACTGCATTGCACCACCAGCATCCACTACGAGAATAGATAGAAGAGGAGTCAGACGCTGCCGAGGATGAGATGTCTGAATTAGGTGAGTATAGGGATTTTTTTTAATCTTTGAGTGGTTGTGGGGGGCCATCACACTATATAGGGCACTGTGAGTTGGACCATCATAGTATATAAGGGGCTGTGGGATGGAACACCAAAGTAAATGAGAAGACTGTGAGGTGGACCATCATATTATGTAGAGGGCTACGAGGTGAACCATCATACTACATAGGAACTGTGAGGTGTACCATCATAATATATAAATAGGTGTGGGTTGTACTGTAACGGGGACCAGGGGGGTGGTCGTGGCAGAGGGTGGAAATAGTGGAACACCCTGGCTCTCCATCACATAAATACATTGTCCCTTTGGTTGTGCATTTGTTGGTTCACTTTCTTGCACATAAGAGTCCTCTCCAGTCTGCTGAGGGTTTCCTTTCCCACCAAATACCTTGCAAAGACAGGCAGAGTCTAGAACCAGTTTTAAACAAACAACTTTACTCAGTTCTTGTCTCAGCTCATCCAGATTAGTCATAGGTACAACACAGGATCCTTCACAAATCATAGCCTTTCCTTTCCCTGTGCTGTCACTTACGCCTCCAGGAATATCGCCACGGTCATACCGTCGTCTCCGGTACCGCAGCATTCTGTCTGGCCAGTCTAACTACCTTCAGGAGTTCCCTGTCTGTTTCGCCCCGACAATTTAGGCATCTTCCCACGTAGTTTACTGCAACCATGTTGAAGCTGCCTTGTATTCCTTCTCCTTCCAAGTGATTGTTACTCCTAGGCCCTGGACGAGCTGGGCTCCTTTACTTAAAAGTTGTATGGCACAACTGCCCTGTCCAGGCTCCCAGGCCCAACTACTCAAATGCAGGAAGCTCTCTATACCTTACACCAGTTGGCCCCTCCTAATTATAGTGGTTTGAAAAAACCACTATATTGTAATCCGAACGCTGCTAACTTATTCTTCTTATTATTATTATAGTGGTTTGAAAAAACCACTATATTGTAATCCGAACGCTGCTAACTTATTCTTCTTCTTATTATTCAGTTGATTTCCGCAATTAATGCGGCCCGAACCGCTACACGCACAGACTCCGTTGAGGTGTCGTTTCGAAGCCAGCGTCAATGAGAGGTGTGCTAAGTATTTTTCGTGTCGATCGGATTTGTAGTTTTTGCGCAATTTGCGTTTGAAAATTTTTTTTCCCGTCATTGGAATGCACTGTCTCCAATGCATTTGAATGGGGAAATTTTGCTATAGACAAAACATGCCCTGAGGCGATTGAAATGGCAGTTAAGCTCATTGATATGCGCAGGCAGACCCAGTTACTATGCCAACGCCTACGAACGTCACATGACCTCTCCAAGACAGAGCTTCTGCCATATAATATCAGCTCTTAAAGCAAAACCCACAGCACAAATGCAAATCTAGCTTCATCACATGACGTATGCCCCTGAGAGAGAATGTGCGCCAAAGTGGATTTAGAAGCCCAGTGAGCCACCTCTTAAAGGGCTGACGCGCCAAAGTGATTCTTAAAGAGCCGGCGCACCAAAATGAGTCTTAAAGGGCCGGCGCGCCAAATCGAAAGCTGAGTGACCCAAGGCTCCAAATCGGAGGCTGATAGACCCTGGCCTACAAAAAGGAGGCTGAGCCACCCTGGCATCCAAATTGGACCCAGAATGGCCCCGCCCACCAAATCAGACCCAGAGTGGCCCCGCCCACCAAATCAGACCCAGAGTGGCCCCACCCACCAAATTGGACCCTGAGGGGCCCCACCCACAAAATTGGACCCTGAGGGGCCCCGGCCACAAAATCGGACCCTGAGGGGCCCCAGCCACAAAATCGGACCCTGAAGGGATCCGGCCACAAAATCAGACCCTGAGGGGCCCCGGCCACAACATCGGACCCTGAGGGGCCCCACCCACAAAATCGGACCCTGAGGGGCCCCGGCCAAAAAACTGGACCCTGAGGGGCCCCACCCACAAAATTGGACCTGAGGGACCCCGGCCACAAATTCGGACCCTGAGGGACTCCGGCCACAACATCGGACCCTGAGGGGCCCCACCCACAAAATTGGACCCTGAGGGGCCCCGGCCAAAAAACTGGACCCTGAGGGGCCCCGGCCACAAATTCGGACCCTGAGGGGCTCCGGCCACAAAATCGGATCCTGAGGGGCCCCAACCACAAAATTGGACCCTGAGGGGCCCCGGCCACAAAATCGGACCCTGAGGGGCCCAACCCACAAATTCGGACCCTGAGGGGCTCCGGCCACAAAATCGGATCCTGAGGGGCCCCAACCACAAAATCGGACCCTGAGGGGCCCCGGCCACAAAATCGGACCCTGAGGGGCCCAACCCACAAAATCGGACCCTGAGGGGCCCCAACCACAAAATCGGACCCTGAGAGGCACCGGCCACAAAATCGGACCCTGAGGGGCCCCGGCCACAAAATCGGACCCTGAGGGGCCCAACCCACAAAATCAGACTCAGTGTCCCCACCCTCCAAATTGGACTCTGAAGTGCCCCGCCCCAAAATCGGACCCAGAGTGGCCCCGCCCACCAAATCAGACCCAGAGTGGCCCGGCCCACCAAATCGGACCCTGAGGGGCCCCGCCCACCAAATCGGACCCTGAGGGGCCCCGCCCACCAAATCAGACCCTGAAGGGCCCCGCCCACCAAATCGGACCCTCAGGGGCTCCGCCCACCAATTCAGAACCTGAGGGGCCCTGCCTACTAAATCGGATTCTGAAAGGACCCAACCACAAAATCGGACCCTGAGGGGCCCCACCCACAAAATCGGACCCTGAGGGGCCCCGCTGACCAAATTGAACTCTAAGGGGCCCCACTCACCAAATCGGACCCTGAGTGGCCCCGCCCACCAAATTGGTCCCTGAGTGGCCCCGCCCACCAAATTGGACCCTGAGTGGCCCCGGCCACAAAATCGGACCCTGAGTGGCCCCGGCCACAAAATCGGACCCTGAGGGGCCCCACCCACAAAATTGGACCCTGAGGGGCCCCACCCACAAAATTGGACCCTGAGGGGCCCCGGCCAAAAAACTGGACCCTGAGGGGCCCCACCCACAAAATTGGACCTGAGGGGCCCTGGCCACAAATTCGGACCCTGAGGGGCTCCGGCCACAAAATCGGATCCTGAGGGGCCCCAACCACAAAATCGGACCCTGAGGGGCCCCGGCCACAAAATCGGACCCTGAGGGGCCCAACCCACAAAATCAGACTCAGTGTCCCCGCCCTCCAAATTGGACTCTGAAGTGCCCCGCCCACCAGATCGGACCCAGAGTGGCCCCGCCCACCAAATCAGACCCAGAGTGGCCCCGCCCACCAAATCGGACCCAGAGTGGCCCCGCCCACCAAATCGGACCCTGAGGGGCCCCACCCACCAAATCAGACCCTGAAGGGCCCTGCCCACCAAATCAGACCCTGAGGGGCCCCACCCACCAAATTGGACCCTGAGGGCCCCCGCCCACCAAATCAGACCCTGAGGGCCCCCACCCACCAAATCGGACCCTGAGGGGCCCCGCCCACCAAATCGGACCCTGAGGGCCCCCGCCCACCAAATCAGACCCTGAGGGCCCCCGCCCACCAAATCGGACCCTGAGGGGCCCCGCCCACCAAATCGGACCCTGAGGGGCCCCACCCACCAAATCGGACCCAGAGTGGTCCCGCCCACCAAATCAGACCCTAAGGAGTCCCACCCACAAAATCGGACTCTGAGGGGCCCCTGCCACAAAATCAGACCCTGAGGGGCCCCAACAAAATCGGACCCTGAGAGGCCTCGGCCAGAAAATCGGACCCAGAGGGGCCCCGCCCACCAAATATAGACCCAGAGGGGCCCCGCCCACCAAATTGGACCCAGAGGGGCCCCACCCACCAAATCAGACCCTGTGGTGCCCCGCCCATCAAATCGGACCCTGTGGTGCCCCACCCACCAAATCGAACTCTGAGGGGCCCCGCCCACCAAATCGGACCCAGAGGGGTCCCACCCGCCAAATCAGACCCTGAGGGGCCGTGCCCACCAAACCGGACCCTGAGGGGCCTCGCCCACCAAATCGGCCCACCAATTCAAGCCCTGAGGATGGGCTGAATCGGATCCTGAGGGGCCCCACCCACCAAATCAGACCCTGAGGGGCCCCACAGGCCAAAGTGGCCCCTGAGAGGCACCCACAGGTAAAACGGATACTGAGTTGAAAGTCGTGCAGGGGCAGCAGGCAAGTCTCTCTTAAAGTCGCAGCCCGGGCACCATTTCAAACCACTATCTGTACTTCCTTCAGGAAATACACATCTAGTTATAGTGGTTTGAAAAAAACACTATATTGTAATCCGAACGCTGCTAACTTATTCTTCTTCTTATTATTAAGTTGATTTCCGCAATTAATGCGGCCCGAACCGCTACACGCACAGACTCCGTTGAGGTGTCGTTTCGAAGCCAGCGTCCACGAGAGGTGTGCTAAGTATTTTTCGTGTCGATCGGATTTGTAGTTTTTGCGCAATTTGCGTTTGAAAATTTTTTTTCCCGTCATTGGAATGCACTGTCTCCAATGCTTTTCAATAGGAAATGGCAAAACGTGCCCTGAGGCGATTGAAATGACAGTTGAGCTCATTGATATGCGCAGGCAGACCCAGTTACTATGCCAACGCCTACGAATGTCACATGACATCTCCAGAACAGAGATTCTGCCACATAATATCAGCTCTTAAAGTGAAACCCACAGCACAAATGCAAATCTAGCTTCATCACATGACACATGCCCCTGAGACAGAATGTGTGCGCCAAAGTGGATTTAAAAGAAGCCCAGTGAGCTAAACTAGCTCTTAAAGGGCCAACGCGCCAAAGTGATTGTTAAAGGGCCAGCGCACCCAAATGAGTCTTAAAGGGCCGACACACCAAATCGGAGACTGAGCCACCCTGGCCTCCAAATCGGAGGCTGAGCCACCCCGGCCTCCAAACCGGACGCTGAGCCACCCCGGCCTCCAAATCGGAGGCTGATCCACCCCGGCCTCCAATTCGGAGGCTGATCGACCCCGGCCTCCAAATCGGAGGCTGAGCCACCCCGGCCTCCAAATCGGAGGCTGAGCCACCCCGGCCTCCAAATCGGAGGCTAATCCACCCCGGCCTCCAAATCGGAGGCTAATCCACCCCGGCCTCCAAATCGGAGGCTGAGCCACCCCGGCCTCCAAATCGGAGGCTGAGCCACCCCGGCCTCCAAATCGGAGGCTGATCGACCCCCGGCCTCCAAATCGGAGGCTGAGCCACCCCGGCCTCCAAATCGGAGGCTGAGACACCCCGGCCTCCAAATCGGAGGCTGAGCGACCCCGGCCTCCAAATCGGAGGCTGAGCCACCCCGGCCTCCAAATCGGAGGCTGAGCCATCTCGGCCTCCAAATCGGTGGCTGATCCACCCCGGCCTCCAAATCGGAGGCTGAGCCACCCCGGCCTCCAAATCGGAGGCTGAGCCACCCCGGCCTCCAAATCGGAGGCTGAGCCACCCCGGCCTCCAAATCGGAGGCTGAGCCACCCCGGCCTCCAAATCGGAGTCTGAGCCACCCCGGCCTCCAAATCGGAGGCTGAGCCACCCCGGCCTCCAAATCGGAGGCTGAGCCACCCCGGCCTCCAAATCGGAGGCTGAGCCACCCCGGCCTCCAAATCGGAGGCTGATCGACCCCCGGCCTCCAAATCGGAGGCTGAGCCACCCCGGCCTCCAAATCGGAGGCTCAATGACCCCGGCCTCCAAATCGGAAGCTCATCGACCCCTGCCTCCAAATCGGAGGCTCTTTGACCTCGGCCTCCAAATCGGAAGCTCAACGACCCCGGCCTCCAAATTGGAGGCTGAGCGACCCCAGCCTCCAAATCTTACCCAGAGTGGCCCCACCCACCAAATCAGACCCAGAGAGGCCCTGCCCACCAAATCGGACCCTGAGGGGCCCCACCCACCAAATCGGACCCCGAGGGGCCCCGCCCACCAATTCGGACCCCGAGGGGCCCCGCCCACCAATTCTGACCCCGAAGGGCCCCGCCCACCAAATCGGACCCCGAGGCGCCCCGCCCACCAAATCGGACCCCGAGGGATCCCGCCCACCAAATCAGACCCCGAGGGTCCCCGCCAGCCAAATTGGACGCTGACGGCCCCGCCCACCAAATCGGACTCTGATAGATCCCGCCCACCAAATCAGACCCTGAGGGGCCCAGCTCACCAAATCGGACCCAGAGTGGCCCCGCCCACCAAATCGGACCCAGATTGGCCCCGCCCACCAAATTGTACCCTGAGGGGCCCCACCCACAAAATCAAATCCTAAGGGGCCCCACCCACAAAATTGGACCCTGAGGGGCCCCGGCCACAAAATTGGACCCTGAGGGGCCCCACCCACAAAATCGGACCCTGAGGGGATCCGGCCACAACATCGGACCCTGAGTGGCCCCACTCACAAAATCGGACCCTGAGGGGCCCTACCCACAAAATCGGACCCTGAGGGGCCCTACCCACAAAATCGGACCCTGAGAGCCCCAACCACAAAATCGGACCCTGACGGGCCCCGGCCACAAAATCGGACCCTGAGGGGCCCCGGCCACAAAATTGGACCCTGAGGGACCCCACCTACAAAATTGAACCCTGAGTGGCCCCTACCACAAAATCGGATCCTGAGGGGCCTCACCCACAAAATCGGACCCTGAGGGGCCCCACCCACAAAATTGGACCCTCAGGGGCCCCGGCAACAAAATCGGACCCTGAGGGACCCCGGCCACAAAATCACATCCTGAGGGGCCCCAACCACAAAATCGGACCCTGAGAGGCTCCGGCCGCAAAATCGGACCCTGAGGGGCCCCAACCACAAAATCGGACCCTGTGAGGCACCGGCCACAAAATCGGACCCTGAGGGGCCCCACCCACAAATCCAGACCCTGAGGGGACCCGGCCACAAAATCGGACCCTGAGGGGCCCCGCCCACCAAATCGGACCCCGAGGGTCCCCGCCCACCAAATCGGACCCCGAGGGGCCCCGCCCACCAAATTGGACCCTGAGGGGCCCCGCTCGCCAAATCGGACCCTGAGGGGCCCCGCTCGCCAAATCGGACCCTGAGGGGCCCCGGCCACAAAATCGGACCCTGAGGGGCCCCACCCACAAAATTGGACCCGAGGGGCCCCGGCCACAAGATTGGACCCGAGGGGCCCCAACCACCAAATCAGACCCTGAGGGGCCCCGGCCACAAAATCGGACCCTTAGGGGCCCCACCCACCAAATCAGCCCCTGAGGGGACCCGGCCACCAAATCAGACCCTGAGGGGCCCCACCCACCAAATCTGACCCTGAGGCCAAAGTGGCCCCTGAGAGGCACCCACAGTTAAAACGGATCCTGAGTTGAAAGTCTTGCAGGTGCAGCAGGCAAGTCTCTCTTAAAGGGGCAGCCTGGGCAGCATTTCAAACCACTATCTGTACTTCCTTCAGGAAATACACATCTAGTATTACAATTATAATGCGCCAATCACAAGTTATTCAGTTGATTTCCGCAATTAATGCGGCCCGAACCGCTACACGCATAGACTCCGTTGAGGTGTCGTTTCGAAGCCAGTGTCCACTAGAGGTGTGCTAAGTATTTTTCGTGTCGATTGAATTTGTAGTTTCTGTGCAATTTGTCTCAATGCTTTTCAATGGGAAACTTAAAACGTGCCCTGAGGCGATTGAAATGGCAGTAAAGCTCATTGATATGCGCAGGCACACCCAGTTACTATGCCAACGCCTATGAACGTCACATGACGCCCCCAGGACAGAGCTTCTGCCACATAATATCAGCTCTTAAAGCAAAACCCACAGCACAAATGCAAATCTAGCTTCATCACATGAAGCATGCCCCTGAGAGAGAATGTGCGCCAAAGTGTGCCCCCCGCCCACCAAATCGGACCCTGAGGGGCCCCGCCCACCAAATCGGACCCTGAGGTGCCCCGCCCACCAAATTGGACCCTGATGGGCCCCGCCCACCAAATCGGACCCTGATGGGCCCCGCCCACCAAATAGTACCCTGAGTGATCCCGCCCACCAAATCGGACCCTGAGGGGCCCCGCCCACCAAATTGGACCCTGAGGGGCCCCGCCCGCCAAATCGGACCCTGAGGGGCCCCGCCCGCCAAATCGGACCCTGAGGGGCCCCACCCACCAAATCATACTCAGAGATCCCGCCCACCAAATCAGACCCTGAGGGGCCCCGCTCACCAAATCGGACCCTAAGTGGCCCCGCTCACCAAATCGGACCCTGAGGAGCCCCGCCCAACAAATCAGACCCTGAGGGGCCCCACCCACCAAATCGGACCCTGAGGGTCCCCACTGACCAAATTGAACCCTGAGGGCCCCGCTCACCAAATTGAACTCTGAGGGGCCCCGCTCACCAAATTGGACCCTGAGGGGCCCCACCCACCAAATCGGACCCTTAGGGGCCCCGCCCACCAAATCGGTCCCTGAGTGGCCCTGCCCACCAAATCGGACCCTGAGGGGCCCCGCACACCAAATCAGATTCTGAACGGCCCCAACCACAAAATCGGACCCAGAGGGGCCCCGGACACAAAATCAGACCCTGAGGGGCCCCAACCACAAAGTCGGACACTGAGGAGCCCCACCCACCAAATTGGACCCTGATCGGCCCCGCCCACCAAATCGGACCCAGGGGACCCCACCCACAAAATCGGACCCTGAGGTGCCCCAGCCACCAAATCGGACACAGAGGGGCCCCAACCACAAAATTGGACCCTGAGGGGCCCCACCCACAAAATCGGACCCTGAGGGGTTCCGGCCACAAAATCGGACCCTGATGGGCCTCGGCCACAAAATCGGACCCTGAGGGGCCCCAACCACCAAATCGGACCCTGAGGGGCCCCGGCCACAAAATCGGACCCTGAGGGGCCCCACCCACCAAATCAAACCCTGAGGGGCCCCGGCCACCAAATCAGACCCTGAGGGGCCCCACCCACCAAATCGGACCCTGAGGGGTCCCGGCCACAAAATCGGACCCTGAGAGGCCCCACCCACAAAATCGGGCCCTGAGGGGTTCCGGCCACAAAATCGGACCCTGATGGGCCCCGTCCACAAAATCGGACCCTGAGGGGCCCCAACCACCAAATCGGACCCTGAGGGGCCCCGGCCACAAAATCAGACCCTGAGGGGCCCCACCCACCAAATCGGACCCTGAGGGGCCCCGGCCACAAAATCGGACCCAGAGAGGCCCCACCCACAAAATCGGCCCCTGAGGGGCCCCACCCACAAAATCAGACACTGAGGCCAAAGTGGCCCCTGAGAGGCACCCACAGTTAAAACGGATCCTGAGTTGAAAGTCTTGCAGGGGCAGCAGGCAAGTCTCTCTTAAAGGGGCAGCCCGGGCACCATTTCAAACCACTATCTGTACTTCCTTCAGGAAATACATATCTAGTGTTAATTTTGTTATCTTTATTCGGTTGATTTCCGCAATTAATGAGGCCCGAACCGCTACACGCACAGACTCCGTTGAGGCGTCGTTTCGAAGCCAGCATTCACAAGTGGTGTGCTAAGTATTTTTCGTGTCGATCGGATTTGTAGCTGTTGCGCAATATGCATTTGAAATTTTTTTTATTATCATTGGAATGCATTGTCTCAATGCATTGCCATAGGAATACATGGGGCAGGTGTGAGGCGATTCAAATTTGAGGATCAGTTGCAGCAGTTAAGCTTATTGATATGCGCAGGCAGACCCAGTTACTATGCCAACGCCTACGAACTTTACATGACCCCACCAGGACTCAGTTTCTGTCACATAATATCAGCTCTTAAAGCGAAACCCAATGCACAAATGCAAATCGAGCATCATCACATGACGCATGCCCCTGAGAGAGAATGTTCGCCAAAGTGGATTTAGAAACCCATTGTGCCAAACTGTCTCTTAAAGGGCTGATGCGCCAAAGTGATTCTTAAAGGCCGGTGCACCAAAATGAGTCTTTAAGGGCCGGCACGCCAAATCGAAAGATGGGTGACCCGAGGCTCCAAAACGGAGGCTGATTGACCCCGGCCTTCAAATCGGACCCAGAGGGGCCCCGCCCGCCAAATCGGACCCCGAGGGGCCCTCCCACCAAATCGGACCAAGAGTGGCCCCGCCCACCAAATCGGACCCTGAGGGGCCCCGCCCACTAAAACGGACCCTGGGGCCCGCTCACCAAAACAGACCGTGAGGGGCCCCGCCCACCAAATCGGACTCTGAGGGGCCCCAACTACAAAATCGGACTCTGAGGGGCCCCGGCCACCAAATCGGACCCAGAGTGGCCCTGCCCACCAAATCGGACCCAGAGTGGCCCGCCCACCAAATCGGACCCAGAGTGGCCCCGCCCACCCAATCTGACCCAGAGTGGCCCCGCCCACCAAATAGAACCCAGAGAGGCCCCGCCCACCCAATCAGACCCTGAGGGGCCCCACCCACCAAATCGGACTCTGAGGGGCCCTGCCCACCAAACCGAACCCTGAGGGGGCCCGGCCACAAAATTGGACCCAGAGGTGCCCTGCCCACCAAATTGGACCCATAGGGGTTCCGCCCACAAAATCGGACCCTAAAGGGCCCCACTCACAAAATCGGACCGAGAGGCCCCGGCCACATAATCTGACCCTGAGGGATCCCGTCCACCGTTTCAAGCCCCGAGGAGCCCAGGTCACCAAACTGGATCCTGAGGGGCCCCACCCACCAAATCAGACCCTGAGGGGCCCCACAAGCCAACGTGACCCCTGAGAGACCCCACAGTTAAAACGGATCCTGAGTTGAAAGTCTTGCAGGGCAGCAGGCAAGTCTCTCATAAAGGGGCAGCCCGGGCACCATTTCAGAGCACTATCTGTACTTCCTTCAGGAAATACACATCTAGTATTATTATTATTATTATTCAGTTGATTTCCGCAATTAATGCGGCCCGAACCGCTACACGCACAGACTCCATTGAGGCGTTGTTTCGAAGCCAGCATCCACGAGTGGTGACCTAAGTATTTTTCGTGTCGTTTGGATTTGTAGTTTTTGCGCTATTTACGTTTGAAAAACATTTTCCTCAATGCATTTCAATGGGAAAATTTTGCCATAGGAATACATTGGGCAGTTGTGAGGCGATACAAATGGCAGTTAAGCTCATTGATATGCGCAGGCAGATCCAGTTACTATGCCAATGCCTACGAACTTTACATGACCCCATAGGGTCGGCGCACCAAAATGAGTCTTAAAGGGCCGGCGCTCCAAGTCGAAAGCTTAGTGACTCCTGGCTCCAAATCGGAGGCTGATTGACAACGGCCTACAAATCGGACCTAGAGTGGGCCCTCCCACTAACTCGGACTCTGTGGGGCCCCGCCCACCAAATCGAACCCAGAGTGGCACCGCCCACCAAATCGCACTCACAGTGGCCTCGCCCACCAAATCGGACTCTGAGGGGCCCCGCCCAACAAATCGGACTCTGAGGGGCCCCACTCACAAAATTGGACTCAGTGAGGCCCTGCCCACCAAACCGGACCCTGAGAGGCCCCGCCCACCAAATCGGACACTGTGGGCCCCGCCCACTAAATCGGACCCAGATTGGCCCCGCCCACCAAATCGGACCCTAAGGGGCCCCGCCCACAAAATCGGACCCTGAGGGGCCCCACCCTCAAAATCGGACCCTGAGGGGCCCCACCCACAAAATCGGACCCTAAGGGGTCCCACCCACAAAATCGGACCCTGAGGGGCCCCGGCCACAAAATCGGACCCTGAGGGGCCCCGGCCACAAAATCGGACCCTGAGGGGCCCCGCTCGCCAAATCGGACCCTGAGGGGCCCCGCCAGCCAAATCGGACCCTGAGGGGCCCCAGCCACAAAATCGGACCCCTGAGTGGCCCCACCCACCAAATCGGACCCTGAGGGGCCCCACCCACAAAATCAGACCCTATGGGGCCCCACCTACCAAATCGGACCCAGAGGGTCCCCGATCACCAAATTAAACTCTGAGGGTCCCCGCTCACCAAATCGGACCAAGAGGGGCCCCACCCACCAAATCGGATTCTGAGAGGCCCCAACCACAAAATCGGACCCTGAGGGGCCCCTCACAAAATCGGACCCTGAGGGGCCCCTCACAAAATCGGACCCTGAGGGGCCCCACCCACAAAATCAGACCCTGAGGGGCCCCACCCACAAAATCAGACCCTAAGGGGCCCCAACTACAAAATCGGACTCTGAGGGGCCCCGGCCACCAAATCGGACCCAGAGTGGCCCTGCCCACCAAATCGGACCCAGAGTGGCCCGCCCACCAAATCGGACCCAGAGTGGCCCCGCCCACCCAATCTGACCCAGAGTGGCCCCGCCCACCAAATAGAACCCAGAGAGGCCCCGCCCACCCAATCAGACCCTGAGGGGCCCCACCCACCAAATCGGACTCTGAGGGGCCCTGCCCACCAAACCGAACCCTGAGGGGGCCCGGCCACAAAATCGGACCCAGAGGTGCCCTGCCCACCAAATTGGACCCATAGGGGCTCCGCCCACAAAATCAGACCCTAAAGGGCCCCACTCACAAAATCGGACCGAGAGGCCCCGGCCACATAATCTGACCCTGAGGGATCCCGTCCACCGTTTCAAGCCCCGAGGAGCCCAGGTCACCAAACTGGATCCTGAGGGGCCCCACCCACCAAATCAGACCCTGAGGGGCCCCACAAGCCAACGTGACCCCTGAGAGACCCCACAGTTAAAACGGATCCTGAGTTGAAAGTCTTGCAGGGCAGCAGGCAAGTCTCTCATAAAGGGGCAGCCCGGGCACCATTTCAGAGCACTATCTGTACTTCCTTCAGGAAATACACATCTAGTATTATTATTATTATTATTCAGTTGATTTCCGCAATTAATGCGGCCCGAACCGCTACACGCACAGACTCCATTGAGGCGTTGTCTCGAAGCCAGCATCCACGAGTGGTGACCTAAGTATTTTTTGTGTCGTTTGGATTTGTAGTTTTTGCGCTATTTACGTTTGAAAAACATTTTCCTCAATGCATTTCAATGGGAAAATTTTGCCATAGGAATACATTGGGCAGTTGTGAGGCGATACAAATGGCAGTTAAGCTCATTGATATGCGCAGGCAGATCCAGTTACTATGCCAATGCCTACGAACTTTACATGACCCCATAGGGTCGGCGCACCAAAATGAGTCTTAAAGGGCCGGCGCTCCAAGTCGAAAGCTTAGTGACTCCTGGCTCCAAATCGGAGGCTGATTGACAACGGCCTACAAATCGGACCTAGAGTGGGCCCTCCCACTAAATCGGACTCTGTGGGGCCCCGCCCACCAAATCGAACCCAGAGTGGCACCGCCCACCAAATCGCACTCACAGTGGCCTCGCCCACCAAATCGGACCCTAAGGGGCCCCGCCCACAAAATCGGACCCTGAGGGGCCCCACCCTCAAAATCGGACCCTGAGGGGCCCCACCCACAAAATCGGACCCTAAGGGGTCCCACCCACAAAATCGGACCCTGAGGGGCCCCGGCCACAAAATCGGACCCTGAGGGGCCCCGGCCACAAAATCGGACCCTGAGGGGCCCCGCTCGCCAAATCGGACCCTGAGGGGCCCCGCCAGCCAAATCGGACCCTGAGGGGCCCCAGCCACAAAATCGGACCCCTGAGTGGCCCCACCCACCAAATCGGACCCTGAGGGGCCCCACCCACAAAATCAGACCCTGAGGGGCCCCACCTACCAAATCGGACCCAGAGGGGCCCCACCCACAAAATCGGACCAAGAGGGGCCCCGCCCACCAAATCAGATTCTGAGAGGCCCCAACCACAAAATCGGACCCTGAGGGGCCCCTCACAAAATCGGACCCTGAGGGGCCCCTCACAAAATCGGACCCTGAGGGGCCCCACCCACAAAATCAGACCCTGAGGGGCCCCACCCACAAAATCAGACCCTAAGGGGCCCCACCCACAAAATCAGACCCTGAGGGGACCCACCCACAAAATTGGACTCAGAGAGGCCCTGCCCACCAAACCGGACCCTGAGAGGCCCCGCCCACCAAATCGGACCCTGTGGGCCCCGCCCACTAAATCGGACCCAGATTGGCCCCGCCCACCAAATCGGACCCTAAGGGGCCCCGCCCACAAAATCGGACCCTGAGGGGCCCCACCCTCAAAATCGGACCCTGAGGGGCCCCACCCACAAAATTGGACCCTAAGGGGTCCCACCCACAAAATCGGACACTGAGGGGCCCCGGCCACAAAATCGGACCCTGAGGGGCCCCGCTCGCCAAATCGGACCCTGAGGGGCCCCACCCACCAAATCAGACCCTGAGGGGCCCCACCCACCAAATCGGACCCTGAGGGGCTCCACCCACAAAATCAGACCCTGAAGGGCCCCGGCCACAAAATCGGACCCTGAGGGGACCCACCCTCCAAATCGGACCCTGATGGTCCCCGGCCACAAAATCCGACCCTGAGGGGCCCCACCCATAAAATCGGACCCTGAGGGGCCCCAGCCACAAAATCGGGCCCTGAGGGGCCCCGGCCACAAAATCGGACCCTGAGGGGCCGCAACCACAAAATCGGACCCTGAGGGGCCCCACCCACCAAATCGGACCCTGAGGTGCCTCGGCCACCAAATTGGACCATGAGGGGCCTCCCCACCAAATCGGACCCTGAGGAGCCCCACCTAAAAATTGGACCCTGAGGGGCCCCACCCACAAAATCGGACCCTTAGGCCAAAGTGGCCCCTGAGAGGCACTCACAGTTAAAACGGATCCTGAGTTGAAAGTCTTGCAGGGACGGCAGGCAAGTCTCTCTTAAAGGGGCAGCCCGGGCACCATTTCAAACCACTATCTGTACTTCCTTCAGGAAATACACATCTAGTATTATTATTATTATTCAGTTGATTTTCCGCAATTAATGCTGCCCGAACCACTACACGCACAGACTCCGCTGAGGTGTCGTTTCGAAGCCAGCATCCACGAGAGGTGTGCTAAGTATTTTTTGTGTTGATCGGATTCGTAGTTTTTGCGCAATTTGCATTAAAAAAAATTTTTCCCGTCATTGGAATGCATTGTCCCAATGCATTTGAATGGGGAAATTTTGCCATAGACAAAACATGCCCTGAGGCGATTGAAATGGCAGTTAAGCTCATTGATATGCGCAGGCACACCCAGTTACTATGCCAACGCCTACGAATGTCACATGACGCCCCAAGGACAGAGCTTCTGCCACATAATATCAGCTCTTAAAGCGAAACCCACAGCACAAATGCAAATCTAGCTTCATCACATGACGCATGCCCCTGAAAGAGAATGTGCGCCAAAGTGTATTTAGAAGCCCAGTGAGCCAAACTGGCTCTTAAAGGGCCGAAGCGCCAAAGTGATTCTTAAAGGGCCGACACGCCAAATCGAAAGCTGAGTGACCCCAAGCTCCAAATCGGAGGCTGATCCACCTTGGCCTCCAAATCGGACCCAGAGTGGCCCCGCCCACCAAAAACGGACCCAGAGTGGCACAGCCCACCAAATCGGACACTGAGGGGCCCCGCCCACCAAATCAGACTCAGAGTGGCCCCACCCACCAAATCGGACCCTGAGGAGCTCCGTCCACCAAATCGGACCCAGAGTGACCCCGCCCACCAAATCGGACCATGAAAGGGACCCGCCCACCAAATCGGACCCTGAGGGGCCCCGCCCACCAAATCGGACCCTGAGGGGCACTGCCCACTAAATCGGACCGAGAGACGACGCCCACCAAATCAGACCCTGAGGAGCCCCGCCCACCAAATCAGACCCCGAGGGGCCCCGCCCACCAAGTCAGACCCTGAGGGGCCCCGCCCACCAAATCGGACCCAGAGTGGCCCCGCCCACCAAAATGGACCCAGGGGGCCCCACCCACAAAATCGGACCCTGAGGGGCCCCGGCCACAAAATCGGACCCTGAGGGGCCCCGGCCACGAAATCGGACCCTGAGGGGCCCCGGCCTCAAAATCGTACCCTGAGGGGCCCCACCCACAAAATCGGACCATGAGGGTCCCCACCCACAAAATCGGACCCTGAGGGGCCCCACCCATAAAATCGGACCCTGAGGGGACCCACCCACAAAATCGGACCCTGAGGGGCCTCACCCACAAAATCGGACCCTGAGGGGCCACACCCACAAAATCAGACCCTGAGGGGCCCCACCCACAAAATTGGACCCTGAGGAATCCCAGCCACTAATTCAAATCCTGAGGATCCCAGGACACCGAATTGGATCCTGAGGGGCCCCACCACCAAATCAGACCCTGAGGCCAAAGTGGCCTCTGAGAGGCACCCACATTTAAAACATATCCTGAGTTGAAAGTCTTGCAGGGGCAGCAGGCAAGTCTCTCTTAAAGGGGTAGCCCAGGCACCATTTCAAACCACTATCTGTACTTCCTTCAGGAAATACACATCTAGTTATAGTGGTTTGAAAAAACCACTATATTGTAATCCGAACGCTGCTAACTTATTCTTCTTCTTCTTATTATTATTATTAAGTTGATTTCCGCAATTAATGCGGCCCGAACCGCTACACGCACAGACTCCGTTGAGGTGTCGTTTCGAAGCCAGCGTCCATGAGAAGTGTGCTAAGTATTTTTCGTGTCGATCGGATTTGTAGTTTTTGCGCAATTTGTGTTTGAAATTTGTTTTCCCGTCATTGGAATGCATGTCTCAATGCTTTTCAAGGGGCAACTTAAAACGTGCCCTGAGGCAATTCAAATGGCAGTAAAGCTCATTGATATGCACAGGCACACCCATTTACTATGCCAACGCCTACGAACGTCACATGACGCCCCCAGGACAGAGCTTCTGGCACATAATATCAGCTCTTAAAGCGAAACCCACAGCACAAATGCAAATCTAGCCTCATCACATGAATCATGCCCCTGAGAGAGAATGTGCGCCAAAGTGGATTTAGAAGCCCAGTGAGCCACCCTGTCTATAAAACGGCCGACGCGCCAAAGTGATTCTTAAAGGGCCAGTGCACCAAATCGAAAACTGAGTGACCCCAGGCTCCAAATCGGAGGCTTAGCCACCCCGACCTCCAAATTGGAGGCTGATCGACCCTGGCCTCCAAATCGGAGGCTGAGCCACCCTGGCCTCCAAATCGGAGGCTGATCGACCCTGGCCTACAAATCGGAGGCTGAGCCACCCTGGCCTCCAAATCGGACCCAGAGTGGCCCCGTCCACCAAATCAGACTCAGTGTCCCCGACCACCAAATCGGACCCAGAGTGGCCCCGCCCACCAAATCGGACCCTGAGGGGCCTCGCCCACTAAATCAGACTCAGAGTAGCCCCACTCAAGAAATCGGCCCCACCCACCAAATCGGCCCCCGAGTGGCCCCGCCCACCAAATTGGCCCCCAAGTGGCCCTGCCCACCAAATCGGCTCCCGAGTGGCCCTGCCCACCAAATCGGCCTCCGAGTGGCCCCGCCCACCAAATCGACCCCTGAATGGCCCCGCCCACCAAATCGGCCCCCGAGTGGCCTTGCCCACCAATTCGGCCCCCGAGTGGCCCCGCCCACCAAAACGGACCCAGAGTGGTCCCGCCCACCAAATTGGACCCAGAGGGACTCCGCCCACAAAATCAGACCCTAAGGGGCCCCACCCACAAAATCGGACCGAGGGGCCCCAGCCACAAAATCAGACCCTGAGGGGCCCCAACAAAATCAGACCCTGAGGGGCCTCGGCCACAAAATCGGACCCTGATGGGCTCCAGTCACAAAATCGGACCCTGAGGGGCCCCGGCCACAAAATCAGACCCTGAGGGGCCCCAACCACAAAATTGTACCCTGAGGGGTCCCCACCACAAAATCGGACCCTGAGGGGCCCAACCCACAAAATCGGACTCTGAGGGGCCCCAGCCAGAAAATCAGACCCTGAGGGGCCCCGCCCACCAAATCAGACCCAGAGCGGCCCCACCCACAAAATCGGAACCTGAGGGGCCCCAACCACAAAAATGGACCCTGAGGGGCCCTACCCACAAAATCAGACCCTGAGGGGATCCGGCCACAAAATCAGACCCTGAGGGGCCCCGGCCACAAAATCGGACCCTGAGGGGCCCCACTCACAAAATCGGACCCCGAGGGGCCCACCCACAAAATCGGACCCAGAGGGGCCACACCCACAAAATCAGACCCTGAGGGGCCACACCCACAAAATCGGACCCTGAGGGGCCCCGCCCACCAAATCAGACCCAGAGTGGCCCCACCCACAAAATCGGGCCCAGAGGGGCCACACCCACAAAATCAGACCCTGAGGGGCCACACCCACAAAATCGGACCCTGAGGGGCCCCGCCCACCAAATCAGACCCAGAGTGGCCCCACCCACAAAATCGGAACCTGAGGGGCCCCAACCACAAAATCGGACCCTGAGGAGCTCCGGCCACAAAATCGGGCCCTCCCACCCACAAAATTGGACCCTGAGGGGCCCCGGCCACAAAATCGGACACTGAGGGGCCCCACCAACAAAATCGGACCCTGAGGGGATCCGGCCACAAAATCAGAATCTGAGTGGCCCCGGCCACAAAATCGGACTCTGAGGGGCCCCATTCACAAAATCGAACCATGAGGGGCCACACCCACAAAATCAGACCCTGAGGGGCCACACCCACAAAATCAGACCCTGAGGGGCCACACCCACAAAATAGGAGCCTGAGGGGCCACACCCACAAAATAGGAGCCTGAGAGATCCCGGCCAACAATTCAAGCCCTGAGGAGCCCAGGCCAAGGAATCAGATCCTGAGGGGCCCCACCCACCAAATCAGACCCTGAGGCCAAAGTGGCCCCTGAGAGGCACATACAGTTAAAACGGATCCTGAGTTGAAAGTCTTGCAGGGGCAGCAGGCAAGTCTCTCTTAAAGGGGCAGCCCGGGCACCATTTCAAACCACTATCTGTACTTCCTTCAGGAAATACACATCTAGTATTAATGTTGTAATCCGACCGCTGCTAACTCATTCTTATTATTCAGTTGATTTCCGCAATTAATGCGGCCCGAACCGCTACACGCACAGACTCCCTTGAGGTGTCGTTTCGAAGCCAGCGTCCACGAGAGGTGTGCTAAGTAATTTTCGTGTCGATTGGATTTGTAGTTTTTGCGCAATTTGCATTAGAAAATTTTTTTCCCCGTCTTTTGAATGTATTGTCTCAATGCTTTTCCATGGGGAAATTTTGCCTTAGAGAAAATATGCCCTGAGGCGATTCAAATGGCAGTTTAGCTCATTGATATGCGCAGGCAGACCCAGTTACTATGCCAACGCCAAAGAACTTCACATGACCCCGTCAGGACACAGTTTCTGGCGATAATATCAGCTCTTAAAGCGAAACCCACAGCACAAATGCAAATCTAGCTTCATCACATGACGCGTGCCCCTGAGAGAGAATGTACGCCAAAGTGAATTTAGAAGCCCAGTGCGCCAAACTAGCTCTTAAACAGCCAACGCGCCTAAGTGAATCTTAAAGGGCCGGCGCACCAAAATGAGCCTTAAAGGGCCGGCGCGTCAAATCGAATGCTGAGTGACCCCAGGCTCCAAATCGGAGGCTGATCAACCCTGGCCTACAAATCGGAGGCTGAGCTACCCAGGCCAACAAATCGGCCCCGGAGTGGCCCCGCCCACCAAATCGGACCCAGAGAGGCCCCGCCCACCAAATTGGACCTGAGGGGCCCCGCTCACCAAATCAGACCCAGAGTGGCCCCGCCTACCAAATTGTACCCTGAAGGGCCCCGCCCATCAAATTGGACCCAGAGTGGCCCCGCCCACCACATCAGACCCTGAGGGGTCCCACCCACCAAATCTGACCCCAAGGGGCCCCGCCCACCTAATCAGACCCAGAGTGGCCCCGCCCACCAAATCAGGCCATGAGGGGCGCCGCCCACCAAATCAGACCCTCATGGGCCCCGCCTGCCAAATCATACCCTGAAGAGTCCCGCTCACCAAATCGGACCCTGAGAGGCCCCATCTACCAAATCGGAACCAGAGGAGCCCCGCCCACGAAATTGGACATGTGGGGCCCCACTCACCAAATCGGACCCTGTGGGGCCCCGCCCACCAAATTGGACCCAGAGTGGCCCCTCCCACCAAATCAGACCCTGTGAGGCCCCGCCCATCAAATCGGACCCTGTGGTGCCCCACCCACCAAATCAAACTTTTAGGGGCCCCGCCCACCCAGAGGGGTTCCACCCGCCAAATCAGACCCTGAGGGGCCGTGCCCACCAAACCGGACCCTGAGAGTCCTCGCCCACCAAATCGGCCCACCAATTAAAGCCCTGAGGAGCCCAGTCCACTGAATCAGATCCTGAGGGGCCCCACCCACCAAATCAGACCCTGAGGGGCCCCACAGGCCAAAGTGGCCCCTGAGAGGCACCCACAGGTAAAACGGATACTGAGTTGAAAGTCGTGCAGGGGCAGCAGGCAAGTCTCTCTTAAAGTGGCAGCCCGGGCACCATTTCAAACCACTATCTGTACTTCCTTCAGGAAATACACATCTAGTATTAATGTTGTAATCCGACCGCTGCTAACTTATTCTTATTATTCAGTTGATTTCCGCAATTAATGCGGCCCGAACCTCTACACGCACAGACTCCGCTGAGGTGTCGTTTCGAAGCCAGCGTCCACGAGAGGTGTGCTAAGTATTTTTTGTGTTGATCGGATTCGTAGTTTTTGCGCAATTTGCATTAGAATTTTTTTTTCCCGTCATTGGAATGCATTGTCCCAATGCATTTGAATGGGGAAATTTTGCCATAGACAAAACATGCCCTGAGGCGATTGAAATGGCAGTTAAGCTCATTGATATGCGCAGGCACACCCAGTTACTATGCCAACGCCTACGAACGTCACATGACGCCCCAAGGACAGAGCTTCTGCCACATAATATCAGCTCTTAAAGCGAAACCCACAGCACAAATGCAAATCTAGCTTCATCACATGACGCATGCCCCTGAAAGAGAATGTGCGCCAAAGTGTATTTAGAAGCCCAGTGAGCCAAACTGGCTCTTAAAGGTCCGAAGCGCCAAAGTGATTCTTAAAGGGCCGACACGCCAAATCGAAAGCTGAGTGACCCCAAGCTCCAAATCGGAGGCTGAGCCACCTTGGCCTCCAAATCGGACCCAGAGTGGCCCCGCCCACCAAAAACGGACCCAGAGTGGCACAGCCCACCAAATCGGACACTGAGGGGCCCCGCCCACCAAATCAGACTCAGAGTGGCCCCACCCACCAAATCGGACCCTGAGGAGCTCCGTCCACCAAATCGGACCCAGAGTGACCCCGCCCACCAAATCGGACCATGAAAGGGACCCGCCCACCAAATCGGACCCTGAGGGGCCCCGCCCACCAAATCGGACCCTGAGGGGCACTGCCCACTAAATCGGACCGAGAGACCACGCCCACCAAATCAGACCCTGAGGAGCCCCGCCCACCAAATCAGACCCCGAGGGGCCCCGCCCACCAAGTCAGACCCTGAGGGGCCCCGCCCACCAAATCGGACCCAGAGTGGCCCCGCCCACCAAAATGGACCCAGGGGGCCCCACCCACAAAATCGGACCCTGAGGGGCCCCGGCCACAAAATCGGACCCTGAGGGGCCCCGGCCACGAAATCGGACCCTGAGGGGCCCCGGCCTCAAAATCGTACCCTGAGGGGCCCCACCCACAAAATCGGACCATGAGGGTCCCCACCCACAAAATCGGACCCTGAGGGGCCCCACCCATAAAATCGGACCCTGAGGGGACCCACCCACAAAATCGGACCCTGAGGGGCCTCACCCACAAAATCGGACCCTGAGGGGCCACACCCACAAAATCAGACCCTGAGGGGCCCCACCCACAAAATTGGACCCTGAGGAATCCCAGCCACTAATTCAAATCCTGAGGATCCCAGGACACCGAATTGGATCCTGAGGGGCCCCACCACCAAATCAGACCCTGAGGCCAAAGTGGCCTCTGAGAGGCACCCACATTTAAAACATATCCTGAGTTGAAAGTCTTGCAGGGGCAGCAGGCAAGTCTCTCTTAAAGGGGTAGCCCAGGCACCATTTCAAACCACTATCTGTACTTCCTTCAGGAAATACACATCTAGTATTAATGTTGTAATCCGACCGCTGCTAACTTATTCTTATTATTCAGTTGATTTCCGCAATTAATGCGGCCCGAACCTCTACACGCACAGACTCCGTTGAGGTGTCGTTTCGAAGCCAGCATCCATGAGAGGTGTGCTAAGTAATTTTCGTGTCGATTGGATTTGTAGTTTTTGCGCAATTTGCATTAGAAATTTTTTTTTCCCGTCATTTGAATGTATTGTCTCAATGCTTTTCAATGGGGAAATTTTGCCTTAGAGAAAACATGCCCTGAGGCGATTCAAATGGCAGTTTAGCTCATTGATATGCGCAGGCAGACCCAGTTACTATGCCAGCGCCAAAGAACTTCACATGACCCCAGCAGGACACAGTTTCTGGCGATAATATCAGCTCTTAAAGCGAAACCCACAGCACAAATGCAAATCTAGCTTCATCACATGACGCGTGCCCCTGAGAGAGAATGTACGCCAAAGTGAATTTAGAAGCCCAGTGCGCCAAACTAGCTCTCAAACAGCCGACTCGCCTAAGTGAATCTTAAAGGGCCGGCGCACCAAAATGAGCCTTAAAGGGCTGGCGCGCCAAATCGAATGCTGAGTGACCCCAGGCTCCAAATCGGAGGCTGATCGAACCTGGCCTACAAATCGGAGGCTGAGCCACCCAGGCCAACAAATTGGCCCCGGAGTGGCCCCGCCCTCCAAATCAGACCCAGAGAGGCCCCGCCCACCAAATTGGACCCTGAGGGGCCCCGCTCACCAAATCAGACCCGTAGTGGCCCCGCCCTCCAAATCGGACCCAGAGTGGCCCGCCCACCAAATTGAACCCTGAGGGGCCCCTCCCCCCAAATCAGACTCAGAGTGGTCCCGCCTACCAAATTGTACCCTGAAGGGCCCCGCCCACCAAATTGGACCTAGAGTGGCCCCGCCCACCAAATCAGACCCTGAGGGGTCCCACCCACCAAATCTGACCCTAAGGGGCCCCACCCACCTAATCAGACCCAGAGTGGCCCCGCCCACCAAATCAGGCCATGAGGGGCACCGCCCACCAAATCAGACCCTCATGGGCCCCGCCTGCCAAATCATACCCTGAAGAGCCCCACCCACCAAATCGGATCCTGAGGGGACCCGCCCACCAAATCGGACCCTGAGAGGCCCCGTCTACCAAATCGGAACCAGAGGAGCTCTGCCCACGAAATTGGACCCTGTGGGGCCCCACTCACCAAATCGGACCATGTGGTGCCCCACCCACCAAATCGAACTCTGAGGGGCCCCGCCCACCAAATCGGACCCAGAGGGGTCCCACCCGCCAAATCAGACCCTGAGGGGCGGTGCCCACCAAACCGGACCCTGAGGGGCCTCGCCCACCAAATCGGCCCACCAATTCAAGCCCTGAGGAGCCCAGTCCACTGAATCGGATCCTGAGGGGCCCCACCCACCAAATCAGACCCTGAGGGGCCCCACAGGCCAAAGTGGCCCCTGAGAGGCACCCACAGGTAAAACGGATACTGAGTTGAAAGTCGTGCAGGGGCAGCAGGCAAGTCTCTCTTAAAGTCGCAGCCCGGGCACCATTTCAAACCACTATCTGTACTTCCTTCAGGAAATACACATCTAGTATTACAATTATAATGCGCCAATCACAAGTTATTCAGTTGATTTCCGCAATTAATGCGGCCCGAACCGCTACAGGCACAGACTCCGTTGAGGTGTCGTTTCGAAGCCAACGTCCACGAGAGGTGTGCTAAGTATTTTTCGTGTCGATCGGATTTGTAGTTTCTGTGCAATTTGCGTTTGAAAATTTTTTTTCCCGTCATTGGAATGCACTGTCTCAATGCTTTTCAATGGGAAACTTAAAACGTGCCCTGAGGCGATTGAAATGGCAGTTAAGCTCATTGATATGCGCAGGCACACCCAGTTACTATGCCAACGCCTACGAACGTCATATGACGTCCCCAGGACAGAGCTTCTGCCACATAATATCAGCTCTTAAAGCGAAATCCACAGCACAAATGCAAATCTAGCTTCATCACATGACACATGCCCCTGAGAGAGAATGTCCGCCAAAGTTGATTTAGAAGAAGCCCAGTGAGCCAAACTAGCTCTTAAAGGGCCGACGCGCCAAAGTGATTGTTAAAAGGCCGGCGCACCGAAATGAGTCTTAAAGGGCCGACACGCCAAATCGAAAGCTGAGTGACCCCAGGCTCCAAATCGGAGGCTGAGCCACCCCAGGCTCCAAATCGGAGGCTGATCGACCCCAGACTCCAAATCGGAGGCTGATCGACCCCGGCTTCCAAATCGGAGGCTGATCGACCCCGGCCTCCAAATCGGAGGCTGATCGACCCCGGCCTCCAAATCGGAGGCTGATCGACCCCGGCCTCCAAATCGGAGCCTGAGCGACCCTGGCCTCCAAACCGGAGGCTGATCGACCACTGCCTCCAAATCGGAGCCTGAGCGACGCCGGCCTCCAATTCGGAGCCTGAGCGACCCCGGCCTCCAAATCGGAGGCTGAGCCACCCCGGCCTCCAAATCGGAGGCTGAGCCACCCCGGCCTCCAAATCGGAGGCTGAGCCACCCCGGCCTCCAAATCGGAGGCTGAGCCACCCCGGCCTCCAAATCGGAGGCTGAGCCACCCCGGCCTCCAAATCGGAGGCTGAGACACTCCGGCCTCCAAATCGGAGGCTGAGCCAAACCGTCCTCCAGATCGGAAGCTGATCGACCCTGGGGTCCAAATCGGAGGCTGAGCGACCCCGGCCTCCAAATCGGAGGCTGAGTCACTCCGGCCTCCAAATCGGAGGCTGAGCCAAACCGTCCTCCAGATCGGAAGCTGATCGACCCTGGGGTCCAAATCGGAGGCTCAACGACCCCGGCCTCCAAATCGGAGGCTCAACGACCCCGGCCTCCAAATCGGAGGCTCAACGACCCCGGCCTCCAAATCGGAGGCTCGACGACCCCGGCCTCCAAATCGGAAGCTCATCGACCCCGGCCTCCAAATCGGAGGCTCTTTGACCTCGGCCCCAGCCTCCAAATCTTACCCAGAGTGACCCCACCCACCAAATCAAACCCAGAGAGGCCCTGCCCACCAAACCGGACCCTGAGGGGCCCCGCCCACCAAATCGGACCCAGAGTGGCCCCGCCCACCAAATCGGACCCTGAGAGGTCCCGCCCACCAAATTGGACCCAGAGTGGTCCTGCCCACCAAATCGGACCCAGAGTGGTCCCGCCCACCAAATCATACCCTAAGGGGCCCCGCCCAACAAAACGGACCCAGAGTGGCCCCACCCACCAAATCGGACCCAGAGTGGCCCCACCCACCAAATCGGACCCAGAGTGGCCCCACCCACCAAATCGGACCCAGAGTGGCCCCACCCACAAAATTGGACCCTGAGGGGCCCTGGCCACAAAATCGGACCCTGAGGGGCCCCACCCACAAAATCGGACCCTGAGGGGATCCGGCCACAAAATCAGACCCTGAGGGGCCCCACCCACAAAATCGGACCCTGAGGGGCCCCACCCACAAAATCGGAGCCTGAGGGATCCCCGCCAACAATTCAAGCCCTGAGGAGCCCAGGCCAAGGAATCAGATCCTGAGGCGCCCCACCCACCAAATCAGACCCTGAGGCCAAAGTGGCCCCTGAGAGGCACTCACAGTTAAAACGGATCCTGAGTTGAAAGTCTTGCAGAGGCAGCAGGCAAGTCTCTCTTAAAGGGGCAGCCCGGGCACCATTTCAAACCACTATCTGTACTTCCTTCAGGAAATACACATCTAGTTATTATTATTAAGTTGATTTCCGCAATTAATGCGGCCCGAACCGCTACACGCACAGACTCCGTTGAGGTGTCGTTTCGAAGCCAGCGTCCATGAGAGGTGTGCTAAGTATTTTTCGTGTCGATCGGATTTGTAGTTTTTGCGCAATTTGCGTTTGAAAATTTTTTTTCCCGTCATTGGAATGCACTGTCTCCAATGCTTTTCAATGGGTAATGGCAAAACGTGCCCTGAGGCGATTGAAATGACAGTTGAGCTCATTGATATGCGCAGGCAGACCCAGTTACTATGCCAACGCCTACGAACTTCACTTGAACCCCAGCACAGAGCCTCTGCCACATAATATCAGCTCTTAAAGCGAAACCCACAGCACAAATGCAAATCTAGCTTCATCACATGACACATGCCCCTGAGAGAGAATGTGTGCGCCAAAGTGGATTTAAAAGAAGCCCAGTCAGCCAAACTAGCTCTTAAAGGGCCAACGCGCCAAAGTGATTGTTAAAGGGCCAGCGCACCCAAATGAGTCTTAAAGGGCCGACACACCAAATCGGAGACTGAGCCACCCCGGCCTCCAAATCGGAGGCTGAGCCACCCCGGCCTCCAAATCGGAGGCTGAGCCACCCCGGCCTCCAAATCGGAGGTTTTTTGACCTCGGCCTCCAAATCGGAAGCTCAACGACCCCGGCCTCCAAATTGGAGGCTGAGCGACCCCAGCCTCCAAATCTTACCCAGAGTGGCCCCGCCCACCAAATCGGACCCTGTGGGGCCCCGCCCACCAAATCGGACCCTGAGAGGCCCCGCCCACCAAATCGGACCCAGAGTGGTCCCGCCCACCAAATTGGACCCAGAGTGGTCCCGCCCACCAAATTGGACCCAGAGGGGCTCCGCCCACAAAATCAGACCCAGAGGGGCCCCTGCCACAAAATCAGACCCTGAGGGGCCGCGGCCACAAAATCGGACCCTGAGGGGCCCCAGTCACAAAATCAGACCCTGAGGGGCCCCAGTCACAAAATCAGACCCTGAGGGGCCCCTGCCACAAAATCAGACCCTGAAGGGCCCCTGCCACAAAATCGGACCCTGAGGGTGCCCAGCCACAAAATCCGACCCTGCGGGGCCCCACCCACAAAGTCGGATACTGAGGGGCCCCAACCACAAAATCTGAACCTGAGGGGCCCCACCCACAAAATCGGACCCTGAGGGTCCCCACCCACAAAATCAGACCCTGAGGGGCCCCACCCACAAAATCAGACCCTGAGGGGCCCCACCCACAAAATCAGACCCTGAGGGGCCCCACCCACAAAATCAGACCCTGAGGGGCCCCACCCACAAAATCAGACCCTGAGGGGGCCCGGCCACAAAATTAGGCCCTGAGGGGACCCACCCACAAAATCGGACCCTGAGGGGACCCACCCACAAAATCGGACCCTGAGGGGACCCACCCACAAAATCGGACCCTGAGGGTCCACACCCACAAAATCGGACCCTGAGGGTCCACACCCACAAAATCGGACCCTGAGGGTCCACACCCACAAAATTGGACCCTGAGGGATCCCGGCCACCAATTCAAACCCTGAGGAGCCCAGGCCACCGAATCGGATCCTGAGGGGCTCCACCCACCAAATCAGACCCTGAGGCCAAAGTGGCCCCTGAGAGGCACCCACACTTAAAATGGATCCTGAGTTGAAAGTCTTGCAGGGGCAGCAGGCAAGTCTCTCTTAAAGGTGCAGCCCAGGCACCATTTCAAACCACTATCTGTACTTCCTTCAGGAAATACACATCTAGTTATAGTGGTTTGAAAAAAACACTATATTGTAATCCGAACGCTGCTAACTTATTCTTCTTCTTATTATTCAGTTGATTTCCGCAATTAATGCGGCCCGAACCGCTACACGCACAGACTCCGTTGAGGTGTCGTTTCGAAGCCAGCGTCCATGAGAGGTGTGCTAAGTATTTTTCGTGTCGATCGGATTTGTAGTTTTTGCGCAATTTGCGTTTGAAAATTTTTTTTCCCGTCATTGGAATGCACTGTCTCCAATGCATTTGAATGGGGAAATTTTGCTATAGACAAAAAATGCCCTGAGGCGATTGAAATGGCAGTTAAGCTCATTGATATGCGCAGGCAGACCCAGTTACTATGCCAACGCCTACGAACGTCACATGACCTCTCCAAGACAGAGCTTCTGCCATATAATATCAGCTCTTAAAGCAAAACCCACAGCACAAATGCAAATCTAGCTTCATCACATGACGTATGCCCCTGAGAGAGAATGTGCGCCAAAGTGGATTTAGAAGCCCAGTGAGCCACCCTGGCTCTTAAAGGGCCGACGCGCCAAAGTGATTCTTAAAGAGCCGGCGCACCAAAATGAGTCTTAAAGGGCCGGCGCGCCAAATCGAAAGCTGAGTGACCCAAGGCTCCAAATCGGAGGCTGATAGACCCTGGCCTACAAAAAGGAGGCTGAGCCACCCTGGCATCCAAATTGGACCCAGAATGGCCCCGCCCACCAAATCAGACCCAGAGTGGCCCCGCCCACCAAATCAGACCCAGAGTGGCCCCACCCACCAAATTGAACCCTGAGGGGCCCCACCCACAAAATCGGACCCTGAGGGGCCCCGGCCACAAAATCGGACCCTGAGGGGCCCCAGCCACAAAATCGGACCCTGAGGGGATCCGGCCACAAAATCAGACCCTGAGGGGCCCCGGCCACAACATCGGACCCTGAGGGGCCCCACCCACAAAATCGGACCCTGAGGGGCCCCAACCACAAAATTGGACCCTGAGGGGCCCCGGCCACAAAATCGGACCCTCACGGACCCCGGCCACAAAATCGGACCCTGAGGGGATCCGGCCACAAAATCAGACCCTGAGGGGCCCCGGCCACAACATCGGACCCTGAGGGGCTCCACCCACAAAATCGGACCCTGAGGGGCCCCGCCTACAAAATTGAACCCTGAGGGGCCCCACCCACAAAATCGGATCCTGAGGGGCCCCAACCACAATATCGGACCCTGAGGGGCCCCACCCACAAAATCAGACCCTGAGGGCCCCGGTCACAAAATTGGATCCTGAGGGGCCCCAACCACAAAATCGAACCCTGAGGGGCCCCAACCACAAAATCGAACCCTAAGGGGCCCCACCCACAAGATTGGACCCTGAGGGGCCCCACCCACAAAATTGGACCCTGAGGGGCCCCGGCCAAAAAACTGGACCCTGAGGGGCCCCACCCACAAAATTGGACCTGAGGGTCCCCGGCCACAAATTCGGACCCTGAGGGGCTCCGGCCACAAAATCGGATCCTGAGGGGCCCCAACCACAAAATCGGACCCTGAGGGACCCCGGCCACAAAATCGGACCCTGAGGGGCCCAACCCACAAAATCGGACCCTGAGGGGCTCCAACCACAAAATCGGACCCTGAGAGGCACCGGCCACAAAATCGGACCCTGATGGGCCCCGGACACAAAATCAGACCCTGAGGGGCCCCGGCCACAAAATCGGACCCTGAGGGGCCCAACCCGCAAAATCAGACTCAGTGTCCCCACCCTCCAAATTGGACTCTGAAGTGCCCCGCCCCAAAATCAGACCCAGAGTGGCCCCGCCCACCAAATCAGACCCAGAGTGGCCCGGCCCACCAAATCGGACCCTGAGGGGCCCCGCCCACCAAATCGGACCCTGAGGGGCCCCGCCCACCAAATCAGACCCTGAAGGGCCCCGCCCACCAAATCGGACCCTGAGGGGCTCCGCCCACCAATTCAGAACCTGAGGGGCCCCGCCTACTAAATCGGATTCTGAAAGGACCCAACCACAAAATCGGACCCTGAGGGGCCCCACCCACAAAATCGGACCCTGAGGGGCCCCGCTGACCAAATTGAACTCTAAGGGGCCCCACTCACCAAATCGGACCCTGAGTGGCCCCGCCCACCAAATTGGTCCCTGAGTGGCCCCGCCCACCAAATTGGACCCTGAGTGGCCCCGGCCACAAAATCGGACCCTGAGGGGCCCCACCCACAAAATTGGACCCTGAGGGGCCCCACCCACAAAATTGGACCCTGAGGGGCCCCAGCCAAAAAACTGGACCCTGAGGGGCCCCACCCACAAAATTGGACCTGAGGGGCCCCGGCCACAAATTCGGACCCTGAGGGGCTCCGGCCACAAAATCGGATCCTGAGGGGCCCCAACCACAAAATCGGACCCTGAGGGGGCCCGGCCACAAAATCGGACCCTGAGGGGCCCAACCCACAAAATCAGACTCAGTGTCCCCGCCCTCCAAATTGGACTCTGAAGTGCCCCGCCCACCAGATCGGACCCAGAGTGGCCCCGCCCACCAAATCAGACCCAGAGTGGCCCCGCCCACCAAATCGGACCCAGAGTGGCCCCGCCCACCAAATCGGACCCTGAGGGGCCCCGCCCACCAAATCAGACCCTGAAGGGCCCCGCCCACCAAATCGGACCCTGAGGGCCCCCGCCCACCAAATCAGACCCTGAGGGCCCCCGCCCACCAAATCGGACCCTGAGGGGCCCCGCCCACCAAATCGGACCCTGAGGGCCCCCGCCCACCAAATCAGACCCTGAGGGCCCCCGCCCACCAAATCGGACCCTGAGGGGCCCCGCCCACCAAATTGGACCCTGAGGGGCCTCACCCACCAAATCGGACCCAGAGTGGTCCCGCCCACCAAATCAGACCCTAAGGAGTCCCACCCACAAAATCGGACTCTGAGGGGCCCCTGCCACAAAATCAGACCCTGAGGGGCCCCAACAAAATCGGACCCTGAGAGGCCTCGGCCAGAAAATCGGACCCAGAGGGGCCCCGCCCACCAAATATAGACCCAGAGGGTCCCCGCCCACCAAATTGGACCCAGAGGGGCCCCACCCACCAAATCAGACCCTGTGGTGCCCCGCCCATCAAATCGGACCCTGTGGTGCCCCACCCACCAAATCGAACTCTGAGGGGCCCCGCCCACCAAATCGGACCCAGAGGGGTCCCACCCGCCAAATCAGACCCTGAGGGGCCGTGCCCACCAAACCGGACCCTGAGGGGCCTCGCCCACCAAATCGGCCCACCAATTCAAGCCCTGAGGATGGGCTGAATCGGATCCTGAGGGGCCCCACCCACCAAATCAGACCCTGAGGGGCCCCACAGGCCAAAGTGGCCCCTGAGAGGCACCCACAGGTAAAACGGATACTGAGTTGAAAGTCGTGCAGGGGCAGCAGGCAAGTCTCTCTTAAAGTCGCAGCCCGGGCACCATTTCAAACCACTATCTGTACTTCCTTCAGGAAATACACATCTAGTTCTTCTTCTTCTTATTATTATTATTAAGTTGATTTCCGCAATTAATACAGCCCGAACCGCTACACGCACAGACGCCGTTGAGGTGTTGTTTCGAAGCCAGCGTCCACGAGAGGTGTGCTAAGTATTTTTCGTGTCGATCGGATTTGTAGTTTTTGCGCAATTTGCGTTTGAAATTTTTTTTTCCCGTCATTGGAATGCACTGTCTCCAATGCTTTTCAATGGGTAATGGCAAAACGTGCCCTGAGGCGATTGAAATGGCAGTTGAGCTCATTGATATGGGCAGGCAGACCCAGTTACTATGCCAACGCCTACGAACGTCACATGACATCCCAAGGACAGAGCTTCTGCCACATAATATCAGCTCTTAAAGTGAAACCCACAGCACAAATGCAAATCTAGCTTCATCACATGACACATGCCCCTGAGAGAGAATGTGCGACAAAGTGGATTTAGAAGCCCAGTGAGCCACCCTGGCTCTTAAAGGGCCGACGTGCCACAGTGATTCTTAAAGGGCCAGCACACCGAAAGGAGTCTTAAAGGGCCGGCGCGCCAAATCGAAAGCTGAGTGACCCCAGCCTCCAAAACGGAGGCTGAGCCACCCCGACCTCCAAATCGGAGGCTGAACCACCCCGGCCTCCAAATCGGAGGCTGAGCCACCCCGGCCTCCAAATCGGACCCAGTGTGGCCCCGCTCAAAAAATCAGACCCAGAGTAGCACAGCCCACCAAATCGGATCCTGAGTGGCCCCGCCCACCAAATCGGACCCTGAAGGGCCCCGTCCACCAAATCGAACCCTGAGGAGCCCCGCCCACCAAATCAGACCCTGAGAAGCTCCGCCCACCAAATCGGACCCAGAGTGACCCCGCCCACCAAATCGGACCCTGAAGGGCCCCGCCCATCAAATCGGACCCTGAGGGGCCCCGCCCACCAAATCGGACCCTGAGGGGCCCCGCCCACCAAATCATATCCTGAGGAGCCCCGCCCACCAAATCGGACCCAGATTGACCCCGCCCACCAAACCGGACCCTAAGGGGCCCCACCCACAAAATCGGACCCTGAGTGGGCCTGGCCACAAAATCAGACCCTGAGGGGCCCCAACCACATAATCGGACCCTGAGAGACCCCGGCCACAAAATCGAACCTAGAGGGGCCCCCGTCCACAAAATCAGATCCTGAAGGGCCCCAACCACAAAATCGGACCCTGAGAGGCTCCGGCCGCAAAATCGGACCCTAAGGGGCCCCAACCACAAAATCGGACCCTGAGAGGCACCGGCCACAAAATCGGACCCTGAGGGGCCCCGGACACAAAATCGGACCCTGAGGGGCCCCGGCCACAAAATCGGACCCTGAGGGGCCCAACCCACAAAATCAGACCCTGAGGGGCCCCGCCCACCAAATTAGACCCTGAGGGGCCCCACCCTCAAAATCGGACCCTGAGGGGCCCCAGCCACAAAATCAGACCCTGAGGGGCCCCAGCCACAAAATCGGACTCTGAGGGGCCCCACCCACAAAATCAGACCCTGAGGGTCCCCACCCACAAATCCAGACCCTGAGGGGACCCGGCCACAAAATCGGACCCTGAGGGGCCCCGCCCACCAAATCGGACCCTGAAAGGCCCCAACCACAAAATCGGACCCTGAGGGGCCCCGCTGACCAAATTGAACTCTGAGGGGCCCCGCCCGCCAAAATGGGACCCAGAGTGGCCCGCCTACCAAATCAGACCTAGAGTGGCCCCGCTCACCAAATCGGACCCCGAGGGGCCCCACCCACCAAATCGGACCCCGAGGGTCCCCGCTCTCCAAATCGGACCCCGAGGGGCCCCACCCACCAAATCGGACCCCGAGGGATCAGCCCACCAAATCGGACCCCAAGGGTCCCCGCCCACCAAATTGGACCCCGGGGGGCCCCGCCCACCAAATCGGACTCTAATAGATCCCGCCCACCAAATCAGACCCTGAGGGGCCCCGCTCACCAAATCGGACCCTGAGGGGCCCCGCTCACCAAATCGGACCCTGAGGGGCCCCGCTCACCAAATCGGACCCTGAGGGTCCCCACCCACCAAATCGGACCCTGAGGGGCCCCGGCCACAAAATCGGACCCTGAGGGGCCCCACCCACAAAATCGGACCCTGAGGGGCCCCGGCCACAAGATTGGACCCTCAGGGGCCCCAACCACCAAATCAGACCCTGAGGGGCCCCGGCCACAAAATCGGACCCTTAGGGGCCCCACCCACCAAATCAGCCCCTGAGGGGACCCGGCCACCAAATCGGACCCTGAGGGGCCCCACCCACCAAATCGGACCCTGAGGTGCCCCACCCACAAAATCGGGCCCTGAGGGCCCCACCCACAAAATCGGACCCTGAGGCCAAAGTGGCCCCTGAGAGGCACCCACAGTTAAAACGGATCCTGAGTTGAAAGTCTTGCAGGTGCAGCAGGCAAGTCTCTCTTAAAGGGGCAGCCTGGGCAGCATTTCAAACCACTATCTGTACTTCCTTCAGGAAATACACATCTAGTTAACTAATTCCTATCCTATTGCTATTTTATATTATTGTGCCCCCTCTAGTGGGCTACTCTGAATACTACACTTTCCCTACACAATAACATATGTATATTGCGTTACGCAGCATCGCAACCTTATAATACACATAACATTTAACAGTCATATACAATATAGCAGCATTATAGAGTTCACAGTATAACGTATTAAATATACCAGCTTGTCAGGGACGTAAAAACACGGGCGAGGGAGAGTGGGCACAACTAGTCCTTGTACACCCCTTACAGTACCATCATACTATATAGGAGGTGTTGTCAAGGGGACCATCATACTATATAGGGGGCTGTTGGAGGGATCATCATACTATATGGGGGGCTATGATGTGGACCATCATACTATATAGGGGGCTATGAGGTGAAACATCATAACATATGGGGTGGTACCATCATACTATATAGGAACTTTGAAGTGTACCATCCTACTATATGGGAGTGTTGGGAGACCATCATACTATATAGGGGGCTGTTGGAGGGCCCATCATACTTTATGGGGGACTGTGAGGTGGATCATCATACTATACAGGGTGCTATGACGGGACCATTATTCTATGTAGGGGCCTGTGGGGGGACCGTCATACAGTATTTTGGCTATGTGTATCTCAGTAGTGCATGACAGATCTTTCATACGGTGTGAGGTAGCTGTTAGGAGGATCAGCTTACTGTGTAGGGTGGTTGTGGTGGACATCATACTGTGTGGGGTGGCTGTAGTGGACATTATCCTTCTGGAGGTCTATGAAGTACATTATACTATGTTGGGGGCTGTGGTGACCATCATGCTGTATGGGATGGTTATGGAGGGCATCATACTGTACATGGGCTGTGGGGTCCTCATACTGTCTGGGGGGCTTTGGTGGACAACATACTGTGTGGGGGTCTGTGGTGCCAATCCTACTGTATATTGGGGGCTATGATGGATACCATACTGTATGGAAGGCTGTAGTGGCAATCTTATTGTGTGCTGTGCAGTGGGACATCATACTTTGTGTAAGATTTGTGGGACAATCATACAGTGTGGGGTCAACACACTTTATGGGGGCATGATATTCTACAGGGGTCATGAATGGGGTATCATAGTGAGTGAGACCACGCAAGGGCTCCAGTAGGAACAAAATACCTGTCTAAGTGCTGCAATACACTTCCTTCTACGTTTCTTAAAATGTTGGGAGATATGCACTTCTTTACTGTGACATGATAGGACTTTTTCTAAGGGGCGCCTGTTTTACGCCCCTGCTCAGGAGCATTATTACCATATAGAGGCGCTGAGGGTCATTATGACTAGGAGGCACAATGGGGGATTGTTATCATTTTGGGGAAGCAAAAAGTCATTATTATCATCATATATATATATATATATATATATATATATATAAAAATGAGTGTATGTATGTGTGCATGTATCGGCCACGCCTAATCCACATAGCAACCAATCAATAAGCATCTTTAATTTCACCAGAGCTGTTTAAAAGAAGTTGAGTTGTGATTGCTATGAGCAACAGTTTTCCTTGTAGACAGTTGTGGTAACTGAGGCCAATTATTCTTATAATTTCTATGGTATAATTGTCCTTCTGTGAAGCTGCAAATAACACAATTTATTACCATGCTGACACAGACCACCCTCTGACACAGACTGCAGGGGGAGCCCAGTATCACACAGGATAGGATTAGATACACAGCCAGTATCACACAGGATAGGATTAGATACACAGCTCAGCAGACTGTATCACACAGGATAAGGTTAGATACACAGCTCAGCAAACTGTATCACACAGGATAGGATTAGATACACAGCTCAGCAGACAGTTTCACACAGGATAGGATTAGATACACGGCTCAGCAGACTGTATCATACAGGATAGGATTAGATACACAGCTCAGTATCACACAGAATAGGATTAGATACACAGCTCAGCAGACAGTATCACACAGGTTAGGATTAGATACACGGCTCAGCAGACAGTATCACACAGGATAGGATTAGATACACGGCTCAGCAGACTGTATCACATAGGATAGGTTAGATACACAGCTCAGAAGTCAGTAACACAGGATAGGATTAGATAAATGGCTCAGCAGACAGTATCCAATGACCTGGGGGCGGCGTACTGCACCAGAGTATCCTAGAGAGCAGGTGAGCGGGCACCAACCAAATAAATGCTCATGCAGGGATCACCACATGCAAGTTAACTAGACAATTGTACAAAAAAGAGAAAGGGACTATGCATAAATGTGGGATCACCACGCCAAAACCAAGTATTTATAAAAATATAATTTTTATTATGAAATACAAAAAGCAGCAAGGAAGCAGTAAAAAACACCACACATAAAAACAATTAAAAAAATCTGATCAACATGTAGACCGCTGGCTGCAGAATGTAAAGGCACCAATATCGAATAATAACATTCTCAATATCATAACATCTAATACAGACAATATGATGGAGATGAAAACAACACACTGATGACTGGCCAGTTCAATAAGATCCTATACCAACATGTAAAGTGCATAGCACATAACCCAGAATATCAATCAAACCTTCCTGAAAGGAGCCCTGTAATGCTTGAAAAATATATCTAATATGAGGAATATGAATAACAGATGTAACTCCTCATAGAATAAAGTCAGTAGCCCAAAAAAAGTGGAGGAGGGCTAGTAATGTATGGCAATTGAAGATCCCAAACAGGCATAAAATACATCACCCAAAGGCACAGTCAGTAAGTCCAGTCAAAGGTCGCCCCAGCGTCTGTGTATTGTGCCAGCAGCCACCGCGGTATACAAGGACCCACGCGTTCCGACACCGCTAGGTGTCTTTCTCAAGGTGAGTGCTATTACAGCCTCTAAGCGCCGCTTATTTAAGTCAGAGAAATCACAAATAAATCCAAACCAGGTGACGGCTGGCGGCGTACAGGGAGAATCATGAAGGCGGATGTGACCTAACAGCTTGATACGTATCTATTGCGCAGGCGCCGTCGCGCGGCAACCAGAGCGTATAGGTTGAAGTCTCATGAGACTAGAGTATCCCGCGCGTGCAGGGAGAATCATGAAGGCGGATGTGACCTCACAGGTTGACACATATCTATTGCGCAGGCGCCGTCGCGTGGCAACCAAAGCATATAGGTTGAAGTCTCATGAGACTGGAGTCTCCCACGCCTGCGCAGTACGGTCAAACGGATAACCACAACCAATCTTGTGAGCGCTATCAGCGTCCATCAAGGGTCAACGTCTCATAAGATTAGCGAATCACACGCATGCGCAATTCATCCCTTAGATGGCCATGATGAGAGGGCAAGCAAAGTATCAAACATACATATGCGTAAACACCCTTGCAGCATGATGAGTAAATGTTAAAATAGTACACATTCAAAACCTGTGGGGGATGTGTATCCCACAGAAACACACTGCAGCAAGATGGGCACTAAGTTAATTATTTATGGGTAATAGCATTTATAAGTGTAACAGCAATTTATTGAAACACAGGAACCCACACCTGTTTGGTGAAGCACACGCATGCACACTCCCCCACAAGAATGTTTATCAAGACAATAAAGACAAGTATTATTCCATCAGCCAGATCCGCATTTGAAGTGGACTGAACCATACAAGCAACATAAGTAATAGTAGCTAGGCACCAATCAGGGTGTATACTAGTTGGCCCTAGATCAGGGTGTCAAGAAAGACACACATAGTGCACCGGTGCTACTGTATCAAAGGGGCAGCGCTTAATGAGATGTTCACCTAGATCTATACACTCAAAAAGGTAGTGGTCAAAAACGCCACACCAAGATGTCATATAGAACAGCAACAGTATGGAGCGCATTAGAGTTGATCTAAAACGACGGAAGACCGAACATCGTTATAATGACAAAAACGGAAAATCCCAAAGAAAAAAAGGGGGGGGGGGGGAAAGCAGCCACGTTATAATGCAGTCCTCATGATTTTTTCTCTCATAAGATTTTCTTTTTTCACAGGGTGAATTGTAGCATCATGGCAAGGGAGTATTGCTAGAAGACAGCCACATAAAGGAGAATTGAAAATCCAAAACCCGAGAGCAGTCACAGGCTCCAGTATAAGGGAAATCCCGGACCTAAAACCTGGGGGAGGAAGAACAAAAAAAGGGCGGCAGAAAAAGTTAGTAAATGAGATGCAACAGCCCAATCTATAGTTTCTTATAGAAGCCATTATACAGCAGCTCCTCGTTAAGACCACGTGGTGAAAGGCAATCCAGGTCATATATCCATCTCGCTTCCCGCCGGAGGAGTTCTTCTGAGATGTTACCCCCCCTAATGTTAACACGAACCCCATCCAGACCCATAACCCTAAGGGAGTCAGGGGAGCCACCATGGTTGTCAAGAAAATGGGTGGCCACAGAGGTCAGCGGTTTCCCCTTACCTCTGTCAGCCCTTGCTGTCATAATATTTGAGAGATGCTGCTGTGTCCTGCGTCGTAGTTCCTGCGTTGTCTGCCCCACATACAATTTCTTGCATCCGCAAACCAGGGCGTAGACCATGTTGCGAGAACGGCAGTTGAAATACGCCTTCGGCTGTATCTGTGAGGGCAGACAAAGCGCCGACAAAAATCTGTTAGTCAAAATTCGAGGACAGATGGAACAGTCCCCACATGGAAACGTACCCCTAGTGTCATTACCAGTACGAATCTTGGTAATTGGGCGTCTGAAATGGCTATTGGATAGAATATCCTTAAGGTTCTGCGCCCTTCTAGCCACCACACTTGGGCGTTCATCTATAAAGCGACGTAACTTAGAGTCACTCAACAGGATGCCCCAATTGTTCCCAAGAATTTGGTAAACATCATTCCACTGATTGTGGAATCTCGTGATGAGACTAACTCGATTGCGCCCTCCCCTTACCCGTGGATTGAGGAATTCCTCCCTGGGTCTGTTCCTGGAAAACTCAAAGGCCCCAGATACAATCCTCCTTGGATACCCTCTCTCACGAAATCTGTTGGATAATTGTCGTGATTCCCTCAAAAAATCTTCCGTACAGCTGCAATTTCTCCTAATGCGAATAAATTGTCCTTTCGGGATTCCCTTGCGTAAATGTGCAGGGTGAAAACTCTCAAAGTGTAATACGTTATTAGTTGCCGTTGTTTTACGGAACAGCGTTGTAGTAATGCGATTTTGGCACACTCCAATCCTAAGATCCAAAAAATCCACCGAGCTGGAAGAGAAGGTGCAGGTAAGCCTGATGTTCCAACAATTCTCATTTAGCGTTGCTATAAAATCCATTAACTGGGTTTCAGATCCCAGCCAGATGATAACAATGTCATCTATATACCTAAACCACTTGAAGACCCATTTAGAAAAGCCATCTTGTTGATAAACGTGTGTCTCCTCCGACCAACCCAAAAAGAGGTTGGCATAGGAGGGCGCACACTTAGCCCCCATGGCTGTCCCAGATATTTGCCTAAAGAAAGCCCTGTCAAAAACAAAATAGTTTTTTTCGAGGACAAACTTTAGGAGCTCCAGAATGAACGTGTCATGACCTCTGTCACCCGTAGTGTGTTGATTTAAAAAATAAGAGGCGGCCTCCATACCAAGATTGTGACTGATATTCGTGTAAAGCGCCTCCACATCAAGGGTGACCAGAATGGTACCATCGGGGATTTCCAGATCCTTCAAAAGCAATAACAAATGAGTGGTATCTCTGACGAAGGACTCCAACCGTTGGGCCATGGGCTGCAGAAAGAAGTCAAGAAAAGCACAAGGTTTCTCATATAAACCCCCCAGCCCAGAGACTATGGGTCTGCCCGGAGGCTCTATAATCGATTTATGTACCTTGGGTAACAAATAAAAAGTTGGTACAACCGGGTGATTTGTAGTTAGAAAATCTAGCTCTTTTTTGTTGATAATACCATTCAGGAATGCCCTAGAAAGTAATCTATCTAGCTGACCTTTAAAAATAGTGGTTGGATCTGAGGGTAAGATTAAATAATACTGAGCATTACCAAGCTGACGGCGGACTTCCAGGCAATACATGTCTTTAGGCCAAAGAACGATGTTACCGCCTTTGTCAGCTTCCTTAATTTCGAAGGAATCATTGTTTTTCAAGCTCTTTAATGCCAGTTTTTCCCCTCTACTCAAATTGTTGTGACGAAACTTATCAATCCTAAGTCTCTTAATGTCCCCACATGTCTTGTCGAAAAATATCTGAATTGTTGGGACTAGAGAAAAGCTCGGGGAAGCTTGAGATGGCAATTTACCGGTAAATCTCTTACGCCCAGTACCAGCCTCATTTTCTGCCAACAAATCTAACAAGTCACGTAATACTTGTCTGTCCTGTTCAGGTAATTCCTCAATAAGAGAGGGTTGTTGGTACAACATTTTGAACATCAATTGACGACAAAAAAGATATAGATCCTTTGTGAGCTCAAACTTATCCAAACAATTCATGGGTGAAAAGGAGAGACCCTTGGACAGAAGTTTGGTTTCTATTTCTGATAATGCATATGAAGATAGATTAATTGCAATCCCACCCCATCTGATAAAGGGCTAGAGTGGGAGGTGACCTCTAATAGCGTCTCCTGTTGTTGAGTCTCGTCTCCCTCCTCGAGTTCGGAGACCAAACTCGTGAGTTCCTGTTTCTTTTGGACCGCTGTCTTAGGTTTCCTTCTCCCCCTTCTAGACTGCTTTCTCTGTCGCTTGTGTCGGTAGATAAAAAATCACTATTTTGTGTAGTTGCACCTAAATTGGTGGTAACATTACTGTCATTATTAGCGGTCATTGGTGTCCGAAACCTCACATTGCCCTGATGGGTCCATTTAAAGACCCGTTGTCTGTCAGAGTCTAGTTTGTCTCGTTGGAATTTATTCTTTTTGCCTCTAATAATATCCTTCTCATACCGATCAACCACTTCCTTAAGTTGATTCCTAAATGGATCAACCAACGTTTTCTTGTCAAAGACGTCAAGTTTGAGTTCCTTATCCCTAATCTCATCCTTGATCCTAGACAACAAAGCTTTATCCTGCTCAATCAGCATATCAATTATTATATAAGAGCATTTCTTCAGGCCTGTTTCCCACGTCAGTGTAAACTCATAATCAACTTCCCAAGCCGGGAAGATTTGGACTCTCAGTCCACGTGGGATAAGGCCTAGTCTCTTATATTCTTCCAAGCTCTTAATGTTCCACCAAATTTTGGTCAATTTCTTGTGTAAACCCAACAAATCAGAAGACAGACTCTGAAAACCCGTATCAATAACCGTATTGGAGGTCATGACCCCACCGTCTCCACCAAAAATTTCCCTGACTTGTTCCTGCCAAGCCGCCTCTCTGGCATTTAGATCCATCAAAAGAATAATAATAACAGGGTGTGCCACCGCTCTATGGAAACCTCATGAAAAATGAGTACAACAAGCTAATTAGAGAGCAGGTGAGCGGGCACCAACCAAATAAATGCTCATGCAGGGATCACCACATGCAAGTTAACTAGACAATTGTACAAAAAAGAGAAAGGGACTATGCATAAATGTGGGATCACCACGCCAAAACCAAGTATTTATAAAAATATAATTTTTATTATGAAATACAAAAAGCAGCAAGGAAGCAGCAAAAAACACCACACATAAAAACAATTAAAAAAATCTGATCAACATGTAGACCGCTGGCTGCAGAATGTAAAGGCACCAATATCGAATAATAACGTTCTCAATATCATAACATATAATACAGACAATATGATGGAGACGAAAACAACACACTGATGACTGGCCAGTTCAATAAGATCCTATACCAACATGTAAAGTGCATAGCACATAACCCAGAATATCAATCAAACCTTCCTGAAAGGAGCCCTGTAATGCTTGAAAAATATATCTAATATGCGGAATATGAATAACAGATGTAACTCCCCATAGAATAAAGTCAGTAGCCCAAAAAAAGTGGAGGAGGGCTAGTAATGTATGGCAATTGAAGATCCCAAACAGGCATAAAATACATCACCCAAAGGCACAGTCAGTAAGTCCAGTCAAAGGTCGCCCCAGCGTCTGTGTATTGTGCCAGCAGCCACCGCGGTATACAAGGACCCACGCGTTCCGACACCGCTAGGTGTCTTTCTACAGCCTCTAAGCGCCGCTTATTTAAGTCAGAGAAATCACAAATAAATCCAAACCAGGTGACGGCTGGCGGCGTACAGGGAGAATCATGAAGGCGGATGTGACCTAACAGCTTGATACGCATCTATTGCGCAGGCGCCGTCGCGCGGCAACCAGAGCGTATAGGTTGAAGTCTCATGAGACTAGAGTATCCCGCGCGTGCAGGGAGAATCATGAAGGCGGATGTGACCTCACAGGTTGACACATATCTATTGCGCAGGCGCCGTCGCGTGGCAACCAAAGCATATAGGTTGAAGTCTCATGAGACTGGAGTCTCCCGCGCCTGCGCAGTACGGTCAAACGGATAACCGGTGCACTATGTGTGTCTTTCTTGACACCCTGATCTAGGGCCAACTAGTATACACCCTGATTGGTGCCTAGCTACTATTACTTATGTTGCTTGTATGGTTCAGTCCACTTCAAATGCGGATCTGGCTGATGGAATAATACTTGTCTTTATTGTCTTGATAAACATTCTTGTGGGGGAGTGTGCATGCGTGTGCTTCACCAAACAGGTGTGGGTTCCTGTGTTTCAATAAATTGCTGTTACACTTATAAATGCTATTACCCATAAATAATTAACTTAGTGCCCATCTTGCTGCAGTGTGTTTCTGTGGGATACACATCCCCCACAGGTTTTGAATGTGTACTATTTTAACATTTACTCATCATGCTGCAAGGGTGTTTACGCATATGTATGTTTGATACTTTGCTTGCCCTCTCATCATGGCCATCTAAGGGTTGAATTGCGCATGCGTGTGATTCGCTAATCTTATGAGACGTTGACCCTTGATGGACGCTGATAGCGCTCACAAGATTGGTTGTGGTTATCCGTTTGACCGTACTGCGCAGGCGCGGGAGACTCCAGTCTCATGAGACTTCAACCTATATGCTTTGGTTGCCACGCGACGGCGCCTGCGCAATAGATATGTGTCAACCTGTGAGGTCACATCCGCCTTCATGATTCTCCCTGCACGCGCGGGATACTCTAGTCTCATGAGACTTCAACCTATACGCTCTGGTTGCCGCGCGACGGCGCCTGCGCAATAGATACGTATCAAGCTGTTAGGTCACATCCGCCTTCATGATTCTCCCTGTACGCCGCCAGCCGTCACCTGGTTTGGATTTATTTGTGATTTCTCTGACTTAAATAAGCGGCGCTTAGAGGCTGTAATAGCACTCACCTTGAGAAAGACACCTAGCGGTGTCGGAACGCGTGGGTCCTTGTATACCGCGGTGGCTGCTGGCACAATACACAGACGCTGGGGCAACCTTTGACTGGACTTACTGACTGTGCCTTTGGGTGATGTATTTTATGCCTGTTTGGGATCTTCAATTGCCATACATTACTAGCCCTCCTCCACTTTTTTTGGGCTACTGACTTTATTCTATGGGGAGTTACATCTGTTATTCATATTCCTCATATTAGATACATTTTTCAACCATTACAGGGCTCCTTTCAGGAAGGTTTGATTGATATTCTGGGTTATGTGCTATGCACTTTACATGTTGGTATAGGATCTTATTGAACTGGCCAGTCATCAGTGTGTTGTTTTCGTCTCCATCATATTGTCTGTATTATATGTTATGATATTGAGAACGTTATTATTCGATATTGGTGCCTTTACATTCTGCAGCCAGCGGTCTACATGTTGATCAGATTTTTTTAATTGTTTTTATGTGTGGTGTTTTTTGCTGCTTCCTTGCTGCTTTTTGTATTTCATAATAAAAATTATATTTTTATAAATACTTGGTTTTGGCGTGGTGATCCCACATTTATGCATAGTCCCTTTCTCTTTTTTGTACAATTGTCTAGTTAACTTGCATGTGGTGATCCCTGAATGAGCATTTATTTGGTTGGTGCCCGCTCACCTGCTCTCTAATTAGCTTGTTGTACTCATTTTTCATGAGGTTTCCATAGAGCGGTGGCACACCCTGTTATTATTATTCTTTTGATGGATCTAAATGCCAGAGAGGCGGCTTGGCAGGAACAAGTCAGGGAAATTTTTGGTGGAGACGGTGGGGTCATGACCTCCAATACGGTTATTGATACGGGTTTTCAGAGTCTGTCTTCTGATTTGTTGGGTTTACACAAGAAATTGACCAAAATTTGGTGGAACATTAAGAGCTTGGAAGAATATAAGAGACTAGGCCTTATCCCACGTGGACTGAGAGTCCAAATCTTCCCGGCTTGGGAAGTTGATCATGAGTTTAAACTGACGTGGGAAACAGGCCTGAAGAAATGCTCTTATATAATAATTGATATGCTGATTGAGCAGGATAAAGCTTTGTTGTCTAGGATCAAGGATGAGATTAGGGATAAGGAACTCAAACTTGACGTCTTTGACAAGAAAACGTTGGTTGATCCATTTAGGAATCAACTTAAGGAAGTGGTTGATCAGTATGAGAAGGACATTATTAGAGGCAAAAAGAATAAATTCCAACGAGACAAACTAGACTCTGACAGACAACGGGTCTTTAAATGGACCCATCAGGGCAATGTGAGGTTTCGGACACCAATGACCGCTAATAATGACAGTAATGTTACCACCAATTTAGGTGCAACTACACAAAATAGTGATTTTTTATCTACCGACACAAGCGACAGAGAAAGCAGTCTAGAAGGGGGAGAAGGAAACCTAAGACAGCGGTCCAAAAGAAACAGGAACTCACGAGTTTGGTCTCCGAACTCGAGGAGGGAGACGAGACTCAACAACAGGAGACGCTATTAGAGGTCACCTCCCACTCTAGCCCTTTATCAGATGGGGTGGGATTGCAGATAATTAATCTATCTTCATATGCATTATCAGAAATAGAAACCAAACTTCTGTCCAAGGGTCTCTCCTTTTCACCCATGAATTGTTTGGATAAGTTTGAGCTCACAAAGGATCTATATCTTTTTTGTCGTCAATTGATGTTCAAAATGTTGTACCAACAACCCTCTCTTATTGAGGAATTACCTGAACAGGACAGACAAGTATTACGTGACTTGTTAGATTTGTTGGCAGAAAATGAGGCTGGTACTGGGCGTAAGAGATTTACCGGTAAATTGCCATCTCAAGCTTCCCCGAGCTTTTCTCTAGTCCCAACAATTCAGATATTTTTCGACAAGACATGTGGGGACATTAAGAGACTTAGGATTGATAAGTTTCGTCACAACAATTTGAGTAGAGGGGAAAAACTGGCATTAAAGAGCTTGAAAAACAATGATTCCTTCGAAATTAAGGAAGCTGACAAAGGCGGTAACATCGTTCTTTGGCCTAAAGACATGTATTGCCTGGAAGTCCGCCGTCAGCTTGGTAATGCTCAGTATTATTTAATCTTACCCTCAGATCCAACCACTATTTTTAAAGGTCAGCTAGATAGATTACTTTCTAGGGCATTCCTGAATGGTATTATCAACAAAAAAGAGCTAGATTTTCTAACTACAAATCACCCGGTTGTACCAACTTTTTATTTGTTACCCAAGGTACATAAATCGATTATCGAGCCTCCGGGCAGACCCATTGTCTCTGGGCTGGGGGGTTTATATGAGAAACCTTGTGCTTATCTTGACTTCTTTCTGCAGCCCATGGCCCAACGGTTGGAGTCCTTCGTCAGAGATACCACTCATTTGTTATTGCTTTTGAAGGATCTGGAAATCCCCGATGGTACCATTCTGGTCACCCTTGATGTGGAGGCGCTTTACACGAATATCAGTCACAATCTTGGTATGGAGGCCGTCTCTTATTTTTTAAATCAACACACTACGGGTGACAGAGGTCATGACACGTTCATTCTGGAGCTCCTAAAGTTTGTCCTCGAAAAAAACTATTTTGTTTTTGACAGGGCTTTCTTTAGGCAAATATCTGGGACAGCCATGGGGGCTAAGTGTGCGCCCTCCTATGCCAACCTCTTTTTGGGTTGGTGGGAGGAGACACACGTTTATCAACAAGATGGCTTTTCTAAATGGGTCTTCAAGTGGTTTAGGTATATAGATGACATTGTTATCATCTGGCTGGGATCTGAAACCCAGTTAATGGATTTTATAGCAACGCTAAATGAGAATTGTTGGAACATCAGGCTTACCTGCACCTTCTCTTCCAGCTCGGTGGATTTTTTGGATCTTAGGATTGGAGTGTGCCAAAATCGCATTACTACAACGCTGTTCCGTAAAACAACGGCAACTAATAACGTATTACACTTTGAGAGTTTTCACCCTGCACATTTACGCAAGGGAATCCCGAAAGGACAATTTATTCGCATTAGGAGAAATTGCAGCTGTACGGAAGATTTTTTGAGGGAATCACGACAATTATCCAACAGATTTCGTGAGAGAGGGTATCCAAGGAGGATTGTATCTGGGGCCTTTGAGTTTTCCAGGAACAGACCCAGGGAGGAATTCCTCAATCCACGGGTAAGGGGAGTGCGCAATCGAGTTAGTCTCATCACGAGATTCCACAATCAGTGGAATGATGTTTACCAAATTCTTGGGAACAATTGGGGCATCCTGTTGAGTGACTCTAAGTTACGTCGCTTTATAGATGAACGCCCAAGTGTGGTGGCTAGAAGGGCGCAGAACCTTAAGGATATTCTGTCCAATAGCCATTTCAGACGCCCAATTACCAAGATTCGTACTGGTAATGACACTAGGGGTACGTTTCCATGTGGGGACTGTTCCATCTGTCCTCGAATTTTGACTAACAGATTTTTGTCGGCGCTTTGTCTGCCCTCACAGATACAGCCGAAGGCGTATTTCAACTGCCGTTCTTGCAACATGGTCTACACCCTGGTTTGCGGATGCAAGAAATTGTATGTGGGGCAGACAACGCAGGAACTACGACGCAGGACACAGCAGCATCTCTCGAATATTATGACAGCAAGGGCTGACAGAGGTAAGGGGAAACCGCTGACCTCTGTGGCCACCCATTTTCTTGACAACCATGGTGGCTCCCCTGACTCCCTTAGGGTTATGGGTCTGGAGGGGGTTCGTGTTAACATTAGGGGGGGTAACATCTCAGAAGAACTCCTCCGGCGGGAAGCGAGATGGATATATGACCTGGATTGCCTTTCACCACGTGGTCTTAACGAGGAGCTGCTGTATAATGGCTTCTATAAGAAACTATAGATTGGGCTGTTGCATCTCATTTACTAACTTTTTCTGCCGCCCTTTTTTTGTTCTTCCTCCCCCAGGTTTTAGGTCCGGGATTTCCCTTATACTGGAGCCTGTGACTGCTCTCGGGTTTTGGATTTTCAATTCTCCTTTATGTGGCTGTCTTCTAGCAATACTCCCTTGCCATGATGCTACAATTCACCCTGTGAAAAAAGAAAATCTTATGAGAGAAAAAATCATGAGGACTGCATTATAACGTGGCTGCTTCCCCCCCCCCCCCCTTTTTTTCTTTGGGATTTTCCGTTTTTGTCATTATAACGATGTTCGGTCTTCCGTCGTTTTAGATCAATTCTAATGCGCTCCATACTGTTGCTGTTCTATATGACATCTTGGTGTGGCGTTTTTGACCACTACCTTTTTGAGTGTATAGATCTAGGTGAACATCTCATTAAGCGCTGCCCCTTTGATACAGTAGCACCGGTGCACTATGTGTGTCTTTCTTGACACCCTGATCTAGGGCCAACTAGTATACACCCTGATTGGTGCCTAGCTACTATTACTTATGTTGCTTGTATGGTTCAGTCCACTTCAAATGCGGATCTGGCTGATGGAATAATACTTGTCTTTATTGTCTTGATAAACATTCTTGTGGGGGAGTGTGCATGCGTGTGCTTCACCAAACAGGTGTGGGTTCCTGTGTTTCAATAAATTGCTGTTACACTTATAAATGCTATTACCCATAAATAATTAACTTAGTGCCCATCTTGCTGCAGTGTGTTTCTGTGGGATACACATCCCCCACAGGTTTTGAGTGTGTACTATTTTAACATTTACTCATCATGCTGGAAGGGTGTTTACGCATATGTATGTTTGATACTTTGCTTGCCCTCTCATCATGGCCATCTAAGGGTTGAATTGCGCATGCGTGTGATGGACGCTGATAGCGCTCACAAGATTGGTTGTGGTTATCCGTTTGACCGTACTGCGCAGGCGCGGGAGACTCCAGTCTCATGAGACTTCAACCTATATGCTTTGGTTGCCACGTGACGGCGCCTGCGCAATAGATATGTGTCAACCTGTGAGGTCACATCCGCCTTCATGATTCTCCCTGCACGCGCGGGATACTCTAGTCTCATGAGACTTCAACCTATACGCTCTGGTTGCCGCGCGACGGCGCCTGCGCAATAGATACGTATCAAGCTGTTAGGTCACATCCGCCTTCATGATTCTCCCTGTACGCCGCCAGCCGTCACCTGGTTTGGATTTATTTGTGATTTCTCTGACTTAAATAAGCGGCGCTTAGAGGCTGTAATAGCACTCACCTTGAGAAAGACACCTAGCAGTGTCGGAACGCGTGGGTCCTTGTATACCGCGGTGGCTGCTGGCACAATACACAGACGCTGGGGCGACCTTTGACTGGACTTACTGACTGTGCCTTTGGGTGATGTATTTTATGCCTGTTTGGGATCTTCAATTGCCATACATTACTAGCCCTCCTCCACTTTTTTTGGGCTACTGACTTTATTCTATGGGGAGTTACATCTGTTATTCATATTCCTCATATTAGATATATTTTTCAAGCATTACAGGGCTCCTTTCAGGAAGGTTTGATTGATATTCTGGGTTATGTGCTATGCACTTTACATGTTGGTATAGGATCTTATTGAACTGGCCAGTCATCAGTGTGTTGTTTTCATCTCCATCATATTGTCTGTATTATATGTTATGATATTGAGAACGTTATTATTCGATATTGGTGCCTTTACATTCTGCAGCCAGCGGTCTACATGTTGATCAGATTTTTTTAATTGTTTTTATGTGTGGTGTTTTTTGCTGCTTCCTTGCTGCTTTTTGTATTTCATAATAAAAATTATATTTTTATAAATACTTGGTTTTGGCGTGGTGATCCCACATTTATGCATAGTCCTTTTCTCTTTTTTGTGCACCAGAGTATCCTGCAACCTTGTAGACAGACCCTGTATAAAATGTCTCCTAAGAGCAGGGTTATTCCACTGCGTGTCAGTGGCCCACCTCCGGAACTCTGAGCAGTACTCCTCAGCCGGCCAGACCCCTACTTTACGCAGTTGGGATTCCGCCAGGGAGACGCCATCAGGATCTCCATATACAGTACAAATGCCAATGCAGCAAAAAACTCATCCACTGACCGCAGAGATGGTGAATCGGCTGGCAGGGAGAAGGCCCAGGATTGGGGATCACCCTTAAAAAGGGATATGATGATTCCCACCCGTTATTCCTCACTCCATGCTGACCGAGGGCGGAGCCTGATGTACAACTGGCAGGCCTCCTGAAAAACCAAAAATGTATCTCTTCCTCCTGAAAACCTGTCAGGAAGAGATACCTTGGGTTCTGGTTGAGGCTGCACCTGAGCCAAGGCTCTGAACCCCACCAACTGCTGCAGCTGCTGCACCACCTCACCACGCAGCACCCTAAGTTCATTAGTGAGGATCTGAAGCAGTTGGGCAAAGACCTGCATTTGTGCCATGGCTCACCAGAAAAAAAAATGGGCAGGTTGGTGATAATGTCATGGAGTGACTGGTCCAATCAGTGTGACACGAACCACCAATCGGTCGGTCACTAAATGGGAAAACGAAAAACACATCAGGAAACACTTTAACAACGGTGGGCCCTGCGATAGGGAACTTGGAAATGGACACCTCCTGCACTCACCTGAGGATGTGCCCTGCTCTTTCTAACATCCCTATATGGGCGTTTTCAACCCGTCACCGAGCAGGATACCTAAACCCTCACTTGCCCTGCTCCTATCCCTAAATAGGGAATTGGCAAGTGAAGACACTGCTCCCACCGCTGCACTAAGACAACACAAGGTAAGGTAAAACAAATACCACAGGGAATAGGAAACACAAAAACATCACTTAGCTTTCTCTGCTGTAATGCACCGCACAGCAGAGTAAGACGCCAGATCACAGCATTCAGCTGGAGCACCACTGCACCAGCAACCTTCTGTCTTCAGCACGGTTGGTATCCAAAAGGACCTGTATCACCAACAATCAGCTGATGCATCAACTTGTGCTAGTTGCATTGAGTTCTTGTTCTCCATAGCCACATTGAGTTTCTGAGGAAGGTTCTTAATTTCCTGTTGACATTGTAGAGAGCCAACAGATCCATGTGTGTGGCATTGAGTCATAGGCTGGGTGGTGGCCTTCTTCTAGCAGTTGGTTCATCTGCTTTGCCATGCGTTCATGTACCGCTGTTAATTTCTTTAGCCAATAGGTGTGGATCATGTCTGGGCCAGGTGCTGCCGAGCTCTGTATGTTCATGACCCACTGTTGGATGTCTGCTTCTGTAATGGTGACTGGTTATTGTGCTAGGTGGTTGCTGTGTTTCATTCTCAGATCTTGCAGCCACATTGCACTGGTGTTGTGTGTTTTCTCCTTCTCCCATATGTCCCTCCAGTATTTTTCAGTCTCTGCTATTGGTGGAGTTGCTGCTTTTGTGCTGTTGTTCTGTAGTTGGGAGTACATTTTGGATGGTTCTTTGGAGAGGAGAATAGGTCATTTATCTTCTTGGCCTGGTTGTCACCTTTTCCAAGTGAAAAGCACATAGTTCTGTTGTTCTTGCTGGTTGTATAGCATGATTGCTGAGGCAGTAGCATAGATCAGTTTATTTATCATCAGATTGGACCTTGTTAATCCAGGTGACATCCAAGCCGGCAAGACTCTCTTTGTTCGTGACACTTTCATGTTTATTGAGGTAGGTCCAAGCAGGGGCGTATCTGGGGGGGGCAGCCGGGGCAGTTACCCTGGGCACAGCCGGCAGGGGGCGCAGTCCGGGCCGCCTAATGCAGCGGTCCGCAGTGTCCTCCCTGGCGGCTGCGTTCTGCAGCCCCCCCCTGGCCTGAGAGTCGGCGGTTCTCTGTGTCAGCTGTCAAGCTGACAGCTGGCGCAGAGAAGGTGCGCGTGCCGGCTCCCAGGGAACAATTGACAATTGCAGCTCTGACCGCCGGGCCAGAGCGACGTCAGCAGCGTGACATGTCATGTGATCACGCTGCTGACGTCACTCCCCGGCGCCCAGAGTGAACGCTCAGCGCTGGTGGTAAGTGTGCTCCAATATGGAGCTGAAGAAACCACCGAAGATGGGGGGTGTTAATGTGTGGCGATGGGGGTTAATGAGTGGGGATGGGGTTAATGCGTGGGGGGGTTAATGAGTGGAGACAAGGTTAATGTGGGGATGGGGATTAATGTGTGGGGGGGTTAAAGAGTGGGGACGGGGTTAATGTGTGGGGGTTAATGAGTGGGGATGGGGGTTAATGTGTGGGGATGGGGTTAATGGGGGGGTTAATGAGTGGGGATGGGGTTAATGTGTAGTGGGGTTAATAAGTGGGGATGGGGGTTACTGTGTGGGGGGTAAAGAGTGGGGATGGGGTTAATATGTGGGGGGTTAATGAGTGGGGATGGGGTTAATGTGTGGCGGGTTAATGTGTGGCGGGTTAATGAGTGGGGATGGGGGTTAATGTGTGGCAGGTTAATGAGTGGGGATGGGGGTTATTGAGTGGGGATGGAATTAATTTGTGGAGGGTTAATGAGTTGGGGATGGAATTAATGTGTGGGGGGTTAATGAGTGGGGATGGGAGTTAATGTGTGGGGGATTTGGAGTGGTGGGTACATAATGTGTTAGGGGATTTGGGAGTATGGACGGGGGGGTTAATGAGTGGGGATGGAATTAATGAGTGGGGATGGGGGTTATTGTTTGGGGGTTAATGAGTAGGGATGGGGTTAATATATGGGGGATTTGGAGTGGGGGTACATAATGTGTGGGGGGGATTTGGGAGTGGAGATGGGGGTTATTTAATGTGTGGGGGATTTGGAGTGGGGGTACATAATGTGTGGGGGGGATTTGGGAGTGGGGATGGGGGGTTATTCAATGTGTGTGAGGGATTTGGAGTGTGGATGGGGGGTATTTAATGTGTCTGAGGGATTTGGAGTGTGGATGGGGGGTTATTTAATGTGTGTGAGGGATTTGGAGTGGGGATGGGGGGATTTAATGTGTTTGGGGAGATTTGAGGACACAGAGTATGCATGAGGAAACAGTATGGGGGTTTGGTGCAGACAGTATGGGGAGCGAACGGGTTAATGTATGTGGACACAGTATGGGGAGTCAGGGGTATGTGTGAGCAGACAGTATAGAGAGTGAGGGGGTAAATATGTGAGGAGACAGTATGGTGAACAGGTGGGATGTTAGAGGAGACAGTATGAGGAAGGAGGGGAATAGTGTGAGGTGACAGTATATTGCAGATATTTGTATTTAGGGGCATTATAATGACACTTCTATCTTTAAGGGGATCGTGTGGAGATTTGCTGGAGAAGAGGCCGCTGTGGATGAGAAAACTCATCATGGGGTTTGGACAAGAAGAAGAAAAGGAGAACGACTCCAGAAATGTCATCTATAAGGTACCTGGATGTAAATGTTATTTGTGACACTGACTTGTTTTCATGTTTTTATTTGTTAGGAGCATTAAAGGGGTTGTCCAGGTTTGTACGGAGTCTGCAGTCATTCTATGTGACTGCAGACTTCTGAATTCTCACAGTGCTCACTGAACGCTGTCAGGATTCTCTCGTGCCGGTAATATACATACATGCGGTCACATGCTGACTAGACATGTGTGGCCTCACTCAATGAAAATGAACGGAGCGAGGCCGGACACGTCTAGTCGATATGTGGCCAGAAGTATATAAATCACATACTTGTGCTGACATGACTGTATATCGGCAAGGGAGAATCCTAAATGTGTGCAGTGCATTCGTTGTGAGAATTCAGAAGCTGCAATGTCAGGATTCAGCTCTTCAGGTTCCAGTAGTCATCACATGGACACTTCACTCATATGCGATTTTCATACTTGACAATGAGCTTCTCTTCCTGCTTTCAGTTTTTTACTGAACATTGAGAGCATTAGGGAGAGCAGCTCATGGGTACATGGCTAAGTGTGCATGTCGCATATGTACTTGGTGTGGGGGGAGGCGCCGAACCAAATTCTTGCCCCGGGTGCCAGGAAGGCTAGATACGCCTCTGGGTCCAAGAACCACTACTGGTATATATTATTACGTAATGCAGAGCCAGGATATGAACCCCTATAATAGCCACGAATTGAGCAGAAATGGATATATAAAAGCGCAAAAACGTCCAAAATAGAAAAACGTCCAAAAAAGAAGGACAATGAGTGACCACAATGCAATACTCAAAAATACATAAAAATGCATAAATACATTTATTGTCCTTCTTTTTTGGACGTTTTTCTTTTTTGGATGTTTTAGCACTTTTATATATCCATTTCTGCTCAATTCGTGGAATTGAACTCTCATGTTCCATTCATCAGCAGCTTGTATTATAACACTTATTCCTCGCCTTCCATTTTGATGCCTCCCCGTCTGTCAGCATATGGGCAGTGCGGTTGTGTCTGACCTCAAGGGGCCCCGTCTGTGTCGGGCATATACCGCCGTGTCCAGTGCTGAAGACAAGGTGGGCATTTTTGCAGCGCTGCAGCTTGCTACTTAGATATAAGCTGTAGGAAAAGAGAGCGCAATAGGGTCTTATCCGGGTAAACCCTTGAGAGAAACTCAGGCAATTATACTCACCCTTTGCAGGAGAGATTCAGGCACGTAAGATCAAAGGTCAGCTTTCTGCACGTCCAAAGGTCCACTCAGTGACCGCCAAAACATTAGTTTTAAAAGGAATAAATTTATGGACTTTTGTGCGTTGCTTGACAAATTACCACATCAGAGTTGTATTGATGGATTAACCATTTAATTCCAATGCGTTTCGAAGTATACAGCACTCCTTCTTCAGGGATAGACATATATCATAAGACTGCCGGGCAAAGAATAATTTACGTTTCGTCTTGGTGTCAGTGTATTGAGCATATAACCTTTGAGCGGTCAGCCATTCTACCCTATTACTGTTAGTTTGTTCCGATATATAGGCTGCCTCCGAGTCTTTCAGACGTAGCTCCATCTCGCCATCCTCCTCCGATGTCACCCGCTAAATGTGAGAGATCGTTCAGTATAAACAACACCGTAAGTAGGCTTTAAGAGCATCCCAAAATACATTAATATTTCGGGGTTCGGGATGGGACGAGACGAAGCAACGTAGCTGATCTATCGTTCTATCAGGGGATGTTATCAACTTCAGCCAAAAAGGATTCAGCTTCCATGTTATCCTATTAGTCAATGGCCCATATTTAAGCTTGAGAATAACTGGACTATGATCCGATATCCCCCTATTTCCAAGTTTAATATCATCCACCCACGCCGCCAGACTGCTGGACCCAAATATATAATCTATGCGAGACATAGAGCGTTTAGTGGAGGAATGACAAGTATACTCCCTTGTCTCTGGATGGCGCACTCTCCATAGATCCAGCCACCCACTACCTGCCATGAATTGTGACAGTTGGGATGTACCCGGGGGGGACTCCACCCTGTATTCCATATTCCATCGCCCAGTCTCAATTTATCAAGATGGCTATTCATAACCAAATTAAAATCTCCCATACAGATAACACGTGCGTCTGGGTAATTTAAAGCAAAGCTCAATACCTTCTGAATAATTGATATATTGGCCGGAGGGGGATTAGGAATACAAAGAATGACATATTTCACATAGACCGGACATTCAGCGTCTCCCACTCACACACCACCTCCTCACCTCGCCCCCTATCTGTCGGAGTCCCACAAGGTTCAGTCCTTGGGCCCCTGCTGTTCTCTATTTACACCTTTGGCCTGGGACAGCTCATAGAATCTCATGGCTTTCAGTATCATCTTTATGCTGATGACACACAGATCTACATCTCTGGACCAGATATCACCTCCCTACTAACCAGAATCCCTCAATGTCTGTCCACTATTTCATCCTTCTTCTCCACTAGATATCTGAAACTCAACATGGACAAAACAGAATTCATCATCTTTCCCCCATCTCACGTGACCCCCCCTATGAACCTATCAATTACAGTAAATGACTGCCCACTCTCCCCAGTCCCACAAGCTCGCTGCCTCGGAGTAATCCTTGACGCTGATCTCTCCTTCAAACCACATATCCAAACCCTTTCCACTTCCTGCTGACTTCAACTCAAAAATATTTCACGCATCCGTTCATTCCTCACCCAAGAATCTGCAAAAACCCTAGTCCATGCCCTCATCATCTCTCGCCTTGACTACTGCAACCTCATGCTCTGTGGCCTCCCCTCAAACACTCTCGCACCCCTCCAATCTATTCTAAACTCTGCTGCCCGACTAATCCACCTGTCCCCCCGCTATTCCCCAGCTTCTCCCCTCTGTCAATCCCTTCACTGGCTCCCAATTGCCCAGAGACTCCATTACAAAACCCTAACCATGACATACAAAGCCATCCACAACTTGTCTCCTCCATACATCTGTGACCTCGTCTCCCGGTACTTTCCTGCACGCAACCTCCGATCCTCACAAGATCTCCTTCTCTACTCCCGTCTTATCTCCTCTTCCCACAATCGCATACAAGATTTCTCTCGCGCATCACCCCTACTCTGGAACTCTCTACCACAACATATCAGACTCTCACCTACCATCGAAACCTTCAAAAAGAGCCTGAAGACCCACCTCTTCCGACAAGCCTATAACCTGCAGTAACCACCGATCGACCAAACCGCTGCACGACCAGCTCTACCCTCGCCTACTGTATTATCACCCATCCCTTGAAGATTGTGAGCCCTCGCGGGCAGGGTCCTCTCTCCTCCTGTACCAGTTATGACTTGTATTGTTTAAGATTATTGTACTTGTTTTTATGTATACCGCTCCTCACATGTAAAGCGCCATGGAATAAATGGCGCTAGAACAATAAATAATAATAATAATAATATTTCTGAGAGTTAATCAGCGCATGAACGAACACAAATCGTCCCTCGGGGTCCCTCCTGGCCTCCCTGACCTCCCACCGAACATCCTTATGAATTAGCAGCGAGACTCCCCTTGAGTAGCTAGTGTGAAAAGCATGTACAAACCATTGTACCCACGGTTTCTGTACCCACCGAACCGTATCTCTGGTCAGGTGTGTCTCTACCAGAGCCACAATGTGAGGACGGTAGTGTCTAATTTGTGAGAACACCTTAATTTTTTTTCGAGGGGTTTTTATGCCTCCTACATTTCAGGTCATACAAATCAGTTCAGAACCCATTCCCGTCTATCTGGATATGATGCATAATGGTGCCCGATCCAAGTGCATAGATCCCAGGCAAATAGCAGAATTTGACGTCGGCTGCGGCCTCCATCTAAACAACTATAAAAATTAAAACTTTTGAAACAGTGAAAGCAAAACAGAAACCTAGTAACATAGGCGTACAGTCTTACGCCCCCATTAAAAGATAAACAAGGGGATACCATCACTGAGTACAGAGTCCGGTATAGCTGGTATCTGGGAACTCGCCGAGAGAGCTCCAATTAGACCGTCGATTGGAAGGATCTGAAGTAACAGCCGCCACATTAGGGTTCTTTCGTAGGGGACCCCTTATAGGACCGCAGCCACTCAGTCGCCTCCGCTGGATCTGTAAAAAATATGGAGGAACCTCCATGAACAACCCGGAGCCGGGCCAGATATAACATCGAATACACAATGTTCCTGTCTCTGAGTCGCCTCTTGACCTCGACGAACTGCGCCCGCTGCTTCTGCAGTTCCATGGAGAAATCCGGAAAGATGGAAACAACAGCATTGTTGAACTTAATAGGACTTTTCAGGCGTGCAAGATGCAGAATGGTATCTCTGTCCTTACAATTGAGCAGGCATGCCAGCAACGGTCGAGGTGGGGCCCCCGGAGGCAAGGGTCTTGTAGGGACCCTGTGAGCTCTTTCAACAGCGAACATTGAGGAGAATTCGTCCCCCAGGGAGGTCTTAAGCCAATCCTCCAGAAACTGCTCAGGATGCTGACCTTCCAAGCGCTCAGGTAGTCCAACAATACGGATATTATTCCGGCGCATTCTATTTTCCAAATCGTCCGCCTTCTGCTTCCAAGCATTCATGGAGCCTGCCACCTTCGTTAATGTAGCCTCCATAGGTGTAATGGTATCTTCCACCTTGGACACCCTCGCCTCCACCTCCGTAATACATCCCTTCATGGCCTGCATATCCTGACTGAGTCTTCCCACCTCCGTATAAACATCCTCAATTTTCTCCATCAGGGACGTCCTGGTCAATGAGATAGCCTGCATCAATTGCTCAGATGCTTGTTTAAGCGTCAATTCCTCCTGTTCCGTCTCCTCTTCACCCCCAGAATGGCGATTTTTGCGCTGAACTTGAGAGGATGTGCTCTTATTGTATCGCGCACTTTCAGCGGGGTCAGGTCTAGCAAACTCCTTCAATTTTTCCGCTGCCACTCCTGACCCTTTTAGCCGGCTCATGATTGTCTGCAGTATGGTCTGATGAGACAACTGAAACGTACGGTCCAGGTATTACCCACTACAGGTGGGAATCACAGTCAGGCTGGTAATCATAGATTAGACTACAAAGGGATGCCTGATAGATTATAGGGACGGCAGCCAGGTACAGTTCAAATCTTTATGGCCCAGGGAGGGGGGGGGGCCCCGCAGAGGCAGCTGCAGTGGGGGAGGGCGCACAGAGCCTCTCTTAGTAATGGCGCCGGCCGGCACAGTGAGCGGATAGTGGGAGATGGATACCACGCGGGGCCTGTTTTTCTAGGGCACTCACCGCACGCTCCCTCAGATAATCAGCCGGTTTCTTCACTGCCCGGCGGCGGTGCAGCAATGGGAGCCGGCGCTGCAGCTCTCAGCAGCTGAGCTGCGCGCCCAAGATGGGGAACCGTGTGGAACCAGCCGCCCGCTCTTATCTTGCCTGCCGCCCGCTCCCAGAAGCCGTCTCCCGACCTGCCATGGAGTTCCCAGGGGGTCCCGGTGTCCAAAGAGGTCTGGTCAGCTAAGTGAGTCGCCAGAAAGGGGTCCAGGGACCAGGATTCAACAGGATAATGAGGAGCTCTCCTTATTAGCGTCCTCTCCCATTCACGGCATAGTCACGCCCCTCAAGCAAGGAAACTTTACACAACATCGCCATCTATTGTCAGATCAGCATAAAGTCCTCCTTTACATGAACGAAGAAGTCCTTAACTGTTGCCTATGCCAACACTCCCCAGTGTGGCTCCAGCCTTCTGGAACAAACACACATGGCAGCTCTCTCTGGGGCTTCAGGCTAAAGGCTTCCTACCTCCAAACAGGCCAGACAGAAAAAAAACAATTAATCCCTCCAACCACACCCTTGAGGTGGAGATATGGTGAGTAGGCATCCCGCCCATCTCTTACTCCTACTCACCATGAAACCCTGACCCTGAAAACGACTGATTTACTCTCAGCACATATCATGCTGCAGGGAAGCTTATGGGTTTCACATCACGCAGGATAACAACCTTTGCGACAAATATCTCCCTTCACATACAGCACCAGTGAACCTGTCACAAAAGTATATATATACACTACCGTTCAAAAGTTTAGGGTCACTTAGAAATTTCCTTATTTTGGAAAGAAAATCACAGTTTTTTCCAATGAAGCTAACATTAAATGATTCAGAAATATGCTCGATACATTGTTAATGTGGTAAATGACTATTCTAGCTGCAAAAGTCTGCAATATCTTCATAGGTGTATAGAGGCCCATTTCCAACAACCATCACTCCAGTGTTCTTATGGTACTTTGTGTTTGCTAACTGTGTAAGAAGGCTAATGAATGGTTAGAATACCTTTGAAAACCCTTGTGCAAGTATGTTAGCACAGCTGAAAACAGTTTACTGATTAGAGAAGTTATAAACATTACCTTCCTTTGAGCTAGTTGAAAATCTGGAGCATTACATTTGCTGGTTCCATTAAACTCTCAAAATAGCCAGAAAAAAAGAACTTTCATGTGAAACTCGACAGTCTATTCTTGTTCTGAGAAATGAAGGCTATTCCATGCGAGAAATTGCCAAGAAACTTAAGATTTCCTACAACGGTGTGTACTACTCCCTTCAGAGGAGAGCAAAAACAGGCTCTAACCAGAGTAGAAAGAGAAGTGGGAGGCCCCGCTGCACCACTGAGCAACAAAACAAGTACATTAGTTTGAGAAATCGACGCCTCACAGATCCTCAACTGGCAGCTTCATTAAATAGTACACGCAAAACGCCAGTGTCAAAGTCTACAGTGAAGAGGCGACTCCGGGATGCTGGCCTTCAGGGCAGAGTGGCAAAGAAAAAGCCATATCTGAGACTGGCTAATAAAAGGAAAAGATTAATATGGGGAAAAGAACACAGACATTGGACAGAAGAAGATTGGTAAAAAGTGTTATCGATATATACACTGTAATTTGTAGGTTTAGAAGCTTGGATTAGCACCATCTTTTTCACACCACCAGATGACAGCAACACATAAAATATTTTTGATCTTCAATAGTTCAATGATGCCTGCGAGTTGTTACCTTCGAGGGTCTATTGATGACTGGGTGACGATACTTATAACCATACTTATAATTTTTACTGTCTTCGCACTTTATGCGTGTACATCAACTACCCATTCTGATTGTTTTAATAAGGACCGCAAGTTATTGCCTTCAAGGGTCTATGGATGAGTCCTTATACCGTTTTTTTTTTCATGGCTTTGTACTGTGTGCAGAGCCTTTATGAGTGTAGAAATGCCACATCTACACTTTCTTAATTTTTTTTATGAGGCACTACAGTTGGTGCTTTCATGAATGACCCTGATTGTAATTTTTGGCATACCACAACTACACTTTGTTCACAATATTTCAATGAGATACTACAGTTGGTGCCGTCAAGGGTGTATGAAAGACCCTGCTGTAATTTATTGCAGGATTTCCACTTAATGCAAAGCCTTTATGAGGCTAGGAGTACCACTACATGACAATTTGTACAGAATGAGTATGAGGCCCTCATCTATCTCTAAAGCGCGGTGTATCTGAGTCCCTCTTTCTTCATATTTTTGGCAATTCTTGCTTCCTTCATAAATTACACTGAAATTTCCATTTTTTTAATAAAAATTTCACTTTTGGTTTACTTAAATTATTATTTTTTTAAACTTTTTTTAAGTTTTGCCTTATATACAAGATTTTGAATGTTTTATTGTCAGTCCTTAAAGTAGAGTAAAAGTGTGACTCCATTGTTCGCAGCAGCGATCTGGGAGTCAGAGATGCTTCCCAACGGTGTTCTCCTTCCATTCACCACTTTTTCCACCCATTTCAACATTTTTACTGCCACCCAGATCTCCTTGTAGGGTCTGCCAGAAAAATACTCGGATTTCCCATTGAGTCCCATTATCTCGTTACTCGAAATGAGTATCCAAGCATTAGCAATTGTTCAGTTCGAGTAATGAGCATCCGAGCATTTTAGTGCTAGCTCATTTCTACAGAAAATGCTAACAGAATGTTGTAGTGAATCCAGCACTATTTGGCTCATATGATAAGGATGCCTTGAATTGCACCCTGGTCACTAGAATACACATCATAAGATGGTCATGATGCATACAAAAAATGATTTTCATTATACTACTTGGAAAACCCCAAATACTATATTCCCAAGTGAAGAATAGAAATAACCAATAGTCACCTCCCTCACTGGCACCATTCCAGCAATGATGGCGTAGGGTCTCTCAGAGTCCACGTGACATTGTTAAGACATGCAGTACTACAGTCAATGAGTGGTCGCTAATGGGCTGTTTCACTCATGATTCCTTCAGACGAACCTTGGACGTACGGTGTGAGTACTGCAACCCATTAGCGACTGCCACTAATTATTATGCAATGTAAGCTCTGTAGCCAATTGTTAGGCATCAGATTCCTGGCACTGCACAGCAGGAATCCAGAGCCAGACATCCTGCAGTCTCCCATTCTCCTCCAACCGCTCGGCAATCACAGCGAACCAGACATTCTCCTCAGACTCGTTCTGCGAGCCTGGATGTTGCTGCCACCTCCGGTGCAGCAATGGTAGCGCAACCTGCTTTGCAGGGAACCGCTCCAGAGGCTAAGTCCTCGTGCCGTGCTACTGGGCATGCCCGCAACGTGCCCTCTCACTGGAGAGCAGGGGTCACATGTGCAGGTCCTGTGTCGGATCTGATTGGTCCTTCCTAAAGTATTGGAAGTTCCTGGAAGTGCATGGCTATAAAAGCCCCGCATGGCGGCTCGGCCATGCGCTAGTGTAGCATATTATTCTGTGTGTGTATGGTGATGGATGCATGGACTGGTGTCTGACTCATTATGAAACCCCTACCCTCTGATATTACGAGTGGTGACTGAGTGTGCATAGTCAGCTCCAGGGTTGTGGCAAGCTACACGCCACTTGCTCCTCGCCTACACTAGCGTCCGTCGGCGCCCGATTCTCGGCGCCGACGCTTGCGGCCTTAGCTGCCGCTGCGCTGCAATATCAGCAAATATTGGTGTTCGCGGCTGCGACGCCACACGCCGGCTCCTGTGACGTTAACAGGGCCAGCGTCTTTGCATATATTTTTGCCAAGCGACTCTGAACAGAGCCGCTCCTAGCGTTCGGGTGACGTTAACCCGTGCGCACTACGGCACCTTCTGGTGCATCTGCCATTGTCCAGCAGCGGTCTAGTCACCTACCGCACGGTGGACCCCGGGCGGCGAACGCACCTCCTATTATTTATATTCGGTGCGTTCCGCCGTCCCTAACACCAATATTATCATTAGAATGGCGCTGATGCAGGCTTGCCCATTTACTATTTTTATTCTACAGTTGGGAGAATAGTTGTCCAAGTAGTGGGAAACCAAATGATGCCTACAATTATCATATTTACAGACATATTTAACCTTTAATTTGTATAAAGGAAATTCAAATTATTGTTTAAATCATCATCTACTAATCAGTAAATTTGTCTAAAAACACATTACACCAAGTGCTCTTCTATATCAAAGTGATTGAAACTTTTCCTGCTAGCTTTATCTGCAGTAAACTTCTTAAAGTGACACAGTCACATGCAATCCTGGATTGCACAGTTGTTGTGACTGCTGTCCACTAACCACAAATTCACACTCACTTGGTTTTCGCTAAGCAAGCACTGACATAGGGATACAAAAGAACAAAAAAGCAAAATTAGGCTAAAGGAGGTAAATGAACAATTACTTACCGTCTTTCATCTGTATGCTCTGTGACAGGATTTTTGATTCCTGATTTAAAGAACCCCACCACCTCCTTCCTGCTGTAACACTTCCTGTGACTCAGAAGAAATCACAGCAGGCTGCTGGAATGTAAGTGATGTGGGGGCTGAGTGTGGAAAGCATTCCTTGCAAACTCTTTGACCCCTTCCCCTCACCCAGGCTTCTACTCTTTCTGTACACTTTACTCTTAACCTCTTCAGTCTGTTGCTTTGCATAACCGGACATTGTACATTGCATAAAAATACAGAATTATTACTTTTAACAAACTAAGACGTAAAATAAAGTCTTGCTTCAATCAAGTGACATAACTATAAGAGAAGATAATGTAGAAATCGCAAGAACGCGGGATGTCGCCACCGGCAGTAGACAGATCAAGAGTTACAAGATGGTATTAACAACAAATACACTCCACGCAGGGAGTAGCAGGGCACAGAGGGGTAGTAATAGGACAAAGCACGGGATAGAGTTTGGACGGAGTAGAACTGGTAGCATGACAGGGGTGGTAAGGGACGAACGAGAGTTCAGTAAGACAGAGTTTAAACTTATCGGCATGTAGTCTTCAGACGGGAGGAGGTTCTTGGTTCCAACGGTGGCACCAACAACAGCAACGCAGATCGTCTTGTCGGAGTCTCTGAGTGACAGGCAGTTTTCCTGTGCCTTATAATATCTGGCACGAGAGTACCACTGCAGGGGGTCTGTCAGGATGCTCGGCACCCACAAGATACTCTGTCGTTTCAGCAGTGGCAGCACTCGTTCCTCCACTCAGCTTTCCCTCGCGGGCTCTACTTGTTTTCCCGCACAGTACTCTATATCTGCCCACTTTCCTCAAGTCAGTTACATGACCCAGTCTGTCCTGCACTATTAGATTCCCCCCCTGCAACAACGGTGACAGTCCTGACAGTTCCGGTAAAGGCGTGCAAAAGGCACCCCAGCTCCGGCACTTCTCCTTACATTCTCCCCCCTTTTAGCTCGCCATTCCACAGGCAAGAGTTTCTCTATTTCACGCTGGCATTCTTCCAAAACTTGGACTATCTGTTGCCATACAAATTGATCTTGATTGTAGTGAACAGGGGGTATGCCTGCGGTGGAGCGTTCGGAGCGCTGTAAAGTAGAAGAAGCAGTAGATCCTCTGGGTACACCTGGTTCAGTTTGTTCTTGAGGACTGGTGGACGTGTTTCCCCCGGCCAGGCTTTCAATGTCAGTCTCTTCCTCCTCATCTGTTACAAGGATGGCTGCAGCTTCACTTGAGGTATCTGACAACTCTTGCACTGGGTTAGAATCCCTTGACTCACAGGGTCGTAGCATGTTCCTGTGTACAATGTGAGTGGGAACTCCATCTATCCCTTCAAGCTGGATTTCGTATACTGGCCCCTTGGCATCTACTCTTCGCTTCACCCGACAGAAGTGTTTCTCCCACCGGGTCGCCAATTTGTTTTGAGTGTGTTTTCCCCTTACCAGAACATGATCTCCGGCACGCAGAGCTGTCCCTCGCAGTGGAGCGGTTCAAGGATGTTCCAGCTCCTGAAGCTTGGTCTGCACCAGACGATGTAGGGTCTGTAACCAATAGCTATGTTCATGAACCCAGGAAGACATGTGGTGCCCCTGAGGGTTCAGTCGCCACAGAGGTACTGCACCTCCTCCTGAGGTGTGGTACCCCACTATCCAGGTAAGGTGGAGACACCTGGCACACTCCAACACTCGCATCCCACACACACACCAGTAGTGTAGCAGAGCAAGCTTTTTGGAACACGAAGAGTGCTGGGAGGTGGGTGGAGCTTAGACTGCACAAGAGAGCGGGAGAATATTAGGAAAAGGTCAGTCTGTGAATGAAGATCCCCTGAGAGGGATAAAGTGAAGGAAGTGCTGCAGCAGACTCCTGTGACCTGGAGCTGCTGGCACAGGAAAGAGCCATAGAAAGCCTGATTCTTCAGAAGGAAGATAGTTTAGTACGGAGCATAAGGAGAAGAAGAGAACTAAGGACTAGGGTCAGAGCAGAGCCCTTCCTCAAGTTTGAAGCGCATGACCAGGGTACGGTCCCCGAGGTTGTATGGATACTAATGTTCCTGCAGCAGAAACCGGAGCAATAGAAGTCGTCACCACTTTATTCCCATCTAAGACTTGGGGGCACAACAGCAACGTGGGTGAGCCGGGACATGATAGCAAGGAGTCCCCGAAGCAGGCTACAGCTGTCTGCCATACAAGTAGAGTTCTAAGTAACATCAAGAAGGGGGAACTTGAGTTTAATACGCAACTACAAGTACTTCAGAATAGGCGCTAGTGTGGAGACGTTCAGAGAAGGCACATGTTGGAGGAGTGCTGGAAAGGTGTACTTTACCTTGCCTGGGAGTTGGCTAAGCCCCTGACCTGGAGGACACGGCACCGAAGCGGGCATCTATGTGCACCAGACTGTGAGTAAAGCCTTGGAACTACATGCCCTTGTGTCCTCCACATATTCTTGCGCTTTACACCCGGCTCTGCTACATCTACTTCTTTACACCATCTACCCACTTGCCAACCTCATCTACTCTGCCCTGGGACTACAGCTCCACCTGTGGGGAGCTTCAACATCATTGCTGCACCACATCATCTGTCCCAGAGAAGCAACCCTGCAGCGCTGGTCAAACTGACCAGAAACCACAGGTGGCGTCACGAATAATTTCAACAACTTTATCCCCATCACTCTACCCCCTTTTACATTGACCGCCTGAGGCCACGGACCGGGTCACTGCCACTGCGACATCTCCCATTGAAGTCAACGGGCCCGGTACCGAGTACCCCACGGCCTCTGGGGCGAGTCAGACACCCCCATCCATGGGTAGTCCTCCTCAGGCTCCAGCTCCAATTCAGTGATTCCTTTCCCTGTACGACCAAACAGGAGAGAGTAAAGGGTATAACCAGTGGCACTATGTCTTCTGTTATTATAGACCCACACCAACTCAGCTACATATTCGGGCCACCAGGCCTTCCTGTCCTCTTCCAAAATTCTTAACATCTGTATTAGTGTACGGATAAATTGCTCACAAGATCCATTCCCTTGGGGATGATAAGGTGCCGTCCGAGACTTTTCGATCCGGTATAGACTGTGAAGTTCTTCCATCACTTTCCAAAGGAAGCAGGCTCCCTGATCTGAATGTATGCATTTCGGACACCCGTACACCTCAATGAAGTTCTTACAGATGGCATAGGCACAACTGCAAACTTCAAGAAATGATCTATCATCACTAAGTAGTGTTCATACCCTTGATGTGCTGTGCCAATGGTGAGATAGTTTATCATCAGAAGTTCCAATGGAGCAGATGTCACTATGGCTTGCGTAGGAGCCCTCTGTTCGGGTGGCTTAGCCAATTCACAGGCTCGACAACGTCGGCAAGCCTCTTCCACGGCTGACTTAAGCTGGGGGTGATAAAGCAGGCGCTGCAGCCACTGATAGGTTTTCTCCGGCCTGAGGTGAGCTCCTCGCTCATGTGCCTCTGTAGCCACCTGGGATAATATCTTTTTAGGAATCACCGTCTGCCAGATACTCACCAGTTCCTATGATAGCAGTGCTCTCCAGTATAGGATTCCATCACTTAACTGCTAATTTTCCCAGTGGCACAGCATCTGTAGACCACTAGGGGACAGAGATTCCATCTCTTTTTGACTGGGAAACTGCTCAGAAGACACCCATCACCTGAGTAAAGCCAATTCTTCATCTTCCTGTTGCACCTGGACCCACTCGTCCCAGGACTGGTCCAATAGACAGGCTTGGTCCGTTGTCTGGGTTTGCTCCCACGTGGCTGCCACCATCCTAGCAGAGTCTTGAAACACTGGAACCTCTTCAGCTTCCAAGTCTTCATCATGGTTGTGTCCAGGCTTCCCATTGTTCACTTAGAACAGGGCATCAGCATGGGTATTCTCTGCCCCTCTTTTATAGGTAATCTTGTAATGGAACTTCGCCATCCGAGCCAACCAGCGCTGCTCCAGGGCCCACAACTTTGCTTTCTCCAAATGAGCCAGAGGATTATTGTCCGTGCGCACATGAACTTCAGACCCAGACAGATATTCAGCAAATTTCTCTGTCATGGCCCAGACCAATGCCAACAGCTCCAGGTTTCACGAACTATAGTTGTCTGGATTCCTTTCCGAATCATGTAAAGAACGTCTAGCATAGGCGGTCACGCGCTCTTCTCCCTTCTGAATCTGAGACAACACGGCCCCAAGTCCGTGCAAACTTCCATCCGTGTTCAGAATGAACGGCTGCGTAAAATCAGCATAGGCCAACACAGGTGCCTCCATCAGAGCCCGTTTCAGAGCTTGAAATGCCTCTTCTTGTCTCTTTCCCCACTCTACGGCTCAGTACCCCTTTCAACAGCTCCTGCAACGGGTTCGCAATATGGGTGAACTTCTTGACAAAATGCCTGAAATATCCTGTGCGTACCAGAAAAGCTCTCACATCCTTCGAGGTCTTCGAGGTAGGCCTCACTCCCACTGTGGAGACAACATGCCCCAGGTACTCAATCTGAGTGCGGAACAGATGACACTTCTGGGGCTTCACTTTTAGCCCATGTTGTTGTAGGTGACTCAGCACTTGTTCTAGCCTCCGTAGATGCTCTTCAAATGAGGGAGCAAAGACGATGATGTCATCCAGATAAATCAGGCTGGCCTCAAAGTTCAAATCCCCTAAACATCTCTCCATGAGCTGCTGAAACGTGCCAGGAGCATTGGCCAGTCCAACTGGCATCCGATTAAACTTGAATAATCCAATAGGAAGTATGAAGGCCGTTTTAGCTTGATCCTGTTCAGACATGGGCATTTGACAGCAGCCACTCTCGAGGTCTAGAGTGGAGAAATATTTAGCATTCCCCAAAGCAGAAAGGGACTCTTCAATCCTTGGCAACGGGTACGAATCTCGCACCATACAGGCGTTGAGCTTGCGATAGTCGACACAGAAACGTAGCGTTCCATCTTTCTTTCGGACCAGCACAATGGGGGCAGCCCAGGGGCTTTGGCTTTCTCAAATCACCCATCTGCAGCATCTGAGATAACATCCCCTTCACGTCCTGATACATTTGAGGAGGAATTTGATGGTAATGTTCTCTGATAGGCATGGCGTTTCCAGTGGGTATCTCATGCGTAATTGCTGTGGTGCATCCAAAATCATCTTCATGCTTTGCAAACACCTCCTGATAGTTCCCTAGCAGTGTCTCCACCTGTTTAATCTGCTGAGGTGCATGGTCAATCAGCTCGGCTCTCATTTGATCTAAAATACGACGTCCCTCCTGCAAATGAAGCGGATCAGGTGATAACGTTGTTTCCACGGTCACCATCCAGGGATCCCCTTGTTTGATGGAATGCTGTATGGCCTGGGGCGGACCAATTATTCTGGCATGCACATGACCTGGGCCACCTCACACCTGTGCGGTAAAGTGACGTCCTTCTCCCCCAGATTTACACAGCATACGAGCACTGTTCTGTCCTGTACTGTAGCCAAAGTTCTTGCCACCAGGATTCCTGTTAGCAGCTGATTGGGATTGCTCAGGTCAATCTGGACCTCTACTCCATCCAGAGGGACACAGGCCTGAACGGGGAGAGTCAGCACTGTTTGACCAGCGGTAAGACTCTGTTTGAAGCAGAGCTTGGGCCACTCTTATCAGCTGTTGAAAGATCTGTTATCTTTGCGGCATTTGGGTACTCCATTGTCTCAAAAATCTTTCGGCGGACTCATCATTAAGAAGGTTTCCAAACTCCTTCAGTACATTCATGCCCAACGTGACGGTGTGCGCTTTATGTACTTCTCCAGCCGTCAGCACCCCTTTTTGCCCCAAGTCCTTAGAGCACAGATCACAATATTCATCCATACTACCCCGGCAACCGGGATGGGCAACTGATTGGCCGCCATGAGCCTAATCACTGGTCCCCATGCAGGCCGCAATGCCACAGTAAAGTGGCGGCGGAAATATACTTCGGGCATAGTGGTCACTTGGGAGCCCATGTCAGCTAAACAACGTATGGCTCACCCGTCCATCTCCGCCCAGACCAGGGGGCACGTGGACACCATACTGGTGGGACTTCTAGTGCTCCTTCTAGACAAAACGGGCTCTGGGCGGCATCCACTAAGCTCGGAGCCAGCTAGTTTAACGGACGGCACTGAAGGGTTCTTCCCCTCCGCATACACCACCGAGATACATGTCCTAATTCTCCACAATTGTAACACACAGGGAGTCCTCTGCGGCACATTCTCATCTCTCTCCTGGGAGCGGGACCTGTTCGGCTTTCAGGTAGGCTGACAGCTACGGCAGGGGTTTTCTTTGTGTATCTGCTGTATCTCTTTGCGCAAATCTTCTGCCCATTGGGGCACAGCAAATGCAGTGGCGGACACCTCTCCACTCCAGACCTTCCCACCGGAAACATCACCCCCTGCTCTTGCTCACGTGAGCGCGCCTCACTTCCTATCTCTAAGAAAGTCATACTGGGTTTGACTCTTAGGTGCTCTTGCAAGGCTTGCTTTAACAGAACGTCACGCAATCACGTCACCAACTGGTCCTGCAACACTGTGTCTATAGTGCCTACACCTACTCCTTCTTTGCAAGCAATAGCAGTGTGAAGCTCCTGCAGTGCATTCATAAACTGAGTCAACGTCTCCCCCTCTCTTTGAATATATCTGAACAGACACATGCGCAACTCTCCCACGTCAGTCGGGTCCCCGTGCGTCTCCTCGAGTATCAGTAGGACCTTATCTAACGTGTATCTCGCCTGGGGGGTCAAAGCATGGCAGAGTCCCGGGCCTCCCCATCTAGAGCCATCATAGCCACTTCTGCTTCAAGGGCTGGAGTCATGGGATGCATCTGCATCATCCCCTTTATACGTTCAGTCCAACTCCAGAGCATGGTATTGCTCCTGGTGAATTTGGGGAGGTTGTTCAACATAGCCCCCAGGGAGATGGTGGATTTGGGGCCCCTCTACAACTGCTTGATCTGCCGCCTCCACACCATTGTGTGACATCCTGCCCACTACGCCAAGTGTAGAAATCTCAGGAACGCGCGATGTCACCACGGACAGGATCCAGATCGAGAGTCACCAGATTTTATTAACAACAAATATACTCAGTGTCGCATCTTTATTTGCTTCATCGAGTTTATTGAACTCCTGTACGGATGTTGAAAATGGGATATGCTAGAAAGACTGATTGTTGGAAGAGTGGAATGCCCAATGTGGATCTGATACAAATGACCTGGAACTGTCCCCTGTTACGTAGGTTTTGGGGGGATGTGACTGATTTACTTAATACTGTCTATCAATGTCAAATGGTATTAGACCTCAAAATGGTTTTCCTGGGTCGGGTGGAGAATTTGCCGCTCTCGGAGGGACACCTGCAGGTAGGTTCACAAATATATCAGGCTTGTAAGAGACTGGATTGTACCCACAATCACAGAAGTTACTGATGCAGTTAATAATAATATAGATATGGAGAAATATGTGTACCAAAAGAGAAGAACAATTAAGAAATGGGAGGATATGTGGGCGCCTTGGTAAGACACACCCGGGTTGGCTCCTTCTAGATAAACATGGATGAGAGCGTTGAGGAGGATATAACCGGAAAACTCTGGCTGTGATAGACCAAATGCATTGGGAGAGAAGAGAGTTTTTTGTCGGGTGAGGGTGGGGGGGTAAGATGGGAGGGATTTTTGTGGGGTTCTATTGTGTTTATGTTTTTTCAGTTTTTGAAAATGTTTAATAAAAAATTACCTGATAAAAAAACAACAAATATTTTCCACGCAGGGAGCAGCAGGGCACGGAGGGGTAATAATAGGACAAAGGACGGGAAAGGGAGTTTGGACGGGGTAGAACTGGGAGTATGACAGGGTTGGTAAGGAACGAGCGAGAGTTCAGTAAGAAAGAAAAAAAAAACCCAAAAGGATAGGACCAAGGTAAAGGAGAAAACAAGAGGAACTGCTACCTTGGATCTAATCCTTATAAACAGGGAGGAAATGGTTGAGGAGGTAAAAGTGGCTGGGACCCTAGGAGGTAGCGACCATGCTATTTTAGAATTTTGGATAACTAGAGGCGGAAGACCTGTGAAGACTCAGACGTCAAGGTTAGATTTCAGAAAGGCAGATTTTAAGGGATTCAGAAAGAGAATTGGAGGGATCCAATGGCTGGATATCCTTAAAGACAAAAATGTCCAGGAAGGATGGGAAATCTTGAAAAATGAAATTCTCAAAGCACAGTTGTTAACAATTCCGAAAAGAGGGAAGAATAGGAAGCATTTAAGGAAACCAGGATGGATGAACACAGAACTTAAGCACATGCTAAAAAGGAAGCAAAAAATGTTTATAAAATGGAAAGAAGGAGGCATATCTAAAGAAGAATATAATGCTGTCTGCAGAACCTGCAAGGCACAAATCAGATTATCTAAAGCTGAAAATGAATTGAGGCTTGCAAGAGATGTCAAAAGCAATAATAAAGGATTTTGGGGATATGTCAAAAGTAAAAGAAAAGTCAAAGATGCTATAGGATTTTTACAGGATGAAAATGATGAAATGGTAAGACAGGATGTTGAGAAGGCTGAACTTTTAAATTCCTATTTTGCATCTGTTTTCTCTCAGAAAGGAAATGTAACATCAACTGTTATTCACTGTCCTATTAAGGGAATAGAAGAATCCAGGATATCTATAAACAGAAAGATAGTGAGGAAACACTTAGCTAACCTAAATGTATTCAAGTCTCCAGGTCCAGATGAATTATACCCCAGAGTACTGAAGGAGATAGCAGAAGAAATTTTTGAACCCCTCTCCATAATCTTTGAAAATTCTTGGAGAACAGGAGAAGTGCCAGAAGACTGGAGAAGAGCAAATGTTGTTCCTATCTTCAAAAAGGGGAAGAAGGTGGACCCAGGCAACTATAGGCCGGTGAGTCTGACTTCTATACCAGGAAAGATCTTTGAACAAATTATTAAACAACATGTATGTCAATACCTGGATAAGAATGAAGTGATTAAACAGAGTCAGCATGGGTTTGTAACTAATAAGTCATGTCAGACTAATTTAATTTCCTTCTATGATGGTATTACTGATTGGGTGGATCAAGGAAATGCTGTAGATATAGTATATCTTGACTTCAGCAAAGCATTTGACAAAGTCTCTCATACAATCCTTATTGAAAAAATGACTAAGTATGGAATGGACAAGGCAACTGTTAGGTGGATTCATAACTGGCTTAGTGATCGGACCCAAAGAGTGGTCGTAAATGGCTGCACATCCAGTTGGAAGAATGTCTCAAGTGGGGTACCACAGGGCTCTGTCCTGGGCCCTGTATTGTTCAACATCTTTATCAACGATTTAGATGAAGGAATTGAGGGTAAACTGATTAAATTTGCTGATGACACAAAGCTAGGAGGGATAGCTAATACTAGAGAAGAGAGAGAGAGGATTCAAAAAGATTTAAATAAACTGGAGAAGTGGGCAGCAACTAACAGAATGGTTTTTAACAGGGAGAAATGCAAAGTACTACATCTGGGCAATAAAAATGAAAAAAGCATATATAGAATGGGAGGAATAGGGCTAAGTGACAGCACATGTGAAAAAGACTTGGGTATACTAATAGATCACAGACTGAATATGAGTCAACAGTGTGATGCAGCAGCAAAAAAGGCAAATGCAATTCTAGGATGTATTAACAGAAGCATACAGTCTAGATCACGTGAAGTAATTATTTCCCTCTACTCCTCTTTGGTCAGACCTCATCTGGAATATTGTGTCCAATTTTGGGCACCACATTTTAAAAAAGACATCAACAAACTGGAGCAAGTTCAGAAAAGAGCGACCAGAATGGTGACCGGTCTGCAAACCCTGTCTTATGAGGAAAGGTTGCAGGATTTGGGAATGTTTAGTTTGCAAAAGAGAAGACTGAGAGGAGACTTAATAGCTGTCTACAAATATCTAAAGGGCTGTCACATTGTAGAAGGATCAACTTTATTCTCATTTGCACAAGGAAAGACTAGAAGCAATGGGATGAAGCTGAATGGGAGGAGACACAGATTAGATATTAGAAAAAACTTTTTGACAGTTAGAGTGATCAATGAGTGGAACAGGCTGCCACGAGAAGTGGTGAGTTCTCCTTCAATGGAAGTCTTCAAACAGAGGCTGGACAGACATCTAACTGGGATGATTTAGCGAATCCTGCTTTGAGCAGGGGGTTGGACCAGATGGCCCAGGAGGTCCCTTCCAACTCTACGATTCTATGATTCTATGATTCTAAGGAGCAGTACAAAAATTGTATCAATTTTATTCAGCAGTTCAAAAAGTACTGGCCATAATGATACATAAGTAAAAGTATATATAGATATATCAAACAGTGCATATACTGTATATCAAAGACCAACCTGGCTAAAGTGTGGGTAGAGAGACTGCTAAACTTTATTGCCAGTCTACATATCTTTTTGCAAACTTCTAAGTAGGTCCATTTATTTGGTCCACATATATTGCACTAGTGCACTTTATACTTGCCATTATTCATTTATTTGAGAGATATTTGTTTGCTCACTTGTGTGTGTGTGTATATATATATATATATTTTATGTAGGTCTTTTATGACCACATATATTATTCACATTGTGGTGTAGTGACCACTGTGTCCGCTAGAGGGCGCTGTGTGGGTGTCCTAGGACAGGCGTATAAGCATTTCCAGTGCCCTGATAGGTGTAGGATGCTGAATGATCGTAATGTATCTCAAGGTGGGTGGCCTTGAGATGAAGACTTGTGTATGTGTTGATCAGCAGTGATACTGCTGAGGTTTCGTGCCAATGGGTTAGGGAGAGCTGCCTACAAATCTACCCAGGGGTATGGCTAGAACGCCATAGTAAAGAATGCTTGTAGGACTTGTGATGAGGTCGTAGCCATGTGACCCGGTGGGCGTGGCTACGGACCATATAAGGTGGCCAGGGTAGGTCAAATGAGTGAATGCTGGGACCCAGTTGGTCCGTATGAAAGGTCTCGTCTGGGCTGACGTGAGACCGACTGAAGGAAGATGGGTCTGCCTTCCTGTACACGTTATACGTGTGTGTGAGAGTTCCCTGGAGGGAATGAATGTCTGCACTGAGAAGCAGCCATAAGGTAAACCCGGACAGGGGATATAACTCTGAGACTAGAGAGCCTGTGTACTGGACCTTGCACAACCTGTGTGACCACAGGATAAGCAGAGTGAAGCTCTGTCATGGACGCTATGCTGTTTATATGAACTTTCTGTTGCTGTGGGTTTATGATGCCTAATAAACCGCATGGACTGTTGGAGTTATGTTATGAAACCTATGCCGGATGTGATTTATTGGCTGCCAAGCAAGTGTCCCCTATCTGAATAACAAGCGCTACCTTAAAATTGGTGGAGAATGCTATGGGCAGTGTTGTAGCCTTGTTGCTAGGAGCAACGGAAGAGGACTGCAAAATTCGGTTGTTAAGGGCAACGGTTTCCAAAGGCACATAGTGCAATGCTGGCAACGCTGAGCCAGGAGGGCTGACGGTCTAGAAAGCCGTGTGATATACTGACCGGGGTCATTGGAAAAGACTTATAGGACATCTCTGCGGTAGAGGGGTCCGAGAACCTGCGTGGCCAGCTGATGACAGTTGTGAAAGCCGTGTGATGTGCTGACCGGGGTCAGAGAAAGAGACTATGGATTGTGATAGTGCCTCCGTGGATATGAGGTACCCGAGGACCTGTGTGGCCGACACAGGTAACGGACAGGTGTTCGTGTTGTACTGACCTGGGTCAGTGAGAAAGACTGTGTACCTGGAGGGTTCAGTGAGCAAGGTCCTGGAGGGTCAGTGTTGGGAGCTTCTGGGAGAAAAATCGGATCCCTGGAGCACGTGGTATGACCTTGGACCTGGTGAGGCTGGTGTTTTGGGAAACCCTGGGAGGAGGGTCGGCTCCCTGAATAGCATCCGGTGCGCCCTGTGTGTTGGACTGTCTCAGGAGAGGAGACGGACATCCTGAAGAGCACACAGACAGGACACGTGAGTTTTGTGTTGCATGTGTGTTTTTTTTCTTTTCCCTTTCAAGTCAGCCTGCGGTGGCTCAGTGGGGGTCAAGAAGGTGACAAGCGGCTTGCTGTAACTCGGCGGGGTTACCAAGGTGGCAAGCGGCTTGCTGTAGCTTGGCAGGGTTACGAAGGGGACAAGCGCGTTCCTGTAACTCAGTGGGGTTACGAAGGTGACACCAGCAGCTGTGTGTGAACAGCAGCCAGAGGTGTCAGAGATCAGTGACAGCAGGAGCTGTGGTGGTGCCAGCAAGGACTTGTGTGGTATCGTAAAGAGACATAAACTGTGTTGTGTGAACTGTGGTCTAAGAAGACCTGTAGAACGGACATGGGAAAATCCAGAAAGGAGGTGGTGGCCCAAATCAGGGTGGTAGCCCAAAAGGGGGTGGAGTCCCAGAGGGGGGCGGTGACCCAAATCGGGGTGGTTCAGGAAATGGTAGCACTGGTTGCCTCAGTGGGTATGTCTGGGGAACCGCAGTGTGTGTGTATGACTTTTGAAGAATCGGGGACAGTCTTTCCGGATAATGATGGGCTGAAGGTGTGTACCGTGATGTTGCACCGAGAAGGAGTCTCTGGACGGTTGGACCCAAAGAGTCAAGTGACTCTGACAGGAACTCCTCTCGTTTTCTCTCTGACCGACAAAAACGTCAGGATTCGCTGTAAACACGGGGTCACGGTGGACTATGCAGTAGCCAGAGTAATGTTTGAGGGGACGAAAGGTGGTGAGTGTCAAGGGGGCGGGATTCCACGTGACTTAGTGTATGCCTTGGAGAGGGGCCGGGACTTTGTTTTGTTTGATGACGTATGGTCGGATGATGGAGACGTTTCTAATGTTGGGCTTGCAGACATTGAGATGGTGACACCTCCTAAAGTGGACAGGTCAAATGTAGAAGTGACCAGAAGAAGGAGTATGTCTGCCCAACTGACGGACCTGACGTCTCATGACATGACTGATGTTGACTTGATTGATAAGACGGCTGAAGTATTCTCACGGTTAGTGGGTAACTGGAAGGATTACTCGACAGATCGGGGTGACTCAGACTCTGGGGGTGACTATGGCTCTGAGAGAGACGGAGCACAGAATAGAAGAGCTAGAGAAAGAAGTCTCTGAGCTCAAAGGTCACCTGTCAACGTGGCAAAACGTGAACAAGACCCTTAGGGTACGAGGCTGAGAGACCTTAGTTCCTGTGAGATGCTGAATGGGTCAGACTCAGGCCAGACAGTAGGCGCTATTAAGACTTATGACCGCACCAACCCGGGAGAGCCGGTCAGTGAGAGAAAGGAGTGTGGTGACTAAACAGTGTCTGATGACGCAGACAGACTGTGACTGGAGGGCCAAAGATCAGGGCCGATATTCTGACCGCTGGGGGCGGGGGAGGCCTAACGTAGAGATGAGGCCAGATGACAGACGAAGTGCCCGGTCTCGAGATCCCGGGGTAATGTTGTGTGTTCAACCCCACAAGTTTGAACAGAGGGGGGAGGTATGTGGTGTAGTGACCACTGTGTCTGCTAGGGGGCGCTGTGTGGGTGTCCCAGGACAGGCATATAAGCATTTCCAGTGTCCTGATAGGTGTACGATGCTGAATGATCGTAATGTATCTCAAGGTGGGTGGCCTTGAGATGAAAACTTGTGTATGTGTTGATCAGCAGTGATACTGCTGAGGTTTTGTGCCAATGGGTTAGGGAGAGCTACCTACAAATCCACCCAGGGGTGTGGCTAGAACGCCATAGTAAAGAATGTATGAATGCTTGTAGGACTTGTGATGAGGTCATAGCCATGTGACCCGGTGGGCGTGGCTACGGACCATATAAGGTGGCCAGGGTAGGTCAAATGAGTGAATGCTGGGACCCAGTTGGTCCGTATGAAAGGTCTCGTCTGGGCTGACGTGAGACCGACTGAAGGAAGATGGGTCTGCCTTCCTGTACACGTTATACGTGTGTGTGAGAGTTCCCTGGAGGGAATGAATGCACTGAGAAGCAGCCATGAGCTAAACCCGGACAGGGGATATAACTCTGAGACTAGAGAGCCTGTGTACTGGACCTTGCTCAACCTGTGTGACCACAGGATAAGCAGAGTGAAGCTCTGTCATGGACGCTATGCTGTTTATATGAACTTTCTGTTGCTGTGGGTTTATGATGCCTAATAAACCGCATGGACTGTTGGAGTTATGTTAAGAAACCTATGCCGGATGTGATTTATTGGCTGCCAAGCGAGTGTCCCCTATCTGAATAACAAGCGCTACCTTACAATATATATACTGTATATATATATATATATATATATATATATATATATATATATACACATTTTATTGCACTTTATATCTGGCTGTTACTTCCATTTGTATTTTTTACACTGGTGGTTCATTATATATATGGCTTATTATTAATGTATAATTGTTATGGTCATATGTGATGTATATGGATTTTATTAGTCAATTTATACCGACCTGTTTTTAGTGTGGCATCTAGGTGTCACTGATTCCCTCACTAACAATTGCTGTATTATATATTAATTTTATATTTAGTTTGTAATAATAACATTTATACAATTTTTGTACTGCTCCTTGGTCCTATTCTTTTAGGTTTTGTTGTATCATTATGGATGAGCTATTGCTTGTTTCGCCTTTTTTTGGGATTATTTCAGTAAGAAAGAATTTAAACTTATCGGCATGTAGTCTTCAGATGGGAGGAGGTTCAGGGTTCCAACGGTGGCACCGACAACAGCGGCGCAGGTCATCTCGTCGCAGTCTGAGTGATGGGCAGTTTTCCCATGCCTTATGATATCTGGCATGGTACTGAGTCCAACGTGAGATGCCCCTTGAACAAGCCTTTGCTCTGCGGCATATCACAGTTCTTGCTTATCAAGAATTGGCCCTGACTGGCGTCTCTCTTGGAGTTTGGTCAATGGTCCGGTCAGTGACTTCAGTTCGGAAGCTGTCAGGGAGGAGGTCTGTCTGCGGCTCGCCTATCAACCGAGAGTACCGCTGCAGGGGGTCTGCCAGGGTGCTTGGCACCCACGAGATACTCTGTCTTCTCAGCAGTGGCAGCACTCGATCCGCCACTCAGCTTTCCCACGCGGGCGCCGCTTGTTTTCCCGCACAGTGCGCTATATCTGCCCGCATTCCTCAAGTCAGTCACATGACACGGTCTGTCCTGCATTTTTAATCTCCCCCCAGCAACACGGGTGACAGTCCCAGCAGTTCCGGCATTGGCGTGCAAAAGGAACCCCGGCTCCAGCACTTCTCCTTACATACTTGTCAACACTAAAGGGAGAAATGCAACCGGTCAAAGCGTACCACGCATACCACGAAAGGGGGGTGAGGGGACCATGCATACCACGAAAGGAGGGTGAGGGGACCATGCATACCAGGATTGGGGGGTGAGGGGACCATGCATACCAGGAAAGGCGGGTGAGGGGACCATGCATACCAGGAAAGGGGGGTGAGGGGACCATGCATACCAGGAAAGGGGGGTGAGGGGACCATGCATACCAGGATTGGGGGGTGAGAGGACCATGCATACCAGGAAGAGGGAGTGAGGGGACCATGCATACCACGAAAGGGGAGTGAGGGGACCATGCATACCACGAAAGGGGGGTGAGCGGACCATGTATGCCAGGATTGGGGGGTGAGAGGACCATGCATACCACGAAAGGGGAGTGAGCGGACCATGCATACCACGAAAGGAGGGTAAGGGAACCATGCATACCACGAAGAGGGAGTGAGGGGACCATGCGTATCACAAAAGGGGGGTGAGGGGACCATGCATACCATGAAAGGGGGGTGAGGGGACCATGCATACCATGAAAGGCGAGTGAGAGGACCATGCATACCACAAAAGGGGGGTGAGGGGACCATGCATACAACGAAAGGGGAGTGAGGGGACCATGCATACCATGAAAGGGGGGGTGAGGGGACCATGCATACCACGAAAGAGGGCTGAGAGGACCATGCATACCACAAAAGGGGGGTGAGCGGACCATGTATACCAGGATTGGGGGGTGAGAGGACCGTGCATACCAGGATTGGGGGGTGAGAGGACCATGCATACCAGGATTGGGGGGTGAGGGGTAGCATGGATACCAGGATTGGGGGGTGAGGGGACCATGCATACCAGGATTGGGGGGTGAAGGGACCATGCATACCACGAAAGGGGATTGAGGGGACCATGCATACCATGAAAGGAGGGTGAGGGACCATGCATACCACGAAAGGGGGGTGAGGGGAGCATGCATACCACGAAAGGAGGGTGAGGGGACCATGCATACCACGAAAAGCGGTGAGGGGACCATGCATACCACAAAAGCAGGGTGAGGGGACCATGCATACCACGAAAGGGGAGTGAGGCGACCATGCACACCATGAAAGGGGAGTGAGGGGACCATGCATACCACGAAAGAAGGGTGAGGAGACCATGCATACCACGAAAAGAGGGTGAGGGGACCATGCATACCATGAAAGGGGAGTGAGGGGACCATGCATACCACGAAAGGGGAGTGAAGGGACCATGCATACCACGAAAGGGGGGTGAGGGGACCATGCATACCACGAAAGGGGTTTGAGGGGACCATGCATACCAGGATTGGGGGGTGAGGGAACCATGCATACTAGGATTGGGGGGTGAGGGGACCATGCATACCAGGATTGGGGGGTGAGAATACCATGCATACCAGGATAGGGGGAGTGAGAGGACCATGCATACCAGGATAGCAGGGTGAGAGGACCATGCATACCAGGATAGGGGGGGTGAGAGGACCATGCATACCAGGATGCGGGAGTGAGAGGACCATGCACACCACGAAAGGGGAGTGAGGGGCCCATGCATACCACGAAAGAAGGGTGAGGAGACCATCATGCATACCACGAAAAGAGGGTGAGGGGACCATGCATACCATGAAAGGGGAGTGAGGGGACCATGCATACCACGAAAGGGAGGTGAGGGGACCATGCATACCACGAAAGGGGTGTGAGGGGACCATGCATACCACGAAAGGGGGGTGAGGGGACCATGTATACCAGGATTGGGGGGTGAGGGGACCATGCATACCAGGATTGGGGGGTGAGAATACCATGCATACCAGGATAGGGGGAGTGAGAGGACCATGTATACCAGGATAGCGGGGTGAGAGGACCATGCATACCAGGATAGGTGGGGGTGAGAGGACCATGCATACCAGGATAGGGGGGTGAGAGGACCATGCATACCAGGACAGGGGGGTGAGAGGACCATGCATACCAGGATACGGGAGTTAGAGGACCATGCATTCCAGGATAGGGGGGTGAGGGGCCCATGCATACCAGTATTGGGGGTTGAGGGGGGCCATGCATACCAGCACAGGGGGGTGAGGGGACCATACATCGCAGGATAGGGATAAGGGGGTACCATGCATACCAGTATTGGGGGGTGAGGGGACCATGCATACCAGGATGAGGAATAGGGTGCCATGCTTACCAGGATTGGGGGGGGGTGTGGGTGCCATGCCCAGGATAGGAGGGGGGCAGCACATACCAGGATGGGAGACCATATACCAATAAAAATGCTCACCACCCTGGCGTAGAACGGATTCATAGCTAGTATATATATATATATATATATATATATATACAGCATACTATATATATATATATATATATATATATATATATACACTGCGGCTGGCCTATATGGGCTATACACTGCGGTCGCAGTATGTATGCACATAGTGGTATCACCTACAGTACATAACATATATACACATCACTAGCAGTTTCACCTATATAATGTATATCCACTGCTGTACATGCATTATTTACTGTAGGTGATACAGTGATTATATACAGCAGTATCACCTATATATTGTACATACATTATATAGATGAAACTGCAAATGCTGTATATACATAAAAAAGCTTTTATCTTGATACTCACCTGAGATGGGGGGGATGAGGTGGGTCCACTGTCCAGTTAGTGTCGGAGGTGCTGAGGACTTGGAGCGGAAGCCGGTCGGGAATTGGTGAGGAGAGTCCGTGTTCTCTGTCTTTGTCGTGTGGTACTGGCCTGCGTCAGACAGAGTAAGGCTCAGGTGGGCGTCCTGTGCGTGCCACGGCGGCGGCCTTTTCAAAGTTCTGCACGGGCCCTGTGTGCGCGCGCTCTTCTGCTTGCCTGCACTGATGAGGCCCTCGCTCACGCAGGCCGACGTGTCACTTGTCGGCTCGTGCACCGAGAAAACGCGCACCAGGGCCTGTGCAGAAGATTTAAAGGGTCGGCGGCCCATTTTGTATCTCAGAGCCGCCAACCCAGCAGGCATCTGCCACCTGGGCAGATAGCCAATCCGGGCCTGCTTTGCAGGTGTTTTGTGGTGCCCCTGAGGCTTCAGTCGCCACAGAGGTACTGCACCTTCCCGTAAGGTGTAGTGCCCCACCATCCGGGTAAGGTGGGAACTCCTGACCATGCTCCACACCTGCACCCCACACACAGGATAGTTCAGCAGGGACCCATCCATGCTTTATGCTGGAAAGGTCATAGGGTGCCTTTTGTGGTCCCTGGCTTTGTAACACGAGAGGTGCTGGGGAGGCGGGTGGAGTTAGATATAAAAGAGAGGGAAGGTGTAGGATTTCAAGTCAGTCTGACAGAAGGTCAGTCTGGGGTGAGTCCCAGAGAGAGAGCAGGCTGACAGCAGGTCAGCCTGGGAGGAGCTCAAGGCGGAGGGAGGCAGTCAGTCGGGAGAGGCTGAGGACTGGTCTTAATGGAACGAGCTCCTCAGGGAAGGAAGAGAAGGAGAAAGAGACGTAGACTGAAGACTGAAGACTAGTGTTGAGCATTCCGATACCGCAAGTATCGGGTATCGGCCGATATTAGCGGTATCGGAATTCCGATACTGACTTCCGATACTTTTGTCATATCGGATACCGGAATCGGAAGTTCCCATCATGCTATGAGCCTGCTTGCTTTGATTAAGCCAATGGGAATCCTCCGAAGTGTGGGCACATCCTGTTAGGCATGTAGGCATGTTAACTATTGGCATGGCTGTAATTGGCTGCCGAAATGATGTCATGATGCACTATAAAAGCCACCGCAGCCGCCATTTCTGGTTCACTCTGCTGTGAATTCAGTTAGGGACAGGCTGCTGTAGAAGACTGTGAGGGACAGTTAGAAATAGCGATTCCACCAAACATCTAGTGCTTTACCCAGGCTACATAAACCACCACTGTAGCCTTCTTTGCCCTAGCAGCAGTGTTCACAGCTGTCTGCAAGGGCTGTGTGAGTGCAGCTCACGCTGTGGAGTGGGTCCTGCAGCCACGTCAGGTTGTAGGCTGCCCAGCGTGCCTCACTGCTGCCTCATACATCTTTTAATTTTTGAGCTGCATTTTTTACATAATTTCAATCTAGTGTGCTTCCATCCGTATCCATATACGTTGGTTGCAAACACTAGTAGTAGACAGCGGAGCCTTTCTGCAGCCTTTCAGTGCTAGTGTCCACTTTGCTGCACTGTTCACGGCTGTCTGAGAGGTCTCTGACTGTGTGTGAGTGCAGCTCACGCTGAGTAGTGTGTCCTGCAGCTACGTCTGGTTGTAGGACGCTCAGCGTGCGTCAGTGCCTCACACATATTTTTATTTGAGTGCAGCTCATTTTTTCTTCTATTAGTGTGCATCCATCCGTCTCCATCTACGGTGGTTGCAAACACTATATAGGAGTACACAGCGGAGCCTTTCTGCAGCCTGTCAGTGCCAGTGCCCACTTAGCTGCACTGTTCACAGCTGTCTGAGAGGTCTCTGACTGTGTGTGAGTGCAGCTCACGCTGAGTAGAGTGTCCTGCAGCTATGTCTGGTTGTAGGACGCTCAACGTGCGTCACTGCCTCACACATATTTGTCTTTGAGTGCAGCTCATTTTTTCTTCTCCTATTAGTGTGCATCCATCCGTATCCATCAACATTGGTTGGTTGCAAACACTATATAGGAGTAGATAGAGGAGCCTTTTTTTCTGGCTTGTGCCCTGCCGGCGCAGCCAGATTAGTATTACCCAATTTTTTTGGAGCCTCATCTTTTGCATTGTAGGTTACCTGCCTGCATTGTAATAGCTCCAAAAAGCTAGTATCACCACGATAGTTGCTGATACTATCAGTTTCAATTCTTTGTTCACATACTTTGAGTTTGTTTCCAACAAAGAAACCACAAAAAAAAGTTCACCAAACACTACATTTGGAACTTATGTAGGCCACATCAGCTCCTATTAAAGTGTAGTCCACACACACACACTTCATAAAATTAGTGTTTCTTGCACCTGTAACCAGCTGTTCAGGAATAAGCACACTAAGGCCCCCCTTTGTTCTTTTCTGCCTATCTTAAGCAGTCTGGCAAGAGGAAGAAGGCAGGGAGTAAGGCACGTGGGCGTGGGCGTGGGCGTGGAGTTTCAGCAGAGAGAGGACGTGGGGATTCTGCAGGGAGAGGACGTGGGGATTCTGGGCCTGCTGCGGGCACCAGTGGATCAGCATCCCCCAGTTTTAGCAGGCAACAGTCCTTTATGCGCAGCTTTGTAGGACCTCAACGTACCCCACTGCTGCGGGAGGAACAAATTGAAGCCGTTGTCGGATGGATGGCAGCTAACGCATCGACTTCAATTACTTCCACAGCCTCTCAGGACCAGAGCACCGAACAGCAACCATCTGTCTCTTCACCACCTGCCAAAGTGCCCAGGCAGTCAGAGACATGGACAGGAGCCATCACAGTCTCTACTTCTGTTCTCGGAATCTGTTGGCTTGGAAAGAGGGGGCCAGCCAAGCAGCATTCCTGAATGTGAAGAAGAGGGAGTATGCAGTGATGCGCAACTTCTTTGTCCCTCTGAATCTGAAGAGGCGAGTGGGCCAGTGCCTATGGTCAGCACACCTCAGTACGCATCAGATGATGACGAGACTCAGTTGCCACTTTCTGGTGCGTACGGTGCTGGCGAGACAACCCCGGAGAAGCAGCTGTTTGAAGAGGGGAGGGAAGATGATGAGGTCCTTGACCCATCATGGCGTGAGGAACAGGAAGGTGGTGGGAGCAGCTCGGAGGAAGAGATTCCCCTACCGGCCAAAACAGGAGGCAGAGGGAGGGGGAAGACTTGGTTGCCTGTACCCTCCACTTCGGCACCCGTTAGGAGCATTCCTCATTCCAAAGGCAAAACGGGCGCTCCCAAGACTTGTAGTGCGTGGTCCTTTTTTGACACAGTTGCAGATGACATTTGCTTTGTCAAATGCAAGCTGTGTCATCAGAAAGTCAAAAGAGGGAGAAATGTCAGCAACCTCAATACCACAAATATGTGGAAACATGTGCGCACCAAGCACGAGTTGGAGTTGCAGAGACACCCTGAAGACGTAGGCCAACGTACAGCACCACCTACCACCTCTTCAGTTCGTGTTGGGGCCTCTTCCTCCAGCTCACACACTGCTGGTTCGGCTTCCTCACAGGATCGCCAAGGAAGAACCTCTGCCACTGTTGTCCGGAGACCCTGTCAGATTCCACCCATAGCAGCACGTTCCCATCCATCACAGCCATCGGTAGCACAGGCATGGGATAAAAGGCGCCCTTACTCGGCAAACCATCCCCGAGCACAGTCTCTGAATGCTGGCATTGCCAAACTTCTGGCAGTTGAAATGCTGTCATTCAGGCTGGTGGACACTGACACCTTCCGGGACTTAATGGCATTGGCAGTCCCCCAATACAACGTGCCCAGCCGCTTTTATTTCAGCAGGCGAGCCGTCCCTGCCCTGCAGAAACATGTTGAGGGCAAAATAAAACATGGCTACTAAACGCCGTTAGTAGCAAGGTCCACCTGACCACCGATGCGTGGACCAGTAACCAAGGACAGGGACGATACCTTTCCCTCACTGCCCACTGGGTCAATGTTGTGGAGCCGGGTACAGATCTGGAGAGTGGCGCTGTACGTGTTCTTCCAACGCCACGGATTGCAGGACTCCAGTCTGTACACATAGACTCCTCCTCCTACTCAAGTTCCTCAGAAACAGCAGAGCAGGAGCCTGTTACGACCGATATGAGCACAGCCGTGGCCAAACGTCAACAGGCCATACTGAAATTAATTTCTTTGGGGAATCGAAGCCACACAGCGCAGGAGCTCTGGAATGCTATCAAGCAGGAGAGCGATGTGTGGTTTGGGCCAGCGAATCTCCAGCCGGGCTTGGTAGTGTGTGACAATGGCCGAAATCTGGTGGCAGCTCTTGGCCTAGGCAACCTCACACACATCCCATGTCTGGCACATGTGCTTAACTTGGTCGTGCAGAGCTTTCTGAGGGACTATCCGGATCTTGATGCACTGTTGCACAAGGTCCGCATAGAGTGCGCTCACTTGCGGCGTTCCAGCACGGCAAGATCGCGCCTCGCTGCTCTGCAGCGACGATTTGGCCTTCCGGAACATCGCATCATATGTGACCTACCCACCCGGTGGAATTCAACGTTACATATGTTGGAGCGGTTGTGTGAGCAGCAGGCAGCAGTCATGGAGTACCAGCTGCATCAGGCGCAAACAAGTCGCACTGTGCGCCGTTCACACTTCAGCACCATTGAGTGGGCCTCTATGAAGGACATCTGCCTCGTTTTGCGTGCCTTCGATGAATCCACGCGGATGGCGAGTGCAGATGATGCACTAGTCAGCATGACTGTCCCCCTTATCTGCCTGCTTCAACAAACACTGCAAGCACTAAGGGATGAGATTTCGGAAGAGATGGAGGATGAGGAGTCCCAAATGCCATCTGCTTCTGGACAGTGTGCGCTACGTGTTTCCTCACAAAGGCCTAGGCAGGGGACACTTTGTGAGGAGGATGAGGAGGAGTCGATGGAGGAGGAAGACATCTCTCCAGAGGAGGGAGGTACACAAACCTCTACTCAGTATGTACAGCGAGGGTGGGGTGATGCAGAGCAGGCCGAGGTCACGCCTCAAACAGGGGACAGCGGTTCTTTGGCAGTTGGGAGTCTGCAGCACATGGTTGATTTCATGCTGCAGTGCCTGAGAAACGACCGCCGCATCGCCCACATTCTCGTCTCGGCTGATTATTGGGTGTACATCCTCCTAGATCCTCGCTACCGGGACAGCGTACAAAGGCTCATACCAACGTTGAACCGGGAGCGTAAACTGCGGGAGTACGAAGAGTCACTGGTGCAGTCCATAATGTTTTCCATTCCACCCGACAGCATTGTTGCTAGTGCTTTACAAAGCAGCTCTGTGCGTCGAGGCAGTGGAGGAAACTGCACAAAGAGGGAGCAGAGGCAGCGCCGCAGCACAAGGCAAGACCACTATGGCCCAAATGTGGCAAAGTTTTGTGTGTCCACCACAATTGTCTACACCATCAGCGACGCCTCGAGTCAGCAGGAGGCAACGCTTCCGTCAGATGGTGTCAGACTACATGTCTTGCCCTGTCACTGTACTCCCAGATGGCTCTTCCCCCTTCAAGTTTTGGGTCTCTAAGCTGGATACATGGCCAGAGCTTAGCCAGTATGCATTGGAGGTGCTGGCTTGCCCTGCTGCCAGTGTATTATCGGAACGCGTCTTTAGTGCCGCAGGTGGTGTACTAACAGACCGTCGCACGCGACTATCTTCCGATAATGTTGACCGGCTGACTTTTCTGAAAATGAACAAGGCCTGGATCTCCAAAGACTTTGCCATTCCTCTTACAGACTAAATTAGTGGTTGGCAACTGTATCCAGGTCTGCTGGTGTGTTCATTTTTCTACCACCTGAACTATAATCCCTGTGCTTCAACACAGCCAGTTGTCGCTCAGATGTGTCGTCTGCACAGAGAAACACATTAGCTCCTGTGTTAGTGGGGTTCAGTAACGCCAGCTGATCCCTGCTGTGTGGACGGCAAAGTCACCAGCTCCATCAACATTCAAACCACTACTGATTTTTAACCGTGCCCAACTTAGGTCTCTGGCTCCACTGTCTCTACTATTTCCCCTGGCCTCCAACCCCGCCATCTACATCTCTGAAGTGGCGTCAGCACAATCTACACTTGTTCCTGTGTTCCTGTGGCTCAGTCCCATCAGTTTATCCCCTGATGTGTGTCCGGCAAGGTCTCCTGCTCTGTCCACATTCCCATAACCAGTAGTGGGAATGAGGACAGAGCTGGCGAACTTGCCGGACAAACATCAGGGGATCAACTGACGGGACTGAGCACCAGTAACACAGGAACAAGTGTAGATTGTGCTGACGCCACTTCAGAGATGTAGCTGGCGGGGTTGGAGGCCAGGGTAAATAGTAGAGACAGTAGAGCCAGAGGCCTAAGTGGAGCATGGTTAGAATCAGTAGTAGTCAACAACCTCCATAAAAACCGCTGCCCATTGGCCTCTGCATGCGGCATGCGTAATCCTGGGCTCCAACAGCGTCAGTTGGTGTTCAGAAGTGTCATCTCCACAGAGCCAAACACATTCGTTCAAGTGTTAGTGGGGTTCAGCACTGCCAGCTGTTCCCCTGCTGTGGAGATGGCAAGTCTCCTGCTGCCTACACCTGCCAAAATCCAGTAGGCCCCAGCCTGCTCCACGCCTGATCCTGGGCTCCAACAGCGTCAGTTGGTGTTCAGAAGTGTCGTCTCCACAGAGCCAAACACATTCATTTAAGTGTTAGTGGGGTTCAGCACTGCCAGCTGTTCCCCTGCTGTGGAGATGGCAAGTCTCCTGCTGCCTACACCTGCCAAAATCCAGTAGGCCCCAGCCTGCTCCACGCCTGATCCTGGGCTCCAACAGCGTCAGTTGGTGTTCAGAAGTGTCATCTCCACAGAGCCAAACACATTCGTTCAAGTGTTAGTGGGGTTCAGCACTGCCAGCTGTTCCCCTGCTGTGGAGATGGCAAGTCTCCTGCTGCCTACACCTGCCAAAATCCAGTAGGCCCCAGCCTGCTCCACACCTGATCCTGGGCTCCAACTCCTGGGCTCCAACAGCGTCAGTTGGTGTTCAGAAGTGTCGTCTCCACAGAGCCAAACACATTCGTTCAAGTGTTAGTGGGGTTCAGCACTGCCAGCTGTTCCCCTGCTGTGGAGATGGCAAGTCTCTTGCTGCCTACACCAGCCAAAATCCAGTAGGACCCAGCCTGCTCCACGCCTGATCCTGGGCTCCAACAGCGTCAGTTGGTGTTCAGAAGTGTCATCTCCACAGAGCCAAACACATTCGTTCAAGTGATAGTGGGGTTCAGCACTGCCAGCTGTTCCCCTGCTGTGGAGATGGCAGTCTCTCCTGCTGTCTCCGCATTCCAAAGACAGTAGGCCTCTGCCTACACCCTCCTATTTCCTGGGCTTCAACACAGCCAGTTGTAGCTCGGAAGTGCCGTCCACATGGAAAGAGACACTTGCTGCCGTGTCTCAGTGGGGTTCAGTAACGCCAGCTGTTCCCCTGCTGTGTGGATGGCAGTCTCTCCTGCTGTCTCCGCATTCCAAAGACAGTAGGCCTCTGCCTACACCCTCCTATTTCCTGGGCTTCAACACAGCCAGTTGTAGCTCGGAAGTGCCATCCACACGGAAAGAGACACTTGCTGCCGTGTCTCAGTGGGGTTCAGTAACGCTAGCTGATCCCCTGCTGTGTGGATGGCAGTCTCTCCTGCTGTCTCCGCATTCCAAAGACAGTAGGCCTCTGCCTACACCCTCCTATTTCCTGGGCTTCAACACAGCCAGTTGTAGCTCGGAAGTGCCGTCCACACGGAAAGAGACACTTGCTCCCGTGTCTCAGTGGGGTTCAGTAACGCTAGCTGATCCCCTGCTGTGTGGATGGCAGTCTCTCCTGCTGTCTCCGCATTCCAAAGACAGTAGGCCTCTGCCTACACCCTCCTATTTCCTGGGCTTCAACACAGCCAGTTGTAGCTCGGAAGTGCCATCCACACGGAAAGAGACACTTGCTCCCGTGTCTCAGTGGGGTTCAGTAACGCTAGCTGATCCCCTGCTGTGTGGATGGCAGTCTCTCCTGCTGTCTCCGCATTCCAAAGACAGTAGGCCTCTGCCTACACCCTCCTATTTCCTGGGCTTCAACACAGCCAGTTGTAGCTCGGAAGTGCCGTCCACACGGAAAGAAACACAGTGTCAGCTGTTCCCCTGCTGTTTTGATGGCAATCTGTCCTGCTGCCTCCCAATTGACAGCACATCAGGCCTCAGCCTGCTAAGTGCTTGTCCCTGGGTTCCAACATCGCCAGTTGCTGCTCATAACTGACTTTGGCACGGGTACTCCCTCCTGCCCAGCTTGGTTCCAGCCCTGCCTGCTGTTTCCGGGAAGTGTCAATGTCAGTTTGCCACCCCAAGTTGCCATGTCGTGTTGCGGTTGGGTTAGCCGAGGCTAGGGTGCCAGCAGTTTAGGTGCTTCCTATGTGGACTGCGGGTTCTGGTAAGAAAGGCTTGTTCCGTAGTGCCAGTAGGACAAGCACCCCCTGTAGGACTGTGTGATTCGGTAACTGCGGCCAGCTTGCGGCATGCCAACTTTGCTTTTCATGGGTAACTTCAGCTGCCCCTCCGGGTTCCAGCACCGTCAGCTGGTTCTCGGCAGAGCCTTTGGCCTAGGTGCCTCCATCTCGGTATCCGAGTTCCGGCAACGTCTGCTGGTCCTTGGTAGTGCTTTGTAGCACAGGTACCTCCTGCTTAGTAACCGGGTTCCAGCACCATCAGCTGGTCCTCGGTTGTGCCATTGGCTCTTATTCCTTCTGCTGCCCCTCCGGGTGCCAGCACTGTCAGCTGGTCCTCGCTATTTCCATTTGCTCTTGCAGCTTATGCTACCCATCCGGGTTCCAGCACCGTCAGCTGGTTCTCGGCAGAGCCTTTGGCCTAGGTGCCTCCATATCGGTATCCGAGTTCCGGCAACGTCTGCTGGTCCTTGGTAGTGCTTTGTAGCACAGGTACCTCCTGCTTAGTAACCGTGTTCCAGCACCGTCAGCTGGTCCTCGGTTGTGCCATTGGCTCTTATTCCTTCTGCTGCCCCTCCGGGTGCCAGCACTGTCAGCTGGTCCTCGCTATTTCCATTTGCTCTTGCAGCTTATGCTACCCATCCGGGTTCCAGCACCGTCAGCTGGTTCTCGGCAAAGCCTTTGGCCTAGGTGCCTCCATCTCGGTATCCGAGTTCCGGCAACGTCTGCTGGTCCTTGGTAGTGCTTTGTAGCACAGGTACCTCCTGCTTAGTAACCGGGTTCCAGCACCGTCAGCTGGTCCTCGGTAGTGCCATTGGCTCTTGTTCCTTCTGCTGCCCCTCCGGGTGCCAGTACCGTCAGCTGGTTCAAGAGGACAAAGAACAGGAAGACAACCACCAAGATGCAGAACAACAAGAGAGAGAAGACAAAGAAGCATAAAAAAACAAAGCAGAAGAACATTAAGCATAAGACTAATACTCTGAGCAAATGATATTATCTTATTTATAAGTAGAAGAAGACTAAGCAGTGTATGGGGGTGAGTCCGTTCCTCCTCGTGGTGCCCCTGGAAAAGGCCTGCTGCTGCAGGCCAAACTGAACGCGGACAAATCCTGTTGTAAATCTTTTGTGACAGGCAGAACGGAAGGTGTAAACTTCTAACTTTTCTAGATAACAACTACAGGAATGCCTGACACAAATAAGAATATGATGAAGAAGAATAGGAAGAAGATGAAGAAGTTGAATATGTAGAATAATAATTGTTGAATAAGAAGAATATGAAGAATGTAAGAAAAGGAAGAAGAAGAAGAATGTAAAAAAAGGAAGTAGAAGAATTTAAAAAAAGGAAGAAGAAGAAGAATGTAAAAAAAGGAATAAGAAGAAGAATGTAAAAAAAGGAAGTAGAAGAATGTAAAAAAAGGAAGAAGAAGAAGAAGAAGAAGAATGTAAAAAAAGGAATAAGAAGAAGAAGAAGAAGAAGGTAAAAAAAGGAAGAAGAATAAGAAAGAAGAAGAAAGAAGAAAGAAGAAGAAGACATACATGTCTGGAAAAATATAAATGAGGCTAACATAGTCAATATCTTTGTAACTCCTAACGTCTTTAAAAAAAAAGTTTAATTCCTGCTATTCCATTTGATTGGGCTAAACCTCTATGGCTTTAATGTCTCCTCCACCTCCCACAATACATTCTACATTATTCTTAGTTGTTTTTCTTCATGTAGAATTAACCTACAAGGAAAGAAAGGGTTTTTTTTAATTCCGATATTTTGGCCCCATTGACCTGCATTGGTTCCCGGTATCGGAATCGGCGATACCGATACTTTTTTTTAAGATCGGCCGATCCATTCCGATCCGATATTTTCAAGTATCGGCTGGTATCGCTCAACTCTACTGAAGACTACAGATTCCATAAGAGAGAGATAGAACAGAACGGAACGAAGGAGAATAGAAGGACGGTGGGAAGCAGGTTGAGAAAGAGAGAGAACCCTTCCAGTCCAGAGAGCGCAAAGGCCGGGGCCCGGTCCCCGAGGTTGATTGGAACTTTATGTCCGGCAACAGACACCGGAGGAGTAGTGAGCCGCTAACGCCTTGCTCCCATCATAGACTTGGGACACAACAGCAACTGAATAGAGAGCCGGGACGTAGTGAGGAGTCCCCGAGCAGGCTACAGCTGTCTGTCATACAAGTAAAGACTAGGAACACCTAGAGAGTGGCATTCCAGGGTAACTAAGTACTGGAGTGCTTCGCACCTAAAGGCGCATTGGAGGAGTCGTTCAGTAAGGTACATGTTGGCGGAGTGTGGAAGGGAGAATCCTATCCTGACTGGAGGTTGGCTGGAGCCCTGACCTGGAGAACACAGTACGGAGGCAGGCAGTTGTGTGAACTGCAAACAGTGAGTAAAGCTTTGGAACCGCATACTCTGTTGTCCTCCAGTTATTCCAGCACCACAACACCTGGGCACCAGCCTCCATACCATTCTGCGCCTCTCCTCATCCATTGCACCTACACTGCCCTGGGACTACAGCTCCACCTGTGGGGAGCAATACCATCTCTGCTGCACCACACCATCAGTCCCAGCGGATCTGTATGCAGCGTTGGCTTACCATCTTACTTGCCAAACACCACGGGTGGCGTCACGATCTACCTAATAAACTTTACCATTAACATCACCGCCATTGATATTGGGCGCCCAGGGCCACGGACCGGGTCACCGCTGCTGTGACACATTCCCGCCTTGACACCGGCCCGGTACCGAGTACCCCGCTGCCCTGGGTGAAGCCCGCGGGGGCGACCCAGTTTTCTGTTAATTGTTCTAATTTACTGGGATAATGACTTTTGGGTTTTTATCGTCTGTAAGCCATAATCATCAACATTAACAGAAATAAACACTTGAAATAGATCACTCTGTAATGACTCTAAATAATATGAGTTTCACTTTTTGTATTGAAGAACTGAAATAAATTAACTTTTTGATGCTATTCTAGTTTTGTGAGAAGCACCTGTACAATACGCAGACATGCACAGACACACAGACCTGCACACAGATGCAGACCTATACACATACTGTACAATAAACTGCCAAGCCCATACATATGACATGCACACATTCGGTATGCAGACATGTACAGTGGGGGAAATAATTATTTGATCCCTTGCTGATTTTGTAAGTCTGCCCACTGACAAAGACATGAACAGTCTATAATTTTAAGGGTAGGTTAGTTTTAACATTGAGAGATAGAATATTAAAAAAAATAAAGAAAATCACAAAGTATGAAGTATATACATTTATTTGCATTTTGCAGTGAGACATAAGTATTTGATCCCTCTGGCAAAACAAGACTTAATACTTTGTGGCAAAACCCTTGTTGGCAAGCACAGCAGTCAGACGTTTTTTGTAGTTGATGATGAGTTTTGCGCACATGTCAGGAGGAATTTTGGTCCACTCCTCTTTGCAGATCATCTGTAAATCGTTAAGATTTTGAGGCTGTCGTTTGGCAACTCAGAGCTTCAACTCCCTCCAAAAGTTTCTATGGGATTAAGGTCTGGAAACTGGCTAGGCCACTCCTTAATGTGCTTCTTTTTGAGCCACTCCTTTGTTGCCTTAGCTGTATGTTTTGAGTCATTGTCTTGTCAGAAGACTCAGCCATGACCCATTTGTATGTCCTGGTGGAGGGAAGGAGGTTGTCACTCAGGATTTTATGCTACATGGCTCCATCCATTCTCCCATTGATGAAGTTAAGTAGTCCTGTGCCCATAGCAGAGAAAAACACACCCGAAACAAAATGCTTCCACCTCCATGCTTGACAGTGGGGACAGTGTTCTTTGGGTCATAGGCAGCATTTCTCTTCCTCCAAACATGGTGAGTTAATGCTAAAGAGCTCAATTTTTGTCTCATCTGACCACAGCATCTTCACACAATCACTCACAGAATCATCCAGTCCAGATGTTCATTGGCAAACTTCAGTCGGGCCTGCTCATGTGTCTTCTTGAGCAGGGGGACCTTGTGGGCACTGCTGGATTTTAAACCTTTATGGCGTAATGTGTTACCAATGGTTTTCTTGGTGACTGTGGTCCCAGCTGCCTTGAGATCATTAACAAGCTCCCCCCGTTTAGTTTTATGCTGATCTCTCACCTTCCTCATGATCAAAGGTACCCCACAAGGTGAGATTTGCATGGTGCCCCAGATCAATGTCGATTGACAATCATTTTGTATTTCTTCCATTTTCTTACTATTGCACTTACAGTTGTCTCCTTCTCACCCAGCGCCTTACGTATGGTTTTGTAGCCCACAGTGCCGGTTTTAGGCAAAGTGCGACCCTAGGCAAAGTTTAAAATGGGGCCCCAAATGCTAACATATTGCACATCACAGCATTTCTGTTGTAGTTCCATATGCTGAGTTCAGGCCACTAAATGAGTGTGATCGACAATACTGAAGTCGTTCAACACTTGTTTCCCAGCCTCTTTCCACCGTCTGAGAAAGAATAATGGGGAGAGAACTATCACTAATGGATCACTAATAGATCACCATACAGTATCATGTTATCAGCAGCACATCTACAGTTTACACCGGCGATGTGCTGCTGAGAACAATGATTTTTCTTCCGGCATAAACAATCCAATCACTCGATGAATATGCAGCATTTTGATTGTTTTGTATAATACACCCCATAGGCCTCCACATAGTATAATGTGCACCACAGTCCTCCATATTGTAAAATGCACACCCCATAGTCATCCATATAGTATAATACACTCTCCATAGTCCTCCATATAGTATAATACGCTCCCTATAGTCCTCCATATATTAAAATACACTCCTCAGTCCTCCATATAGTATAATACACTCCTCATAGTCCTTCATATAGTATAACACACTCTCTATAGTCCTCCATATAGTATCATACACTCCTCATAGTCCTCCATATATTAAAATAGACTGCTCAGTCCTCCAAATAGTTTATTACACTCCTCATAGTGCTCCATATAGTATAATGCACCGCCATAGTCATCCATGTAGTACAATTCACTTCCCATAGTATAATGCACCCCATAGTTCTCCATACCGAAGAAGGTTGATGCATCTAGGTTCCTGGCAAAATTTCCCGGTCTGGAACATAAATGGTCTGGAAGCTAGAAGAACAAGAGCAGATACTGTCTTGGATGGCTGATAAGGTCTCAACGAAATGTTCTAGCAGCACCCAATCATCCATGACAAAACAGTCTACTGTCCATACAGAGAACGCTGGGTCATCCTATTCTCAACCTGTTCCTAGTTCATCACCCTGTCAGGAGTCAGAGGAAACATTTGACCCCAACCTTGGTCACTTGGAGGATCTGTTTGATCCATTTCCTTTTGTTGCCTCTGGCCTCTCACCGCTCAACATTGAAGAGAAACATGAGGAGGTATCGTCTGTTGATGATGGCCAAATATTTGAAACCCCACGGCCAGAAGAAAGCCACTTTCAACCACATGATATACTGGGTGAAGAGGTGGAGGCTGATGGTGATGACACACAGTTGCCATCTGGCCAGTCGCCAATATCAACAAGGAAGGAGGATGACATGGACGACGAGGTGGTCGATGATGAGACCACCAATCCGATCTGGACCGTTGGCATGCATAGCCAGCACAGCAGCACAGAGGAAGAAGGTGGATACATAGCACCAACAAAGGCACCAAGGGCTACCGGTTTGAGCAGAGTGCGAAGTGTATCAACTGTTGCCTAGAGCAATCCCTCTGTGCCCCAAGTCAAGGCAAGGGTGCGTTCAGCCGCTGTCTGGAAATTTTTTCCGATAGTCCTTCTGAACCAAATGTTGTCATCTGCAGCATCTGCCATACAAAGCTGAGCAGAGGCCAGGGCAAAGGCAACCAAAGCACCACCAGTATGGGGAAACACATGGCAGCCAAGCACCCTAGTCGGTGGGCTGAACAACAGGTTACCAAATCAGTGTCTGCGACTGCGGGTCAAACCACTGCCACGTAGCCTGTGATACGTCCTTTCCAATCTGCTGGGCAGGAAGCAGGTGATCATCATACCTCTTGCTCATTAGCTGCGGTTGCACAGACACAGGCCACAGCAAGCTCATACACTTGTTTGTCCCAGGAAAGCATCCAATTGTCCGTGACCCAGATGTATGAAAGGAGGCGTAAATACCAAACCACGCACCCACAAGCACAAATACTGAAAGCGCACATTGCAAAGTTGCTAGCTGTGGAGATGTTTCAGTTTAGGCTTGTGGGGACCCAGTCTTTCCATGATCTTTTGGCTGTGGCTGGCCCACGATACTCGGTTCCCAACCGGCACTATTTTTCCCGCTGTGCAGTCCCCGTGTTACACCAGCATGTCTTAAACAATCTAAAGTGTGCTCTCAACAACGCCGTAACTGGGAAGGTCCACCTTACTACAGACACGTGGACAAGTACTTGTGGCCAGGGACAATACATCTCTGTCACGGCACACTGGCTCAACCTGGTGGAGGGTGGGACAAAGTCTCAAACTGGACCATCACATATCCTACCCACGCCACGAATAGCGAGCCCAACCTCAATCAGGGTTTCCGCCTCATCATATACGTCCAGTCTCCCCTCTTCCTCCTCCACCTCGTCATCCTATGCTGAATTACCCTCCACATCACTCCCAAGTTCCACATCACTCCCAAGTTGGGAGCTGTGCAGCAGCGCATTGGCAAAGCGGCAATGCGCTCTGCTGAAGCTGATCTGCTTAGGTGAAACACCATACACTGCAGCAGAGCTGTGGCAAGGACTAAAACAACAGACCAATCAGTGGCTCTCCCCACTGCAACTCCAACCTGGTCTGGTTGTCTGCGACAATGGGCATAACCTGGTGGCGGCTGTAAAGCTCGGGAAGCTGGTACACGTGCCATGCATGGCTCACGTGCTGAACCTAGTGATGCAGAAATTTATAAAAACATACCCTGGCTACCCACTTGAGAAGGTGCGCCGTATTTGCGTCCATTTCCGCCATTCCTCAACCGCTGTTGCCGGTCTTGCAGCGCTTCAAAATCAATTTAATTTGCCAAACCACAGACTCATTTTCAACCTGTCAACACGGTGGAAATCAACATATCATATGTTGGCAAGGGTAAGTGAGCAGCAGAGGGCACTTGCTGAATACCAGCTTAAACATGCCCGTCAACAGTGGATGCTCATTAGATGCAATTTATACAAATGAGCAATTTGGGTCAATTTACCCACTGATCATTTAACTATACCTCTTGAAGGTGCACCCCAGTCTACACGGCTGGTTTCTATCCCAACATATTGCAGTGTGTTCACACTGAGCAGTCGGTACTTGATGAAGGTTCACTTTGGGACTGAAACGTTGTTGGTTTTGGACTGCATTAAAATTTTCATAATCATCAAAAGTTGAGTGGCAAGTTTTCTCTTGATACTGTCTGGCCTGAGTCTGACCCATTCAGCGTCTCACAGGAACTAAGGTCTTTCAGCCTCGTACGGCCCATCAAACTGCCACTTGCTGACATTCTTCGGCCACCTGCCATGCTACTACTTGGAGGAACCCGTCGGGTCCTTACATCTCGGGTTGAAGGCGGCCGCCACCTGGTGTTCCGTACCTCTTTATTGATCCGCCAACGGTTCAGCCTCAACTGCTCAATCTCTTGCAGGTACCCCACTCGATACTCCAAGAGCATCTGAAAGTTTCTCAGGCTTTCCACCGAGACAACCACCATGATGGGAATCCTACCCTCTTCAATGGATACCTGGTCTTCATCATCAGGAGGGATCCTCACCCTCACCACACCGGAGATATTCACAAGGTCTTGCATTACCTTCCCGAATCTTCCAGTGATTCTCCCAATCAGACCTTTGGGTACCGGAACTACATCTTTCTGCAAACCCAGCCAATCCATAGCCTCCCTTGCTAACTCTAGGTATCGAGTAGCTTTCACATTACTCCACCTGACCAACTGTTTGGCGTGAAGACATTGCAGATGCATGTTTTTCAGGACAGCTACCCGCTTTGCTGTGTCTTCCCTGGCTGATACTATCACCAACTGCCGAGTCTCAGGTCTCTAGTGCACCTTACACGCCTTGACCGCCTCTTTAAAAGCCTCATGCACACCTTCCTCAGCACAGGCTTCTTGTATGTCCTCGGGCACGTCAATCACAGACTTGCTCTCTTCCTGGCCAGGAGGCTCTGGCTTTGCCATGGACACTTCCCTCACTACAGTTGACCCGACCGGGTGACTGTCTTCTTCAGTTCTTAGCTCCCCAACTTCACGAGATCTCTGTTGTGAGTTCATTCTCCCCTTCACCTTTGATGTCTGATGAACTCCTTCTGCTGGTGAAGAGAGGTAGTGAAATTGATTGGGATGGGAAGAACCTGTCATCTGAACAGGCGGAGTGTGATTGGACATCTGGAGTTTCTGGGTGGATATAAGGCAGCCGACGCCCTGCAGGGCTGCTGGTGATCCTTTCTGCTCTGAGCTCTTGCATCCAGCTTAGTTCCTGTCTACTAAAAGCTAAGTTTTTTCCCTGCTATTATTCCATGAGATTTTGTCTGGTTTCCTTAGTGTTTGTATTCCGCCAGTCCTGGTTGAGACTGGCTGAATTCCATTTTTGTCTCTGATCAGTTGATCTCTTTGCTCTGTTTTCAGAATATACCCGAGTGCTGATATAGTGATTTTGAAGTCTAGCGACTTCAGGGCCTTTTTCCCTATCAGACGGTTGGGACATTTTTGGTAGGGTTTTTTGCGGATTGCAGCCAGCATCTTTTCTGTCCTGTCCTATCTAGTTAGTTGGGCCCCTTCGCTTGCTCAGCCTATCTTTCTGTCTGTGTTTATGTTTTCATCTGTTTTTCACCGACAATACATGTTGGGGGCTGTCTATTGCTTTGGGGTCTGCTCTGGGGCAGTTTAGATTTCCCCTTTCCTTCTTTAGGCTTATGTAGTTCTCCGGCTGTGACGAGGGGTCTAGGGCACCGTAGGAACCCCCCACGGCTACTGTTAGTTGTGGTGCATAGGATCAGGGGTCTGCAATCCGATAGCTACCAACCTCTCCGGTTTTCTGGACTTAGCTTGTATTTTTGTTTTCTCCTCCTCCGGTGACTCATTCATAGCAGAATCACCAGCCATACTGCAGATTCTAGGGTGCTCAATAGCAGGAAAGAATTGTAAAAAAAAAAAAAAAAAAAAAAAGTGTCAGAATTTTTTTTTTTTTTTTTTGTGTATATTTTTTCCTCTATTTCTCTGAGGCCGTAGGGGGAATTTTTTCTCAATGGAGATTAAGCAATTGTCTGATCGTGTGGAGCAGCTTACTGCTGAAGTGCGGGGAATTTCCGCCTATCTTGCTCATTCGCATGCTGCTGAACCAAAGATCCCTACTCCTGATGTGTTTTTTGGGGATCGGTCTAAATTTCTGAATTTTAAGAATAATTGTAAATTATGTTTTGCCTTGAAGCCTAACTCATCGGGGACCTCCACGCAGCAGGTTAAAATTGTCATCTCTTTGCTGCGCGGCGATCCCCAGGATTGGGCGTTTTCTTTGAAACCTGATGATCCTATTCTGACTGATGTGAATGCATTTTTTCAGGCCTTGGGGTTGTTGTATGATGAACCTAATGCTTTTGATCAGGCTGAAAAGGCCCTGTTGGCATTGAGCCAGGGTCAGGATTCTGCAGAGTTGTACTGTCAAAGATTCCAAAAGTGGGCGGTCCTTACTACCTGGAATGATGGTGCCTTGGCAGCTCTCTTTTGGAAGGGTTTGTCAGAAACCATAAAAGATACTATGGTGGGATTTCCTGTTCCCTCTGGTCTTGACGATTCTATGTCATTAGCCAATCAGGTTGATCGGCGTTTGCGTGAACGCAAAACTGCATGAGAGGTGTTGCCACCTGTTGAACAAATGTCTGAACCTATGCAATGTGATAGAGTTTTGTCTAGGGCGCAACGTCAGGAGTTCAGAAGGCGTAATAAGCTGTGTTTTTTCTGTGGAGATGCCTCTCATATTATTTCTGTCTGCCCTAAACGAGAGAAACATTTTGTACACACATTTGCTGTGGGTGGTGTTTAACCTAAGTTTCTTCTGGCAATTACTCAGATCTGCTCCCTGTCCACATTTTCCGCTAAGGCTTTTGTGGATTCGGGAGCAGCTCTGAACCTGATGGACTTGGATTTTGCTAAATGTTGTGGGTTTCCTATGACACCTCTGCGGACGCCTATCCCTTTGAGGGGTATTGATGCTACTCCTTTGGCGAAGAATAAACCTCAGTTTTGGACCCAGGTGGTAATGCGGGTCGCCCCAGACCAGCAAGAAAATTGCAGATTTTTGGTGTTGCATAATTTGCATGATACCATCGTTCTGGGGTTTCCCTGGTTGCAAATCCATAATCCAGTTTTGGATTGGAAATCTGTGTCTGTGGTGAGTTGGGGTTGCCGGTGTGTCCTTAGTGACGCTCCTATTTTCTCCACCTCTCCCCAGTCGCATGATGTTTCTGACTATTTGGCTGATTTTTATGATGGATTTAGTGAGAATGAGTCTGTGTCTTTGCCTCCTCATAGGAGTTATGACTGTGCAATTGAGCTGAGCCCTGGGTGTAAATTTCCCAAGGGTCGACTTTTCAATTTATCTGTACCCGAGCACGAGGCTATGCGATCCTATATTATGGAGTCGTTGGAGAAGGGTCATATTAGACCATCCTCTTCACCTTTAGGTGCTGTTTTTTTTTTTGTGGCCAAGAACGATGGTTCATTAAGGACTTGTATTGACTATCGTTCCCTCAACAAAATTACTGTTAAATATCAGTATCCGTTACCCCTGATTTCTGATCTATTCTCCAGAGTTAAAGGTGCTTGCTGGTTTACCAAGCTTGACCTCAGGGGGGGGCGTATAATCTTATTCGCAATAAGCAGGGGGATGAATGGAAGACGGCGTTTAATTCTCCGGAGGGACATTTTGAGTACCTGGTGATGCCTTTTGGGCTCACTAATGCCCCTTCTGTCTTCCAGTGCTTCATGAATGATATTTTCCGAGACTTTGTGGATACATTTTTGATCATCTATCTGGATGATATTTTGATCTTTTCCAAGGATTGGGACTCTCATGTGGAACATGTTCGGACTGTGTTCCGAATATTGAGGGAGAACTCCCTGTATGTCAAGGGATCGAAATGCCTTTTTGGTGTACAGAGGATTTCATTTTTGGGATTTATTTTGTCTCCGTCAACTATTGAAATGGACCCGGCCAAGGTACAGGCCATTTATGATTGGATCCAGCCCACTTCTTTGAAGGCCCTCCAGAAGTTTTTGGGTTTTGCTAATTTTTATCGTAAATTTATAGCTAATTTTTCTGGTATTGCCAAACCATTGACTGATTTGACTAAGAAGGGGGCTGATGTGCTGAATTGGTCTCCGGAGGCTGTTTCTTCTTTTCAGGAGCTGAAGCAAAGGTTCACTTCTGCTCTGGTTTTGCGGCAACCTGATGTCTCACTCCCGTTTCAGGTAGAGATGGACGCTTCTGAGATTGGTGCAGGAGCTGTTTTGTCCCAAAAAGATCCTGTAACATCTAAAATGAATCCCTATGCTTTCTTTTCCCGAAAGTTCTCCCCATCCGAACGTAACTATGATATGGGGAATCGGGAACTGTTAGCCATGAAGTGGGCATTTGAGGAGTGGAGACATTGGTTGGAGGGAGATAAACATCAAGTCGTGGTCCTTACTGACCACAAGAATTTGATTGACCTGGAGTCGGCCAAACGCTTGAATCCTAGACAGGCTAGGTGGGCCTTGTTTTTCACACGCTTTGATTTTGTGGTCTCTTTTCTTCTGGGCACTAAGAATGTCAAGGCAGACGCCCTCTCTAGGAGTTTCTTTGCTGATTCTCCTATTGTGACCAAGCCTGCTACCATCTTAGGTGAGGGGGTAGTTCTTTCTGCCATCTCGCCCGATTTGAGACGTGTTCTGGAAGAGTTTCAGGAGGACAAACCTGAGCGTTGTCCCATTGGAAAATTGTATGTTCCTGACCAGTGGAGGAAGAGAGTGATGTCTGAAGTTCATTGCTCCGTATTGGCTGGTCATCCAGGTATTTTTGGTACTAGAGATTTGGTGAGTCTGTCTTTTTGGTGGCCCGCCTTGTCTCGTGATGTCAGGAATTTTGTGCAGTCCTGTGCGACTTGCTCCCGGTCTAAACCTTGTCCTCGCTCTAGTGGGTTGTTGATGCCTTTGCCGGTGCCCAGGAGGCCATGGACCCATATTTCAATGGATTTTATCTCGGATATGCCTGTCTCTCAGAGAATGACTGTTATTTGGGTGATTTGTGATAGATTCTCTAAGATGGTCCATCTTGTACCACTCCCTAAGCTGCCATCTTCCTCAGAGTTGGTGCCCTTGTTTTTGCAACAGGTGGTTCGCTTGCACGGGATTCCTGAGAACATTGTATCTGACAGAGGAGTTCAGTTTGTTTCTAGATTTTGGAGGACTTTCTGTTCCAAGCTGGGAATTCAGTTGTCCTTCTCCTCTGCGTTTCACCCTCAGACCAATGGGCAGACGGAGAGAACAAACCAGACTTTGGAGTCATATTTGAGATGTTTTATTTCTGCTGATCAGGATGATTGGGTTTCATTTTTGCCCTTGGCCGAGTTTGCTTTAAATAATAGAGCTAGTTCTGCCACTTTGATGTCACCTTTTTTTTGTAACTTTGGGTTTCATCCTCGATTCTCTTCAGGGCAGGTGGAGTCTTCTGCCTGCCCAGGTGTTGACACTGTGGTGGAGAGAATGCACCAGATTTGGGACCAAGTGGTGGATAAGTTGTCTCTCTCCCAGGAAAAGGCCCAGCGATTTTCCAACCGGCATAGGACCATTGGTCCCCGGTTTAAGGTGGGTGATATGGTTTGGTTGTCATCAAAGAATATCTCTATGAAGGTGGCTTCTCCAAAGTTTAAACCTAGATTTATTGGACCTTACAAGATTTTGGAGATTCTTAATCCGGTCTCTTTTCGATTGGCTCTTCCTGTTACATTCAAGATCCATAACGTGTTTCATAAGTCTCTGTTAAAGAGGTTTGTTGAGCCAGTAGTTCCTGTGGTGGCACCTCCTGACCCTGTATTGGTTGAAGGTAATGTGGAATATGAGGTTGAGAAGATACTGGACTCTCGTCTGGCTAGACGGAAACTCCAGTATTTGGCTAAATGGAAGGGTTATGGCCAGGAGGATAATTCTTGGGTCCCTGCATCCGATATTCATGCCGAAAGATTGGTTCGTGCTTTTCATCGGGCCCATCCTGATCGCCCTGGTGACGTGGATGAGGGTTCAGTGACCCCTCCTCAAGGGGGAGGTACTGTTGTGAGTTCATTCTCCCCTTCACCTCTGATGTCTGATGAACTCCCTCTGCTGGTGAAGAGAGGTAGTGAAATTGATTGGGATGGGAAGAACCTGTCATCTGAACAGGCGGAGTGTGATTGGACATCTGGAGTTTCTGGGTGGATATCAGGCAGCCGACGTCCTGCAGGGCTGCTGGTGATCCTTTCTGCTCTGAGCTCTTGCATCCAGCTTAGTTCCTGTCTACTAAAAGCTAAGTTTTTTCCCTGCTATTATTCCATGAGATTTTGTCTGGTTTCCTTAGTGTTTGCATTCAGCCAGTCCTGGTTGGGACTGGCTGAATTCCATTTTTGTCTCTGATCAGTTGATCTCTTTGCTCTGTTTTCAGAATATACCTGAGTGCTGATATAGTGATTTTGAAGTCTTGCGACTTCAGGGCCCTTTTCCCTATCAGACGGTTGGGACATTTTTGGTAGGGTTTTTTGCGGATTGCAGCCAGCATCTTTTCTGTCCTGTCCTATCTAGTTAGTTGGGCCCCATCGTTTGCTCAGCCTATCTTTCTGTCTGTGTTTGTATTTTCATCTGTTTTTCACCGACAATACATGTTGGGGGCTGTCTATTGCTTTGGGGTCTGCTCTTGAGCAGTTTAGATTTCCCCTTTCCTTCTTTAGGCTTATGTAGTTCTCCGGCTGTGACGAGGGGTCTAGGGCACCGTAGGAACCCCCCACGGCTACTGTTAGTTGTGGTGCATAGGATCAGGGGTCTGCAATCCGATAGCTACCAACCTCTCCGGTTTTCTGGACTTAGCTTGTATTTTTGTTTTCTCCTCCTCCGGTGACTCATTCATAACAGATCTCATCTCTTCACGACCATCTGTCAAGACGGGAACCGGCAGCTCCGTCCTACCACCAGTTGGACCCGGCCGCTGTACATCTTCCTCCCGCTTCTTCTCCCGCAGAAGACCTCTTACAGTTTCTGTTAGTACTCCTACTTCTTCTCTGAGGGACTTATTCAGACCTTGCCACGATGCCAGGTGACCTTTGAGCTCGGAGACTTCTTTCTCTAGCTCTTCTAGTCTGTGCTCCTTTTCTCTCTCAGAGTCACAGTCACCCCTAGAGTCTGAGTCACGCCAATCATCCAGGAGAACCCTCCAGTTACCCTCTGGCCGTGTGTCCACTCCAGTCGTCTCATCTCCCAGCCAACCATCCATCATGTCACGAGACGTCAGGTCCGTAAGTTGGGCAGATGTACCCCGTCTTCTGGTCACTTCTACAACTGACCTGTCCACCTTAGCAGGCGTCACCGTCACAATGTCTGCTAACCCAACAGTAGGAACGTATCCATCCTCCTGCCATATATCATCAAACAAGACAAAGTCCCAGCCCCTCTCAAAGGGATGCACTAAGTTTGGTGGCATACTACCACCTTGGCACTCAACCCCCTTTGTCATTTCCATCATGACTCTGTCCACCGTATAGTTCACAATGACCCCATGGTCGCAGCGAACTCTGACGTTTTTCTCAGTCAGAGATAAAACGAACGGAGTTCCTGTCAGAGTCACCTGACTCTTTGAGTCCAGCCTACCAGAGACTCCTTCCCGGTGCAGCATCACGGTACACACTTGTGGCCCGTTGTTATCTGGAAAATACATGCCGCACTCCTCAAAAGATATTCACACACACTGCGGTTTCCCAGACATGTCCACTGAGGTACCCAGTGCTGCCCCTTTTGATAACTCGGCCCCTTTCTGGACCACCCCGATTTGGGTCACCGCCCCCTTTTGATATTTCCCCATGTCCATTCTACAGGTCTTCTTAGACCACAGTTCACACAACACAGTTTATGTCTCTTTTATGATACCACACAAGTCCTTGCTGGCACCACCACAGCTCCTGCTGTCACCGATCTCCGACACCACCGGCTGCCGTTCACACAGCTGCTGGTGTCACCTTCGTAACCCCGCCGAGTTAAGGAAAGCCGCTTGTCCCCTTCGTAACCCCGCCGAGTTACAGCAAGCTGCTTGTCACCTTCGTAACCCCGCTGAGTTACAGCAAGCCGCTTGTCACCTTCTTGACCCCCACTGAGCCACTGCAGGCTGACTTGAAAGGGAAAAGAAAAAAAACATACATGCAACACAAAACTCACGTGTCCTGTCTGTGTGCTCTTCAGGACATCCATCTCCTCTCCTGAGACCGTCAAACACACAGGGCGCACAGAGTGCTATTCAGGGAGCCGACCCTCCTCCCAGGGTTTCCCAACACACCGGCCTCACCAGGTCCAGGGGCTCGGCGGCTGCTATTCAGGACATCCGTCTCTGCCTGAGACTGTCCAACACTTACGCCTCACCAGGTCCAAGGTCATACCACGTGCTCCAGGGATCCGATTCTTCTCTCATAACCTCCCAACACTGACCCTCCAGGACCTTGCTCACTGAACGCTCCAGGTACACAGTCTTTCTCACTGACCCAGGTCAGTACAACACGAACACCTGTCCATTACCTGTATCGGCCACACAGGTCCTCGGGTACCTCATATCCACAGAGGCACCCTATCACAATCCACAGTCTCTTTCTCTGACCCCGGTCAGCATATCCCACGGTATTCACGACCGTCACCTGCTGGCCGTGCAGGTTCTCGGACCCTTCTACCGCAGAAGTGTCCTATAAGTCTCTTCCACTGACTCCGGTCAGCATATCACACGGCTTTCAAGACCTTCAGCCCTCCTGGCTCAGTGTTGCCAGCACTGTAACATGTGCTTTTGGAAACCGTTGCCTGTTATGAAGTGAGTCACCGTAGGAGGCAAAAACAGAAATACTAGCTAAGTCCAGAAAACCAGAGAAGTTGGCAGCTATCGGATTGCAGACCCCTGAACCTATCAACAACAACTAGCAGTAGCCGTGGGGGGTTCCTACAGTGCCCTAGACCCCTCGATCACAGCCGGAGAACTACATAGCCTAAAGACAGAAAAGGAAATCTAAACTGCCCCAGAGCAGACCCCAAAGCAATAGGCAGCCCCCAACATATAATGACGGTGAAGCAAGATGAAAAAACACTCACACAGATAGAAAGATAGGCTGAGCAAATGATGGGGCCCAAGCTAACTAGATAGGACAGGATAGAAAAAGCTGCTGTCTGTAATCCGCCAAAACCCTATCAAAACAAGAGCCAACAGCTGATAGGGAAAAAAAGCCCTGAAGACGCTAGGCTTCAAAAAGACTATATCAGTACTCAGGTATTTTCTGAAGACAGAGCAAAAAGGAATTCAGATCACCCCAGCAGGGAATGGCAGAAATCAAGGAAAACAATGCAAAACAAAACCACCTTGAGATACATTATGATCATTCTGCATCCTACACCTATCAGGACACTGGAAATGCTTATACACCTGTCCTGGGACACCCACACAGCGCCCCCTAGCGGACACAGTGGTCACTACACCACACACTGTATACTTCCTGTAATTTGTGTTAGCTGTGTGATCATCTGCCCAATACTTACCTATGTCGTTTGTATTCTTTATAGTTTTACCAAATGTTTTATACTCTTCACCAATAAACAAGTTAGACTACAGAAAACAGTCTGCTTATTTTGGAAGATAGAAGGTGGTTTATCCTGTATGGTGGATTGCACACCATGTCAGCGTGTATGAAGGCAGAACAGTAAAACAGATGCTAGACGCCTGTGATAGTAAATACGACTTAAGGAGCCGCTTGTACCCACGCCGCACTGCCTGCGGATACTGCAGCGACCGCCATACAGTCACAAGTACAGAGAGTGCAGCCCGCCAACAAGTGCTACATCTTTCCCGCCACACTGAAGCCCGCCAAGCATAGACTCAGTTTCCTGCCAGTATATTCAGCAGTACGCAGCTGAGCTCACAATGTCTCGACACAGCACATCCTCACTCAAAACGAGGTCACGAGCAAGTTCTGGCAGGTCATCAATAGCAGAGCTCGCTGCTGTCGCTCGTGCCGAGGCTGAGGCAGCCAAGGCAAGATCCTCCTTTGCTGAACGAGAGATGCATCTAAAGCTGAGACAAGCAGATCAAGATATGGAAACTGCACGTCTGCAAACCAAAACCGCATGTCTGCAAGCAGAGAGAGAGGCTGAAACCGCACATCTGCAAGCAGAAACCGCACGTCTGCAAGCAGAGAGAGAGGCCGAAACCGCATGCCTGCATGCAAAACTAGAAAGACTTGCTGCAGATATAGAGACAGTAGCTGCAATAGCTAAGGCTGAGTGTTTGGAAGCTATGAAGAATCCTGATTCTGAGAGACGCAGCAGCATTCTCGAACCAGATCTAGAGCAGCAAGATCCAGCGCAGCGCATAGCAGAATACGTCCGTCAACATTCCAGCGTGGATGACAGCCCTGACGCATCATGTCGATCAGCCCATGACAATTACCAGCGATCCAAATCCGAACCTCACTACCATAGGCGAGGAGACGTCCAGCACAGAGATGTCATTCCACTGAGAAGGTACAGCTCCCATCCTGCCTTAAAGAGACACCTTCTTCACCGACAAGGTACCGCACAGACTATCCAGAGTCAGAAGCATCTTACAGGTATGGTAATACACCACACACTTGACATGACTATAATACACTGGCTTGTGCCAGCACTGACCGAACCACCATGGATTTTGTAAAGTTCATGTCAGGAACACCGCACTGAACTTGCTCACTGAGCCAGTGCGCGTGTCCTGAGTAAAGCGAACAGTGCTCAAAGATACATGTGGAGCGGGCAGCAGCCGAGTAGATGCGCACTTCAGAGCCGCAGGACCTGAAGCACGTGACTGCTAGGGGCGTGGCCTAAACTCCACAGAGCTAGGAGCTGCAAGATAACTCCTAGCAGGGTAACTGCGAGACAAAGTTACCGGGGGGCATAGACAGGGAGAATAGTCAAGACGTAGCCAGTGAGTCACACACAGAGATAGCTGCAAAGGTACAAGAGGGGCGAGCAGAGAGTAGTCAGGTCACAGGCAATGAGTCATACACAGAGATAATAACGCAGTACAGAATCAAGAGGCAAACTCACAACGGGAAAGAGAACCGGGTCAGAACCATATAAACAAGCTATAGCAACAAACAGGCACACAGGGGTCAGTACACTAGGCCAAAGGCAAAAGTATAACTGGCAGGGATTGAAGCTTCCCAGGGGTTTAAGAAGCTCTCCCAGAACCAGAAAGAGGCCACAATCATTTACCCCAGGTGTGCAGGTCAAATCCTGCACCGAGCTCCAGACATTAACCCCAGACATTAACCCCAGGTGTGCAGCTCAAAAACCTGCACTGGGATCATGACAGTACCCCCCTCTCAACGGGGGGCCTCTGGACCCCCAGGCTTCCCCGGGTACTTGGCATGGAAAGCCCGAACCAGGCGATCTGCATGTACCGAGCGAGCAGGGACCCATGAGCGCTCCTCTGGTCCATATCCCTTCCAGTGGACCAGGTACTGCAAAGAGCGGCGCACACGCCGAGAGTCCACAATATGTCCGACCTCATACTCCAATTAACCCTCCACCAGCACTGGAGGAATAACAGACTCAGAGTTCTCTTTGACAGATCCTGCGGGTTTCAACAGAGATTTATGGAACACATTAGATATTTTTAAGGAGGCGGGGAGATGCAACCTATATGCCACTGGGTTGACTATCTCCATAATCTCGTACGGACCAATGAACTTTGGTCCCAACTTAGCTGATGGTACCTTTAAGTTGATGTTACGTGTGGAGAGCCAAACCTTCTCTCCCACCTGAAACATGTCTCCCGAGGCTCTCTTTTTGTCCGCAAAATATTTGTATCTCCCCTGGGCCCAAGAGATATTACACCGGACTTCAGCCAAGAGGTTTTTTAACCGTTGAACGTACCCCTCTGCCCCTGGACAACCGGAATCCACCCGAGAAAACTCCCCAAAATGCGGATTAAACCCATAGTTAATCAGGAATGGGGACATGTTGGTGGACTGACTCACCTGGTTGTTAAAAGCGAATTCAGCCAACGGTAACGCATCACACCAATCCTCCTATCTGGCGGAGGTCAGACACCTGAGAATTTGTTCCAGGGATTGATTGGTGCTTCTGTCTGACCATTACTCTCCGGGTGATATGCCGACGAGAAGGAGAATGAGATGCCCAATTTCATACAGAACGCCCTCCAAAATTTGGCCACAAACTGCACACCTCTGTCAGACACAACATTCAGGGGTACCCCATGCAATCGGACCACATGCTGCACAAACAACCTTGACAATGTTTCTGCTGAAGGTAATGATGCCAAGGGAATGAAATGGGCCTGTTTAGAAAACCTATCCACCACCACCCAGATCACGGTATTGCCCCTGGAAGGTGGAAGGCCGGTAATAAAATCCATGGAAAGATGAGTCAATGGCCTATCAGGAACCGGTAAAGGTATGAGTTCCCCAGCCGGTCGGTTATGCGAGCTTTTGGAACGGGCACACATGCCACAAGCAGAAACAAATTCCTTGATATCGGACCTTAATGAAGGCCACCAAAAATCCCTGGCTACTGCCTCTCTAGTGGCCGTGATACCTGGATGAGCACTCAGCCTAGACTCATGAAACTCCTGCAGAAGTCTAGGCCACAATGAATCTGGAACAAACAGTTTATCCTCTGGCCTGGTTGCCGGAGCTAGGGCCTGAGCCCTTAGAATTTCTTGTTCTAACTCAGTTGAGACCCCCGCCACTACCACCCCTGGGGGAAGAATGGAGGACGGCGGCTCAGGGGGAGACACTGGATCAAAACTTCTGGACAGGGCATCTGCTTTAACATTTTTGGACCCCGGTCGAAAAGTAATGGAGAACTGAAATCATGAAAATAAAGTGACCAATGGGCTTGTCTAGGAGTAAGCCACTTAGCAGATTCAAGGTACGCCAAATTTTTGTGATCCGTGACAACCATGATAGGGTGAGCCGCCCCTTCTAAAAAGTGCCTCCATTCCTCAAACGCCAGCTTGACCGCAAGAAGTTCCCTATTGCCTACATCATGGTTTTTCTCAGCTAAAGAGAACTTCTTGGAGAAGAAAGCACAGGGTTTGAGATTGGTAAGTGTGGCCGGACCCTGGGACAGCACAGCCCCCACCCCCACTTCAGAAGCATCCACCTCCACAATGAATGGTTTGGACGGGTCAGGTTGTACCAACACCGGGGCAGACATGAAACATTTCTTAATCACTGAGAAGGATTCCTTAGCGAGTACAGACCAATTTTTTACATCAGCGCCCTTCTGGGTAAGATCCGTGAGTGGTTTAACCACTTGTGAGAAACCTTTAATGAATCTCCGGTAATAATTCGCAAATCCTAAGAAGCGCTGGAGCCCCTTGAGATCTCGAGGCTGAGCCCAGTCAGAGATCGCTAGCACCTTCTTAGGATCCATACAAAACCCCTCACAGGACACAATCAACCCCAAAAAAGACAGCTCCTGTACAAAAAAACGAACATTTTTCCAATTTAGCGAACAATTGGTTCTCCCTGAGTCTCTGGAGAACTGTCTTTAGATGTTGCAAGTGAGATTGACTGTCCGGGGAATACACCAAAATATCATCCAAATAAATAATAACAAAACGGCCTATCAGATCAGAAAACACAACATTGATGACATTTTGGAAAATAGCGGGTGCATTAGTTAACCTAAACGGCATTACCAGGTTCTCAAAGAATCCTTCTGATGTGAGGAATGCCGTTTTCCACTCGTCCCCTTCCCGAACCCTTGTCAGATTGTATGCCCCCCGCAGATCTAACTTGGAGAACCATTGGGCCCCAGCTAACTGGTTACATAAGTCTGGGATGAGGGGAAGCGGGTAAGAGTTCCTAACCGTTTTTTTGTTCAGTTCCCGAAAGTCGAGGCACAGCCGCAAACCACCATCTTTTTTCTTCACAAAAAAGAACCCTGTTGCCACAGGTGACACAGAAGGCCTGATATGCCCTTTGCGGAGGCTCTCAGCTATGTACTCTTTCATGGCTTGGCGCTCAGGCCCAGACAAATTGAACAATCGAGCCTTACGCAACTTGGCTCCGGGTACTAAATCAATGGCACAATCGTAGGGTCTATGTGGTGGCAGCGCCTCAGCCTCACTTTCGGAAAAAACGTCTTCGAAATCCTTCAGGTACTCCGGAATACCTTCCAGACCGACAGACGACACAGACACGGATTTAACAGCGTTAAGAAGATGTCCCAGGTTACCACATTTATTATTGCATCCCCATTGAGTGATTTCCCTTGTAACCCAATCAATGATAGGATTATGGCATTGAAGCCAAGGCATCCCCAGTACCAGTCCTGCAGGCAAGTTATCTAGCACAAGACAACTTAGTTTTTCCACATGAGTGGAACCCACTTTTAGAGAAAAAAGTTCAGACCTGCAACAGATACCGTCTTGGGTAAGAGGAGACGAGTCAATTGCCACAAGTTTAACAGGATCGTGACACCTGACTGTCCCTATCTTATTAAGAGTCATAACCTTGGTATCAATCAGGTTCACAGCAGAACCGCAGTCAATAAAAGCAGTAGTCTGAACAGGACCATAACCAAGTTCCAGTTCCACCTGCAGCACCATTTTTGCACATGAGGAAAATTGTACCTGAAGGTCTGGGTAGCCTCCTCGACTACTACCCAGACCTAGTCGTTTCCCACCATCTTGGAGGATGACGGACAGGAGGGGCAGTCCTTCTTCCAATGTCCAGATTTCCCACAATAGAAGCACAACTGCTTTTCCCGGCGGCGTCTTCTTTCCTTTCCCTCACAGGTGACAGCGCTCACCTCCATAGCCATAGGAAGAGTCCGGGTCTCATCTCCACTGAAGAATAATGGTGTTTCCCGTTGCATAATGCCTCTAGCCCGCAGCCTGCGATCCATGTGAACCGCTTGGATCATGGCATCCTCCAGGGAGTCAGGCAGAGGATGAAGTGCCAAAGCATCCTTCAGACGTTCACACAGGCCTCTGTGGAACAGCCCCCGAAGGGCGGCATCACTCCAGAAAATCTCGGCTGCCCAACGTCTGAATTCAGTAAAGAACCATTCGGCCGAGTGATCCCCCTGACAGACACTCATCACCTTGTCCTCAGCCAACCGCACTCTATCAGGCTCATCATAAATAAGCCCTAAGGCTTCAAAAAACGCATCCACAGACATTCTCTCAGGGGCAGAAGAGGAAACCGAAAATGCCCAGGCTTCTGGGGACCCCCTAAGCAGGGACATCACCACCCCCACCCTCTGTTTCTCATCCCCAGAGGAGCGGGGTCTAAAGAGAAAAAGAGCTTACAGCCCTCCTTAAATGCCCTGAAATCATCCTTGTTACCAGAAAATGCATCTGGCAATTTAACCGGGGATTCGGATGAGACTAAAATGACATCTCTATTCCCCACCTGCTGGAAGCCTGCGGAAAGCACCCCCTGAACTGAGTCCTCTACTCGCCGTTGGGACTGGGCCAGAGCTTGGTGTTCCAAACTAAGCTTCTGCAGTGACTGAGTCAAGCATTTCACCTGCTCAGATAAAGCACACATTGGGTCCATGCTGCAGAAGTTAGGAGAGAAAAAAAAATTGTAGGCCAGTTATAATGTCAGGAACACCGCACTGAACTTGGTCACTGAGCCAGTGTGCGTGTCCTAAGTAAAGCGAACAGTGCTCAAAGATACCTGTGGAGCGGGCAGCAGCCGAGTAGATGCGCACTTCAGAGCCGCAGGACCTGAAGCACGTGACTGCTAGGGGCATGGCCTAAACTCAACAGAGCTAGGAGCTGCAAGATAACTCCTAGCAGGGTAACTGCGAGACAAAGTTACCAGGGGGCATAGACACGGAGAATAGTCAAGATGTAGCCAGTGAGTCACACATAGAGATAGCTGCAAAGGTACAAGAGGGGCGAGCAGAGAGTAGTCAGGTCACAGGCAATGAGTCATACACAGAGATAATAACGTAGTACAGAATCAGCAGGCAAACTCACAACGGGAAACAGAACCGGGTCAGAACCACATAAACAAGCTATAGCAACAAACAGGCACACAGGGGTCAGCACACTAGGCCAAAGGCAAAAGTATAACTGGCAGGGATTGAAGCTTCCCAGGGGTTTAAGAAGCTCTCCCAGAACCAGAAAGAGGCCACAATCATTAACCCCAGGTGTGCAGGTCAAAACCTGCACCGAGCTCCAGACATTAACCCCAGGTATGCAGCTCAAAAACCTGCACTGGGATCATGACAGTTCACTGACAAACCCGAGAACTATAGGTCATGGCGAGCCTCGCTCCAGAACGCCATTCTTGGCCTGGACCTTTCCTGTAGTGAGGAGTTAGATCTCTTGGTAAAGTGGCTCGGAAGTGAGATGGTCGAACATGCCAAAAGACTGAGAGACATTAATGTAAAGCATCCCTGCATAGGTCTACGTAAAGTGTGGGAAAGACTTGATGAATGCTATGGGACAGTAGAAGTCATAGAGAGTGCTTTATATAAAGCAATTGATGATTTTCCTAAGATAGGACCTAAAGGTTATCAAAAGGTTAGAGAACTGAGTGATTTATTGATTGAGTTACAGGTTGCCTAAAAGGAAGGAGACTTGCCCGGATTGGCATTCAATAGTACAGAAACTTCCTTACAACCTACAAGAAAAGTGGATTACAAGTGGTTCACGGTATAAACAAAATCATAATGTATTATTCCCTCCTTTCATTGTATTTGTTGATTTTGTCACCAAGCAATCTAGGATTAGAAATTACCCTAGTTTTGACTTTACTCTGTCGTGTTCCACTGCCCCCCTGTGTCAAACCCAGCGGGACACCCGTGGCAGTCCACGAAACTAACATTGTTTCCACAGGCCTTCCTCACAATGTGAATAAACCCCCTCCGGATGAGAGAAAGCCTCAGGATATCAGTAAACATTGTCCTCTACACAAGAAACCTCATCCTCTACTAAAATGCAGAGTCTTCAGGGTGAAGTCTTTAGAGGATCGCAAAGTTTTCTTCAAAGAGAACAATATCTGCTTCAAGTGTTGTGCCACAACCTCTCACTTCGCCAGGAACTGTGAAGCTAGCGTGAAATGTGCAGAATGCAGCAGCACGGATCACAATACAGCCAGGCACCCTGGATCAACTCCACGAGTGTTGTCACAAGCAGAGGAGCACGATGAGAAGCAGAAAGACACCAACGAAGACACCCCTGAGGTCAGCTCTAAATGTATGGAGATCTGTAAGGGACTCACAGGAGGAAGGTCCTGTTCAAAAATCTGTCTTGTCCGAGTCTATCCTGCAGGCCGCAAGGACGAAGCCCTCAAGATATACGCAATCTGGGATGACCAAAGTAACAGGTCCCTAGCCAGGTCCATCTTCTTTGACAACTTCAGCATTGTAGGCCCTGGTTCTCCCTACACCCTAAGGACGTGTTCAGGTACCGTTGAGACGGCAGGGAGAAAAGCTACTGCATACAAGGTGGAGTCCATATATGGCCAAACCTGCCTATCGTTACCGAGCATTCTGGAGTGCAACCAGATTCCTGACAACAGGTCAGAATTTCCTTCACGGGAGATGGTGACACATCACCCCCATCTAAAGCGTATAGCCCACCTGACACCTGAGATGGATCCAGGAACCCCAATAGCTCTACTTCTGGGAAGAGATATACTACAAGTCCACGAGGCTAGGAGAATGTATAAACGGCTCCAGGAACGCTCCGTACGCGCAGAGGCACGACCTTGGATGGGTCATCATAGGAGACGTCTGCCTAGGAGGAGCACACAAGCCGGCCTTAGTCAACAGCATGCTTACCAATACTCTTGAAAATGGACGTCCGTCTCTCTTCCAGCCATGTAAGAGTAGCTTCCTAGTAAAAGAGTTGCCACACAATGCTCCTCTACCTTGTCCGTTAGCTGATCCTTCCTGTGAAGACCACACATGTGACGGCGACCAAGATCACATAGGGTGCACAGTTTTCCACAGAACAAGAGAGGACAACAAGGTAGCAATGTCCATAGAAGACAGACTGTTTTTGGACATCATGGATCGAGAGATGGTAAGAGATGAGTCAAAGAGTTGGATGGCCCCTCTACCATTTAAACCCCAGAGGCAACGCTTACCCATCAACAGAGAACCTGTCTACGGTCGATTTGTCTCCCTCAAACGCAAATTTCAGAAGGCACCTGAAATGAGAGAGCAATTCTTTGCCTTCATGGAGAAAATACTTCAGAATGGCCATGCAGAAATTGCACCTGTACTTCAAGATTCCGAGGAATGTTGGTACCTACCCATTTTTGGTGTGTATCATCCTAAGAAACCTGTTCAGATAAGAGTAGTATTTGACTCAAGCGTCAGATATGAAGGTGTCTCGCTAAACGATGTCTTTTTGTCCTGCCCAGACCTCAACAACAGACTTCTAGGAGTACTTCTTCGCTTCCGCAAAGATGCAGTGGCATTCATGGCTGACATACAACAGATGTTTCATTGCTTCCTTGTCAAAAAAGAACATAGGAACTATTTGAGGTTTTTCTGGTACCGCGATAATGACCCCTACAAAGACATTGTGGAGTATCGGATGAAAGTACACATCTTCGGGAACGGCCCTTTCCCTGCTGCCGCCATCTATGGTCTTAGACATTCAGCCAGAGAGGGCGAAGCAAAGTATGGGTCGGATGTTAGATCGTTTGTGGAGAAGGATTTCTACGTGGACGATTGCTTGAAATCCACACCCACAGATGAATCAGCAGTCTCCTAAAGAGGACACAAGAAATGCTCGCTTTGTCCAATCTGAGGTTGCAAAAAATTGCTTTCAACAGCCGAAAAATGATGGCAGCTTTTCCCTCTCAAGATTGCTCAACTGATCTAAAAGACTTGGATTTAGACACAGACTCCCTTCCCATGCAACGGAGCCTTGGTTTGCTCTGGGATTTGAAGAGAGATGCATTTACCTTTCAGATCAACAAAGAAAAAGCTTTCACATGTAGAGGTGTCCTGTCCGTGATAAACAGCCTGTACAATCCTCTAGGATTTGCAACCCCTGTAACTATCCAAGGTAAAATTATGTTGAGAGACTTCACCCAAGAGATGTCTCAATGGGATGACCCACTTCCCATGGAGAAGAGAGATTTGTGGGTAAGATGGAAGAAATCTTTAGAAGCCTTGTCAGTTGTCTACGTGGCAAGACCATACGCTTCCGTGCCATCAGCAGAAATCAAGACGCAAAGGCTCTGTATCTTCTGCGATGCCTCAACCAAAGCGATTGCAGCAGTAGCGTATCTGAAAACAACTGATATCAAGGAACAATGCCATGTAAGGCTTGTTTTGAGCTGGGCAAAACTAGCGCCAGTCCAGGAGCACACAATAACCAGACTGGAACTCTGTACGGCTGTGCTAGCAGTAGAGTTAGCTGAACTTATCTCGACAGAGATTGACCTGGAAATCAAGGACGTTGAGTTCTACTTAGACAGCAAGGTAGTACTTAGGTACATTTGCAACAAAACTTGATGCTTTTATGTTTACTAACAGCATTCGGGTGCTATGGATCAGGAGGTCCACTTGCCCTTAACAGTGGCGCTATATGTCCCCACACCACAATCCTGCTGTCCACGCAACTATATCTGTTGAATCTAGACACCTTAAGGACACAACCTGGTTTACAGGTCCTGCATTCCAATACCGTTCAACGCCTTACAGTGATGAATCAGACACCTTTGAACTGGTAGATCCAGATGCAGATGAAGAAATCCGACCTCAGGTATCTGCTCTAAGTATGGTGACTTCAGACAATCACCTCAAATCCCACCATTTCAGCAGGTTTTCAACCTGGAACTCGCTTGTTCGTGCCATTGCTTGCTTAATTCATGTGGCTCAGTCTTTCAAGTCAACATCACCCACCAGTCAGAAGTCTTGTAAAGGTTGGCACCACTGCAAGCACGCCTTTACCACTCCAAACCTGGAAAATGAAGTGGCATCAGTTGATGCCAAGCGGAGAGTGTTCTGCCCTCTGAATATAGGGCAAATATGTTGCTGTGTTATGAATGAGTCACCGGAGGAGGAAAAAACAAAAATACAAGCTAAGTCCAGAAAACCGGAGAGGTTGGTAGCTAGCGGATTGCAGACCCCTGATCCTATTCACAACAACTAACAGTAGCCATGGGGTGTTCCTACGGTGGTCCTAGACACCTCGTTCACAGCCGGAGAACTAAATAAACCTAAAGAAAGAAAGGGGAAATCTAAACTGCCCCAGAGCAGACCCCAAAGCAATAGACAGCCCCCAACATGTAATGATGGTGAAAACAGATGAAAACACAAACACAGACAGAAAGATAGGCTGAGCAAACGATGGGGCCCTCACAACTAGATAGGACAGGAAAGAAAAGCAACTGTCTGCAATCACGCGAAAACCCTGCCAAAAATAATGTCCAACACGTCTGATAGAAAAGGCCCTGAAGTCACTAGACTTCAAAATCACTATATCAGCACTCAGGTATATTCTGAAAACAGAGCAAAGAGATCAACTGATCAGAGACAAAAATGGAGTTCAGCCAGTCCCAACCAGGGCTGGCTGAACACAAACACTAAGTAAACCAGACAAAATCTCATGGAACAATAGCAGAGCAAAAAGTTAGCTTTAGTAGACAGGATTAAACTGGAGGCCAGAGCTCAGAGCAGAGAGGATAACCAGCAACCCAGCAGGGCGTCGGCGGCCTTATATCCACTCAGAGATTCCGGATGTCCAATCACACTCCACCTGTTCAGATGACAGGTTTTTCCCATCCAAATCAATTTCACTACCTCCTTTCACCAGTAGAGGGAGTTCATCGGACATCAAAGGTGAAGGAGAAAATGAGCTCATAACAGTGCTGGTTTAGTTAGCACCATCTAGTGGTGGCTGAATTTATAGCTGTGTCTTAAATAGCATTTACAGCCTGTGTCTTTAACAGAGTGTTGCACTATGAGATTGAAGCAATGCATTGTGGGAATGAAGCAATGTATTCTGGGATAAAGAAGATGCCGTTTTCTTCTGTGTATTTCATAGGACGCACGTTGTTTACTTGTCCTCTTGTAACTCCCTACTTGAGTTTGTTATCCAGGTAAAGCATATTGGGTAATATTAACATCTTTTCTTGCAATGCAGTGTTACAGAGATGTTATTAACTGTATGGTAGTCAGAGCTCAGCAGATGTAATTAGACACCTGTGTGTTTCTATGTAAAGTTTGCATCACACTATGTACTTCCTGTATTTGTGTTAGCTGTGATCATCTGCAAAATATTTACCCATGTTGTTTGTATTCTTTATAGTTTGCATGTTCTATATTTTTCATCAATAAACAAGTTAGACTACAGAGAACAGTCTGCTTATTTTGGAAGATAGAAGGTGGTTTATGCTGTAAGCTAGAGTGCACACCGTGTCAGCGTGTATGAAGGCAGAACAATTACGGTATACTAAGTACGAGTATAGTGAGTCCGAATACTTCAGTACTCGCTCATTCCTAAGTATAATCTAAGGCTATGTGCCCACGTATGCAGAAATTTCCTGAGCAAAACCTGATTCCTTCCCAGGAAATCCGCATTTTTATTTTTCGCGTTGTTGTTGTGTTTTTTTGTGCATTTTTTCCGGACCATCCACATTCTCATTGAATATAGTTGGAAATGCGTTTTTGCCACAAAATTAATGAACATGCTGCGTTTTTTTCCGCAATGCGTTTTTTATGCGGAAAAAAACGCATCATGTGCACAAAAATTGCAGAATGCATTATAAGAATGGGATGCTTAATGTATGCATTTATTAAGCGTTTTTGCATGGAAAAAATGCTTAAAAAACGCAAAAAAACGCTTACGTGGGACACAGCATAACTCTTTTTTCTTTCAGGTTACATCGGGGGCTTATCTACAGCATTACGGAATGCTGTAGATAAGGCCTGTTTCACACATCCGTTTTTTCCCTTCAGTCAAAATCCGCCAAATTTTTTAAAAAACGGATCCACCAAAAAAGGGGCGGATCCGATTTTTCCCCCATAGACTTACATTATTGGCGGATGTTGAGTGACGGTCGTCCGTGCCACCCGTTTTTTTTACGGATCCGCCAAGATTTTAGCGGCTCCCAGGCGGATGAAACGGACCCTGCAATGTTTTTTTGCTTTGGCGGTCCGCTAATTTCAGCATTAACCCATAAATGCCGCCCCGGGAGCCGATAAAATCTCTCTCATCGCGCTCTAACTCACCCGTCCCTCCCGCGATATCCCTCTCCTGATCGTGCTCCACCTCCCGCGATATCCCTCTCCCGATTACGCTCCACCTCACGCGATATCCCTCTCCCGATCGCGCTGCACCTCCCACGATATCCCTCTCCCGATCATGCTCCACCTCCCGCGATATCCCTCTCCTGATCGCGCTACTCCAGCTCCCACGATGTCCCTCTCCCGGTCGCGCTCCACCTCACGCGATATCCCTCTCCCGATCACGCTCCACCTCCTGCGATATCCCTCTCCCGATCGCGCTCCACCTCCCGCGATATCCCTCTCCCGATCGCACTCCACCTCCCGCGATATCCCTCTCCCGATCGCGCTACTCCAGCTTCCGCGATGTCCCTCTCCCGGTCGCGCTCCACCTCACGTGATATCCCTCTCCCGATCGCGCTCCACCTCCCGCGATATCCCTCTCCCGATTGCGTTACTCCAGCTCCCGCAATGTCCCTCTCCCGGTCGCACTCCACCTCCCGCGATATCCCTCTCCCGATCACGCTCCACCTCCCGCGATATCCCTCTCCCGATCGCGCTCCACCTCCCGCGATATCCCTCTCCCGATCGCACTCCACCTCCCGCGATATCCCTCTCCCGATCGCGCTACTCCAGCTCCCGCGATGTCCCTCTCCCGGTCGCGCTCCACCTCACGTGATATCCCTCTCCCGATCGCGCTCCACCTCCCGCGATATCCCTCTCCCGATTGCGTTACTCCAGCTCCCGCAATGTCCCTCTCCCGGTCGCACTCCACCTCACGTGATATCCCTCTCCCGATCACGCTCCACCTCCCGCGATATCCCTCTCCCGATCGCGCTCCCCCTCCCGCGATATCCCTCTTCCGATCGCGCTCCACCTCCAGCGATATCCATCTCCCGATCGCGCTCCACCTCCCGCGATATCCCTCTCCCGATCGCGCTCCACCTCCCGCGATATCCCTCTCCCGATCGCGCTCCACTTCCCGCGATATCCCTCTCCCGATCGCGTTCCACCTCTCGCGATATCCCTCTTCCGATCGCGCTACTCCAGCTCCTGCGATGTCCCTCTCCTGATCGCGCTCCACCTCACGTGATATCCCTCTCCCGATCACGCTCCACCTCCCGCGATATCCCTCTCCCGATCGCGCTCCCCCTCCCGCGATATCCCTCTCCCGATCGCGCTCCACCTCCCGCGATATCCCTCTCCCGATCGCGCTCCACCTTCCGCGATATCCCTCTCCCGATCGCGCTCCACCTCCCGCGATATCCCTCTCCCGATCGCGCTCCACCTCCCGCGATATCCCTCTCCCGATCGCGCTCCACCTCCCGCGATATCCCTCTTCCGATCGCGCTACTCCAGCTTCCGCGATGTCCCTCTCCCGATCGCGCTCCACCTCCCGCGATATCCCTCTCCCGATCGCGCTACTCCAGCTCCTGCGATGTCCCTCTCCCGATCGCGCTCCACCTCCCGCGATATCCCTCTCCCGATCACGCTCCACCTCCCGCGATATCCCTCTCCTGATCGCGCTCCACCTCCCGCGATATCCCTCTCCCGATCGCGCTCCACCTCCCGCGATATCCCTCTCCCGATCGCGCTCCACCTCCCGCGATATCCCTCTTCCGATCGCGCAACTCCAGCTCCCGCGATGTCCCTCTCCCGATCGCGCTCCACCTCCCGCGATATCCCTCTCCCGATCGCGCTACTCCAGCTCCTGCGATGTCCCTCTCCCGATCGCGCTCCACCTCCCGCGATATCCCTCTCCCGATCACGCTCCATCTCCCGCGATATCCCTCTCCCGATCGCGCTCCACCTCCCGCGATATCCCTCTCCCGATCGCGCTGCACCTCCCGCGATATCCCTCTCCCGATCACGCTACACCTCCCGCGATATCCCTCTCCTGATCGCGCTCCACCTCCCGCGATATCCCTCTCCCGATCGCACTTCTCCAGCTCCCGCGATGTCCCTCTCCCAGTCGCGCTCCACCTCACGCGATATCCCTCTTCCGATCGCGCTACTCCAGCTCCCGCGATGTCCCTCTCCCGATCGCGCTCCACCTCCCGCGATATCCCTCTCCCGATCGCGCTACTCCAGCTCCTGCGATGTCCCTCACCCGATCGCGCTCCACCTCCCGCGATATCCCTCTCCCGATCACGCTCCACCTCCCGCGATATCCCTCTCCCGATCGCGCTCCACCTCCCGCGATATCCCTCTCCCGATCGCGCTCCACCTCCCGCGATATCCCTCTCCCGATCGCGCTCCACCTCCCGCGATATCCCTCTCCCGATCGCACTACTCCAGCTCCCGCGATGTCCCTCTCCCAGTCGCGCTCCACCTCACGCGATCTACATGCAATTCGCAAACGCCGCGGTCGCTTTAAATTTGGCCACATCGCTTCTCCCACGGATCCTTCATCCTACGTGCTCCGCTCACATCCATCCATCACGGATCAGCTGGTTTCAACCTTTGGCGGATTTCAACTGACCGCCGATGGCGGAGGTATGAAACAGGCCTAATCCCCTGATGGCGGTGGCCGCAGCTTATAGGCCAAAAATGGGGTGACAGATTCCCTTTAAAGGGGCCACTGAGATTATTTCGCCTGACGCCACAAAAACCTGGAGCCGGCCTTGATGACATCTACTACATGATCTGTACTCAGTTATCTGCATTTGGTATCTACAGTATCTGTTGTTCCTAGTTATCACTGTTATTACTGATATTACATAGGACTGCAGGTGACATATACTACATTATCTGTAAAGTTTTCACTGTGGAGTCACATTTTGTGTTTGTGGAGGGGGGTAGTCTGTAAGCTATATCCCTCAGGGCTACCGTCTGTTGTGACCATAGCAACACCCCTGCTGTGTGTATTCCGCATATCCGAGAGGCCAGAGAATCCTGCGCTCAGTGCGCTGGTACAAGCGAAAGTTTCAACAAACTTTATTGCACCCAGTCTGTGTGACAGTCTGTGAACACTAGAGCAGCGGGCATGCGTGTCACGGCATTACGTTGTCTGTACACAGACTATGGAATGTACGCGTGACGTCCTGACGTTCGCCTCGGAAGTGGCGGTGGGGGCGTGGTTGCCGGGGTGACGGCGGGATGGGGAAAGAGCAGGAGCTCCTAGAAGCCTCTCGTACCGGTAACCGGGCAGCGGTAGAGAGGTTGTTAGGGGGGAAGAGACTGAGTGGTGCCGGTGCTGGTGCAGCTTCTGGGGGCGGGACTGGAGCAAGTGGAGGAGGGTCTGGCAGTCACCCACTAAGTAGTCTGCTCAGGTAAGGTGCTCCTGCTTACTGTAACATGGGGGCTCCGTGTGGCGACTGTGGGGATGGCGCATTCATGTCAGTGCCTGCCCTCGCCCTGTCTGGGTGATCACATAGGCAGGCACGTAGTGGTGCAGGCACAAGGACCATGTCGGTGCTTCCCATCATTTAGGCTGTGCTCCTAGACTTCTGCATGGGGTTTGTGGAAGCTGGTGTACATGTTGTAGAGACAGCACATAGAATGTCAGACCCGCTTGTCTGTCATGGAAATGTTTCCCTTACTAGTATGGGTAAAGCGCTGGCACCTATGGTGGGTGCCAGGGGGTCCAGTGCGACTTGCCATTTGATGTGCACTACACGTAAGCTGTAACATTGTTCTAATCAGCTGTCTCGCCATACTTATGTCGGAAACCAGATTGTGACTTGTTAGGGGGAACCTGTCAGCAGGATTGTGCACAGTAACCGCTACAGTGTCAGGTTGGCGCCGTTATACTGATCGCTCACTGATCTGTCTCCTAGTTTACATATTGAAAAAAACAAACCAAAACCTCTTATGCAGTCAGGTGCCAGATGGTGCTGTATCAGCTATCAGTGATCGCCGTTGCACATGCGCCGGCGGCACCATCTTGGAAGAATTTTTTTTTTTTTTTTCCCCCCCTCTAGCAAAATGGCGCCGCCGGCGCAATAGCAACTATTGGCGATCACTGGTAGCTGCTACAGCAGGTGCCATTTCAAATGGATTTTTTAAATTTCAAACATATTACTTATATACACAGTACACATGCGATTATGCTGCAGCGCAGGTGCCATGGCTGGCGCATGTCTGCCGAAGGTTTTTTTTTTGTGTATATATATATATATATATATATATATATAGAATTGAGAGTCCTCAGTGATTGATACATTTTAATGGCTAACTGAAAAGATGGTAACACATGGCAAGCTTTTGTGACTACTCGGGTCTCTTCATCAGGCTTTGACTAATACAAAATCTGAAGAATCACCTATATATGCACAACACAGCACAGAGAAAATGCAATAGATGAGACAAGTGACATGAAGCAGAATTATCATTATGGGATAGGGAGAAACCTAAATATTGGACCAGTCCATAGATAAGGAGTCTGGATGTTTTACTGTCCTCTGATTGGGGTATCCTAATGTGTTGTGATGCCCCCACAAGGTCTTAGGAGCAAATTCCTTAATTGATGTAAAAATACATAAATCCTTGCGACATATTCCTTCCAGCACTGAGAGTGTCAAAGGTCATCATAAATTTATACTCCCAGACCCTCCTGTCTCTCTGAGACTTGAAGTTACTTTTCAATACCAGTAATTTCTACTGGCTAACACAGTACAAAGATATACATCTTTCCTGTGTGTGTGTGTGTATATATATATATATATATATATATATATATATAATGCATTTTGTAAACTAGGGGGCAGGTCAGTGAGGGAACAGTGACCTGTCAGCAGGCTGCCTTATGAATGCCTAATCGGAGCACCACATGAAGACCCCCCCACAGGCCACCCTAAAGCATGAACATACCTACAAACTGTAAATAAAGATTACACAACAACCACAAAACGGATTTCATCAACCAAGGTATCATTGTAATCGGTGTAACGGCGCCAACCTGACGCTGTGTGTAGGTTGCTGTGCACAATCCGTTTATCCCCTTTCCGACATCGGGCGTAAAATTTACACCGATGTCGGACTCCATCCCTTTGATGTGGTTTCCGACGGTGAGCCCACATCTTTCCTGGCACATATCAGCTGTGTTGAACAGCTGACATGCTGGGAATAACCGCGGGTGGATTCGCTCTCCACGCGCGGCTTTTAACCTGTTAAATGCTGCTGTGAGACTGACAGCGGCATTTAACCTATGCTTCCGGCCATCAGGACGGAAATCCGCCTATCGGTGACCCCCGTCACGTGATCGCAGGTCACCAATAGGTTGACATGACAACCAGAGGTCTCCTAGAGACCTCTATGGTTGTCACTGCTGGATTGCTAAACGGTGTTCAGAGAAAAAAAGTCAAAGCACCGGAATTAATTTTTTTTGGTTGCCGCAACATTGCAATAACAGCCAATCAAAAGAGCGTATCTGCACCAAAATGGCATAATTAAAAACGTCAGCCTGGCGCACAAAAAATAAACCCTCACCCAACCCCATATCACGAAAAATGGAGACGCTACGGGTCTCGGAAAATGCTGCAATTTTTTTGTAACAAAGTTTGGATTTTTTTTCACCACTTAGATAAAAAAAAAAAGCCTAGACATGTTTAGTGTCTATGAACTCGTAATGACCTGGAGAATCATAATGGCAGGTCAGTTTTAGCATTTACTGAACCTAGTAAAAAAGCAAAACAAAAAACAAGTGTGGGATTGCACTTTTTTGCAATTTCACCACACTTGGAATTTTTTTCCTGTTTTTCAGTACACGATTTGTTAAAACCTGTGATGTCGTTCAAAAGGACAACTCGTTCCGCAAAAAGCAAACCCTCACATAGCCATATTGACAGAAAAATAAAAAAGTTATAGCTCTGGGAAGAATGGGAGCAAAAAAAAACCCAGAAAAAGCTCTGGTCATGAAGGGGATGAAAAGACTGTCACTCCAGTACAGGGATGGCGTGCAAAATGGTGACTTGCTTCTAGATAGAAGTGTGATATCTATAGATGCAAAAGATTTATCAAACACTGTGAGACACTTTGGTAAATTTGGAGAAATAACGGCAATGCACGCGGTAACCAGCTGGAAGGGTCCTTGCTCTCCTCTAATACTGCAGATGGAACATTGCCTGTGCTTACAGCTTTGGAGAGCACAACTCAGGCCAGTGGTTCTATAGCGCTGCAGGTCCGAACGGCCATTCTTCAGGAGTGCGCTACCCTCAGAAAGCAGAAACAAGATGGAACAGCACACTTATAAATAATTTTTAAAATTCCACTCCCCCTCCATATTTGGTATCAATATCTGTTAACCCCTTCACATCTGGGCCATTTTCCGTTTTTTTCATTTTCGTCTTTATCTTCAAAAGCCACAACTTTATTTTTCTGTGTAGGGCTTTTTTTTAGCTGGACAAGTTGTACTGTTGGTTTTGAATGGCACCATTCTTTTTATTATGTGTTATGTTGAAATTGCGAAAAGAGTGCAATTCCAGAAATATTCACTATGCAGTAATACTGACCTGGCAACGTGATTTTCCAGGTTAGTACAATTACACAGATATAAAACATTTATATATTTTTTTTAAAGTGAAGGGAAAAAATTGGGACTTTGTAAAAAAAAATAAAAAAAAATAAAAAATGGCGACATAAGCACTTTTTTTCCCAAGACCCATAGCACTTTCAAATTTCTGGACATAGGGCTGGGCGATGGCTTATTTTTTGCAACATGAGTTGAAGTTTTTATTGATATAATTTTGGGGTAGATACAATGTTTTTATTGCAAGTTTGCAGCTGCCAAAAACAACCCTTTAGGCCTGTTTCACATTTCAGTTATTTGACGTCAGTCAAAAACCGCCAGGTTGTGAAAAAACGGATCCGTTTCTGTTGTGGCATAAACGGATGCCACCGGATCCGCTTTATCAGTTTAGGAGTGAAATTTAAAGGAACACGAGAGAGAGCTTTTTTTCCGCCAGAACGGAATTTGGGGTTAAATTTCTGGCAAGGAAATTTCTTCCGGGCATGCTCGGTGTGAAAAAGCGGATCCGTTGCCAGATTCCGTCAAAAAACGGTTGGCAATGGATCCGCCACCCATAGGCAACCATTATAATGAATGGCGGATAGTGACGGATCCGTTGATATCTGCGATTTTGACGTAGACAAAAAAACATTGTCCGGCCACTGAAGTCAGCGGACGCCAAAATTTTGGCGGATCCATCAAATGCAGAACGGCGGATTTTGACTGACGTCAAATAACTGAAGTGTGAAACAGGCCTTAAGGCTAAGTCCACACTGGGCATTTTTTATGCATTTTTATGCTAATTTTCAGCTGCGTTTTACAGTACCGGCAAAGCCTATGATATTTCAGAAATCTCATGCACACACTTTTTTTCATCAGTATTTTGTACTTTGCATGATTTTTTGGACATTTTTTGTCACTTCTTTCAGCGGATTTTCAGTGATTTTCACCCATTGACTTGAATCTAGCATGTCAAAAGAGCAGCAAAAAATGCACCAAAAGCGCAAGGAAAACGGGCTTTTTTTTTTTTCCCCGCAGCTTCTTTCCTGCCAAGAGATCAGGTTTTGCTGCTGAAAAAAAATGCGTACTGTTTACTTGCCCTAATTCTGACATTTTAATATTTTTTTCTCATTATGCCTTTTACTGATCAATTAATTTAATTTATATTTTGAGCAGACTTTTATGAACGCAGTGATAACAAATGTTTGTTTTTTTTTAATTTTCAGTGGGGAAAAAGGGAGGTGATTTGAGATTTTTTTTAAAAAATATTTTTCTCACTTTTTACTGTATTAGTCCTCTCAGGGTCATTCCATACTTGTGTTAGGGCTCATACTCATTTGCGAGAAGCATAGTGTGAGGGTACATACTCATTTGCGAGAAATTCCGCCAAGTGCAATCCGATAAAAATTTGGATTTCACTCTGACCAATGTTATTCAATGGGTGACATCTCATCTGCAATTTTTTTTTTTCTCAGCTGAAATCGGACTGAGAAAAAAACTGCAACATGCTGCATATCTCAGACGAGACTCGCCAATGCAAGTCAATGGTCGTGAGAAAAAAAATCGCACAGCACTCACACCATGCGAGTGCTGTCCGATTTTTATGCACTGGTGTCCTTTGAAAAGCCGACAATTCATGTGTGGTGTACAGTAAAATCACACTGACAGCTCACAAAACATTATATACACACACTGCTCAAAAAAATAAAGGGGAAACTCTAATAACACATCCTAGATCTGAATGAATGAAATATTCTCATTGAATACTTTGTTCTTTACAATGTTGAATGTACTGACAACAAAATCACACAAAAATCATCGATGGAAATCAAATTTATTAACCAATGGAGGCCTGGATTTGGAGTCACACACAAAATTAAAGTGGAATGTAATGTCCTTAACCCCTTCACCCCCAAGGGTGATTTGCACGTTCATGACCGGGCCAATTTTTACAATTCTGATCACTGTACCTTTATGAGGTCATAACTCTGGAACGCTTCCATGGATCCCGGTGATTCTGACATTGTTTTCTCGTGACATATTGTACTTCATGTTAGTGGTAAAATTTCATTCAAATAACTTGCGTTTATTTGTGAGAAAAATGGAAATTTGGCGAAAATTTTGAAAATTTCGCAATTTTCCAACTTTGAATTTTTATGCCCTTAAATCACAGAGATATGGCACCAAAAAAACTTGATAACTAACATTTCCCACATGTTTACTTTACATCAGCACAATTTTGGAACCAAAATTTTTTTCTGTTAGGAAGTTATAAGGGTTAAAAGTTGACCAGCGATTTCTCATTTTTACAACACCATTTTATTTTTACGGACCACATCACATTTGAAGCCACTTTGAGGGGTCTATATGATAGAAAATACCCAAAAGTGACACCATTCTAAAAACTGCACCCCTTAAGGTGCTCAAAACCACATTCAAGAAGTTTATTAACCCTCTCATACAATCCTTATTGAAAAAATGACTAAGTATGGAATGGACAAGGCAACTGTTAGGTGGATTCATAGCTGGCTTAGTGATCGGACCCAAAGAGTGGTCGTAAATGGCTGCACATCCAGTTGGAAGAATGTCTCAAGTGGGGTACCACAGGGCTCTGTCCTGGGCCCTGTATTGTTCAACATCTTTATCAACGATTTAGATGAAGGAATTGAGGGTAAACTGATTAAATTTGCTGATGACACAAAGCTAGGAGGGATAGCTAATACTAGAGAAGAGATAGAGAGGATTCAAAAAGATTTAAATAAACTGGAGAAGTGGACAGTAACTAACAGAATGGTTTTTAACAGGGAGAAATGCAAAGTACTACATCTGGGCAATAAAAATGAAAAAAGCATATATAGAATGGGAGGAATAGGGCTAAGTGACAGCACATGTGAAAAAGACTTGGGTATACTAATAGATCACAGACTGAATATGAGTCAACAGTGTGATGCAGCAGCAAAAAAGGCAAATGCAGTTCTAGGATGTATTAACAGAAGCATACAGTCTAGATCACGTGAAGTCATTATTTCCCTCTACTCCTCTTTGGTCAGACCTCATCTGGAATATTGTGTCCAGTTTTGGGCCCCACATTTTAAAAAAGACATCAACAAACTGGAGCAAGTTCAGAAAAGAGCGACCAGAATGGTGACCGGTCTGCAAACCCTGTCTTATGAGGAAAGGTTGCAGGATTTGGGAATGTTTAGTTTGCAAAAGAGAAGACTGAGAGGAGACTTAATTGCTGTCTACAAATATCTAAAGGGCTGTCACATTGTAGAAGGCTCAACTTTATTCTCATTTGCACAAGGAAAGACTAGAAGCAATGGGATGAAACTGAATGGGAGGAGACACAGATTAGATATTAGAAAAAACTTTTTGACAGTTAGAGTGATCAATGAGTGGAACAGGGTGCCACGAGAAGTGGTGAGTTCTCCTTCAATGGAAGTCTTCAAACAGAGGCTGGACAGACATCTGACTGGGATGATTTAGCGAATCCTGCTTTGAGCAGGGGGTTGGACCAGATGGCCCAGGAGGTCCCTTCCAACTCTACGATTCTATGATTCTATGATTAACCCTTTAGGTGAGTCACAGGAATTTTTTTGAATATTTAAAAAAAAAATGAACATCTAACTTTTCTTCACAAAAAAAGTACTTCAGGTTCAATTTTTTTTATTTTACCAAGGGTAACAGGAGAAATTGGACCCCAAAAGTTATTGTGCAATTTGTCCTGAGTACGCTGATCCCTGATATGTGGGGGGGAACGACTGTTTCGGCGCATGGCAGAGCTCAGAATGGAAGGAGCGCCGTTTGACTTTTTCAATGCAAAATTGGCTGGAATTCAGATCGGACGCCATGTCACGTTTGGAGAGTCCCTGATGTACCTAAACAGTGGAAACCCCCTACAAGTGACCCCATTTTGGAAACTAGACCACCCAAGGAACTTATCTAGATGTGTGGTGAGAACTTTGAACCCCCAAGGGCTTCACAGAAGTTTATAACATAAAGCCGTACAATTAAAAAATCATATTTTTTCCACAAAAATGATCGTTTCACCCTCAATTCTTATTTTTCCAAGGGTAACAGGACCCTAAAAGTTATTGTGCAATTTGTCCTGAGTACGCTGATACCCCACATGTGGGGGTAAACCACTATTTGGGCGCATGGCAGAGCTCGGAAGGGAAGCAGCGCCATTTGACGTTTTTGGCTGGAATTGAGATCGGACACCATGTCGCGATTGGAAAACCCCTGATGTACCTAAACAGTGGAAACCCCCCACAAATGACCCCATTTTGGAAACAAGACCCCCTAAGGAACTTATCTAGATGTGTGGTGAGCACTTTGAACCCCCAAGGGCTTCACAGAAGTTTATAATGCCCGGGCATGAAAATAAAAAAATCATATTTTTTCCACAAACATGATGAATTAGTCCCCAATTTTTTCATTTTCCCAAGGGTAACAGGAGAAATTGGACCCCAAAAGTTGTTGCCCAATTTGCCATGAGTACGCTGACACCCCATATGTGGGAGAAAACTACTGTAAAATTGATAGAGCGGTTTTATTCTTCGGGTCAGTACAGTTACAGCGATACCTCATTTAGGTTGTTTTTTTATGTTTTGTCGGTTTTATGCAATGAAAACTATTTTATATAAACAATAATTATTTTTGCATCGCTTTATTCTGCGAGCTATAACTTTATTTTTTTGCTGACGATGCTGTATGGCGGCTCGTTTTTTGCGGGACAAGATGAGGTTTTCAGCGGTACCATGGATATTTATATGCGTCTTTTTGATCGCGCGTTATTACACTTTTTGTTTGGCGGTATGATAAATAATTTTTTGCTTCGTTTTTTATTTTTATTTTTTAAGGGGTTCGCTAAAGGGGTTAACTAATGGGACAGTTTTATAGGGTGGGTCGTTACGGAAGCGGCGATACCTAATATGTGTACTTTTATTGTTTTTTTTTTTTTTTTTTTTTTTTTTCAAAAAATGGATTTATTTGGGGGAATATTTTTTTTTTTTTTTTTAAATTATTTTAACACTTTATTTTTATTTTTTTTTTACTTTATTAAATAGTCCCAGGTGGGACATCACTGTTCTGTGACAGATCGCTGATCTGTCACATCACAGATCACTGTGACAGATCAGCGATCTGTCACAGGCAGTGCACAAGGCTTCCTCATGCCTGCGCTTTGCAGGCACTGAGGAAGCCAGCTTCCTGCAGGCCCCCGAAGGCCCCCGTCGCCATCTTGGATTCGGGGGCCTGCAGGAAAGGAGCCCCCGGCAGCAGCGCTGCACATTGTGCTGCCGTGGGGGGCTCAGGGAAGCACGGAGGGAGCCCCCTCCCTGCCGATGCTTCCCTTTAACTCCCGGTACACCGCGATCATGTTTGATCGAGGTGTGCAAGGGGTTAACGTGTCGGGGGCGGTCCGTGACCGCCCCTGACACATTGTGCTGGGTGTCAGCTGTGATAATCAGCTGACACCCGGCCGCAATCAGCGGCGCTCACCACGTGGGCGCCGCTGATCGTGGTAGACGTACTATCCCGTCCATGGGCATAGGGTCCCATGGACGGGATAGTACGTCGGATGTCAGGAAGGGGTTAAAACAAGTCAAAATGAGGCTCAGTATTGTGTGTGGCCTCCAGGTACTTTTATGACCTCCCTACTGTACAACTCCTGGGCATGCTCCTGATGAGGCGGCGGATGGTCTCCTGAGGGATCTCCTAGATCTGGACTAAAGCATCTGCCAACTCACGGACAATCTGTGGTGCAATGTGACGGTGGATGGAGCGAGACATGATGTGCTCAATCGGATTCAGGTCTGGGGAACGGGCAGGTCCAGTCCATAGCTTCAATGCTTTCATCTTGCAGGAACTGCTGACACACTCCAGCCACATGAGGTCTGGCATTGTTCCGAATTAGGAGGAACCCAGGGCCAACCGCACCAGCATATGGCCTCACAACGGGTCTGAGGATCTCATCTCAGTACCTAATAGCAGTCTGGCTACCTCTGGCGAGCATATGGAGGGCTGTGCCGCGGTCCTCCAAAGAAATGCCACCCCACACCATTACTGACCCATTGCCAAACCGGTCATGCTGAAGGATGTTGCAGGCAGCAGATCGCTCTCCACGGCGTTTTCAGACTCTGTCATGTCTGTCACATGTGCTCTGTGTGAACCTGCTTTCATCTGTGAAGAGCACAGGGCGCCAGTGGCAAATTTGCCAATCCTGGTGTTCTGTGGCAAATGTCAAGCGTCCTGCTTGGTGTTGGGCTGTGAGCACAACCCCTATCTGTGGATGTCGGGCCCTCAGACCACCCTCATGGAGTCGGTTTCTAACTGTTTGTGCAGACACATGCACATTTGTGGACTGCTGGAGGTCATTTTGCAAGGCTCTGGCAGTGCTCCTCCTGTTCCTCCTTGCACAAAGGTGGAGGTAGCGGTCCTGCTGCTGGCTTGTTGGCCCCCTCCATGTCTCCTGGTGTACTGGCCTCTCTCCTAGTAGTGCCTCCAGCCTCTGGACACTACGCTGACAGACACAGCAAACCTTCTTGCCACAGCTCGCATTGATGTGCCATCCTGGATGAGCTGCACTACCTGAGTCACTTGTGTGGGTTGTATAGTCCGTCTCATGCTTCCACGAGTGTGAAAGCACAACCAATATTCAAAAGTGACCAAAACATCAGCCAGAAAGCATTGGTGCTGAGATGTGGTCTGTGGTCCCCACCTTCGGAACCACTACTTTAGCAGTGTATGTGTATATATACACACAATCAGTGACACACATATACGGTATATGTGCTATGAAGACACTGAGCTTGAACTGCCATGACCTCATCACTGGCATTTTCCCACGGTCCTGCGGTCACAGCAGTTCAGCCCGGCAGCGAGAACAGCTTCAGTGACAAGCGGTGATGGATTGCATAAGCATGTTCTGTTAAAAATCGCACAGAAATTACATGGCATTCGTTTTTTCGGTCCAGAAATCGGACTGTTTTTTTTTTCTTCTCGCATATGTGTATGTACCCTAAAGCTCAGAAGGGAATGAGCACCATAATTTGGTGCCGATTTTGCTATTATGGTTTCCAGGTTCCATGACTCACTGGGAGATCCACTGAGGTGCCAGAACAGCAGAACCCCCCTAGAGGTCACCCAATTTTACAAATTACTCCTCTTAATGAATTCATCTAAGGGTGCAGTAATCATATTGACTAGTGATGAGTGAACATGTACGCCACTACTTGTCTCGTTACTCACCCGAGTATTAGTGTACTCGGATGACTCGGCAAGCAGCAAGCATTTCCGGGATTGCTCGGTGGGAGCTCTGGTCTCCACCCAGCAATTTTGGCAGACTTTAGAGACCCAATCACGCTGCAGGGATTGTCTGCTAGGCCGCAGCCATCTTTGTTGTGGTCGTGCAGTGATTGGCTGGCCGCACAGCCTCATCAGGGGTATAAGAGACTGGACACCACCCTGCTCGGCACATTCACGTCCGGAATCAGAGAGAGTCGGGAGAGCTGCAGCCGATATAGGTTCAGAATTGGTGCTTTATTAGTTAGTGTGGGGTCTGCCATCCTATATCCTCAAATCCAGCTAAACCAACAGTCCTTCTAAGGACTAATTCTGGAGTATATAGGTTCCAGTGTTAGGCAGGCAGGGTAGTGTGCGTCGCTCTATACACATCAGTGCAAGGCCTGCAGGCACTGTATATGTGTATATAGAGCATTGCATACATCAAGAGGATCCATTCCCTTCCTGTGTTCTGGTGCTGCTGCTGTTACCTGTGGGCTATATTAGTCATACTGTATATAGCTAGCACCAGGTGCAATTGGAATACAGGCCACACATTTTTTGATGTGGTATCTCCATGCAGCTCATATCTGTGTGTGCTCAAACGTTGACCAGTTTACGGCTGTTTTATTTTTTTTGGCTAGATGTGACTTTTGTTTAAATACAGCAGTATTTAGCCCTCAAAATAAAAAAAACACACCACACATTCATTGTATTGGTATCTCCGTGCCAGCTCATATCTGTGCGTGTAGAAATTTTGGCCAGTTTATGGCTGTTTTTTTTGCCTTTTTTTTCCTGACTGTCATTATTTTTTTAAATACGGCATTATTTAGTTAAAAAAAAAAAAAAATACAGGCCACACATTGTTTGGTGTGGTGTGTCGTGACAGCTCATATCTGTGTGTGCAGCAATTTAGGCGAGTTTGCGGCTTATTTTTCTGTTTTTCCTGGCTCTCATTTTTGTCAAAATACAGTATTATTTAGGCAAAAAAAACATACAGGCCACACATTGTTTGGTGTGCTCTGTCTGTGCTATCTCCTATCTGTGTGTGCTCAAAGTTTGGCCAGTTTACGGCTTATTTCTTTTTGGCCTGGCTGTCATTGTTGCTATATCCAGCAGTCTTTTGTATCCAAAAAATAAAAAAAATTAAGGAATACAGTCTGTTATCTCAGGCTAAGGCCTGGTGTATCTGTGTTGAAAAAATCTTCGCTTTGCAGGCCTACTTACGACATCTAATTTTTCTCCAAAGACATCCATTTGTAGGCAGCTTTTCACATATTTCATTAGTCCATTTAAAATGGGCAAGGGATGGGGAAGTGGACATGATGGTGCATGCAGAGGACGAGGCCGTGGCCAAGCTGACATTGGGCCACAGCAAAGACCCACATCTTCGCGCTCGAAATTCCTGTCCCAGTTTCTAAGGGACCGCATCACACCACTATTGAAGCCAGAGCAGTGTGAAACGGTTGTTGGTTGGATAGCGGATAATGCTTCCAGTCACTTAGCCACCACCACCATGTCTTCAACATGGTCAAGTCTGAGCAGCCGTGAGTGTGGACCGGATATTACTAACCCTGATCCTCCTTCCTTTCACCATGCTGAGTGCCCTGAGACAACAGATCCCACACTCGGACACTCCAAAGAGCTGTTCAGTTTCTCATTTGCAGATTCTGGCCTCTCGCCTGCTCCACTTGAAGCATGGCAAGATGATATTCCATGTAGCGATGGCCAAATCTTTGAGCAGCCACGGTCACAAGAGGTGGATTATGATGAGAACCAATTGCCGGAAAGTCAGGAGGAGGAGCAGTGTGGTAGCTGCAGACAGAAGGCGTGCATCCGTTCCTCGTAACACCAACAGGCCGGAAGTTGGAAGTCTAACTGTGATCAAAATAGAATGAAAAGTAAATAAACCCCCCGTTTATCACCCCCATAGGCAGGATGAACTAATAAAATAAAGAAATTATTTTTATTTTTCCATGAGGGTTAGGGTTGCAAAGAGGGTTAGGGTTGCAAAGAGGGTTAGGGTTGCAAAGAGGGTTAGGGTTGCAAAGAGGGTTAGGGTTGCAAAGAGGGTTAGGGTTGCAAAGAGGGTTAGGGTTGGAAAGAGGCTGAGGGTTGGAAAGAGGCTGAGGGTTGGAAAGAGGCTGAGGGTTGGAAAGAGGCTGAGGGTTGGAAAGAGGGTTAGGGTTGGAAAGAGGGTTAGGGTTGGAAAGAGGCTAAGGCTTGTGGTTAGGGTTAAGGTTGGGATTAAGGTTAGGGATGTGGTTAGAGATGTGTTGGGGTTAGGGTTGAAGTTAGAATTGTGGGGTTTCCACTGTTTAGGCACATCAGGGGGTCTCCAAACGCGACATGGTGCAACCATTGATTCCAGCCAATTTTGCATTCAAAAAGTTAAACTGTGCTCCCTCCCTTCCAAGCCCCGACGTGTGCCCAAGCAGTGGTTTACCCCAACATATGGGGTATCAGCGTACTCAGGAAAAATTGCACAACAACTTTGGGGGTCTAATTTCTCCTGGTACCCTTGGGAAAATAAAAAATTGGGGGCTAAAAAACTATTTTTGTGTAAATTTTTTTTTTTTAATTTTCACGTCTCTGCGTTATAAACTTCTGTGAAGCACTTGGGGGTTCAAAGTGCTCACCAGGCATCTAGATAAGTTCCTTGGGGGGTCTAGTTTCCAAAATGGGGTCACTTGTGGGGGGTTTCTATTGTTTAGGCTCATCAGGGGCTCTGCAAACGTAACGACGACAGCAGACCATTCCATCAAAGTCTGCATTTCAAAACGTCACTACTTCCTTCCGAGCCCTTAGGTGTGCCCAAACAATGGTTTCCCCCCATATATGGGGCACCAGCGTACTCAGGACAAACTGGACAACAACTTTTGGGGTCCAATTTATCCTGCTACCCTTGTGAAAATAAAAAATTGCTGGCTGAAAATCATTTTTTTGAGGAAAAAAATTATTTTTTATTTTCACGAATCTGCGTTATAAACTTCTGTGAAGCACTTGGGGGTTCAAGGTGCTCAACACACATCTAGATAAGCTCCTTGGGGGGTCTAGTTTCCAAAATGGGGTCACTTGTGGGTGGGTTCCACAGTTTAGGTACATCAGGGGCTCTGCAAATGTTACATGATGCCCGCAGACCATTCCATCAAAGTCAGCATTTCATAATGTCACTACTTCCCTTCCGAACCCCGACGTGGGCCCATACAGTAGTTTTCTCCCACATATGGGGTATCCGTTCTCAGGACAAATTGGACAACAACTTTTGGGGTCCAATTTCTCCTGCTACCCTTGTGAAAATAAAAAATTGCGCACTAAAAAATAATTTTTTGAGGAAAAAAAAAATTTTATTCACGGCTCTGCGTTATAAACTTTTGTGAAGCACTTGGGGGTTCACAGTGCTCACTATGCATTTAGATAAGTTCCTTAGGGGTCTAGTTTCCAAAATGGGGTCATTTGTGGGGGAGCTCCAATGTTTAGACACACAGGGGCTCTCCAAACATGACATGGTGTCCACTAACGATTAGAAGTAATTTGCATTTCAAAAATTCAAATGGCGCTCCTTCCCTTCTGAGCCCTGCCGTGTGCCCAAACAGTGGTTCCCCCCCACATATGGGGTACCAGCGTACTCAGGACAAACTGGACAACAACTTTTGAGGTCCAATTTCTCCTGTTAGCCTTGTGAAAATTAAAAAGTGTGCTAAAAATCATTTTTGAGGAAAAAAAATATTTTTTTTATTTTCACTGCTCTGTGTTATAAACTTTTGTGAAGCACTTGGGGGATCAAAGTGCTCACTACACATCTAGATTAGTTCCTTAGGGGGTCTAGTTTCCAAAATGGGGTCACTTGTGGGGGAGCTCCAATGTTTAGGTGCACAGGGGCTCTCCAAACGCGACATGGTGTCCGATAACGATTAGAGCTAATTTTCCATTCAAAAAGTCAAATGGTGATCCTTCCCTTCCGGACCCTGCCGTGCACTCAAACAGTGGTTTATGACTACATATGAGGTATCGGTGTACTCAGGAGAAATTGCTCAACAAATTTTAGGATCAATTTTATCCTGTTGCCAATGTGAAAATGAAAAAACTGAGGCTAAAAGAAAATTTTTGTGAAAAGTACTTATTTATTTATTTTTTTTACAGATCAATTTGTGAAGTACCTGGGGGTTCAAAGTGATCACTATGCATCTAGAGAAGTTCCTTGGGGGGGTCTAGTTTCCAAAATCGGGTCACTTGTGGAGGAGCTCCAATGTTTATGCACACAGGGGCTCTCCAAACGTGACATGGCAACTGCTAAATATTCCAGCATATTTTCCATTCAAAAAGTCAAATGGCGCTCCTTCCCTTCTGAGCCCTGCCGTGCGCCCAAACAGTGGTTTATGACCACTTATGAGGTATCGGTGTACTCAGGAGAAATTGCCCAACAAATTTTAGGATCCATTTTATCCTGTTGCCCATGTGAAAATTTTTGTTGGAAAAACTAAAATGTCCATTTTTTCTTTCCACGTTGCTTTAGTTCCTGTGAAGCACCTGAAGGGTTAATAATCTTCTTGAATGTAGCTTGAGGGGTGCGGTTTTTAGAATGGTGTCACTTTTGGGTATTTTCTGCCATATAGACCCCTCAAAGTGACTTCAAATGTGAGGTGGTCCCTAAAAAAAAAAAAAAAAAAAAAAAGTTTTGTAAATTTTATTGTAAAAATGAGAAATCGCTGGTCAACTTTTAACCCTTATAACTTCCTAACAAAAAAATATTTTGTTTCCAAAATTGTGCTGATGTAAAGTAGACATGTGAGAAATGTTATTTAGTAACTTTTGTGTCACATAACTCTCTGGTTTAACGGAATAAAAATTCAAAATTTGAAAATTGCGAAATTTTCTAAATTTTCGCCAAATTTGATTTTTTCACAAATAAACGAAAAAATTATCGACCTAAATTTACCACTAGCATGAAGCCCAATATGTCACGAAAAAACAGTCTCAGAATCGCTAGGATCCGTTGAAGCGTTCCTGAGTTATTACCTCATAAAGGGACACTGTTCAGAATTGCAAAAAATGGCCTGGTCATTAAGGTCAAAATAGGCTTGGTCATGAAGGGGTTAATGTAATCAATTTTGGTGTAGATAACTTCTATGAGGGAGACTGCATGTTCCTTCTTTCCTGGTAATAAACTGTAATAATAATAAATGCTCTTTTTATCTGTTCAGTATTTTTTGGAAAGGATGTCAGATCATCTGTTGTATCTCCAATATTTACTACACAGCAGAACGGAACAGTTATGGAAAATTGAGCATATTTTAGAACATCTTCACATTCTTGCAGTTGTCTCTCTTATTTCCGGAATACATAGTAGCAGCTAGTTTTAACATTACTTACCTATATATACTGGTCAAGAACATTGTCATGATTATCCATAGTACTCAATAGGTTAAGCTTAAGTTTTTCTAGAAAGGCTGAATAAAGATATGATTGCTGGTAATAGTGTAGTGCGAATATACAAATGGCTATTTTGAGTCCATATTGAAATATACAGAATGCATTCAGACAATTACATGGCTGCATGCATTTCTGGTCAAACATTTGCAGATGTGACAGACAATGCTCACAGTGGCACAATCTTGAGAACTTTTTATTCACTTCACAAACAGTTCTAAGCTTCTATACATTTGTTTGTTATTGTAAAACATTAAGATCTACTTAACCTCTGTCTGTGGTGGTTTTATCTAAATCCTTGTGGCTTTTATATTCTAAAGGGCCTGTCACACTAAGCGATATCGCTAGCAATATCGCTATAACGTCACTGGTTTTGTGACGTTATAGCAATATTGCTAGCGATATCGCTATGTCTGATACTTACCTCCGACCGGCTCCCCCGCTGGTTATTGCTGATCGCGCGAGGGTTTATGGCCCCTTGTCTGATGACTCCATGATATTTGTTTCATCTGACCTTGAAAGCTGGCCACTTAAAGGGCTGGGTGAAACTAGAGTTACTACATAGTGTAAATCACTATATAAGGCCAGAGAAACATGACTAAGGCCTGTTTCACACATCAGATTTTTCAAATCAGTCAAAATCCGCCAAAAAGTGAAAATGGCGGATCCGCTAAAATGTGTAAAAACTGATGCAAGCAGATGGTACGGATCCGTTTTTTGACGGATCCGCTAGACTGATTTTTGTACGGATCCGTCAAAAACTGGATCCGTTCCATCCGCTGGCATCCGTTTTTGCCATCTGTTGGATCCGTTTTCTGACGGATCCGTTTTTCCACACCTCCAAAATGGGATGCTCCCAAATATGATTGGCTCTTGGAAAATGCTCCCAAATGTGATTGGACACTGGAAACTAGGGAAAACTATATCTATGGTGTTGTAAAGCATTATCTTTGAAAGATTGTAGAGCTAGTGGCAGCGATGGAAGGAGTTATTGCAAGTATTAACAGCTTCTGTGTGGAATTTGATCTTCACTGCAATCGGTTGGCAATTATTGCTCTCCAGAGGGAGAAAAGAAGACTGCAAATCCTGCGTTGGAGAAGGAAGAGACGACGGCAGTGGATTCATCCGATAAATGCACAGAGGATTACCCTTGGCGTGTTTTCTACACTGTATCTTGAATTGAGGGATAATCCGGACAAGTTCTTCGACTATGTGCGCATGAGACAGGACCTGTTTGAGATATTGGTGGAGCGCAAATCCGGAGAAGGGATACCTACATGCACTTTTCTATTTCACCGGCGGAGCGTTTGATGGTGACCCTTCGGTAAGTAATCTATTTTTTTAAATGTTTCAGATTCTGCAGACTTTTATTGTTATGTTATGGCTTGTAGTATGCATAAATTTTACTTTTTCCCCTTTTTTTTTACCAGATTCCTGGCAACTGGAGAATCCTTCACCTCCCTCCATTACCAGTTCCGGCTTGGGATTTCAACAATATCTGGAATTGTCCTACAGACCTGCCGGGCGTTGTGGGATTGTCTACATGAGGAATACATCCCACAGCCAACACAGGAGAGGTGGCTGGAGATTGCGGACAACTTTGAACAAATCTGCCAGTTTCCAAATTGCGTTGGTGCTGTGGATGGGAAGCATATTAGGATTGTGAAACCCATTGGATCTGGATCAGAATTTTTCAAATACAAGAAATTCTTTCCAATTGTACTTATGGCCATTGCAGATGTCAACTGCAAATTTATTGCTGTGGACATTGGTGCGTATGGTCGTTCAAATGATTCTCAGGTCTTGGGCCGTCGTTTGTATGGAGACAATTTTGATTTCCCACCTCCAAGACCACTCCCTGGAACAATAGGCCCACCAATGCCATTTGTGTGTGTTTGTGATGATGCATTTCAGCTGTCCAAACATCTTCTCAAGCCATATATGGTAGCCATGGATTGACACACGGGAAAGAAATATTTAACTATCGATTGACCAGAGCGCGAAGAGTGGTGGAGTGCGCTTTTGGGATTTTAACTGCAAAATGAAGAGTGCTGTTGACGGCCATAAAAATGAAAACTGGCACTGTGGATGAGGTGGTGAAGGCGTGTGTTATCCTGCACAACTTTGTACTTTCAAAGGAACCTGTTTCCATGGAAGAAAATGTTTGTGAAACCACCTTGTGGGATTATCAGCAGACAAGTGTTCGGAGTACTTGGTCAGTGTCAAGAATGAGGGACACATTTGCAGACTATTTTCTGTCACCAGAAGGAAGATTGGAGTGGCAAGATGACAAGGTATAATTTTTTTTTTTTTACCAAGGTTCCTTTTTTGGATAAGAAAAACTTTAGTAATTTTTCCTTTTTTAGTTTTTATACCTTTATGCAAATGTTTTTCCTTTTTTAGTTTTGATACCTTTACAAAAATTTTGGGTAATATCAGTGTTGTGTTTTATTACCTGTACACCAGTGTAATTTACCAAGTGTTGTGTATTTGTATCTCTACACCACCGGTGTACTTTGAAATGTTACCATGTGTTGTGTATTTGTATCTGTACACCACCGGTGTACTTTCAACCTTTTTCCAAGAACTTAAGAAAAAAAGAAAAATACACAATAAAATTAGTTTGAAACAGAAACATGTTTATTTTTCAATTTTTTTTCAAAATTATAAAATGTTTTATTATTTTTGAGAACCTTTTTTTTTTTTTTTTCTTCAGAAAACTGTTTATTTTTTTAAAAATAAAATTAAATGTATAACATTACAGATGCCGATTAGTGTTTGGTGGAGATATCAGCGGAGGGGTTAACAGGGTTGACCACATCGAGGGGGGGTGGAGGACTGGGAAGGGAGTTGCTGAGGATCAGAAGTGGAAGGGGGGTTGAAAACATGAGGTTGGGACGGGAGTTGATGGACAGAGGAGGTTTGTGGGAACATTGAAGGTGTGTGTGGGGGTGGGTATGGTGAGGGCATTGGGGTATAATGCAATGGGGAAGGAAGGTACTGGGAAGAATGGAATGGGGAACTAGAGAAAGGAGAGGGAGTGGTAGGATGATGGATGGTGGTAGGATGATGGATGGTGGTAGGATGATGGATGGTGGAGGGATGGATGGACGGTGGAAGGATGGATGGACTGTGGAAGGATGGACAGAGGGAGGATGTGATGGAATAGGTGCATGGGTAGAATGGGATGCTTCGGAGAGTACAGCCACTAGAGCATTGTGACAGGCTTGCATCACATGCATCTGCTGGTGAGTACTTAAACCTTCCATTTGCCGGACAACTGACTGAAAAAAAATGTCTCGGCATCTGGTTTGACTCTGCATTCATCCTTTCCATGTAGCTTCTGAGTTCCATGATACTTTGATTGATCATGTTCAACCCAAAAGCTAACTGTTGTCCATAAGTGTGGAAACCATTCTGGACGGATGAGTTCAGACTCAAACAGTCAGACAAGGTCATCCTTTCTTGACCTCTCAGACGCTGCCGACCAGAACCAAAAGTTGGTCGAGGTGTTGCGGCAGTGTCAGAGGGGTGGGGTAAAGGGTACTGTAAGTTGTCACCAGCAGTTTCATGTGATGAAGTCTGCCCTGCTGCTGCAGTGCTGGTGGAGGGGATAGAGGGACGAGACAAGAGGGAAGGTAGAGAGGGGTCGGATACCTCGATGTGGTCACCGGTGGCGGTCTCCGAAGGGATCCCTCCAGAGGGAGGCAACTCAGAAGCAGGCTCCCGAGTGCTGCAGATGGTGCAAAAAAAGAGAAAAAAAATATATATTAAGATATTTATATTTCATTTAACATTGCTGAAAAAAAAAATAGGTTAAACATGTAAACATTTGTACTACAGAAATGGTGTGTGGAATATTTACCTTCTGCTCACCATCGTTGACCGGAGGAACGCCAGGGCTCTGTAATGTTTATACGGGGTGCTCCTGCGTCCTCCCTATCCACTCGGGGCCTGCATCTCCTTGTTGAAGTCCCTCTTGAAGCAATCCCTGAGCGACCGCCACCGTATGATAACCCTGTCACCTGTGAAGGAAAAAAAAAAAAAGTGGTTAGTATTCAACACTTCACATGCTGGAATATAAGTTACTGAAATTGGAATATTTACGCACAAAATCCCTGGCCCTCGCATCGAGCTCCTCCCAGTTCTCTACAACCTCCGAACACACCTCATCCCATAGCCGTCGGGTGGTTGGTCGGCATGTAAGCGGTTTGCTATGTTCCACAGGGGCTCCTGTGGTTGGACAACCTCAATGAGGAGGTCGACATCAATAACAGCCTCTTCCACATGTCGTTGTGGAGCACGCTGTGAAACCTGTGAAGAAAATAAAATTTAAAAAAAAAATGATTGCATTCAAACACATGAGGTTCATTAATTAATCACCCAATTAAAGTGTTAGGCTGTGTGCACACGCTGCGGATTAGGTGCGGATTCATCCGCGCGGATTTTGTAAAATCCGCAGGTCAAAATACCTGCGGTTTTACCTGCGGATTGCTCTGCGGTTTTGCCCTGCGGTTTTTCATCTCAATGGAGGAGATGGCAAACCGCAGGGGAATCCGCAGAAAGAATTGACATGTCAATTCTTTCTGCGGATTGAAAACCGCAGATAATCTGCGCGGAAAATTCCGCACCGTCTGCATTGCGGTTTTTGATTCCCATAGGGAATAATGGTACTGTACACCGCAGCAAAAACTGCTGCGGGTCCGCAGCGGCCAAAACCGCTGCGGAACCGCTGCAAAATACGCAGCGTGTGCACACAGCCTTACCGCTCGCCGACCACCAGATGCAGCACCTCGACGACACTGGGATGTCCTGGGAGTCGCGCTAGTGCGGGCACCGGATTCTGAAGACTGTGGGGAAAAAATTTTTTTTTAGGGTTGTATGGATACGTAGTTATTGTGTGTGCTGTGATGAATGTTTGTGTTGGGTGTAGCATTATGTATGTATGTGTTTTTTTTATCTGCTAAACTTACACTCTGCGCACCCCCTCCTTGCATTTCTCCACCCTGCATATCTCCTCCTGGAAGCTCCTCAGATTCAGCTTCCTGTGAAAACATAATACATGCATATAAGGTTAAAAAAGAAAAAGAAAAAAAAGAATAAAAAAAATAAAATTTTTACCTCAGTTCGCTGATGCTGTGATGGGGAGCTCCCAGAAGAAGACATATTAAACTGCTGCGGTTTTGCTGGCGGGTCTGCTGCAGCGTTGCTGGCGGTTCTGCTGCAACCTTGCTGGCGGGTCTGCTGCGGAATTGCTGACGGTTCTGCTGCAACCTTGCTGGCTGGATCTGTAAGTATAAAGACACTTGTTTAGCTACTATACAAAGGATTAAATAAGCTTTCAGGCCTTTATACTTGGAAAACTGAAGTGTTTCCTAGGATGCTCTGCTGCAACCTTGCTGGCGGTTCTGCTGCAACCTTGCTGGCAAGTATAAAGAGAATTTTAGTAACATAAAAAAAAAATTCTTCATTGGTATTAATGTGTGTAATTCCCTGAAACTCTCACTGAGAGTATACCCAAGTGTTTGCATGTGTGTAATTCCCTGAAACTCTCACTGAGAGTATACCCAAGTGTTTGCATGTGTGTAATTCCCTGAAACTCTCACTGAGAGTATACCCAAGTGTTTGCATGTGTGTAATTCACTGAAACTCTCACTGAGAGTATACCCAAATGTGTTTGCATGTGTGTAATTCCCTGAAACTCTCACTGAGTATACCCAAGTGTTTGCATGTGTTAATTCCCTTACAATCTCTCACTTGAGAGTATAACCACACTTGTATACCAAAAACCAACACTTAATGTAACCTTTTTTACATGTATACCCATACTTAATTTTACCTGGTTTTAAAATAATACAACGGACAGTTTTTAAAAAGTTTTTATTAAATTTTTTTTTTATATATATTTTTTTCACAAGTAGGAGCTACTCTGCTCATTATTTTAAATACCACAATAAATGAAAAAAAAAAACAGTAATATTCAACAGAAACACCACATACAACACCACAGTTACACCACATACAATACACAACACAATTGCAAATATGGAAATAAAATTACAGTACTATGAAAATAAAATTCAGTACACATGCAACAGAAAAACAAAGTATGAAAAAACAGGCATAATAAAAAATATACACACGCACAGACATGCAACACTTGGAGGCCACGAACATACATGCAGGAAAGTAGACCACACACACACACACACACACACACACACACACACACACACACACACACACACACACACACGCAGACAAGCCACAGACATGCCCCACACAAATAGTTTAATACTCACACAATTGCAGGCTTTGCTAGCAGGCCTCTCCGTCCTGGCTTGGTGCTGGGCAGCTGGGCAGGTGCTGTCAGGCCTCTAGCTCCAGGAGTCTTGCAGCTGGGGGTCTTGCTGCTGGGCAGGTTTTATAGCGAAGCTGGGGGTCTTGCTGCTGGGCAGGTGCTGTCTGTCTGTCTGGCTCTGTCTCTTCAGTCTGGCTGGTGACGGATGTCTGGGCCCAATGATTAATTAGCCCACTTTATATAGTTTTTGGACTGTCTGGAAAAGTATCTTTTTTTCTGAGCATGCTCAGTGCGATTTAGCGGATTCCGCAAAATAGCGGATCCCGGTGGATCCGCCGCCCATAGGCGCCCATTCTACCGCATAGCGGACGGCGACGGATACGCCGTCTCCCGCCATTTTGACGGCGCCAAAAAACGTTGCAAAGTCCGTTCACCTCAGACAGAATCCGCCAGGAATCTGGAGGATCCGCCGAATAGCGGAAGTAACTGACGACCATCCGCCAAAATCCGCCACATTCTACAAACAGTTCTGCACTTTTAAAAACCGTGTCAAAACTACATCTGTCAACAGATATCCACTGTTTATAAGTTATATTATCTACCATAGCCTCTTCAAAATAACTTAATATTTTTTCTTTGAGAGCCAATACTGAAGGACATTTTTTGCAAATATTGAGATAACAACTCCAACTCTTTTCTGGACACAATATTTGAGACAGACATACTTTGTAATCGCCAAGGTTGGACTCGCCAATCTGAATATCTTTCAGCTTACCCCCTTCAATCATGAGCTTAGTGTTCTGGTGTGTTGTACATACGCATACTGAGTGTGTACCACTACCACCAGCCAGAACACAATTCTTCGGTCGCAGGTCAGCAAATTTTGAAAATCCTATTTTGGCAGAAGTGGAATTTTTTTCTTTAAAAAGTTCATAGGTTTCTTTCAAATTGGTAAGAAGCAGCCTCTTCTGGACAGAAGTTTTCTTACCGTTCACTTTTATAGACACACAATCTTTCTTGCCAGGCATAATTCGGCTCACTTCATCACTATTGTAAAAATCTTTCACTTTACCCACTATAGCTTCATCTAATGTTTTGCCTGGTTTAGGATCAGGACAAGACATGAAACCTTTTAGTTCAACTAGAGATTTGGCTTTTCTAGTCATTCTATTGCTAACGTTAAATTCATTTTCTATTCTTTTGCATGTCCAACTCTTCGGTAGTGTAGTCAGTATCATGAACTGTTCACTTCTGCTGTGGGTGGATTTAAATTTATCTTTAACCCCTTCCTGACATGAGACGTACTATCCTCCCAGTGGATGGCCATGGAACAAGGAGGTGGAATAAGATTCTGCAGGTGAACAACTGGCTACGTCGATGGTGCCGTCAGCAACGATTTGGATTTCTGGATCACGGAGTGAACTACTTATACGATGGACTACTTGCTAGAGATGGGGTGCACCTTACGAAGACTGGTAAGCATGTATTTGGAAGTCGCCTTGCTACACTTGTAAGGAGAGCTTTAAACTAGAACAACATGGGAAGGGAAGCAAAAGACCAGAAAAAGCCATACACCTGACAAATGCTATTGAGAACTCTGCTATTAGAAGTGGAAAGGAAGAACAAAGACGAAAGAATCTAATTAATAAAAATATTGGAGAAAGAGAAACCAATCACAAACTAAAATGTTTCTATACTAATGCACAAAGCATGGGCAACAAACAAGGAGAATTGGAACTACTAACACAGGAAAAGAAATATGATGTCATTGGAATCACTGAAACTTGGTGGGACAATACACATGATTGGAATACAAGACTAGAAGGATACAACTTATTTGCAAGAAACAGACTTGATAAACGAGGAGGTGGTGTCGCATTGTATGTTAGAAACGCGTATATCTGCACAGAGATTGAAGCTTCAGAGACTGGGAGTTATGTGGAAACTGTTTGGGTAAGAATACAAGGACAGAACAATGGAAAGGACACCATTGTAGGCATTTACTACAGGCCGCCTGTGCAAGCTGAAGCTATGGATGAACTCTTTATGCATCAAATGGCCAAGTTCTCCAAAAAATATGACATAGTTGTCATGGGAGATTTCAACTATCCAGACATTTGTTGGGAATCTCTCTCAGGCAAAACTAACAGGTCAAGGAAATTCTTATCCTCTCTTGCTGACAACCTTATCTTCCAAAAGGTAAGGGAGAAAACAAGGGGAACTGCTACCTTGGATCTAATCCTTATAAACAGGGAGGAAATGGTTGAGGAGGTAAAAGTGGCTGGGACCCTAGGAGGTAGCGACCATGCTATTTTAGAATTTTGGATAACTAGAGGCCGAAGACCTGTGAAGACTCAGACGTCAAGGTTAGATTTCAGAAAGGCAGATTTTAAGGGATTCAGAAAGAGAATTGGAGGGATCCAATGGCTGGATATCCTTAAAGACAAAAATGTCCAGGAAGGATGGGAAATCTTGAAAAATGAAATTCTCAAAGCACAGTTGTTAACAATTCCGAAAAGAGGGAAGAATAGGAAGCAGTTAAGGAAACCAGGATGGATGAACACAGAACTTAAGCACATGCTAAAAAGGAAGAAAAAAATGTTTATAAAATGGAAAGAGGGAGGCATATCTAAAGAAGAATATAATGCTGTCTGCAGAACCTGCAAGGCACAAATCAGATTAGCTAAAGCTGAAAATGAATTGAGGCTTGCAAGAGATGTCAAAAGCAATAATAAAGGATTTTGGGGATATGTCAAAAGTAAAAGAAAAGTCAAAGATGCTATAGGATTTTTACAGGATGAAAATGATGAAATGGTAAGACAGGATGTTGAGAAGGCTGAACTTTTAAATTCCTATTTTGCATCTGTTTTCTCTCAGAAAGGAAATGTAACATCAACTGTTATTCACTGTCCTATTAAGGGAATAGAAGAATCCAGGATATCTATAAACAGAAAGATAGTGAGGAAACACTTAGCTAGCCTAAATGAATTCAAGTCTCCAGGTCCAGATGAATTACACCCCAGAGTACTGAAGGAGATAGCAGAAGAAATTTTTGAACCCCTCTCTATAATCTTTGAAAATTCTTGGAGAACAGGAGAAGTGCCAGAAGACTGGAGAAGAGCAAATGTTGTTCCTATCTTCAAAAAGGGGAAGAAGGTGGACCCAGGTAACTATAGGCCGGTGAGTCTGACTTCTATACCAGGAAAGATCTTTGAACAAATTATTAAACAACATGTATGTCAATACCTGGATAAGAATGAAGTGATTAAACAGAGTCAGCATGGGTTTTTAACTAATAAGTCATGTCAGACTAACTTAATTTCCTTCTATGACGGTATCACTGATTGGGTGGATCAAGGAAATGCTGTAGATATAGTATATCTTGACTTCAGCAAAGCATTTGACAAAGTCTCTCATACAATCCTTATTGAAAAAATGATTAAGTATGGAATGGACAAGGCAACTGTTAGGTGGATTCATAACTGGCTTAGTGATCGGACCCAAAGAGTGGTCGTAAATGGCTGCACATCCAGTTGGAAGAATGTCTCAAGTGGGGTACCACAGGGCTCTGTCCTGGGCCCTGTATTGTTCAACATCTTTATCAACGATTTAGATGAAGGAATTGAGGGTAAACTGATTAAATTTGCTGATGACACAAAGCTAGGAGGGATAGCTAATACTAGAGAAGAGAGAGAGAGGATTCAAAAAGATTTAAATAAACTGGAGAAGTGGGCAGCAACTAACAGAATGGTTTTTAACAGGGAGAAATGCAAAGTACTACATCTGGGCAATAAAAATGGAAAAAGCATATATAGAATGGGAGGAATAGGGCTAAGTGACAGCACATGTGAAAAAGACTTGGGTATACTAATAGATCACAGACTGAATATGAGTCAACAGTGTGCTGCAGCAGCAAAAAAGGCAAATGCAATTCTAGGATGTATTAACAGAAGCATACAGTCTAGATCACGTGAAGTCATTATTTCCCTCTACTCCTCTTTGGTCAGACCTCATCTGGAATATTGTGTCCAGTTTTGGGCACCACATTTTAAAAAAGACATCAACAAACTGGAGCAAGTTCAGAAAAGAGCGACCAGAATGGTGACCGGTCTGCAAACCCTGTCTTATGAGGAAAGGTTGCAGGATTTGGGAATGTTTAGTTTGCAAAAGAGAAGACTGAGAGGAGACTTAATAGCTGTCTACAAATATCTAAAGGGCTGTCACATTGTAGAAGGATCAACTTTATTCTCATTTGCACAAGGAAAGACTAGAAGCAATGGGATGAAACTGAATGGGAGGAGACACAGATTAGATATTAGAAAAAACTTTTTGACAGAGTGATCAATGAGTGGAACAGGCTGCCACGAGAAGTGGTGAGTTCTCCTTCAATGGAAGTCTTCAAACAGAGGCTGGACAGACATCTGACTGGGATGATTTAGCGAATCCTGCTTTGAGCAGGGGGTTGGACCAGATGGCCCAGGAGGTCCCTTCCAACTCTACGATTCTATGATTCTATGATCCCGTCCATGGGACCCGGGCCCCTATGCCCATAGACGGGATAGTACGTCTACCGCGATCAGCGGCGCCCACGTGGTGAGCGCCGCTGATCGCGGCCGGGTGTCAGCTGATTATCACAGCTGACACCCGGCACAATGTGTCAGGGGCGGTCACGGACCGCCCCCCAACACGTTAACCCCTTGCACACCGCGATCAAACATGATCGCGGTGTACCGTGAGTTAAAGGGAAGCATCGGCAGGGAGGGGGCTCCCTCCGTGCTTCCCTGAGCCCCCCACGGCAGTGCAATGTGCAGCGCTGCTGCCGGGGGCTCCTTTCCTGCAGGCCCCCGAAGCCAAGATGGCGACGGGGGCCTGCAGGAAGCTGGCTTCCTCAGTGCCTGCAAAGCGCAGGCATGAGGAAGCCTTCTGCAGTGCCTGTGACAGATTGCTGATCTTTCACAGTGATCTGTGATGTGACAGATCAGCGATCTGTCACAGGACAGTGATGTCCCACCTGGGACTATTTAATAAAGTAAAAAAAAAAATAAAAGTGTTAAAATAAATAAAAAAAAATCGCCAAATAAATTAGAAAAAAAAAAAAAATATTCCCCCAAATAAAGCCATTTTTTAGAAATAAAAATAAAAAACAATAAAAGTACACATATTAGGTATTGCCGCGTCCGTAACGACCCGCCCTATAAAACTGTCCCATTAGTTAACCACTTTAGCGAACCCCTTAAAAAATAATAAAAAACGAAGCAAAAAATAATGATTTATTATCATACTGCCAAACAAAAAGTGTAATAACGCGCGATCAAAAAGACGCATGTAAATATCCATGGTACCGCTGAAAACGTCATCTTGTCCCGCAAATAACGAGCCGCCAAACAGCATCATCCGCAAAAAAATAAAAGTTATAGCTCGCAGAATAAAGCGATGCAAAAGTAATTATTTTTTATATAAAATAGTTTTCATTGCATAAAAGCGCCAAAACATAAAAAACGACCTAAATAAGGTATCTCTGTAAGCGTACTGACCCGAAGAATAAAACCGCTTTATCAATTTTATCGCACGCGGAACGGTGTAAACGCACCCCCCCAAAAGAAATTCATGAAACGCTGGTTTTTGTTCATTCTGCGTCCCAAAAATCGGAATAAAAAGCGATCAAAAAATGTCACGTGCCCGAAAATGGTACCAATAAAAATGTCAACTCGTCCCGCAAAAAATAAGACCTCACATGACTCGGTGGGTCAAAATACGGAAAAATTAGAGCTCTCAATATGTGGTGATACAAAAACTATTTTTACAATAAAAAGCGTCTTTTAGCGTGTGACAGCCGCCAAACATAAAAACCGCCATAAATAGTAAATCAAACCCCCCGTTATCACCCCCTTAGTTAGGGAAAAATAATAAAATAAAAAAAATGTATTTATTTCCATTTTTCCATTAGGGTTAGGGCTAGGGCTGAGATTAGGGTTAGGGGTGTGTTGGGGTTCGGGTTGGAGTTAGAATTGGGGGTTTCCACAGTTTGGGCACATCAGGGGCTCTTCAAATGCAACATGGCGTCTGATCTCAATTCCAGCCAATTCTGAGTTGAAAAAGTCAAATGGTGCTCCTTCCCTTCCAAGCTCTGCCATGCGCCCAAACAGTGTTTTACCCCCACATGTAGGGTATCAGCCTACTCAGGTCAAATTGCAAAACAATTTTTGGGGTCCAATTTCTCCTGTTACCCTTAGGAAAATAAAAAATTGGGGGCAAAAATATCATTTTTGTGGAAAAAAATGATTTTTTTATTTTCACGCCCGAGCGTTATAAACTTCTGTGAAGCACTTGGGGGTTCAAAGTGCTCACCACACATCTAGATAAGTTCCATGGGGGGCCTAGTGTCGAAAATGGGGTCACTTGTGGGGAGTTTCAATAGTTTAGGTACATCAGGGGCTCTCCAAACGCACATGACACCCGCAGACCATTCCATCAAAGTCTGCATTCCAAAATGTCACTGCTTCCCTTCCGAGCCCCGACGTGTGTCCATACAGTAGTTTTCTCCCACATATTGGGTGTCGGCGTACTCATGACAAATTGGACAACAACTTTTGGGGTCCAATTTCTCCTGTTACCCTTGGGAAAATAAAAAAATTGGGGACTAATTGATCATGTTTGTGGAAAAAATACGATTTTTTTATTTTCATGCCCGGGCATTATAAACTTCTGTGAAGCCTTTGGGGGTTCAAAGTGCTCACCTCACATCTAGATAAGTTCCTTAGGGGGTCTAGTTTTCAATATGGGGTCATTTGTGGGGGTTTTCCACTGTTTAGGTACATTAGGGGCTCTCCAAAGGCAACATGACACCCGCAGACCATTCCATCAAAGTCTGCATTCCAAAACGTCACTACTTCCCTTCCGAGCCCCGTCGTGTGCCCATACAGTAGTTTTCTCCCACATATGGGGTATCGGCATACTCAGGACAAATTGGACAACTACTTTTGGGGTCCAATTTCTCCTGGTACCCTTGGGAAAATAAAAAAATGGTGACTAAATGATCATGTTTGTGGAAAAAATACGATTTTTTTATTTTCACGCCCGGGCGTTATAAACGTCTGTGAAGCACTTGGGGGTTCAAAGTGCTCACCACACATCTAGATAAGTTCCTTGGGGGGTCTAGTTTACAAAATGGTGTTATTTGTGGGGGGTTTCCATTGTTTAGGTACATCAGGGGCTCTCCAAACGCGACATGGCGTCCGATCTCAATTCCAGCCAAAAGCGTGAAATGGCGCTGCTTCCCTTCCGAGCTCTGTCATGCTCCCAAATAGTGGTTTACCCCCACATATGGGGTATCAGCGTACTCAGGACAAATTGCACAATAACTTTTAGGGTCCTGTTACCCTTGGGAAAATAAAAATTGGGGTGAAAAGATCATTTTTGTGGAAAAAATATGATTTTTTAATTGTACCGCTGTACGTTATAAACTTCTGTAAAGCCCTTGTTGGTTCAAAGTTCTCACCACATATCTAGATAAGTTCCTTGGGGGGTCTAGTTTCCAAAATGGGGTCACTTGTAGGGGGTTTCCACTGTTTAGGTACATCAGGGACTCTCCAAACGTGACATGGCGTCCGATCTGAATTCCAGCCAATTTTGTATTGAAAAAGTCAAACGGCGCTCCTTCCATTCTGAGCTCTGCCATGCGCCGAAACAGTCGTTCCCCCCACATATCAGGTATCAGCGTACTCAGGACAAATTGCACAATAACTTTTGCATTCCAATTTCTCCTGTTACCCTTGGTAAAATAAAAAAAATTGAACCTGAAGTATTTTTTTTGTGAAAAAAAGTTAATGTTCATTTTTTTTAAATATTCAAAAAAATTCCTGTGACGCACCTAAAGGGTTAATAAACTTCTTGAATGTGGTTTTGAGCACCTTAAGGGGTGCAGTTTTTAGAATGGTGTCACTTTTGGGTATTTTCTATCATATAGACCCCTCAAAGTGACCTCAAATGTGATGTGGTCCTAAAAATAAAATGGTGTTGTAAAAATGAGAAATCGCTGGTCAACTTTTAACCCTTATAACTTCCTAACAAAAAAAAATTTTGGTTCCAAAATTGTGCTGATGTAAAGTAAACATGTGGGAAATGTTAGTTATCAAGTTTTTTGTGTGCTGTATCTCTGTGATTTAAGGGCATAAAAATTCAAAGTTGGAAAATTGCGAAATTTTCAAAATTTTCGCCAAATTTCCGTTTTTCTCACAAATAAACGCAAGTTATATGAATTAAATTTTACCACTAACATGAAGTACAATATGTCACGAGAAAACAATGTCAGAATCACCGGGATCCACGGAAGCGTTCCAGAGTTATGACCTCATAAAGGTACAGTGGTCAGAATTGTAAAAATTGGCCCGGTCATGAACGTGCAAACCACCCTTGGGGGTGAAGGGGTTAAGCTGCAGAATGATCTCTGAATCAGTGCCATTTTTTCCTTCACCTTCTACTGTTTCACCTGCCAGCTCAAGGGTCAATTTTTTTGTAACTTTATCTAATTTTTTTTGGCAATAACCTGGATAATGGATTCTTTTTTTTGCAATGGGTGATTCTTCAATGTTAGAAAGTGATTTATTCAAATACTCTATTGTGAAATCAGGATTGATAAAATCCCCTGTGTTGGAAGTTACAGGTACTTCGAAATTTCCTGCCTGCTGAGCATTTTTCTCTTTTGCAAGTTGCTTTCTACAACTGTCACAAATTTTCATGCCTGCATTGATTGATGGATTTATATGAAACATCCAATCTTGTACCGGCCTAAGATTTTTTTCTTGTTGTGTCCAGTTTTTTCAACAGGATTGCAACAGCATATATTATAAAATGCTGTTCTTTGAGAAGTAGCAGCCATTGCTGTGTGAGAAAAATACAGTTAATATTATGTAAGGAAGATGGGTAATAAAAATAAAGATTTACAGTACACTTGAGATATAACTGTGTTATGTGAGGTAGCGCTGTCATTCAGGGTTGGGGGACACTCGCTTGGCAGCGAATAATCACATCCGGCACAGGTTTCCATAAAGCAATATCACAGTCCATGAGGTTTATTCATTATCATAAACCAATCACGATATGCAACAGTCTTACAGCAGACAGCAGGGTATCTTCACACTGGAGCTCTGCTCCCCTATAGCCCTCCTAGTCACACAGGCTGTGCTTCATCTAGCCAGCAGGCTATACAGTCTCTCAGTTGTAGTCCCGTCTCCGGGTTACCTTGCATGCTGCTTTACACTGCTAACGTTCATTCCCTCTCCCTGGGAACTGTCAGGCACACATCGCCATTAGTCACAGCGTCCACACGTGCTGTTAGTGAAGAGATCCTTCTCCTCGCGGGACTTTCCAAACTGGACCAATCAGGTCCCAGCATTCACCCCTTGTGACCAGACCTCAGGTACCTTATATGGTCCATAACCACACCCACAGGTGATCACATGACTTTGACCTCACACAAGGTCCTATTGCACACACAGCCACACACAGGCTTCCCTGACACATTGTAACGGAACGTACTACTCAGCAGTACCTCTGCTGATCATTATGATCTTTCAGTATCCTACACCTATCAGGGTAATGGAAATGCTTATACTGCTGTCCTGGGACACCCACACAGCGCCTCCTAGCGGACACTGCACCACATACCTCCCCCCTATGTTCAAACCTGTGGGGTTGAACACACAGCATAACCCCCGGCTCTCGAGACTGGGCACTCACTACACCTTGCCCACCAGGTCGAGAGAACCGTCTCCATTTGTCATATGGCCTCATCTCTAGGTTAGGCCTCCCCCGCTCCCAGCGGTCATAATACCGGTCATTGTCTTTGACCCTCCCGTCACGGTTTGTCTGCATCATCAGACACACTCTAGTCTCCACCTGTCTGCAGTACGCTTCGTCACCTGATCTTTCGCTCACTGACCGTCTCTCTCGGTTGGTGCGGTCATAAGTCTTAGTAGAGCCTGCTGTCTGGTCTGAGTCTGACTCAGTCAGCGTCTCACAGGAACTATGGTCTTTCAACGTCATCCTGCCAGTCAAACTACCCCTTGCTGACACTCTTCTGCCATCTGCCCTGTCACTTCTTGGAGGAACCGTTCGGGTCCTTACATCTTGGGTTGGAGGCGGCCGCCACCTGGTATTTTGTATTTCTTTATTAATTCGCCGACGGTCCAGCCTCAACTGCTCAATTTCTTGCAGGTACTCCACTCGATACTCCACGAGCATCCGAAAGTCTCTCAGGCTCTCCACGGAGCCAACCACCATGATTGAAATTCTATCCACTTCCCTGGATACCTGGTCATCATCAGGAGGGATCCTCACCCTCACCACACCGGAGATATTCACAAGGTCTTGCATTACCTTCCCGGACCTTCCAATGATTCTCCCAATCAGAGCTTTGGGTACCGGGACCACATCTTTCCTCAAACCCAACCGATCCATAGCCTCTCTTGCTATCTCTAGGCGTCGAGCAGCCTTCATATTACTCTGCCTAACCAATTGTTTGACACGTAGACACTGCAAGTGGATCTCTTTCAGGACAGCTACTCGGTTTGATGTATCTTCCCTGGCTGATACTATCACCAATTGCCGAGTCTCAGGTGCCCAGTGTACCTCACACGCTTTGACCGCCTCTTTGAAAGCCTCATGTACCCCTTCCTTCGCACAGGCTTCTTGCATGTCTTTGGGTACCTCGATCACAGATTTGAAGGTCGAGGTCTTGCTCTCTTCCTGGACAGAAGACTCTGGCTTTAGCACGGACACTTCCCTCACTACAGTTGACCCGACCGGGTAACTGTCTTTGGCTCTTTGCTCACCAACTTCAGGAGATTTTATCTCTTCACGAGCCTTTGCCAAGATAGGTACCGGCAGTTCCGTCTTGTTATCACTCGGACCCAGCTGCTGCACATCTCCGTCCAAGCTCTTCTCCCGCAGAAGACCTTCTACTTCTCCTCTGAGTTCCTCAATCTCTTCCTTAAGGCTCTTGTTCACACTTTGCCAGGTGGACAGGTGACCTCTGAGCTCCAAGACTTCTTTCTCGAGCCCCTCCACCTTGTGCTCGGCCAATTGTCTCAAGATTCTTTCTTGTTTGACATGTTCTTCCACTGTCTCTTTTATTAGTTGTATCTCCTGATCTTGTTCTCTTTTGGCCAGCACGTGTCGCACCACTAATTCTTTAACTATATCGTCAAAGGGTACCACTGAGTCAGTCCTATCAGTCAAGTGAACCCCCCGGTTACCCTCTGACTGTGTTTCTATTCCAGTTATCCTCTCGATCAGGTTACCACCAGTCCTGTCATGAGTTTCAGTCAGCACATCATTAGATTCTGTCCTAGTGGTGGCTACTGGCAACAACACGTCACAGTCACACCACACCATACGGTGAACCCCCAAGACACTCTCTATCCGTGTGTCAGCTCCGCTCTTTTTGTTTACCACACCATTTTCATTCACACTGTGGTACGCTTCAGGTGACGTCAGTTCAGTAAATTCGTCTGACGCAATTCTTTCTCCGGTCGCCCTTACGTCTAGGCTGTCCACGTTAGGAGGCGTCAGCGTCTTAGTGTCTGCTAGCACTACCGTAGAAACGTCTCTATCCTCCTGCCCCACATCTTTAAACATGACAAAGTCCCGGCGCCTCTCAAAGGTATGCACTAAGTTTGGTGGCATACTACCACTTTGGCGCTCCCCTTTGTCATCTCAATTAGGACTCTGTCCACCTTTAAATTCACGATGACCCCGTGGAGGCAGCGAACTCTGACGTTTTTCTCGGTCAGAGTTAAAACGAGCGGAGTTCCTGTGAGAGTCACCTGACTCTGAGTCCAGCCTACCAGGGACTCCTTCCCGATGCAGCATCACAGTACACACCTGCGGCCCATCGTCACTATCCGGAAAGGATATCCCACATTCTGACCAAGTCATACACACACACTGCGATACTCCAGACATACCCACTGAGTCATCTAGTGCTGTCATTTCTTCAAACTTGGCCCTTTTCTGGACCACCACCCCACTTTGGGTTGCTGCCCCCTCCCGGGACTCCACCCCTTTTTGGGTTACCGCGCCAATTTGGGACTCCACCCCCTTTTGTGCTACTACCCCGATTTGGGTCACCGCTCCCTTTTGGGACTCCACCCCCTTTCGAGATCTCCCCATGTCTGTTATACCGGTCTTCTCAGACCACAGTTCACACCACACAGTTTGTGTCTCTTACGATACCACACAAGTCTTTGTTGGCACCACCACAGCTCCTGCTGTCACCGATCACCGGCACCACCGGCTGCTGTTCACACACAGCTGCTGGTGTCACTGCAGCTCCTGCTGCGCCGTCTTCGTGGACCCGCCGATCCACCGGAAGCCGCTTGTCCCCTTCGTAACCCCGCCGGGTTACCGGAAGCCGCTTGTCACCCTCGAAGATAAAAGAAACCACAAAAGCGCGCCCATAGGGCCTTACCAGTGCAGGTGTAATGGGTATAAAGAAATAATACAGGGTACTCACCCTTAATAGTTGTGTAAACTACTGTATCCGCTTAGTCACATGTAATAAAGCTGCAGCAGGATGGTGTAGACAGACAGCGTCTGCTACTAATAATGAAAGAGGAGATCCCAAAAACGGAAAAACACCAGGTCCCTGTGCTGCGAGATCTTCGTGACCCCACTGAGCCACAGCAAGCACCGTCAGGTTTTTTGCAGAGAAAAAAGAAAAAACACATGCACGGAAAAACTCCAAAAAAATCTCACGTATCCTGTCAGTGCGCTATCCAGGACGTACCGTCTCCGCCTGAGACCATCCAACACACAGGGCACTCCGGGTGCTATTCAGGGAGCCGACCCTCCTCCCAGGGTCTCCCAACACACTGGCTTCACCAGGTCCAAGGTCATATCACGTGTTCCAGGGATCCAATTCCTCTCCCAGAACCTCCCAACACTGACCCTCCAGGACCTTGCTCACTGATCCAGGTCAGTACAACAACGAACACCTGTCCGTTACCTGTGTCGGCCACACAGGTCCTCGGGTACCTCTTATCCGCAGAGGCACCCTAGCAATCACCAGTCTCTTTCACTGAGCTGCTGTCAGTATACGGCTTTCACAACAGGCAGCCCTCCTGGCTCAGCGTTGCCAGCACTGCAACATGTGCTGTTGGAACCGCAGCCCTTAGCAACAAAGTTTTTTTTTTTTTTTTTTTTGGCAGTCCTTTTCCGTTGCCCCCATCAACAAGGCTACTGTATTGCCCGCATTCTCCACCATTTGTGAGGTAGCGCTGTCATTCAGGGTTGGGGGACACTCGCTTGGCAGCGAATAATCACATCCGGCACAGGTTTCCATAAAGCAATATCACAGTCCATGAGGTTTATTCATTATCATAAACCAATCACGATATGCAACAGTCTTACAGCAGACAGCAGGGTATCTTCACACTGGAGCTCTGCTCCCCTATAGCCCTCCTAGTCACACAGGCTGTGCTTCATCTAGCCAGCAGGCTATACAGTCTCTCAGTTGTAGTCCCGTCTCCGGGTTACCTTGCATGCTGCTTTACACTGCTAACGTTCATTCCCTCTCCCGGGGAACGGTCAGGCACACATCGCCATTAGTCACAGCGTCCACACGTGCTGTTAGTGAAGAGATCCTTCTCCTCGCGGGACCTTCCAAATTGGACCAATCAGGTTCCAGCATTCACCCCCTGTGACCAGACCTCAGGTACCTGATATGGTCCATAACCACACCCACAGGTGATCACATGACTTTGTCCTCACACAAGGTCCTATTGCACACACAGCCACACACAGGCTTCCCTGACACATTGTAACGGAACGTACTACTCAGCAGTACCTCTGCTGATCATTATGATCTTTCAGTATCCTACACCTATCAGGGTAATGGAAATGCTTATACTGCTGTCCTGGGACACCCACACAGCGCCTCCTAGCGGACACTGCACGACAGTTACTATAAAGTGAGTATTAGGGCTAATGCACACACAGCTTTGTCTGTCTGCGGATAAACGCTGCGGTTTTGACACATTTTTCTACCTTGTTTTCACTATATCTGCATTAGTCTTTTTAATCGCTAGTGAAAACGATGGCAGCTTTTTATATAAATATTAATAAAGGCATTTATTGCAGATCAAAAAGTAGTGCAAGCAGTGATTTACTCACTCTGTGTTTCAAAAAAACACTCCATGTGTTAACCCCATTGAAATCAATCAGGCATTTTTCTGAACGATGATCACTCAGAATAGCGCTGTGTGTGTATTGGCCCTTAATAAGAAAAGCATTAAACTATTAATATAAGTTTACTCAAACTTTAAACACACTCACCAATATTGTAGCACACAGACTCCCTTGATGCCCTAGAGACTATTGTCTGTTCAAGAGTGAACATGTCAGGACATGAAAGCTCTGTCTTACTTCCTGACTCTGCAGTGGGCAGATACTCAACATGACTGACAGCTGCTGGCCTGTCATTTGCTCTGCATTCACTGTCTACCCCTGTTCATTCTCAGGTTGAGCCCTATCAAAGCTTTCTCTGTCCTCTCCTGCAGGGCTGTGGAGTCGGAGTCGTGGAGTCGGAGTCGGTGCTCATTTTGGTGGAGTCGGAGTTGGAGTCGGTATAAAATGGACCGACTCCGACTCCTAAAATATATAATAAATTGGGTACAGTAATTCAATGCAGGATGTGCTGAATATTTTTTCATAGGAGTTTGGGAAAGTTATGAAATGTCCTATAAATGGCTGTTATATTCCTGATCTAAGGCTACATTCACACACAGCGTTTTTCCTGTGTTTTTTGAGGATACGTTTTTCAGCTGCAAAAGCTGATCATCTTTTTAAAAAACTGCATCACCTGAAAGGTTTTTGAGCTCATAGATAATGTTTTCAATAGCAAAAGCAGATTAGAAATCTGCTCTATCTATCCATTTATCCATATCTGTCTATCCATATCGTATCTGTACCAAAAAGAATGAAAACCGGGTAGTACACCAATATATATTCTGTTCTATCTAAATATCTTGATTATTGGATCATAAAAATGATTAAATGTCTGAGGTTCACATTGTACTACAATAAATTTTTCACTTAAATATAAGCAATATGTGTGGGAGTCGGAGTCGGAGTTGGAGTCGGAGTCGGTGTAAGGGAAATTGAGGAGTCAGAGTCACAGGTTTGGCTTACCGACTCCACAACCCTGCTCTCCTGCTTCTAAGTTGTAACATAATAAAAAATACAGTAATATCTAAAAATCATGGATTATTTGGTAAATATAGACCCCACACTTCTAGACCACAGGCTGAACAGATCTGAATTCCAGATTTTGGAATTGACACTGTATAGTTTAATTTTTTAAAATATGATCCCATCATGATCCCAACTTGAATTTTGGTACAGATGTGGCTAGGAGCATAGCAGGTACATGTGCAGTTTTTGATATTTCTAAATTAAACATTTTTTTCAGAAATGTGTTTTAAACTTTTGCGTTTGCATTCGCATGGTTAAAATATTAACAAAGATACTCTTGTGACATATCTGGTCAAAGCTTGTACAGTTCTGGGTAGACTGGCGTTTATTTTGTTTGTCTATCTTTTTTCTAGCCTGAGTTATGAGGAGAAATGTTAAGGCAGGCAACACCGAAATTTGCACTTTTTCTGAACTTTGAAAATCAATAAAAAATAAAAAAAAACTAGAATTTTTTTCCTTCACATTTTGCATTCTCTGACACACTATTACCAAATAACAAAATCTCAAAAGAATTAAAAATATAGAGGTAAAAATCATTGGTTCACTTGACATGGAATGACCCGATACAATTCAAAGTACTTGTTCTCACCCACAAAGCTATCCACAGTGCGGCACCCCCTTACATCTCCTCCCTCATTTCTGTCTATCGGCCTAACCGACCACTGCGCTCTGCAAATGACTTTCGACTAACCTCTGCCCTAATCCGTACCTCCCACTCCCGACTCCAAGACTTCTCCCGTGCTGCGCCAATCCTCTGGAATGCTCTACCCCAAGATATTAGGACCATCCACAATTTGCATAGTTTTAGGCACTCGCTCAAAACACATTTGTTCAGAGCGGCCTATCACATTCAGTAATCAAAGTCATTTTATGCTTGTGTGTGTGTAGCCCATTCACTATCTCCATCTATCCCCCACCCCCTGAAGATGGCTGGACCATCATTGTAAATACATCATTGTAAATACAAACCTGTGCTTTGTATCGCCCCCACCTCATTGTAGGTTGTAAGCTCCCACGAGCAGGGTAATCTTATTTCGCTTTAATTATTGTATTGTTAACGTTATTACTTATGACTGTTGTGTTTGAAACTGTTCAACTGTAAAGCGCTGCGGAATATGTTGGCGCTATGTAAATAAAGATTATTATTTATTATTATAATGCTCGCCTCATGTCTGAGCTTGGCCTGTCCCAGTGACGCCATTTTGGTCTGAGTTCACAAGAATTACGGGCAGCTAACTGCTCCTACCCCCCCAGGGCCTGTAAGCATATTGAAGAAAACAGGATTTAGTGCTCCAATGTTGAATAGCAAGGCTTTTTAGTATGATAATGAGATAAGGCCAAAACAGAACTTCAAAGCTTGAGTTGGAGCCATGCCAGCATGGGGAAGGAAGGTGCCTGGGGGATTCAATTAGAATATACCTGCCAGCTGGACATAGAAATACACATCCATTGTCTCTCCCAGCCTCTCCGACTCCATCCTAGGATCATGGATCATAAACACACCTTTCGAGTTATAGACTCATAAAAAATATCCGCATGACCCTGAGGAAATCGCACATCTGGCAGTGCGACTCCTGAGTCGGTGAGGGCTCTGGGACCTGAGATATAGAGATTGGCCCTCCACAGCGACCCAATGGGGCCATGTTTGCTCTCGACACGACAGGCAAAACAAACCGCATTCACTGGTACCTCTTGTGTCCTGATCCGTTCATCCTGGAGGAAGTTACCCCCTTTCTTAGATATTGGGATTAAGTTCTGCAGGGAACTAAAGGGTGGAGATTATTAGCCCACCCTCTGACACAGTGGGGAGGCACCCAGCATGCTTAAGAACTGGGGAGCACATGGCAGACAGTCTCACACAGAAGAACCAGATGATGATCTAAGAAGGAACTGGGGACAGACCTTCCAAGGGAGCAGCGGCTCCCACTTTGGGGTCTGTCCGGCAACTAAGATTCTTGTACCTGTTGACTGCAGAGCTCCCGGCATCCACATGCAACCTACAACCTGGTAAATTGACCTCCAGCTCAATAACTCTAAGGCTATGTGCACACGGTGCGGATTGGTATGCGGATTTTTCAGCGCGGATTTTGCAATATCCGCAGGTAAATCCGCAGGTCAAAAGACCTGTGGTTTACCTGCGGATTAGCCTGTGGTTTTGCTCTGCGGTTTATCACCTCCACAATAGAGGAGATGGCAAACCGCAGCGGAATCCGCAGAAAAGAATGACCTGTGAATTCTTTCTGCGGATTTGAAACCGCAGCAAAAACCGCGCATAGGCTAACAATGGTACTGTACATCACCTGCAGTTCTGCTGCGGATCCGCAGCAGAATCCGCACCGTGTGCACATAGCCTAAGTCTTGTACAATTATTGTTATATTTTTACTCTGACTGCAAATCCACTGTAATTCCGTTGTATAGCTTACTGTTAGAGTTGAGCGACTTTGGTCGGATCGGGTTTCGTGAAACCCGAATGAAACAAAATAAGTTTCAGATGAAACTCGTCCGACTAGAGCAAAACAAAGTCGGAGTTTCGTCCGACTTTTATTTCCCATTGACTTGCATTGGGGTCGGGTTTCGGACGAAACTCCGACTTTGTTTTGCTCTAGTCGGACGAGTTTCATCTGAAACTTATTTTGTTTCATTCGGGTTTCACGAAACCCGATCCGACCAAAGTCGCTCAACTCTACTTACTGTATATTTCTGTAATTATCTAGTGCGCCCTTAAGGCAATTAAACCATAAAATTAATCTTGGGTTGATGCTTTTACTCTGATTACGGATCTTAGAATACCCAGCGGGTAACAGGACATCCTCCCCGGCGGCCATTTGCTCTAGGTGCAGTTCCCTTACTGACCTGAGAGACAAAGGGGGCGCCAGAGAGCTGTGCCTGTATAGTTACGTCACATTGGTGACGTGGGAGGAATCGTTCTTTCCTCCACAGCGTATTTTTCCGCGATGCAATTTTGCAGTGGCTTCACAATGTATACAGCACCATCCGAGGTAAGCCATATCTCGCGACAGCCGCTGACCTAAGCACTACCAGGTCACATCCTCCGCAAACATTATGTACGATATATCAAACTGCAGGTATGAAGCATTGCAGCACTGGAGTATATTGGGCAGAGATGTGATCTCTTTTAATATTTTGCTAAGGATCTCTGTTGATTAAAACAATTATAATAAACTTCAAAACTTTTAATGTTTACATACATTTTCTAAACCTAACTTGGATTAGGACTAAAACTAGAGTTCAGACCAAGGTTAGAGCGAAGATTAAGACTATGACAAGGTTTAGGACTAACATAAGGACTATGGTTAATAACCGGTTGAGGGTTAGGATTAGGCCGGGTTCTTATTAGCGTATGGCTGCAGATGATTCTCTCATGTGAGAGCATCAGATGCGATATGCTAATGACACTCGGCTCCTGCTCTGCCGTGTGTATTAGACGAGTGTCAGTGCTCTGTTCTCCGATCCGCTCACATTACAGAATTGGAGCACAGCTGCGGAGGAGATGGAGAAAGTAATTTCTCCATCTCCTCTGCTCCTGGTGTCGGCGGGAATCACAGTGCACTTGCGTGATAGTCGAGTGCAGTGCGATGTTCCACACGCACCCTTTGACTTATATGGGTGCGTGAGCAATCCTATTCTCGGGTGCAATCGCAGCATGCTGCATGCCGTATCGGCATGAGAAAATAATTGCAGATGTAAGCTGCCCCATTTAGAAACATTGGAGCGAGTGCAATCCAATTTTTTTTATCGGATTGCACTCTTCCGAATAGATCGCAAGTGGAAATCAGCCCTTAGGACTGGGATGAGGACTAAGACTAAGGCTAGGATGAGGGTTATGATTAAGGCTCATACACTCGTGCGAGTCTTTCTCATGAACACCCAGCACTGCCGCCGGCATTCGGACCGGAGCGTGCGGCTGCATAGACATACATGTAGCCGCACGCTTCGGTCTGAGTGAGCCCTAAGGGTTACAATGAGGGAGAGAGGGTTGAGCCCCCGTACACATTAGACTAACATCAACCAGTATTGGTGGGATTGACTGGCAGTTTTATGTGTATGGGACCTGAGAATGCTGATTTTTCGCAAGCTTAAAAATCATTTCACCTGATGAACATTTTTTTAACTTTTCGTCGGGAGACTGGTGCTGGTTTCAAGATTGTTGATTTGCAAACAAGCGTTCCTTGGAATTCTTGCTCCAGATTATCGGCTAGTCTAAATGAGTTCTTTGGTAGATGACAATTATTTTGCTCTCCCTAACACCTGCATCGGATGCTATGACATTGTGTGCATGTATTTTTTTAATGGATAAAAAGAATTTCTTCATACAACAGACATGGTGCGAATTATAAAATCTGCACTGCATGTCAATTTCTAAGTGATAAAAAAAGCTTGCAATGGGTACACATTGGGTCAGAATACCAACGGACAAGTGCATGATTGGACTGTGACACTTGGATGTATGACCACTGGGCTGCAAGAAAAAAAGACGGACGGCACCGTCAGTACTGCTGAAATCCTATGCTTCCGGTATTGTACCGTGCTGTAGGCTTCACCTCATGACCTCGGGTGCTTGTCCAAGAAAACACAGGTAATAAATCCTCCAAAGAAAAGCAGGTCAATTAGTCAGGTCATGGGAGGAGAAAATATCCCGTCACCCTATCACATCCTTTCACTAATTGACCCGTGTAAGCGCTAGTCAGCGTGAAACGGCCGTCGTTAAGTTTCTGCCCACTCCCGTCCTCACTCCCCTGGCCAGCATGCTTTTTTATTGTCAATAAAGAGCAGAATTTCTTCAAAAGACCGGTGAGTGCTTTCTGCTTTTCTTCGGAACATGGATGTATGAATGTGGCATAATTGCATTTTCACGCATAGCGCTTGTACTTGTCTATGGAGCCATTCACTCTTTCGGGATTTTTTGCGGACTGAGTGGTTCGTGGAAAGTTGCGGAGACGTCCTATTTTAATCAGCGTGTCGGATCTAAATCGACAATGCAAGTCTAATGGTTTGTGAAAAAATCTGAGTGCGGTCTGATTTTCACAGCCTGTCACATAGGAGATGGGTTTTTTCCACGTATAGTTAAACGGATGGAACTCGGATCAAATTCTGATCAAAATAATCACTGTTTTCCTCATACATGAGAACTGGAGTATTGTTCAGAGGTGAAATAAAGAGCGCACATCATTTAAAAAATAAAATGTATTGCTGGAATAAGGTAGGCAACTATTTGGCAATGATGCGACACATGACCCAATAACAGAAAGGAAGTTTCTGTCACATGTCTTCTTTTACACCCTCCCACATTCTCCTTTATTCACTATGACGTGAAGGGGACACAAGCGAACCAGAGAATATATAGTTGTTTTTTTTTCTTCAAGTTATCCATTTTAAACATTCTCTATAACAATTTATACCTGTTTAGGAGCTTTTAACAGGAAAGTGTGTCAAGGCACAACCCTTTTAATTTGTGTACATGTGTTTTGCCCCTTGTCAGTGCAAAGCAGATGAACAGGTGCCAAGTTTGTATAAGGAGACGTACAGGCTTGCAATGCTCCCCTGGGAATGTAAATGTGCAAATAACCTTTTCTTTAAAGGGAGTCTGTCATCCTTTTTTTGCCCTATTAGCTGCCGGCATTGACATCAGGTGCTTATCTACAGCATTCTGTAGAATGTGCTGAATATTTTTTCATAGGAATTTGGGAAAGTTATGAAATGTCCTATAAATGACTGTTCTATTCCTGATCTAAGGCTACATTCACACAGAGCGTTTTTGCTGCATTTTTGAGGATACGTTTTTCAGCTGCAAAAGCAGATCAGCTTTTTAAAAAAACGCATCACCTGAAAGGTTTTTGAGCTCATAGATCATGTTTTCAATAGCAAAAGCAGATTAGATTATTTATCCATATCTGTCTATCCATATCTTATCTGTACCAAAAAGAATGAAAGCCGGGTAGCAGACAGACTAACACTCTTTTTTTATTTTTATTTTTTTTTAGCACCAGTCAGGTACACCTCATAGCTGCCCAAAAGGACGCCCAGGACAGGCATTGCTCATCTTCAGTAACACATCAACATCAATTGATAGTTGGAATAAATAGACCGCATTCATCACCACATCTTCTTAAGGTGTAGGCTTTATTTTCAAGTGTAGGGGTGTGCAGTATGAGGTTCTGCAGCAGCTGAGGTGTGCAGTATGAGGTTCTGCCCCCCCCCCAGGTTTGATCCTGGCTACGCCCATGGTGTGAATGTAGCCTGAGGATCTAGGCTTTGTCTTAGCTGAGATAAGTCAGTGCTGCACTCCAGCACCAGTGAAGCTCCTCTACAAACAAGGGTACAAAGTAAACACTATCGGAAAGAAGGAAGGCCTGCACTCATCTCAGAAGAATTGCTAGAGTGATCTATGCCTCTTTTAATGCATCCCATTATTTTATTTGCCTTTGCAGCAGCTGCCTGACACTGGCCACTAAATGTGAGTTTGTCGTCCACCCATACACCCAGGTCTTTTTCAGTGACAATTTTTCCCAGTGTTTTACAATTAAGCACATAATTATACATCTTGTTCGTTCTACCCAAGTGCATGACCTTACATTTATCCCCATTAAAGCTCATTTGCCATTTATCAGCCCAAGCTTCTAGTTTACATAAATCCTCTTGTAATATAAAATTGTCCTCTGTATTGATTACCCTGCAGAGTTGTGTCATCTGCAAATATTGAAATTTTACTCTCTATGCCCCCTACAAGGTCATTAATAAATATGTTAAAAAGAAGCGGGCCCAAAACTGACCCCTGTGGTACCCCACTGCTAACCGTGACCCAGTCCGAGTGTGCTCCATTAATAACCACCCTTGGTTTCCTATCCCTTAGCCAGCTCTTAACCCACCTACACATATTTTCCCCTATCCCCATTGTTCTCATTTTATGTATCAACCTTTTGTGTGGCACCGTATCAAAAGCTTTTGAAAAGTCCATGTACACCACGTCCACTGCATTCCCTTGGTCCAGTCCTGAACTTACCTCTTCGTAAAAGCTTATCAGACTAGTCTGAGGAACGGTCCCTTGTAAACCCATGTTGATATTGGGTTATGAGGTTATTCTCCAGATACTCCAGTATAGTATCTCTTAGAAAACCCTCCAGGATTTTACCCACAGTTGAGGTTATACTTGCTGGCCTATACTTTCCAAGTTCAGTTTTTGTCCCCTTTTTGAATATTGGCACCACATTTTCTATACGCCAGTCCTGTGGTACAGACCCTGTTATTATGGAATCTTTAAAGATTAAAAATAATGGTCTATCTATGACTGTGCTTAATTCCTGCAGTACTCGGGGGTGTATCCCATCCGGGCCCGGGGATTTGTCAATTTTAGTGATTTTTAGACGCCGCCGTACTTTCTGCTGGGTTAAGCAGGTGACATTTAATGGAGAATTTTTATCCGTGATCATGTTATCCGTCATGGGATTTTCTTGTGTAAATACTGTTGAGTCATTTAGCATATTGGCTTTTTCCTCATCCACCATTTCACCGACTATTTTTAAGGGGGCCAACACTATCATTTTTTAGCTTCTTACTATTTATGTAGTTAAAGAATATTTTGGGATTATTTTTACTTTCTCTGGCAATGAGTCTCTCTGTCTCAATCTTTGCTGTCTTGATTTGCATTATTAGGCAACTTAACAAAAACCAAATATATATCCATCTCACTTGTTTATTTTCACCAGGTAAACCAATATAACAACGCAAAATTTAGAAATAAACATTTCGGTCATTCAAAAAAAATAAAAAAAAGTGACCAATATAGCCACCTTTCTTTACGATGACACTCAAAAGCCTTCCATCCATAGATTGTCAGTTGCTTGATCTGTTTACGATCAACATTGCGTGCAGAAGCCATCACAGCTTCCCAGACAATGTTCCGAGAGGTGTACTGTTTTCCCACCTTGTAGATCTCACATTTTATGAGGGACCACAGGTTCTCTATGGGGTTCAGAACAGGTGAACAAGGGGGCCATGTCGTTATTTTCTCTTCTTTTAGACCTTTACCGGCCAGCCACGCTGTGGAGTATTTGGATGCATGTGATGGAGCATTGTCCTGCATGAAAATCATGTTTTTCTTGAACGATACCGACTTCTTCCTGTACCACTGCTTGAAGAAGCTGTCTTCCAGAAACTGGCAGTCGGTCTGGGAGTTGAGCTTCACTCCATCCCCAACCCTTGCTGGCATCTGAGTTGGAGTGGAGCTCTCTACCCTTTACTGATCCAGCCTCGGGCCCATCCATCTGGCCCATCAAGAGTCACTCTCATTTCATCAGTCCATAAAACCTGAGAAAAATCAGTCTTAAGATATTTCTTGGCCCAGTCTTGACGTTTTATCTTATGTTTCTTGTTGAAAGGTGGTCGTTTTTCAGCCTTCCTTAGCTTGGCTATGTCCCCGAGTATGGCACACCTTGTGCTTTTTGATACTCCAGTAACGTTGTAGCTCTGAAATATGGCAAAACTGGTGGCAAATGGCTTCCTGGCAGCTTGACGCTTAATTTTCCTCAATTCATGGGCAGTTATTTTGCGCCTTTTTTTTTTAATCAAACACGCGTCTTGCGACCCTCTTGGCTATTTGCCATGAAACGCTTGATTGTTCGGTGATCACGCTTCAAAAGTTTGGCAATTTCAAGACTGCTGCCTCCCTTTGCAAGGCATCACCTTATATAGGGTGTTGATGTCATTAGACCACACCCCTCCTTATTACAGAGATGCAAATCACCTGATTTACATAATTGGCAGTTGGCTTTCAAGCCTATACAGCTTGCAGTAGGACAACATGTATAAAAAGGATGATGTGATCAAAATACTCATTTGCGTAATAATTCTGCACACAGTGTACATATAGGCGATCTGTCCATCCTATGGAGGCTATTGAAGCATGCCAAAAGAAAAAAAAAAAAAAAGTTTTTAAAAATTAAAAAAAATTAAAAAAAAGATAAGTTCAACTCACCCCTCTTTCGCCTCAATCAAAATAAAAAAAAAAAATCAAACCTACACATTTGGTATCGCCGCGTTCAGAATCGCCCGATCTATCAATAAAAAAAAGGATTAACCCGATCGCTAAACGGCGTAGTGAGAAAAAAAATTAAAACCTCAGAAATACATTTTTTTTAATCGCTGCGACATTGCATTAAAATGTAATAATGGGCGATCAAAAGAATGTATCTGCAAAAATGTGGTATCAAGAAAAAAATCAGCTCGGCATGCAAAACATTAGCCCTCACCCGACCCAAGATCACAAAAAAATGGAGACACTACGGGTCTCGGAAAATGGCGCAATTGTTTTGTTTTTTTTTAGCAAATTTTGGAATTTTTTTTTTCACCACTTAGATAAAAGAGAACCTAGACATGTTTGGTGTCTATGAACTCGTAATGACCTGGAGAATCATAATGGCAGGTCAGTTTTAGCATTTAGTGAACCTAGCAAAAAAGCCAAACAAAAACCAAGTGTGGGATTGCACTTTTTTTGCAATTTCACCGCACTTGGAATTTTTTTCCGGTTTTCGAATACACTACATGGTAAAACCAATGGTGTTTTTCAAAAGTACAACTCATTCCGCAAAAAATAAGCCGTCACATGGCCATAATGACGAAAAAAAAAATTATGGCTCTAGAAAGCAGGGGAGCAAAAACGAAAACGGAAAAAATCGAAAAAAGCTCTGGGAGTTAACAGATATAAACATTTGAAATAGATCACTCTGTTTGTAATGACTCTATATGAGTTTCACTTTTCGTGTTGAAGAACTGAAATAAATTAACTTTTTGATGATATTCTAATTTTGAGAAGCACCCGTATTTACAAAAATACTTATCTAAAAGATTTAAATCAATGGGCAAACTATACATTGCAGTGGACAACCTCTTAAAGAGTGATCACTCTACTTGCGGCATGGCCATAATCCTCCCCTGACCACAACGCCATTGACAATCTTTGAAGTGTCCTCAAGCAAAAGATGTATGAGGGTGGGAGACAGTTCACATCAAAACAGACGCTTTGGAGACAATTATGACATCCTGCTGAGAACTTCAAGCTGAAACTATCCAAAAACTAGTTCAATGGATCCAAGAATTGGGAAGGTGTTATCAATGAAGGGGTCCTATGTTAATATGTAACATGAAGATGTTTTTGAGTGAAAAAGCTTTTGATTTCAGTAAATGTGACCTCTTAATTACAGTTGAGCTAATATATTCGCATTCGGTCGCTGAATATGAATCCACCATATTCATGCCATATTGGTACCCTATTCGTGCCGAATTTGTTTGATCGGTTTCGAACATATTCGTCCATTACTACTCCTATTGACTCCAATGACATTTGACTGTGTTCGGCAAATATTGCAAAAACAATATTCACTGCCGATCGTAATCAGAAACGAATTTTGAAAAATTTGCTCAACTCTACTCTTAATGCTTCTAATTCATCAAATAACCATTTTCAATTCTTTACAACCTATACAATGCTTGGAAACTGTATTGTGCATAACAATTTAGAACTGTGCATTTTGAGTTTTTTCGGTATATAAAAATACTTTTATCATTAGGAGGTTTGTCCAATAAAATGTAATTTATACTCTACCGGTTAATGATTTCAACATTGTTCTGATGTATTTGCATAAACCGTTAAGGAAAATCAAAGAAAAACGGTATTTGCATAATAATTTGGATTACGGTGTATATGTTAAAATATAATTTCCTTGTTTTGTTAAATTTATAGTAACACATTATTTTTTCCTTATTTCCCAGTATCTGGCGTGGACCCAATGTGAATTGTGTTGACAGCTCAGGATATACTCCTTTACATCATGCTGCCCTAAATGGGCACAAGTGAGTACGCAATGTCTACCGTCTCCATGTTCTAAAACAAGGAAGGGAAATTGGGCCCGTTGGCCATTTACGGGCAGAATTCGGGAACTGTAGGTAATGGCTTGCTGGCCCCATTTTTCCAGCCAATAGCCGTTAAATTCTTTCCTAGACTACACGCACACACATTGTTAACTACTGAATGTCCTGACGCTGGCCACTGCCAGCACCATGTTGATTTTTGTCGGTTGAGGTAGCATGCTTTGCTCACCCGTAACTCTTACTTTATTTATGCAACAGTTGCAGTGTCTCTTGTGTGATATATTCAGCAGTCATTGGTTCTCCTGTGATGCAGTCTACAGTGTGTGTCTCTTATTTGATGTATACAGTGTCTGAGTGTATTCTATGTAATCCGTGTATACTATACTATACTATACGCACATACGTCAGTTGCAGATAGCTCCTCTGTGATACATACAGAAGTGTCTTTGTATCTTTTTTGATGTATACAGCAGAGTATTTCCGTGCATCTATCCTATGTGATGTATGCAGAGTCTTGGTGTATCCTATGTGATGTTTAAAGCAGTCGCCGCGTCATCTATATGATGTACAGTCGTGGCCAAAAGTGTTGGCCCCCTTGAACTGTGGAGAAAAAAGGCAAATTTGACATAATTTCACACAAAACCCCAAAATGGGCCGGACAAAATTGTTAGCACCTTTTCAAAATTGTGGATAAACAACTTTAATTCATGTGATGCTCATTCAAACTCACCTGTGGCAAATAACAGGTGTGGGCAACATGAAAATCATACCTGAAAAGGAGGGAAGTTGACTCAATCTTTGTATTGTGTGTCTGTGTGCTGCACTAAGCATGGACAACAGAAAGGGGAGAAAAGAGAACAGAAAAAATGCAGGGAAAAACGGAATGCCTCACCGTGTCAATGTGCTTGGTTTGAGACCGTGAAGAAGGTGGCAGTTGTCACTGCCGAAACGCATAGTCTGTTCAGCATTATGTCTGCATCTTGTTACTGATCTCTGGATTTTTTAAACTATCTGCAATAAAAATTCTTGGATTCTATTATATCACCTGAAGTTTCCGCTTGCTGGACTTTTCTGCCTTGATTTCTACATTGTTGGACTTGTTCCCAGTCTTGGTCCGTGCAACACAGAGGAAACAGGAATTTGCCATCCAGAGCTCGGAGGTTAGCTGGTCCAGGTGTTGTTTTGCTATATATATATATATATATATATACTAGATTAAGGCCCGATGCTATCGCATCGAGAGGATAGTGACACACCTCTTGCCATGTTAACCCTCAATACACACACACCTCCTCAACATACACTCCTCTCACCTTTCACCATCTCCACTCACATCCACTCACTCTTTCACTCCACATACGACCCTTTCTCTCACTCCGTCTCTCATACTCACACTGTCATCGTCACTGCTCCATGATCCCCGACATCCTCTTCCGCCGGCGCCATCCTGGATCCCGACGTTGTCCACGCCGGCGACATGTTCTTGCGGCCATGCCATCTTGAGTATTCTGAAATCCTGCGAGTGGACATTAGTGGAGATAGTGAAAGGTGAGAGGAGTGTGTGTTGAGGAGTGGTGTGTTGAGGGTTAACATGGCAAGAGGTGTGCTGTGACGTCACCGGTTACAACTGGACGGAAGTTGGTACAACCCGGAAGCTGCTTAGCGCATTTATTATAGTAGATTAACGCCCGATGCTATCGCATCAGGAGGATAGTGACACACCTCTTGCCATGTGAACCCTCAACACACAGTCCTCCTCAACACACCACACCGCCTCAACACACACTCCTCTCACCTTTCACCATCTCCACTCACGTCCACTCACTCTTTCACTCCACATACGACCCTTTCTCTCACTCCGTCTCTCATACTCACACCGTCATCGTCGCTGCTCCACGATCCCCGACATCTTCCGCCGGCGCCATCCTGGATCCCGACATTGTCCACGCCGGCAACATGTTCTTGCGGCCATGCCATCTTAAGTATTCTGAAATCCTGCGAGTGGACATTAGTGGAGATAGTGAAAGGTGAGAGGAGTGTGTGTTGAGGAGTGGTGTGTTGAGGGTTAACATGGCAAGAGGTGTGCTGTGACGTCACCAGTTACAACTGGACGGAAGTTGTTACAACCCGGAAGCTGCTTAGCGCATTTATTATAGTAGATTAAGGCCCGATGCTATCGCATCGAGAGGATAGTGACACACCTCTTGCCATGTTAACCCTCAATACACACACCTCCTCAACACACCACACCGCCTCAACACACACTCCTCTCACCTTTCACCATCTCCACTCACGTCCACTCTTTCACTCCACATACGACCCTTTCTCTCATTCCGTCTCTCATACTCACACCGTCATCGTCGCTGCTCCACGATACCCGACATCATCTTCCGCCAGCGCCATCCTGGATCCCGACATTGTCCACGCCGGCGACATGTTCTTGCGGCCATGCCATCTTGAGTATTCTGAAATCCTGCGAGTGGACATTAGTGGAGATAGTGAAAGGTGAGAGGAGTGTGTGTTGAGGAGTGGTGTGTTGAGGGTTAACATGGCAAGAGGTGTGCTGTGACGTCACCAGTTACAACTGGACGGAAGTTGTTACAACCTGGAAGCTGCTTAGCGCATTTATTATAGTAGATTAAGGCCCGATGCTATCGCATCGGGAGGATAGTGACACACCTCTTGCCATGTGAACCCTCAACACACACTCCTCCTGAACACACCACACCGCCTCAACACACACTCCTCTCACCTTTCACCATCTCCACTCACGTCCACTCACTCTTTCACTCCACATACGACCCTTTCTCTCACTCCGTCTCTCATACTCACACCGTCATCATCGCTGCTCCACGTTCCCCGACATCTTCTTCCACCGGCGCCATCCTTGATCCCGACGTTGTCCACGCCGGCGACATGTTCTTGCGGCCACGCCATCTTGAGTATTCTCAAATCCTGCGAGTGGACATTAGTGGAGATAGTGAAAGGTGAGAGGAGTGTGTGTTGAGGAGTGGTGTGTTGAGGGTTAACATGGCAAGAGGTGTGCTGTGACGTCACCAGTTACAACTGGACGGAAGTTGTTACAACCTGGAAGCTGCTTAGCGCATTTATTATAGTAGATTAAGGCCCGATGCTATCGCATCGAGAGGATAGTGACACACCTCTTGCCATGTTAACCCTCAATACACACACCTCCTCAACACACCACACCGCCTCAACACACACTCTTCTCACCTTTCACCATCTCCACTCACGTCCACTCACTCTTTCACTCCACATACGACCCTTTCTCTCATTCCGTCTCTCATACTCACACCGTCATCGTCGCTGCTCCACGATCCCCGACATCATCTTCCGCCAGCGCCATCCTGGATCCCGACATTGTCCACGCCGGCGACATGTTCTTGCGGCCATGCCATCTTGAGTATTCTGAAATCCTGCGAGTGGACATTAGTGGAGATAGTGAAAGGTGAGAGGAGTGTGTGTTGAGGAGTGGTGTGTTGAGGGTTAACATGGCAAGAGGTGTGCTGTGACGTCACCAGTTACAACTGGACGGAAGTTGTTACAACCTGGAAGCTGCTTAGCGCATTTATTATAGTAGATTAAGGCCCGATGCTATCGCATCGGGAGGATAGTGACACACCTCTTGCCATGTGAACCCTCAACACACACTCCTCCTGAACACACCACACCGCCTCAACACACACTCCTCTCACCTTTCACCATCTCCACTCACGTCCACTCACTCTTTCACTCCACATACGACCCTTTCTCTCACTCCGTCTCTCATACTCACACCGTCATCATCGCTGCTCCACGTTCCCCGACATCTTCTTCCACCGGCGCCATCCTTGATCCCGACGTTGTCCACGCCGGCGACATGTTCTTGCGGCCACGCCATCTTGAGTATTCTCAAATCCTGCGAGTGGAGATAGTGAAAGGTGAGAGGAGTGTGTGTTGAGGAGTGGTGTGTTGAGGGTTAACATGGCAAGAGGTGTGCTGTGACGTCACCAGTTACAACTGGACGGAAGTTGTTACAACCTGGAAGCTGCTTAGCGCATTTATTATAGTAGATTAAGGCCCGATGCTATCGCATCGGGAGGATAGTGACACATCTCTTGCCATGTGAACCCTCAACACACACTCCTCCTGAACACACCACACCGCCTCAACACACACTCCTCTCACCTTTCACCATCTCCACTCACATCCACTCACTCTTTCACTCCACATACGACTCTTTCTCTCACTCAGTCTCTCATACTCACACCGTCATCATCGCTGCTCCACGATCCCCGACATCTTCTTCCACCGGCGCCATCCTAAATCCCGACGTTGTCCACGCCGGCGACATGTTCTTGCGGCCACGCCATCTTGAGTATTCTAAAATCCTGCGACTGGACGTTAGTGGAGATAGTGAAAGGTGACAGGAGTGTGTGTTGAGGAGGAGTGGTGTGTTGAGGGTTAACATGGCAAGAGGTGTGCTGTGACATCACCAGTTACAACTGGACGGAAGTTGTTACAACCCGGAAGCTGCTTAGCGCATTTATTATAGTAGATAGATGTATCACACCTATGTTTTTATGTGGATAAGATATTTACATAGTGAGCCTCAAGAAGGACAGTATTACTGATGTATGTAAAGTGCTATTGAAATAATAGTACTCTATTAATAAATAAAAAATTAATTATTATTACCTAAGTTATGTAGGTATGTGTTAGCTATGTAGTTGAAATCTACGTATGTTTGCCTAAATTTTTTTTGTTTTTGCCTTTTTTTTTTAAATCTATATATACCTATACCTATGTATATTTTTATGGATTTAAATATGTCTATGACATATATGTGAAAGAGATAATTAGTGTAAGATATATCTATCTGCTTAAAATATTTATATATATATAACATATATCAAGCTATGTATAGAAGTCTTAGAAGTCTATTATCTATATCTATTTGGAATGTAACTATTATTTATATATCTATATATCTATCAATTCCAGGACCAACTTAAATAGTTTAAAGTAAGACATTTTTGTAAACGACATTTCTAGTGAAGATTTTTGGGCTATTAGGTAGCAATTGTCCTTGAAGTGGTGTATCCACCACTTTGACCCTAACGTTGCTGCGTTGCTTTACTCGGGAGAATGCAACATACAATTGTCCATGGGCAAATACAGGTTCGGGCAAAAAAATTCCAACTCGATTGAGGGTCTGTCCTTGGGATTTGTTAATGGTCATAGCAAAAGCAGATTTTAGAGGAAACTGTCGACGTTTTAATTTAAAAGGTAACCCAGTTTCTGAAGGACACAAATCGATGCGTGGAATAAACACAATGTCTCCTTCAGCTGAGCCAGTAATCACTTTAGCCTGTATGATGTTGCGGAGTAAGGCAATGACAATGAGGCGAGTGCCATTGCAGAGACCTTTCTTGGTGTTTAGGTTTCTTAATAGCATCACAATGGTGCCAATTTTAAGTTTTAAGAGATGTGATGGCATTCCTGATGGTGTCAGAGAGTTTAAAAATTCAACTGGGTAGTTTTCACATTCCTCTGCCTCATCAGCATCGACAGAATCATCACTTGTATATCTATAATAATAAATGCCCTAAGCAGCTTCCGGTTGTAACAACTTCCGTCCAGTTGTAACCGGTGACGTCACCACACACACGCACATGTTAACCCTCAACACACCACACCGCCTCAACACACACTCCTCTCACCTTTCTCCTCCACTCACGTCCACTCACTCTTTCACTCCACATACGTTCCTTTCTCTAACTCCGTTTCTCATACTCACACCGTCATCGTCGCTGCCCCGACATCTTCCTCCGCTGCCGCGATCCTGGATCCAGACGTTCTCCAGGCCGCCGACATGTTCTTGCGGCGACGCCATCTTGGATTTCGTGAAATCCTGCGAGATTCAAGATGGCGTCGCCGCAAGAACATGTCGCTGGCGTGGACGACTCGGGATCCTAAAAGATGGCGTCTGCTAAATCTCGCGAGATTACGCCGACGCCATTTTGGATCCCGATGTCGTCCACGCCGGCGACATGTTCTTGCGGCGACGCCATTTTGGATCGGCGAAATCCCGCGATAGTCAAGATGGCGTCGTCGCAAGAACATGTCGCCGACGAGGATGACGTCGGGATCCAAAATGGCGTCGGCGAAAACTCGCGAGATTTCGCCGACACCATTTTGGATCCTGACGTCGTCCACGCCGGCGACATGTTCTTCCGGTGACGCTATCTTGACTATCGCAGGATTTCACGATACTCAAGATGGCGTCGCCGCAAGAACATGTCGCCGGCGTGGACAACGTCTGGATCCAGGATGGCGCCGGCGGAAGATGATGTCGGGGATCGTGGAGCAGCGGCGATGACGGCGTGAGTATGAGAGACGGAGTGAGAGAAGGGGTCGTATGTGGAGTGAAAGAGTGAGTGGAGATGGTGAAAGGTGAGAGGAGTGTGTGTTGAGGAGTGTGTGTGTTGAGGGTTAACATGGCAAGAGGTGTGATGCTATCGCATCCTCCCGATGCGATAGCATCGGGTCATAATCTAGTACAGTATAATCACCACTAATGCGATCCATTACTTTACAGTTCAGAAAATCGACGTCATCATTTTTCTGACATAGTATAGCATGTGATGCAGCAGTGTTGAGGCTTTGTTGGTCATTAACATCAATGCAAGTATGGTCTCCAAAGATTTCGGTTACTATAGAGCCAGTGCAAAGCACGTCTGGAGGAATTTCAATGACATCCTCTCCAAGGTTATGTTCATTAGACAGCTCACCATTTCCAAATTTAAGCAACCAAGTGCTGTATTCAGGATCAGTGGAGCGCATGTTGTTAATTAGTGGTAGTCTGGTAAAATGTTGCCAATGTTCTGAATATTTAATGCAGGAATCTACAATGTCTATTCTTGTTCCATGAGCGATGACGGGAAGACATTGTCTGAAGACTCCTCCAAGAACAATAACTTTACCTCCAAATGGTGTTTTATTTTTTTCAGCAACATTTGTTGTCATGATGTCACGTAGAAGTCTATCTATCACATTCAATGCATGTTTTTGGACTATAGTGCACTCATCAATAATAAAAAGTTTTGTACTCTGTAAATGTTTTCCTGCATTTGTATCATTTTTAATCCTGGAAACAGATGTTTCGTTGATCGGAATAGGTATGCCATATAGAGAGTGGATTGTTCGGCCTCCTTGTATCAAGTTAGATGCTATTCCTGTAGTTGCTGCAGGTGACACAATTTCTCCTTGTCCTCTTAAATGATGTGTAAGTAGATGGTATAGGTAGGTCTTTCCACTGCCACCAGGTCCATCGAGAAAAAAGCACTTTGGTATTAAACTGGTATTTTGTAAAGCTTCAGTAATGACATCATAGGCAAAAAGTTGCTCCTGATTAAGAGTTTCTTTCATCTCTGCAGCTTTTTTTAACTCATAATCCTTATCATATTGTTTAAGGAGTTGTTTAATATTTTTTGCTGGGCGTGGTAAATTATAACCAGCAAAAGTTTTTCCATGGACTATGAGGACATCTTGGACATCTTTCATAGCATATCCTTCACAATCGATACACTCTTCAGTGTTGCTGTGGTATGTATGACAATAGTCTTGTAAAAAATGGTCCTTAAATTCATTCCACAATTCAAGTGGATTACTGGGGGGGCCAAAATTACAGATATAAGCAAACATGTCTCTAAGTTGGGAAGGCATGTTAAGAATGCAAGCATCTGTTAAAGTATGTCTCCAGATGCTATCATCGAATAATAATCCAAGTGCTAACGCAGCATCCTTAAAGGTTTCATGCATAACTCCATTGACGGTTTTAATGCTGTCAAAACTGGTAGCAGCTTTTACATGCAGTAACAACAAACGTAAATAATAGCGTTCTTGGTCTTTCACATTAACAGTATACATTCTTCCAATAACTGTGAGACCCCCTCGTTTTCTTTGTTCCCATGTGCCTTGTTTCCAAACGTAGTGTTCTGGAATTTCGCGGTAGAAATAGTTATGTGCATTGTGGTCGATCTTATTAAGGTTGAAATACGCCATAAGTGTAGAATTGGAATTGAGCTTTTGATGGATGTTGTCTGCAGAGTCATTCTCATGAAAATAGAGTGGTTGAGAATTAGGCAGATGTACGGCTAGGCGAATGATGGCATGAGATTGTTTATGCATAGGAAAAGCAAATATCCGCCATGCAGCCTCAGGTGCACTAACATATCTGGTATCCGTAAATTGGTGTGTTTCATCATGTTGGATGTTATTTTGGGAAATTTCAAGGTTGGCTTTGTCATGTCCTTTGTAAACGTATTTAAATAAATATTTTACACTTTGAATGGAAGCACATATTTCTACATTAATATGGCACTTGTATTTGGTGAGTAAAAATGGGTTATATGGAACTACCCATGAATTGTCAATCGTCTTAGAATGGTGTTCATATGTTTTGCCAATGGGTCTGCGGTAAGTGGGATAGCCATCCTTTTCTTTGATGGTATATGGTTGGTTTTGTTTTGGGAAACCTTTGCTACACTTTCCAAGATCCTTACAGGGAGAATTAGGATTGTGTTCTCCACAGGGACCATGAATCATGTGTTGAAGAACAATGTTATGGAGCTGAGGGTAGATTGTTTCATCAGGTATTTCAGCCCAGACTATATTGTCTATGTCCGCCTCAGTCCGTAATTTAGACAGGCTGTCAAGAATAATTAAAATATGAGCGTGTGGGAGACCACGCTTCTGAAATTCAATGACATGGACCATTGCAGTGACGTTTCCAAATAATCCACTGCTAATGTCTTTTAAGAGGGATTCCAGTTTAATTTTAAAGACACGTGCAACCAAGTCTGGTCTGTGTTCAACACGCTGCCACGGTTCTAAATGTGTAGTAATCTCATTCCACTTAGGATTACATGTCATGGTGATAAATAGATCTGGTCGACCATACTTTGTAACAATAGCCATAGCATCCTGGTAGCGCTGCTGCATGTTTCTTGGACTGCCTTCAAAAGAAGATGGTAAAATGACGGTTTTCCCAATAGGGATGCCCTTTTGAACCGATTTTTTGAGTAGATGTTCTTGAAGGAGGCAGTAATCCTCCACTTTTAAATCTTTTTGGTGTTTGCGGATGTAATGTAGGCGATTAGCTTCGATTTTGACATAAGCATCTACTAAATATTGCTGTGTTAGCTTACCACCATTGAGGAGTGGATTAAAGTAATTTCTGACAGATAACATATAGCAATAGTATTGGATTTGAGTGATCCTCCTCGAACTTTTGCCTTGTTGTTTGAGTCCATCATGCCATCCTTGGTCTCCATAAGGGAAAAATATTGGATAGAGGAGGGCATCCAAATTGCTATGGAGAATACTAATTTGTTGTGTTTTTGGAGCTAAAGGGTTATGGGGATCAGGTTTTAAATGAATTAATATGTCTCTATTGAAAGGTGGCTCACCATTGTCATTTTGAAACACGACTGCTACTTCACTGACAGTGGGATTATTGTAGCGTCGAGGGTCTTGAGTACGATCTTGTTTAATAGCCATAGTGATGTTTGGCATGACAGTTCCGTTTTGTAGAGATTTAATTTTTTCTTGTTCTTCCACATCACGTAACATTTGATAAGCTTCCACAAAAGGATTAATAGTTTGGATTTGAAGGGCAATAATGTTCATCAATGTAGGATGACATTTTTGATTTTCTTTACATCGTAAGCGTTGTTCGTTTGCGGTAGTGGTATCGAGAATGTAAAGTTGGGCAAATGTGCGTTGCTGGTCATCTGAGGGATGTAGTGTTCCAGTTCTATGATAGATCTGGCCATGTATGCGGAAACAGTATGGGCCATATCCAGGAGGTGGTGAAATATTTGCACCCATGGAGACAAAAGCAAAGGAACTGTTAATACTTCGAATATTATCCATGAAATTTTTGCTAAATTCACTTTGTGTAAAGACATCAGGATATTGTAGTATGGGTACATGGACTTTACCCTTCTGACAGCAGAGCGTAAAGTTGTTATCAGAAGGTATCTCTGCTACAAAATGCAAAGCTTCGCAATGCTCACATACATGGGTCATGTCACCACAGCTGTGTTCGGTAATACTATTTTCATCATTAGTGAAAATGTGAGGTTGTAGTAGAAGTGCATGTCCAACCGATGGGGTGCGCCTAGTTTTGAGACCAACTTATATTTGTCTTGGTTGCACTTTCTGCGGGCTAACTGCAGCTTGTATGCGAAGAAACTGTGCGTTGGTATTGACTAATGGTGGTATTGATAGGGCAGAAACAGATTGCTGATTAGTTATGTCAGTGAACGGCATATAGGATGAAGTGTGGCAGTAACTTGTTCCACATGCTGATGTGGAAGCATCCTGAGTCTACTAATAATGATGAGGAAGAAGCAGTCTGTTGTTGGCGGTGATGGCGTGTAGAGGCTTCTTCAGCCAATGTAATAGATTTAGAGTTAGGGGATTCGTGTGTGAGACGACGGCGTTTATAAGCCTTAATCTTGTCAAGTCGATGCTGTTTTTCCTCAGGAGTCTCATTAGCACGGCGTTGTTTTTGTCGTAGTGCTAAAGCTGCTTTCCTTTCACTGGCATTGCCATACTGTGCATCGGTATTGAATGGTGGTATTGATAGGGCAGAAACAGATTGCTGATTAGTTATGTCAGTGAACGGCATATGGGATGAAGTGTAGCAGTAAATTGTTCCACATGCTGATGTGGAAGCATCCTGTTGTGAGTCTAATATTAATGATGAGGAAGAGGCCGTCTGTTGTCGGCGGTGACGGCGTGCAGAGGCTTCTTCAGCCAATCTTATGGATTTAGAGTTAGGGGATTCGTGTGTGAGGCGACGGCGTTTATAAGCCTTAATCTTCTCAAGGCGATGGTGTTTTTCCTCAGGAGTCTCATTAGCACGGCGTTGTTTTTGTCGTAGTGCAAAGCTGCTTTCCTTTCACTGGCATTGGCATACTTTTTGTTATGACTCATGTTGGCACAGGTAAAGGAGTCTATTTGGCAGTTATCTGGCAGTGAAGAAGGCGTCCTGGAGTATTGTAGAGTAAACAGATACTAATTGACCCTGTAATTACCCAGCAGTAGTTATGAAGTGGTAGTGGCAAATTGGCCCTGTAGTTAGACACCGGCAGAGGAGCAAGGCAGCAGTAGTTATGGCGGTAGAGGCAAATTGGCCCTGTAATTAGACACTGGCAGAGGAGCAAGGCAGCAGTAGTTATGGCGGTAGAGGCAAATTGGCCCTGTAATTAGACACCGGCAGAGGAGCAAGGCAGCAGTAGTTATGGCGGTAGAGGCAAATTGGCCCTGTAATTAGACACCGGCAGAGGAGCAAGGCAGCAGTAGTTATGGCGGTAGAGGCAAATTGGCCCTGTAATTAGACACAGGCAGTGAACAGTCAGAGGAGCAAGGCAGCAGTACTTATGGCGGTAGAGGCAAATTGGCCCTGTAATTAGACACCGGCAGAGGAGCAAGGCAGCAGTAGTTATGGCGGTATTGGCAAATTGGCCCTGTAATTAGACACCAGCAGAGGAGCAATGCAGCAGTAGTTATGGCGGTAGAGGCAAATTGGCCCTGTAATTAGACACCGGCAGAGGAGCAAGGCAGCAGTAGTTATGGCGGTATTGGCAAATTGGCCCTGTAATTAGACACCAGCAGAGGAGCAATGCAGCAGTAGTTATGGCGGTAGAGGCAAATTGGCCCTGTAATTAGACACCAGCAGAGGAGCAATGCAGCAGTAGTTATGGCGGTAGAGGCAAATTGGCCCTGTAATTAGACACCAGCAGAGGAGCAATGCAGCAGTAGTTATGGCGGTAGAGGCAAATTGGCCCTGTAATTAGACACCGGCAGAGGAGCAAGGCAGCAGTAGTTATGGCGGTATTGGCAAATTGGCCCTGTAATTAGACACCAGCAGAGGAGCAATGCAGCAGTAGTTATGGCGGTAGAGGCAAATTGGCCCTGTAATTAGACACCGGCAGAGGAGCAAGGCAGCAGTAGTTATGGCGGTAGAGGCAAATTAGCCCTTTAATTAGACACCGGCAGAGGAGCAAGGCAGCAGTAGTTATGGCGGTAGAGGCAAATTGGCCTTGTAATTAGACACCGGCAGTAAACAGGTAGATGACCAAAGCAGCAGTAGTTATGGCGATAGAGGCAAATTGGCCCTGTAATTAGACACAGGCAGAGGACAAAGGCAGCAGTAGTTATGGCAGTATAGGCAAATTGGCCCTGTAATTAGACACCGGCAGAGGACAAAGGCAGTAGTTATGGCGGTAGAGGCAAATTGGCCCTGTAATTAGACACCGGCAGAGGAGCAAGGCAGCAGTAGTTATGGCGGTAGAGGCAAATTGGCCTTGTAATTAGACACCGACAGTAAACAGGCAGATGACCAAAGCAGCAGTAGTTATGGCGATAGAGGCAAATTGGCCCTGTAATTAGACACTGGCAGAGGACAAAGGCAGCAGTAGTTATGGCAGTATAGGCAAATTGGCCCTGTAATTAGACACCGGCAGAGGACAAAGGCAGTAGTTATGGCGGTATAGGCAAATTGGTCCTGTAATTAGACACCGGCAGAGGAGCAAGGCAGCAGTAGTTATGGCTGTAGAGGCAAATTAGCCCTGTAATTAGACACCGGCAGAGTAGCAAGGCAGCAGTAGTTATGGCAGTACAGGAAAATTGGTCCAGTAATTAGACACCGGCAGTAAACAGGCATAGGACCAAGGCAGCAGTTGTTATGGTGGTACAGGCAATGCCAAGCGTCCGCACAGCAAGTCGGCGTGAGGTAAATGACGCAATTTCACGAATGCAAGATGGCGTCGGCGAAATCTCGCGAGATTTCGCCGACGTCGTTAACACCTCTTGCCATGTTAACCCTCAACACACCACACCGCCTCAACACACACTCCTCTCACCTTTCACCTCCACTCATGTCCACTCACTCTTTCACTCCACATACGTTCCTTTCTCTCACTCCGTTTCTCATACTCACACCGTCATCGTCGCTGCCCCGACATCTTCCTCCGCCGCCGCGATCCAGGATCCAGACGTTCTCCAGGCCGCCGACATGTTCTTGTGGGACGCCATCTTGGATTTCGTGAAATCCCGCGATATTCAAGATAGCGTCGCCGCAACAACATGTCGCTGGCGTGGACGACATCGGGATCCAAAAAGATGGCGTCGGCGAAATCTCGCGAGATTACGCCGACGCCATTTTGGATCCCGATGTCGCCCACGCCAGCGACATATTCTTGCGGGACGCCATCTTGGATGTCGTGAAGTCCCGCGATATTCAAGATGGCGTCGCTGCAACAACTTGTCGGCGGCCTGGAGAACGTCTGGATCCTGGATCACGGCGGCGGAGGATGACGGTGTGAGTATGAGAAACGGAGTGAGAGAAAGGAACGTATGTGGAGTGAAAGAGTGAGTGGAGGTGAAAGGTGAGAGGAGTGTGTGTTGAGGCGGTGTGGTGTGTTGAGGGTTAACATGTGCGTGTGTGTGTGGTGACGTCACCGGTTACAACTGGACGGAAGTTGTTACAACCGGAAGCTGGTTAGGGCATTTATTATTATAGATATATATATATATATTATTGGAAATTACAAAAAGAAAATAGGCCTCTGCATAAGTTTGAGCACCCTCAGAGATTTGTGTGCTCAGATAACTTTGACCTAGGCTTGTTCAATATTGTTAGGAAAGGTCAAGTGATGCAGTTGTCACAGCTTTATAAAAACCCAGCCTCCTATAACCTTTTGCCAAAAATCAGCAGTCATGGGTTCTTCTAAGCCGCTGCCTAGCACTCTGAAATTATTGGAGGTCCACAAAGCAGGAGGTGGTTATAAGAAGCTAGCAAAGCGTTTTCAAGGTGCCCTTTCCTCAGTTCAAAATGTAATTAGAAAATGGCAGTCAACACGAACAGTGGAGGTCAAGATAAAGTCTGGAAGATCAAGCAAAATTTTAGAGAGCTGCTTATAGGATTGCTAGAGAAGCAAATCAGAACCCCCTCTTGACTGCAAAAGACCTTCAGAAAGATTTAGAAGACTGAGTTGTCGTACACTGTTCCACTGTTAAGAGACACCTGCACAAATATGGCTTTTGTGGAAGAGTCGTCAGAAGAAAACTTCTCCTGCGACCTCACCATAAAATTCAGCATCAGAAGTATGCAAAAGAACATCTAAACAAGCCTGGTGGATTTTGGAAACAAATCCTGTGGACTGATGAAGTTAAGGGCTAGATGGAATAATGAATTCAATGAAATTTCAACAAGTTCTTGATGCAAACATAACACAAATGGATAATGATCCAAAACCCACGTCAACAATAGGCTACCTGTAAAGGCGCAATCTGAAGATTCTACAATCCCCCTCACAATCCCCTGATCTGAAGATCATTGAAATAGTGTGGTTAGAATTCAAAATAGCAGTGCATGCAAGAGGACCCAATAATCTCACAGAACTGAACTAATTTTCCAAGGAAGATTGGATGAAAAATCCCTCAAACAAGAATTGAAAAACTCTCGGCTGGCTAGATAAAGTGTTTACAAGCTGTGATACTTGCTAAAGGGGGTGCTACCAGGTTCAAACCATGCAGGGTGCCCAATCTCATGCATTGGCCCATTTACCTTTTTATTATCTTTAAAATGTAAAAAATTGTACCTAAAATGCTAAGTAAATGTCTCATCCTTAACTTTAGGCCTTTAGAGATTTTTATTTTATCTTCAACTTATTTAACTGTTCACAATAACAGTATTTTTAACTTGGGGTGCCCAAACTTTTAGATGCCAATGTAAGTGAAGCCCAAATGCTGTCTCAGTTGTGTATGCTTCACTGGGTCTTGGCTGGGCATACAGAACACATCAATTCCTGTTTGACATAGGGCTGTGGTCAAATCCCTTATGCTCTAGTTGTAATGTACACTCAGGAAATTTAGTGCACATGGTGTGGTCTTGCCCAAATTTGGATCTCCTTGGAAAGGCGCAATGGCAATTATAAACAAGGTTTACTTTATAAATAGTGTTAAAACTGCAAATATACCATTGTAGCGCCCACATGGTAGTGCTCAGTATATTATGCCCAGCTCGTGCTTCTTGAGTCACGCACCCATAATTTAAGGTGGCTCCTATCACTACAGAAATGCGAAACATGTTGACGCTAAATGTAGTCTAGCCACACTGAGGCTCAGAAGGGAGAAGGAGCATTTGGATTTGTGCATGCAGAATTTGCTGGATCTCTTTCGAGGAAGAGGTGTATGCCCATATTAATAGGTCATATATGTCCCAGTGGGTGAGTCATTCCCTTTAAAAAAGCACTCTAACCCCCCCCCCCCCCACAATTCATGTACCGGAGTAATGTTTTTCAACGTATGTGCACTGATATCCTATATAGGGCAGAGCAAGGGAACCTGCATGGACCTGCGATGCTAGTGCACTGGTGCGATGTTTCATTGCTCTAGCCAAAAATTCAGACCGGAAAAAATTGCAAAGCACTTCAGGAAACAAAACATCGGTGAGAAGGAACAATTCCTTAAGCGTCATTCTGCACAAAGGAACAGAGTGGGAATGGAGAACACACAATGCATTGCCCTTAAAGGGAACTTGTCACCAGAAAAAAACGCTGCTATCCTGCAGATATATAGCTAATCTGCAGGGTAATGTCTTTCTGAGCTTGCAAGTAGCCAAACTTTGCCAGGAAAAAATGAACTGTAGGCAGCGTTTTTGCACCAAATCCTCAATGTATTGCCCAACCAATGTTAATCAATGGGAATCCAAAATTGCTGTGCACATGCTGCGGAAAATTCAGCGCGGATTCGCAGCGTTTTATTTTCCACAGCATGTCAATTCTTTTTGCTGATCTGCAGCGTTTCTGCACCCATTGACTTACCTTGAATCAGTCAAATCTGCAGCTAAACCGCAGGTGTAAAAAAGGTATGCGGATTTGCGTGCAAAAAACGCTGTGGAAAGGAAGGAGGAGGAGTGTGTGGGTGGAGACTATGTCTCTGTGAGTACCCAGGCATCATCTGATGGAACTACTACTCGCATCAGGCTATGTCTGCTACAGTGCCAGCATGAGCCGATGATGGGACAGTAGTCCCATCGTCCAGCGACTGTGTTAAATTGTGAAACAAAAAGCATTCATACTCACCAAACACCTAATTCCCCGATGCCCTCAATCTCCTGCAAAAAAAATAAAATAAACCAACACAAATACTCCCTGGTCTGCCGTAATCCTAAATAACAAGTGTCCCACGATGATCTCGTGTAGAACAGTCACATTGGGAGATGTGACTTTTCTACACGGCTCTGGTGATACAGTGACAGGAGGTATTCTCCCGCAGTGTATCAGTGTGCCGCTGTCAGAGGTCACCTGAGTTCATGTTGTCATCTGCGGCACCACTGCGTGAGAAAGTTCTCACACAGTGGTACTGCCGTAAAGTGAGTGCACGAACTCCGGTGACCTCTCAGTGATCCACTGCAGAAGCGATTATCTCCTGTCTGTGTCACCGGAGCTGTGTAGAGCAGTTACATATCCCGATGTGACTGTTCGACATGTGAGATCGTCGTGGGACACTCGTTATTTAGGACTACGTTGGACAGTAAGTATTTTTGTTGGTTTATTTTATTTTTGTTACAGGAGATCGAGGGATTCGGGGATTAGGCGATGCAGTAAGTATGATTAATTAAGATGAATAAAGGACTTTATTCTGGCTGTGTGTTTTTTTTACCATACAACTATAGGATTAGTAATGGGGGCGTCTTATTGACGCCTCTCCATTACTAATCCGGGGGCTTGATGTCACAAGACAATACGCAGGTGACATCAACCCTACAAATATTACCCTACTTGCCACCGCTACAGGGCAAGTGTGAAGAGCGAAGGCTAAGTGCCAGAATTGGCGTATCTATAAAATGCGCCATTTCTGGGGTGGCTGAGAGCTGATGTTTTTAGCCTGGGGGACAAAATCCATGGCCCCTTCACAGGCTATTAACATCAGCCCGCAGCTGTCTGCCTAGCCTTTGCTGGTTTGATTTTATAGGGGGACCCCATGTCAATTTTTTGGGGGGGTTCCCCTGTAAACTAGCCAGTAAAGGCTAAGCAAACACCTGTGAGCTGATATTAATAGCCTGGGAACCTTTATGGCTAATTTCTCCTTCCCAGAATATTAACATCAGCCGTCGGCTTTCACGCAATTTTAAAAAAAAATATTTTTTTTTTAAATGATCAGTGTTTCACTCACTATATGGCAGTATATGCGCTCTATATGACAGTATATAAGCAGTATGTGTTCACTATTTGGCAGTATATGAGCACTATATGGCAGTATATGAGCACCATTTGGTGGTATTTGAGCACTATATGGCAGTCTGTGAGCACTATATGCTGATATGGTGGTATAGCAAAGTATAGAGGATGTGTGTGTGTGTGTATATGTATGTATGTGTGTGTGTGTGTGTGTGTATATATATATATATATATATATATATATATATATATATATATATATATATATATATATATATATATATACACACACACTAGCTGAAGAGCCCGGCGTTGCCTGGGCATAGTAACCAACTGTGGTTAGTTATAACAAATTATAATGATTATATTGCACGTAAAAAGATGCATCTAATCCTATCTTGTGTGATACTGACTGCTGAGCCGTGTATCTAATCCTATTCTGTGATACTGTCTGCTGAGCCGTGTATCTAATACTATTCTGTGTGATACTGTGTGCTGAGCTGCGTATCTAATCCTATCCTGTGTGATACTGTCTGCTGAGCCGTGTATCTAATCCTATCCTGTGTGATACTGACTGCTGAGCTGTGTATCTAATCCTATCCTGTGTGATACTGCCTGCTGAGCCATGTGTCTAATCCTATCCTGTGTGATACTGACTGCTGAGCTGTGCATCTATTCCTATCCTGTGTGATACTGTGCTTCCCCTGCAGTCTGTGTCAGAGGGTGGTCTGTGTTGGCACGGTAATAAATTGTGTTATTTCCAGCTTTACAGAAGGACGATAACACCATAGAAATGATAAGACTAATAGGCCTCAGTTACCACAACTGTCTACAAAGAAAACTGTTGCTGATAGCAACCAATCACAGCTCATTTTTCATCTTTTAAACAGCTCTGGGACAGCGTGGCGAGTTTTGAGTGGCGACTTTTGTGTTTCGGCTTTTACGTGGCGAGGTTCGTGTATGTGTGGTGAAATGTGTGCTGAGGGTGGTATGTGTTGAAGCACGTGGTAGTGTGTGGCACATTTTGTGTGTGTTCATATCCCCGTGTGTGGTGAGTATCCCATGTCAGGGATGTATATACCTTAGCAACTGTACGGTATATACTCTTTGGCGCCATCGCTCTCATTCTTTAAGTCCCCCTTGTTCACATTTGGCAGCTGTCAATTTGCCTCCAATACTTTTCCTTTCACTTTTTCCCCATTATGTAGATAGGGTTAAAATTGTTTTGTGAATTGGTACGCGCGGGTTTAAATTTTCGCCTCACATCATAGCCTATGACACTCTCGGGGTCCAGATGTGTGACTGTGCCAAATTTTGTGGCTGTAGCTGCGATGGTGCGGATGCCAATTCCGGACATACATACACTGTTCCAAATTACTATGCAAATATATCCTCATATTTTCTCTAAATTACCTATATGAATTGCAGTCATTGTTATTTTCCAGTCATCTAATATTCTAGTATAATTGCAATGTTTTTGAACAAACTGCCTATGAAAACAGTATATTTTTAAAAATAAGAAACACTAAAAATGCATGTTCCAAATTATTATGCACAGCAGAGTTTTCAACCTTTTTATTTTTATTTTGAACAAAAAAAATGGTCAATTGTGATATTATAAGCATTATCAGCTTATTACAAAATGAAATCAAACAGTTTTCAAGTCAAAACTTTATTCTAGGTGATGTTACATTTGCACATAGGACCCCTTGTTCGAAAGAAGCTTCTGAACTCTCTCGTCCACTGAATTTGTCAGTTTTTGGATGGTTTCTGCTTCAATTGTTTTGCATGTGGACAGAATACCCTCCCAGAGGTGTTGCTTAGATGTGAACTGCCTCCCGCCATCATAGACACTCCTTTTGATAATGCTTCAGAGGTTCTCAATGGGGTTGAGGTCAGGGGAAGATGGGGGCCACACCATAAGTTTGTCCTCTTTTATGCCCATAGCAGCCAGAGATGCAGATGTGTTATTTGCAGCATGAGACTGTGCATTATCATGCATGAAAATGATCTTGCTGCGGAAAGCACGGTTCTTCCTCTTGAACCATGGCAGGAAGTGCTGTTTTAGAAACTCCACATAGATTATGGAGTTCATCTTTACCCCTTCAGGGATCCTAAAGGGGCCGGCAATCTCTCTCCCCATGATTCCAGCCCAAAACATTACTCCACCTCCTCCTTGTTGGCGCCTTAGCCGTGTTTTCATGGGGTGTCCATCAACCAGCCATCCTCCACTCCATCCATCTGGACCATCGAGCGTTGCACGGCACTCATCGGTGAACAAAACAGTTTGGAAGTCCGTTTTCATGTATCGTTTGGCCCACTGGAGCCGTTTCTGCTTGTGTGCAGTGGATAGAGGTGGTTGACAGGATGGCTTACGCACAGCTGCTAACCTCTGAAGGACCCTGCATCTTGTTGTTCGGAGGACGTTGGAGGCACCAGCAGCTTCAAAAACTTGTCTGCTGCTATGACAAGGCATTTTTGCAGCTGCTCTTTTAACCTGACGCAATTGCCTGTTGGAAAGAGTCCTCAATTTTTCCTTATCAGCACGCACACGTGTGTGCTAGGAATCAGCTACATACTTCTTGATTGTGCGATGATCACGATGAAGTGTCTTGGCAATGTTGATTGTAGTCATGCCTTGACCTAAATACTCCACAATTTGTTGCTTCTCAGCAGCCGACACATCCTTTTTCTTTCCCATTTTGGCAAAAAATGTAGGCTGCTTAATAATGTGGAATAGCCTTCTTAAGTAGTCTTGCCTTTATTTGGACACACCTGCCAAACTAATTTGCACAGGTATCTGCAATTGCTTTCAGTGATATAAAGAGCCCTGACACATCACCATCAATGAGTTTAAATGACAAACAAAAAAATTCTAACCTTAAAACTCCTAAACTCTTTTTGCATAATAATTTGGAACACAGCTTACATACACACCCACATTGAGCTTTATACATTAGATATATATATAATATATACCGCGTGTGTGTGTGTGTGTGCGTGTGTGTGTGTGTGTGTGTATATATATATATATATATATATATATATATATATATATATATATATATATATATATATTATACCGTATTTTTCTGACCATAAGACGCACTTTTTTTCTACAGCTGTGGAGTCGGAGTCGGAGTTAGTTTTGGCTGGAGTCGGTAGAAATGTACCGACTCCGACTCCAGCTTTAAAAAAAATGTATTAATATTTCATAATTGAACTTTCACATGAATTTTATAAATGTTACTCAAATATATATGTTCTATCAAACTATGAACAACAGTGCTAAGCAGTTCTGCTGGAGATAGAGACATTTCTTACTTCTTGTGTGTCACTGTTCTCCACTGCCCTTATCTAATCTTATACTTGGTTAACCTCATGCTGCCCCAACCCCCCTACTTACAATGTATGAAACTGAAAGTGAAAATGTGTTGCAAATTCTTAGTAGTAAAGCTCCTCCTCTAGACTAGATCATACTAGGTGTGCATCTTCCAAGCATCTCACAGCTGCCTGCTACTCAGAAGAGGAAGACTGTAAGAAGTATTATCCTTTCAACAAACTTTGCATCAGTTAACTGTGAGTACATGCGGAATAATAACAGTATTACTGACCACTATATCAGTTGTACGACCTGGCAATAATTTTGTACAATTGTTTTTAGGAAAAACAATTGTCATTTGGATTGTGAATGCAGAATTAAAAACCTGAGAATGTCAAAGAAGCATCACATTAAATCAGCTGTATTTGAACATTTCATCATCACTCAAGATAGAAAACATTATGTCTGTCAGTGTATGACAAATGATCCAGACGAAAACAAATGCTGTGAAGCCAAGATGAGTGCATATTCAGGCAAAGATAAAAATGCTCCTACCAGAGCTTCTAATCTAAAGAGACATTTACAGCGCTTTCATCCAGAAGTACTGAAAGCAGTGGATGAGAAAGACTGCATCCAAACCAATGAACCAGTGCCCAGCTCTTCCAGCCAAACAAAGGAGCAGAGAACTTTGCAGCCATCAGTTGCAAGATATTTTGTCAGTGACAAAGTTACTGTGACAATGACAGTAGATACATTTAAAAAACAGATCATAGAGCTTGTTGTAAAGGATAGTGTGCCTATTTCATTATTTTCACGACCAGCTTTTATGTGTCTGAATGGGGAAATGGCCCGCAAGCTTGGTGTTTCTCTGGAGAGAGAGAGTATTAGAAAATTAGTAATCGAAGAAGCTTTTAAACAAAAGGAAGAACTTAAAAAAACTCTCAAGGGACGCTTTCTGTTTCTTAAAATGGATGCCTGCACTCGTCACAGAGTGAACTATTTTGCCATCAATGTCCGATTTGTTTGTGACAAAAATGAAATAGTTACCAAGACATTGGCAGTAAAAGACACCAAAGCTCATCACACCAGTGAGTTTCTCCAGGTCTTGGTGGAAAAGGTTCTGCAAGACTATGAACTTAAAAAAGAGCAAGTACTTTCTGTCGTAACTGACAATGCTTCAAATATGATAAGTACTATTAAGCTAATGAATGAGAGTAATGATGGTGACCAGCAGCTAGAAGAACATTCTGGGTCCACAGACACAGAAATGTTTGAAATAGAGGAACACAGTATTGTAACTGAGGAGCAAACTGAAGTTGCTTCAGATGAACAGCAACATGATAGTTTAGATAATCTTGTTGAAACTGTGTCAATATGTTCTTTCATTCATCACATGCGCTGTGTTGTGCATATGCTACAGCTGGCTATAAGAGACAGTCTGCAAGAAGGACATGCTGCTGCACTGATTGGCAAGGTGAGAAAATTGGCTACTGTTGCCAGAACCCCTAAAGTTGACTCAATTTTGAAGAGACGTGCTGGAAAAGGGGCAATTATTGATCAAGCCACACGATGGGGCAGTACTTACTTAATGATTTAGCGCTTGGTTGAACTGAAAACCTTTCTTGTAGACATGGCTAACCCTCAACTGACGCTAAATGAAAGTCAGTGGAATCAGGTGACTGAGCTGGAAAAATTGCTAGAGCACCCATTTACAGTGACTAAAAAATTACAAGCAGAGGACTTAACTCCAGGTATTTTCTTAAAGGAGTGGAAGAACCTGATGTTTTGCCTGTCCCAAAGAGGAGGGTTAATTGCAAGTGGCATTGCTACATCAATGAAACGGAGAGAGGAGCTACTATTACAAAATAACATTCTTTTGGCAGCTGTTTATGTAGACCCAATGCATCGGATTCTTCTAGATGATCAACAGCTAAGTAAAGGAAAAGAAGCTCTGTTTGAAATAGCAGTAAGGATGAAAGGGTTGCAGAACAGTCAGGAGGAACAAGAAGAATTTGGTCATCCTGCCACATCTTCACCCTCATCATCAACTGATGAAGAATTTAATTTCGAAAAATATTTGGATCACAAGGACCGTGCAAAGCGTTCCCGCATAGAAGAAGAGTCATCCCCATCAAGGAACACAGCCAGTACATTTCAGCAGAATTTTTCATGTGCACTAAAAGAAATTGAGAAATTTGACCGTTCATCAAAAATAACAGTGCAACAAGCGATTCCTCTGTATCCTGACATTGTCAGAGATGTTGCCCGAGTGGTTACTGCTTTGCCACCAACACGAGTTAGTGTAGAGAGGTTGTTCTCTGCTCTCAAAATAATTAGATCAGATTTGAGGGCATCCATGAAGGAGGATCTGACAGAGGCAATACTTTTTCTGAGGACAAATTTATAGATTTCTTATTAACTGCATAAAAGTGTTTATTGCATATTTACTTACAGTTTAGAAAAGTTTATAAAAGTTATTTGCTATATTCTAATTGTATTCTAATAAATGTAGTTTTTGCTCTAAGTGGTCTGATTACTTATATGATGGTGAGAAACTGAATAAGCACGATGTTTAATATTTTACAACAGTAAATTTGTTGTTATGAATTGGCCATTTATGAAGGAGTCGGAGCCGGAGTCGGAGCCTGATAAAATCCAGGAGTCGGAGTCGCAACTGTGGCTTACCGACTCCACAGCCCTGCTTTTTTTCCCCAAAAATTTTGGGGGAAAGTGGGGGGTGCGTCTTATGGTCGCAATACACGGTACTAACCTGGTGGCAGCGGGCGGGGCTCTGCGGTGCCGTGGTGGCAGCGGGCGGCGCTCTGCGGTGCGGTGGTGGCAGCGGGCTGTGCTCCGGTGCAGGGGCGGCGGCTCCGCCGGCATTTCTTCGCAGCACTTCCCTTGCTGGCCGCCGCCATGTTGCGGTGGCCTCCGGGAGCATGGACGCCGGGAATATGGCCGCCGGTCCGGGGACGGCGCATGCGCAGCTTCAGATCTCGTCCCGAGATCTCGGGGGACGAGATTCAAATCTCGGCAACGAGATCTCGTCCCCCGAGATCTCGGGACGAGATCTGAAGCTGTGCCGTCCCCGGACCGGCGGCCATCTTTCCGGTGTCCGTGCTCCCGGATGCCACCTACCGTTTTGGCATCATAATCTTCGAACATGTTATAAACATGCAAACCGTGACATATGGTAATGTTTTGTAGTTGATTATTTGTGTTATGTGATGTGTATGTAAATTAACTGTTTGTTTTGCAGAATTGTAAGAACATTGATGAGAACTTGATACCAATGGCAAACCTCTCGGATTTTCAAAGAGGCCAAATTGTTGGTGCTCGTATGGCAGGCGCTAGTGTAACAGAAAGTGCCTGAATGCTTGGCGTTTCAAGAGGTACTGTCTCCAAAGTAATGACTGCGTTTGAAAGAGAAGGAAAAACGTCTGCAGCAAAGCACAGGTCCGGACGAAAGTCATAGGTGACTGAGAGACCGTCGGACTCTAAAGCGAATTGTGAGAGAGAGGATCGCAAGACCACAGCTCCGAAAATCACTGCTGAGCTCAATGAACACCTACAGAACCCAGTTTCCACGAAAAATATTCGTCGGGAGCTGCACAAATCTGGATTCCACGGAAGAGCTGCAATTCGAAAACTGCTCCTCTCAATGACAAATGTTTCCAAGCGTTTAGAGTGGTGTAGAAACCTCCAGAATAGGTCCCTCGAGCAGTGGAAACATGTGATATTCTCAGACGAATCATCATTTACCCTATTTCCGACCTCCGGCCGAGTGTACGTTTGGAGACAGCCGAAAGAAGCATTCCGTCCAGACTGCCTTCACCCAACCGTAAAACATGGCGGAGGTTCTGTGATGATCTGGGGTGCTATTTCGTGGAGATCCGCCGGGCCAATGATATCCCTTCATGGAAGAATTAACAGCCGTGATTATTTAGGCATTTTGGGCGACTAAGTGCATCCTATGGTTCAAGCACTGTTCCCAGAGGGGAACACCATCTTTCAGGATGATACTGCACCAATTCATACAGCTAGAATCGTTAAAGCATGGTGCGAGGAACATTGTAATGAAGTTAAGCATCTCATCTGGCCCCCAAAATCCCCAGACCTCAACATTATTGAGCATTTATGTCCGATTTTAGAGATTCAAGTTAGACGTTGATTTCCAATATACACACACACACACACACACACACACACACACACACACACACACACACGCGCGTACATACACATATATACACATATATATATACACTCACTGGCCACTTTATTAGGTACACCTGTCCAACTGTGTGTTAAGACTTAATTTCTAATCAGCCAATCACATGGCGGCAACTCAGTGCATTTAGGCATGTAGACATGGTCAAGACAATCTCCTGCAGTTCAAACCGAGCATCAGTATGGGGAAGAAAGGTGATTTGAGTGCCTTTGAACGTGGCATGATTGTTGGTGCCAGAAGGGCTGGTCTGAGTATTTCAGAAACTGCTGATCTACTGGGATTTTCACGCACAACCATCTCTAGGGTTTACAGAGAATGGTCCGAAAAAGAAAAAAAATCCAGTGAGCGGCAGTTCTGTGGCCGGAAATGCCTTGTTGATGCCAGAGGTCAGAGGAGAATGGGCAGACTGGTTCGAGCTGATAGAAAGGCAACAGTGACTCAAATTGCCACCCGTTACAACCAAGGTAGGCAGAAGAGCATCTCTGAACGCACAGTGCGTCGAACTTTGAGGCAGATGGGCTACAGCAGCAGAAGACCACACCGGGTACCACTCCTCTCAGCTAAGAACAGGAAACTGAGGCTACAATTTGCACAAGCTCATCGAAATTGGACAGTAGAAGATTGGAAAAACGTTGCCTGGTCTGATGAGTCTCGATTTCTGCTGCGACATTCGGATGGTAGGGTCAGAATTTGGCGTAAACAACATGAAAGCATGGATCCATCCTGCCTTGTATCAACGGTTCAGGCTGGTGGTGGTGGTGTCATGGTGTGGGGAATTTTTTCTTGGCACTCTTTGGCCCCCTTGGTACCAATTGAGCATCGTTGCAACGCCACAGCCTACCTGAGTATTGTTGCTGACCATGTCCATCCCTTTATGACAACAATGTACCCAACATCTGATGGCTACTTTCAGCAGGATAATGCGCCATGTCATAAAGCTCGAATCATCTCAGATTGGTTTCTTGAACATGACAATGAGTTCACTGTACTCAAATGGCCTCCTCAGTCACCAGATCTCAATCCAATAGAGCATCTTTGGGATGTGGTGGAACGGGAGATTCGCATCAGGGATGTGCAGCCGACAAATCTGCGCCAACTGTGTGATGCCATCATGTCAATATGGTCCAAAATCTCTGAGGAATGCTTCCAGCACCTTGTTGAATCTCTGCCACGAAGAATTGAGGCAGTTCTGAAGGCAAAAGGGGGTCCAACCCGTTACTAGCATGGTGTACCTAATAAAGTGGCCAGTGTGTGTATGTGTATATATATATATATATATATATATACATATATATATATATACACATATATATACAGTGCCTCGTGAAAGAATTCGGCCCCCTGGAATTTTTCAACCTTTTCCCACATTTCAGATCACTTGTGAACAGCAGTTTTCAGTTCTTTCCACAGATTCTCGATTGGATTCAGGTCTAGAATTTGGCTTGGCCATTCTAACACCTGGGATACGTTTATTTGTGAACCATTCCATTGTAGATTTTGCTTTATGTTTTGGATCATTGTCTTGTTGGAAGACAAATCTTCGTCCCAGTCTCAGGTCTTTTGCTGACTCCAACCAGGGCTGTGGAGTCGGTAAGCCACAGTTGCGACTCCGACTCCTGGATTTTATCAGGCTCCGGCTCCGACTCCGCTCCGACTCCTTCATAAATGGCCAATTCATAACAACAAATTTACTGCTGTAAAATATTAAACATCGTGCTTATTCAGTTTCTCACCATCATATAAGTAATCAGACCACTTAGAGCAAAAACTACATTTATTAGAATACAATTAGAATATAGCAAATAACTTTTATAAACTTTTCTAAACTGTAAGTAAATATGCAATAAACACTTTTATGCAGTTAATAAGAAGAAATCTATAAATTTGTCCTCAGAAAAAGTATTGCCTCTGTCAGATCCTCCTTCATGGATGCCCTCAAATCTGATCTAATTATTTTGAGAGCAGAGAACAACCTCTCTACACTAACTCGTGTTGGTGGCAAAGCAGTAACTACTCGGGCAACATCTCTGACAATGTCAGGATACAGAGGAATCGCTTGTTGCACTGTTATTTTTGATGAACGGTCAAATTTCTCAATTTCTTTTAGTGCACATGAAAAATTCTGCTGAAATGTACTGGCTGTGTTCCTTGATGGGGATGACTCTTCTATGCAGGAACGCTTTGCACGGTCCTTGTGATCCAAATATTTTTCGAAATTAAATTCTTCATCAGTTGATGATGAGGGTGAAGATGTGGCAGGACGACCAAATTCTTCTTGTTCCTCCTGACTGTTCTGCAACCCTTTCATCCTTACTGCTATTTCAAACAGAGCTTCTTTTCCTTTTACTTAGCTGTTGATCATCTAGAAGAATCCGATGCATTGGGTCTACATAAACAGCTGCCAAAAGAATGTTATTTTGTAATAGTAGCTCCTCTCTCCGTTTCATTGATGTAGCAATGCCACTTGCAATTAACCCTCCTCTTTGGGACAGGCAAAACATCAGGTTCTTCCACTCCTTTAAGAAAATACCTGGAGTTAAGTCCTCTGCTTGTAATTTTTTAGTCACTGTAAATGGGTGCTCTAGCAATTTTTCCAGCTCAGTCACCTGATTCCACTGACTTTCATTTAGCGTCAGTTGAGGGTTAGCCATGTCTACAAGAAAGGTTTTCAGTTCAACCAAGCGCTGAATCATTAAGTAAGTACTGCCCCATCGTGTGGCTTGATCAATAATTGCCCCTTTTCCAGCACGTCTCTTCAAAATTGAGTCAACTTTAGGGGTTCTGGCAACAGTAGCCAATTTTCTCACCTTGCCAATCAGTGCAGCAGCATGTCCTTCTTGCAGACTGTCTCTTATAGCCAGCTGTAGCGTATGCACAACACAGCGCATGTGATGAATGAAAGAACATATTGACACAGTTTCAACAAGATCATCTAAACTATCATGTTGCTGTTCATCTGAAGCAACTTCAGTTTGCTCCTCAGTTACAATACTGTGTTCCTCTATTTCAAACATTTCTGTGTCTGTGGACCCAGAATGTTCTTCTAGCTGCTGGTCACCATCATTACTCTCATTCATTAGCTTAATAGTACTTATCATATTTGAAGCATTGTCAGTTACGACAGAAAGTACTTGCTCTTTTTTAAGTTCATAGTCTTGCAGAACCTTTTCCACCAAGACCTGGAGAAACTCACTGGTGTGATGAGCTTTGGTGTCTTTTACTGCCAATGTCTTGGTAACTATTTCATTTTTGTCACAAACAAATCGGACATTGATGGCAAAATAGTTCACTCTGTGACGTGTGCAGGCATCCATTTTAAGAAACAGAAAGCGTCCCTTGAGAGTTTTTTTTAAGTTCTTCCTTTTGTTTAAAAGCTTCTTCGATTACTAATTTTCTAATACTCTCTCTCTCCAGAGAAACACCAAGCTTGCGGGCCATTTCCCCATTCAGACACATAAAAGCTGGTCGTGAAAATAATGAAATAGGCACACTATCCTTTACAACAAGCTCTATGATCTGTTTTTTAAATGTATCTACTGTCATTGTCACAGTAACTTTGTCACTGACAAAATATCTTGCAACTGATGGCTGCAAAGTTCTCTGCTCCTTTGTTTGGCTGGAAGAGCTGGGCATTGGTTTGGATGCAGTCTTTCTCATCCACTGCTTTCAGTACTTCTGGATGAAAGCGCTGTAAATGTCTCTTTAGATTAGAAGCTCTGGTAGAAGCATTTTTATCTTTGCCTGAATATGCACTCATCTTGGCTTCACAGCATTTGTTTTCGTCTGGATCATTTGTCATACACTGACAGACATAATGTTTTCTATCTTGAGTGATGGTGAAATGTTCAAATACAGCTGATTTAATGTGATGCTTCTTTGACATTCTCAGGTTTTTAATTCTGCATTCACAATCCAAATGACAATTGTTTTTCCTAAAAACAATTGTACAAAATTATTGCCAGGTCGTACAACTGATATAGTGGTCAGTAATACTGTTATTATTCCTCATGTACTCACAGTTAACTGATGTAAAGTTTGTTGAAAGGATAATACTTCTTACAGTCTTCCTCTTCTGAGTAGCAGGCAGCTGTGAGATGCTTGGAAGACGCACACCTAGTATGATCTAGTCTAGAGGAGGAGCTTTACTACTAAGAATTTGCAACACATTTTCACTTTCAGTTTCATACATTGTAAGTAGGGGGGTTGGGGCAGCATGAGGTTAACCAAGTATAAGATTAGATAAGGGCAGTGGAGAACAGTGACACACAAGAAGTAAGAAATGTCTCTATCTCCAGCAGAACTGCTTATCACTGTTGTTCATAGTTTGATAGAACATATATATTTGAGTAACATTTATAAAATTCATATGAAAGTTCCATTATGAAATATTAATACATTTTTTTTAAAGCTGGAGTCGGAGTCGGTACATTTCTACCGACTCCGACTCCAACCAAAAATAACTCCGACTCCGACTTCACAGCCCTGACTCCAACAGCTTTTCTTCAAGAAAGATCCTGTATTTCGCTCCATCCATCTTCCCATCAATTTTAACCATCTTCCTTGTCCCTGCTGAAGAAAAGCAGGCCCAAACCGTGATGCTGCCACCACCATGTTTGACAGTGGAGATGGTGTGTTCAGGGTGATGAGTTGTGTTGCCTTGACGCCAAACATATCATGTGGCATTGTTGCCAAAAAGTTTGATTTTGGTTTCACCTGACCAGAGCACCTTCTTACACATGTTTGGTGTGTCTCGCAGGTGGCTTGTTGCAAACTTTAAATTACACTTCTTATGGATATCTTTGAGAAATTGCTTTTTTCTTGCCACTCTTCCATAATGTCCAGATTTGTGCAGTGTACGACTGATTGTTGTCCTTTGGACAGACTGTCCCACCTCAGCTGTAGATCTCTGCAGTTCATCCAGAGTGATCATGGGCCTCTTGGCTGCATCTCTGATCAGTCTTCTCCTTGTTTGAGATGAAAGTTTAGAGGGACTGCAGGGTCTTGGTAGATTTGCAGTGGTATGATACTCCTTCCATTTTAATAAGATTGCTTGTACAGTGCTCCTTATTTAAAGTTTTTGGAAAACACTTTGTATCCAAATCCAGCTTTAAACTTCTCCATAACAGTATCACGGACCTGCCTGTTGTGTTCCTTGGTCTTCATGATGCTCTCTGTGCTTCAAACAGAACCCTGAGACTATCACAGAGCAGGTGCATTTATACGGAGACTTGATTACACACAGGTGGATTATATTTATCATCACTAGTCATTTAGGACAACATTGGATCATTCAGAGATCCACAATGAACTTCTGGAGTGAGTTTGCTGCACTGAAAGTAAAGGGTCCGAATAATATTTCACGCTCCACTTTTCAATTTTTGACCCCCCCACAAAAATTTAAAATAACCAATAAATTTCATTCCACTTTACAATTGTGTCCCACTTGTTGTTGATTCTCCACCAAAAATGTACATTTGGTATCTTTGTTTGAAGCATGATATGTGGGAAAAGGTTGAAAAGTTCCAGTGCGCCGAACACTTTTGCATGGCACTGTGTGTGTGTGTGTGTGTGTGTGTGTGTGTGTGTATATATATATATATATATATATATATATATATATATATATATATATATATATATACACTAGATGGTGGCCCGATTCTAATGCATCGGGTATTCTAGAATATATATGCAGTTTATTTTTGAAGATTTAATAATAATGCAATAATGCACCCCCCAATCCTGATATGCATGGTTCTCTCACCCCCAATCCTGATATGCATGCTACCCCTCAATCCCCTATCCTGGTATGCATGGTCCCCTCACCCACCTTTGCTGGTATGCATGGTCCTCTCACACTCCAATCCTGGTATGTATGCTCACCTTCACCCCCCCTTTATGTATGTATATATATATATGTGTGTGTGTATATATATATATATATATATATGTGTATATATATATATATATATATATATATATATATATATATATATATATATACACTAGATGGTGGCCCGATTCTAATGCATCGGGTATTCTAGAATATATATGCAGTTTATTTTTGAAGATTTAATAATAATGCAATAATGCACCCCCCAATCCTGATATGCATGGTTCTCTCACCCCCAATCCTGATATGCATGCTACCCCTCAATCCCCTATCCTGGTATGCATGGTCAACTGACCCCCCAATCCTGGAATGCATGGTCCTCTCACCCCCCAATCCTGGTTTGCATGGTCCTCTCACCCCTCTTTCCTGGTATGCATGGTCCTCTTACCCCCCTTTCGGGGTATGCATGGTCCCCTCACCCCCCACTCCTGGTATGCATGGTCCTCTCACCCCCCAATCCTGGTATGCATGGTCCCCTCACCCCTCTTTCCTGGTATGCATGGTTCTCTTACCCCCCTTTCGGGGTATGCATGGTCCCCTCACCCCCCAATCCTGGTATGCATGGTCCCCTCACCCCCCAATCCTGGTATGCATGGTCCCCTCACCCCCCTTTCTTGGTATGCATGGTCCCCTCACCCCCCTTTCTTGGTATGCATGGTCCCCTCACCCACCTTTGCTGGTATGCATGGTCCTCTCACACTCCAATCCTGGTATGTATGCTCACCTTCACCCCCCCCTTTCCTGGTATGTATGGTCCTTTCACCCCCCAATCCTGGTATGCATGGTATCCTCACCCCCTTTCCTGGTATGCATGGTCCCCTCACCCCCTTTCTTGGTATGCATGGTCCTCTCACACCCCAATCCTGGTATGCATGGTATCCTCACCCCCCTTTTCTGGTATGCATGGTCTCCTCACCCCCTATCCTGCTATGCATGGTCCCCTCACCCCCAATCCTGGTATGCATGGTCCTCTTACCCCCCTTTTGGGGTATGCATGGTCCCCTCACCCCCCAGTCCTGGTATGCATGGTCCCCTCACCCCCCAATCCTGGTGTGCATGGTCTCCTCACCCCCTTTCTTGGTATGCATGGTCCTCTCACACCCCAATCCTGGTATGTATGCTCACAGTCACCCCCCAATCCTGGTATGCATGGTATCCTCACCCCCCTTTTCTGGTATGCATGGTCTCCTCACCCCCTATCCTGGTATGCATGGTCCCCTCACCCCCAATCCTGGTATGCATGGTCCTCTTACCCCCCTTTTGGGGTATGCATGGTCCCCTCACCCCCCAATCCTGTTATGCATGGTCCCCTCACCCCCAATCCTGATATGCATGGTCCCCTCACCCCCCTTTCTTGTTATGCATGGTCCCCTCACCCCCCTTTCTTGGTATGCATGGTCCCCTCACCCCCCTTTCTTGGTATGCATGGTCCCCTCACCCCCGTTTCGTGGTATGCATGGTCTCCTCACCCCCCTTTCGTGGTATGCATGGTCCCCTTACCCACCAATCCTGGTATGCATGGTCCTCTCACCCCCCAATCCTGGTATGCATGGTCCCCTCACCCCCCAATCCTCGTATGCATGGTCCCCTCCCTCCCCTTTCTTGGTATGCATGATCCCCCTCACCCCCCAATCCTGGTATGCATGGTCCCCTCACCCCCCAATCCTGGTATGCATGGTCCCCTCACCCCCCAATCCTGGTATGCATGGTCCCCTCACCCCCCTTTCTTGGTATGCATGGTCCCCTCACCCCCCTTTCTTGGTATGCATGGTCCCCTCACCCACCTTTGCTGGTATGCATGGTCCTCTCACACTCCAATCCTGGTATGTATGCTCACCTTCACCCCCCCTTTCCTGGTATGTATGGTCCTCTCACCCCCCAATCCTGGTATGCATGGTATCCTCACCCCCTTTCCTGGTATGCATGGTCCCTTCACCCCCTTTCTTGGTATGCATGGTCCTCTCACACCCCAATCCTGGTATGCATGGTATCCTCACCCCCCTTTTCTGGTATGCATGGTCTCCTCACCCCCTATCCTGCTATGCATGGTCCCCTCACCCCCAATCCTGGTATGCATGGTCCTCTTACCCCCCTTTTGGGGTATGCATGGTCCCCTCACCCCCCAGTCCTGGTATGCATGGTCCCCTCACCCCCCAATCCTGGTGTGCATGGTCTCCTCACCCCCTTTCTTGGTATGCATGGTCCTCTCACACCCCAATCCTGGTATGTATGCTCATAGTCACCCCCCAATCCTGGTATGCATGGTATCCTCACCCCCCTTTTCTGGTATGCATGGTCTCCTCACCCCCTATCCTGGTATGCATGGTCCCCTCACCCCCAATCCTGGTATGCATGGTCCTCTTACCCCCCTTTTGGGGTATGCATGGTCCCCTCACCCCCCCAATCCTGTTATGCATGGTCCCCTCACCCCCAATCCTGATATGCATGGACACCTCACCCCCCTTTCTTGTTATGCATGGTCCCCTCACCCCCCAATCCTCGTATGCATGGTCCCCTCCCTCCCCTTTCTTGGTATGCATGATCCCCCTCACCCCCCAATCCTGGTATGCATGGTCCCCTCACCCCCCAATCCTGGTATGCATGGTCCCCTCACCCCCCAATCCTGGTGTGCATGGTCTCCTCACCCCCTTTCTTGGTATGCATGGTCCTCTCACACCCCAATCCTGGTATGTATGCTCACAGTCACCCCCCAGTCCTGGTATGCATGGTCCCCTCACCCCCCAGTCCTGGTATGCATGGTCCCCTCACCCCCCAGTCCTGGTATGCATGGTCCCCTCACCCCCCAGTCCTGGTATGCATGGTCCCCTCACCCCCCAATCCTGGTATGCATGGTATCCTCACCACCCTTTTCTGGTATGCATGGTCTCCTCACCCCCCAATCCTGGTATGCTTAGTCCTCTTACCCCCTTTTGGAGTATGCATGGTCCCCTCACCCCCCAGTCCTGGTATGCATGATCCTCTCAACCTCCAATCCTGGTATGCATGGTCCCCTCACCCCCAATCCTGATATGCATGGTCCCCTCACCCCCAATCCTGATATGCATGGTCCCCCTCACCCCCCTTTCGTAGTATGCATGGTCCCCTCACCCCCCTTTCGTGGTATGCATGGTCCCCTCACCCCCCTTTCGTGGTATGCATGGTCCCCTCACCCCCCCTATCCTGGTATGCATGGTCCCCTCACTCCCCTTTCTTGGTATACATGGTCCCCTCACCCCCCCTTTCTTGGTATGCATGGTCCCCTCACCCCCCTATCCTGGTATGCATGGTCCCCTCACTCCCCTTTCTTGGTATACATGGTCCCCTCACCCCCCCAATCCTGGTATGCATGGTCCTCTCAACCCCCTATCCTGGTATGCATGGTCCTCTCAACCCCCTATCCTGGTATGCATGGTCCCCTCACCCCCCAATCCTGGTATGCATGGTCCCCTCACCCCCCAATCCTGGTATGCATGGTCCCCTCACCCCCCAATCCTGGTATGCATGGTCCCCTCACCCCCCAATCCTGGTATGCATGGTCCCCTCACCCCCCAATCCTGGTATGCATGGTCCCCTCACCCCCCAATCCTGGTATGCATGGTCCCCTCACCCCCCAATCCTGGTATGCATGGTCCCCTCACCCCCCAATCCTGGTATGTATGGTCCCCTCACCCCCCAATCCTGGTGTGCATGGTCTCCTCACCCCCTTTCTTGGTATGCATGGTCCTCTCACACCCCAATCCTGGTATGTATGCTCACAGTCACCCCCCAATCCTGGTATGCATGGTCTCCTCACCCCCCAATCCTGGTATGCATGGTCTCCTCACCCCCTATCCTGGTATGCATGGTCCTCTTACCCCCCTTTTGGGGTATGCATGGTCTCCTCACCCCCCAGTCCTGGTATGCATGATCCTCTCACCCCCCAATCCTGTTATGCATGGTCCCCTCACCCCCAATCCTGATATGCATGGTCCCCTCACCCCCAATCCTGATATGCATGGTCCCCTCACCCCCCTTTCTTGGTATGCATGGTCCCCTCACTCCCCTTTCTTGGCATGCATGGTCCCCTCACTCCCCTTTCTTGGTATGCATGGTCCCCTCACTCCCCTTTCTTGGTATGCATGGTCCCCTCACTCCCCTTTCTTGGTATGCATGGTCCCCTCACCCCCCAATCCTGGTATGCATGGTCCCCTCACCCCCCAATCCTGGTGTGCATGGTCTCCTCACCCCCCTTTTCTGGTATGCATGGTCCCCTCACCCCCCAGTCCTGGTATGCATGCATGGTCCCCTCACCCCCCAATCCTGGTATGCATGGTCCCCTCACCCCACCAATCCTGGTATGCATGGTCCCCTCACCCCCCCAATCTTGGTATGCATGGTCCCCTCACCCCCCCAATCCTGGTATGCATTGTCCCCTCACCCCCCCAATCCTGGTATGCATGGTCCCCTCACCCCCCCAATCCTGGTATGCATAGTCCCCTCACCCCCCCAATCCTGGTATGCATGGTCCCCTCACCCCCCCAATCCTGGTATGCATGGTCCCCTCACCCCCCCAATCCTGGTATGCATGGTCCCCTCACCCCCCCAATCCTGGTATGCATGGTCCCCTCACCCCCCCAATCCTGGTATGCATGGTCCCCTCACCCCCCCAATCCTGGTATGCATGGTCCCCTCACCCCCCCAATCCTGGTATGCATGGTCCCCTCACCCCCCCAATCCTGGTATGCATGGTCCCCTCACCCCCCCAATCCTGGTATGCATGGTCCCCTCACCCCCCCAATCCTGGTATGCATGGTCCCCTCACCCCCCCAATCCTGGTATGCATGGTCCCCTCACTTCCCCAATCCTGGTATGCATGGTCCCCTCACCCCCCCAATCCTGGTATGCATGGTCCCCTCACCCCCCAATCCTGGTATGCATGGTTCCCTCACCCCCCCAATCCTGGTATGCATGGTTCCCTCACCCCCTTTCCTGGTATGCATGGTCCCCTCACCCCCCAATCCTGGTATGCATGGTTCCCTCACCCCCCTTTCAGTGTAGCAGCGACCAATTAGCAGTGCGGCCCTCTGTCCGCGACCAATCACTGCCGCGGCCCTGTAAAAATATTTAAAAAGAAAGTTATTCTCGCCTTCCGACGGCCTCCTGTCTTCTTTCCAGTAATGCTTTGCGGCTTAGATCGAAACACTGCAGAGGGAAATAAAGTTCATTTTCTCCCCACAGCTTTCGGCTCTAAGGGCATTGGGCAGGTTAATAACGCTTTTAACCTGCAGATTAACCCCATATCTGCAGGATAGTAGCATTTTTTTCTGGTGACAGGTTCCCTTTAACAAAAAAAAAAAAAGCTTTTCTGTAGTACAAATGTAAACTTATACAACTTTATAATATACTGTTTCTACACCATTTTTATTAAATGAGGATATTATTATGTTAATGGACTGTTAAAAGGTATATACTTGATGGGAATCTATCACCCATTTTTTGTGATATCAGGTAAAAATATCACTCAATTGTGCGTCCCATAAGTATTCTAGTAGCCCCTGACCCCCCACATTTGATGCAAAAATACCTTTTTAATCTGGCTTTCGATGTATGCAAATAGCTGTGGTCCGTCCGATGGGAGGGGCTTATTCTCCTTTACTCCCCCTTCCTGTCTTGCCCTGCGCACTTGTTTCTTCTTATTACTGCGTTCACGTAGGGTTTCCACTCGTGCGCATTGAAAATGGCCCTCGTGCGTGCGCAGTATGCTTTGCTGTGAGCAAAGCATAAATTTAGTATTGCGCATGCTCCGGTATTTTGCATCACTTTCTATGCCCCGGAAGTCTTCCAAGGCAAGCTATCCGTTCCTGGACGCCGGAAATCTTTCTGAAGCCCTGCACATTACACTGGAAGCTTCGGGATAACAAACCGGTTTGTTATGATAAGCACATGTTGCGGATTTGCCTGTGGAATGTTCTGTGCAGATTCTTCCTTTCTTGGCAGAAAACGCAGTTGAAAATCCATGAGGATTTGATGCGTTTTTAGTGCGGATTTAATGTGGGTTTTCATGCGTTTTTTCATGTGGATTTGTATGCGTTTTTGTAAGCTAAAAATTTTTTTTATTTGTTAAATAATATATAGTGATGTCATTTCTTGTCCAACCTCTTCTTTTACATACTCAATTGAAGACCATAATATCACATACAGTGTTCAAATATAACATTTACACACAAAAAACATAAGTGAATATATACTGTATATATGCTAGCTATTGAACCCGTTCTACACCCGGGTGGCGAGCATTTTTATTGGTATATGGTCTCCCATCCTGGTATGTGCTGCCCACCTCCCATCCTGGTATGCATGGTACCCCTCATCCCTATAATGGTATGCATGGCCCCCTCATCCCTATTCTGATTGCCTTCTTCTTGCGTCGCATGTGCGCAGTCTATAAAGGCTTCTGACAGAGTGACGCTTACAGCGTTATATATATATATATATATATATATATATGATAATGCCAAGCCCGATGCGTCGTAATGAACGCAATAAAATGCTTCATAAAGAGTTAAAGAAACCAGAGCATTCAGCTGCATAGAAAAACATGCAGCCGCACACTCCGTTCCCGAGTGCCAGTGGCAGTGCCATGTATTGAGGTGCAAGTGTGACCCCGGCCTTAAACGCAATATCTGTTTAATTTAAAAAAAAAAAATGGCGGGGGCTCCCGCATAATTTTCAAAAACCACAACATGGAAAGCCAGCGACTATGGGCAGATATTTATAGCCTGGGAAGGGGGTAATACCCATGGGTCTTCCCAGGCCATTAATATCAGCTCACAGCTGTATATTTAGCCTTTACTGGCTATTAAAATAGGGGACCCCCACAAAAAATGACATGAGGTTCCCTTATAATTGATAACCAGAAAAGGCTATGCAGACACCGGCGGGCTGATATTAATAGCCTAGCAAGGGGCCATGGATATTGCTTCCCCCCGGCTAAAAACACCAGCTCTCAGCCGCCCCAGAAATAGTGCATCTCTTAGATGTGCCAGTTTCGGCACTTAGCCTCTCTCTTCCCACTTGCCCTGTAGCGGAGGCAAGTGGGTTAATAGTTGTGGGGTTGATGTCAACTTTGTATTGTAAGGTGACATCAAGCCCATTGCTTAGTAATGGAGAGGTGTCAATAAGACACATATCCATTACTAATCCAATTGTTGCATATTAAATAAAGACAAAGCCAGAATAAAATATTTTAATGAAATGAAACACAACACAGTTTGGCATATTTATTATAGGCCTATTCCATGTGACGCCCTCAATCACCTGTAAAAAAAAAAAAAAAAATAATAAACCAACACAAATACTTTCCTTGTTCCGATGTAATCCATTTAATAACTAGTGTCCCACGACTATCTCCCGTTTAGAGCTGTCACATCGGAAGATGCTGTCTGCAGAACCTGCAGGGTACAGATCAGATTAGCTAAAGCTGAAAATGAATTGAGGCTTGCAAGAGATGTCAAAAGCAATAATAAAGGATTTTGGGGATATGTCAAAAGTAAAAGAAAAGTCAAAGATGCCATAGGATTTTTACAGAATGAAAATGATGAAATGGTAAGACAGGATGCTGAGAAGGCTGAACTTTTAAATTCCTATTTTGCATCTGTTTTCTCTGAGAAAGGAAATGTAACATCAACTGTTCTTCAGTGTCCTATTAAGGGAATAGAAGAATCCAGGATATCTATAAACGGAAAGATAGTGAGGAAACACTTAGCTAACCTAAATGAATTCAAGTCTCCAGGTCCAGATGAATTACACCCCAGAGTACTGAAGGAGATAGAAGAAATTTTTGAACCCCTCTCCATAATCTTTGAAAATTCTTGGAGAACAGGAGAAGTGCCAGAAGACAGGAGAAGAGCAAATGTTGTTCCTATCTTCAAAAAGGGGAAGAAGGTGGACCCAGACAACTATAGGCCGGTGAGTCTGACTTCTATACCAGGAAAGATCTTTGAACAAATTATTAAACAACATGTATGTCAGTACCTGGATAAGAATGAAGTGATTAAACAGAGTCAGCATGGGTTTGCAACTAATAAGTCATGTCAGACTAACTTAATTTCCTTCTATGACGGAATCACTGATTGGGTGGATCAAGGAAATGCTGTAGATATAGTATATCTTGACTTCAGCAAAGCATTTGACAAAGTCTCTCATACAATCCTTATTGAAAAAATGACTAAGTATGGAATGTACAAGGCAACTGTTAGGTGGATTCATAACTGGCTTAGTGATCGGACCCAAAGAGTGGTCGCAAATGGCTGCACATCCAGTTGGAAGAATGTCTCAAGTGGGGTACCACAGGGCTCTGTCCTGGGCCCTGTATTGTTCAACATCTTTATCAACGATTTAGATGAAGGAATTGAGGGTAAACTGATTAAATTTGCTGATGACACAAAGTTAGGAGGGATAGCTAATACTAGAGAAGAGAGAGAGAAGATTCAAAAAGATATAAATAAATTGGAGATGTGGGCAGCAACTAACAGAATGGTTTTTAACAGGGAGAAATGCAAAGTACTACATCTGGGCAATAAAAATGAAAAAAGCATATACAGAATGGGAGGAATAGGGCTAAGTGACAGCACATGTGAAAAAGACTTGGGTATACTAATAGATCACAGACTGAATATGAGTCAACAGTGTGCTGCAGCAGCAAAAAAGGCAAATGCAATTCTAGGATGTATTAACAGAAGCATACAGTCTAGATCACGTGAAGTCATTATTTCCCTCTACTCCTCTTTGGTCAGACCTCATCTGGAATATTGTGTCCAGTTTTGGGCACCACATTTTAAAAAAGACATCAACAAACTGGAGCAAGTTCAGAAAAGAGCGACCAGAATGGTGACCGGTCTGCAAACCCTGTCTTATGAGGAAAGGTTGCAGGATTTGGGAATGTTTAGTTTGCAAAAGAGAAGACTGAGAGGAGACTTAATAGCTGTCTATAAATATCTAAAGGGCTGTCACATTGTAGAAGGATCAACTTTATTCTCATTTGCACAAGGAAAGACTAGAAGCAATGGGATGAAACTGAATGGGAGGAGACACAGATTAGATATTAGAAAAAACTTTTTGACAGCGTGATCAATGAGTGGAACAGGCTGCCACGAGAAGTGGTGAGTTCTCCTTCAATGGAAGTCTTCAAACAGAGGCTGGACAGACATCTGACTGGGATGATTTAGCGAATCCTGCTTTGAGCAGGGGGTTGGACCAGATGGCCCAGGAGGTCCCTTCCAACTCTACGATTCTATGAGATCGTCGTGGGACACTCGTTTATTAAATGGATCACATCGGAAAAGGGAGTATATTGTTGGTTTATTATTATTATTTTTTTTACAGTGATCGAGGGCATCGGGGATTCGCTGTTTGGGAACAATGTGTACTGCATGTGTATATGTAAATGTTTTTTTTTTTTTTTTTTTTTTACTGTTCAACACAGCAGCCGTATGATGGGAATACTATCCCATCATCGGCTAATGCTGTCACTTTTCTGTGACCGCAGCCATAGCCGGATGGGACTAGTAGTTCCATCAGCTGATGCCTGCCTACACACAGACAGCAGCGCACACACCCGCAGACCCCCCCAGATACACAGCCTCCACACACACGTCCGCCCACACACACTTCCTCCTGCCTTTCTGCAGTTTTTTTTGCATGCACATCCGCAGCAAATCCACAAATCTTTTTACACCTGCAGTTTTGTTGTGGATTTGACAGACTCAGTGAAAGTGAATGGGTGCAGAAATGTTGCAGATCCGCACAGATTTTTCCGCAGCATGTGCACACCAATTCTGAATTCCCATAGATTAACATTGGTTGTGCAATACATTGCGGATTTGGTGCAATTTCGCACGTCGAAAAACGCTGAGGATGCGAAACGAGTACACATACCCTAAAACATTTTTGGAAAAAATGACTATTCTAAACAAATATGCAAATTGCCTCCTCCGAGAGAAAGAGGACTTGAACTCTATAGCGCCATCTGTTGGTAGTTGCGATCCTATCAGTTACAATCAAGCCTTTAACGAGTCTTGTAATATGACTTAGGATAAAAGCCAAATCAGAATCGCAATTTGCAGACAGTGTTTCAGGCTATTGGCCCTCGTCAGTGCAAAGTATGAGATTTGATTTGGCTAGGTGAGAGGCTCTGAACTGAGGTCTAAGGGGTAAGGTTTCTCCTTGTGAGGAGGCTTATTCGCCGTGCAATGCTCCTCTGGGAAATTTAATATGCAAATTGCCTCCTCAGAGAGAAAGAGGACTTGAACTCTATAGCGCCATTTGTTGGTAGTAGCCAAGTCACAATCAACCCATTAACGAGTTATTCTTAATAAAAGCGCTTTACACACATTTTTGGCACATTTTTGGCACTTTCCCCATTGGGACTCACAATTTGATTCCCTATCAGTATGTCTTTGGAATGTGGGAGGAAACCGGAGAACCGGGGGAAACCCATGCAAACACAGGTAGAACAAACAAACTTCTTGCAGATGTTGTCCTTGGTGGGATTTGTACCCAGGACCCCAGCGCTGCAAGGCTGCAGTGCTAACCACTGAGCCACCATGCTGCACTTAATTGAGTTGAATTAGTCTGGGATAGTTAATCTAAGACATTAGCAGTGCATTTTGTAGGTTGGGTACTGTGTACTTTTACACATTGTGTGGGCCCTTGAGTTGGTCAGGTATTGTTCAATCTCACAAATTGGTCAGGCTAAGGCTATGTTCACACGTTGCTTTTTTTTCTGCAGCCAAAGCCTGATCTCTTGGCAGTAGAAAGGCTGCAGACAAAAAGCAGGTATTGCTGCTTTTCTTCATGAGTTCATGAAAAAAATACATAATTACTAATGTAACAGCGGGGTGGACGTTGAATTGGTCTGGAATAGTTTACCTAAGATATTAACAGTGCATTTTGTAGGGTGGACTTTTGTTTCCTCTCACACTTTGGTCAGGGCCGTTGATTTGGTCAGGCATTGTTCAATTTCACACATTTGGTCAGGCCATTTACACATTGGTTAGTTTTACACATTGGTTGGCCATTGAATTACTCATGCAATTGTTTATTTTAACTTATCACTAATTTAATTAGTTAATTTACTTAATTATTAGTTATTTTATTAATTGGCTCAGTGGTTAGCACTGCAGCGCTGGGGTCCTGGGTTCAAATCCCACCAAGGACAGCATCTGCAAGGAGTTTGTATGTTCTCCCCGTGTTTGCGTGGGTTTCCTCGGGGTTCTCCAGTTTCCTCCCACATTCCAAAGACATACTGATAGGGATTCTAGACTGTGTTCCCCAGTGGGGACAGCGATGATAATGTCTGTAAAGCGCAGTGGAATTAATGGCGCTATATAAGTGAGTAAAACAAATTTATTTAAATTGCATTAATCCCAATTACCATTCTCATGTGAGGAGACCAAAATATTTTGATTTAAACTCACAAAAATAAATGGGTTTCACATCCTGCTGTACCTGATTTTTTTTTCACTAAAAAAGTCGCAAAAATGGATTGCAATGTAATTTGCTGCACTTTTGCTCCTTTTTTGCACTTGTTCATTGATTTCTATTAGTGAAAAAAGCACTGCAAAAACTCTGAAAGAAGTGACATGCTGCAGTTAACAATGTGAAGATTTCTGAAAACTCATACAGTAGCTTTAGCTGGCACTTTACAAAACAGCTTTTGGTTTGTATAAAAAATGCTGCAAAAATTCAATGTGTGAACCTAGCCTTAGTTTACAATGCGACCTGGATGTATGGATATGTTAACTACCTTGGATGTATGGATACGTTATGGCTATTTTGCGCACATAGAGGCTGTGCGCACTCGTGATTGAATCAGGGTGTCAGCTGTTTCTGACAGCTGACACCCAGTACTCGGTGCAGGAGCGGGTCTTGCACCGTTCCCAGCACTTTAACTCCTTAAATACTGTGATCGATATCCAGTGCAATTATTTAGCAGGCAAGCGGAGGGAGCTCTCTGATCGGCCAACCGTTGCCATGGTAACCCGATGTCATGTCTGGTCACAAGAGCTAGGAAACTTGCTTCCACCATGCTCAGTGCATGGTGTAGCAAGTTTGAATGTCAGTGCAGTGCTGACAGATTGTAAAGCATAGCAAAGCTCATGCTTTGCTGTGCTTTATAGGTGATCAGACTGGAAAAAGTGAAAGTCCCATAGTGGAATAAAGTAAAAAAGTGATTTTTTTTTTTTTTTTTGAAAAATATAAAAAAGAAAGCACAGAATAATAAAAAAATTAAAATATAATGTACCCATAAATATTTTTATGGGAAAAAAGTACACATACCGTATTTTTCGGACTATAAGACACATCGGACCATAAGACACACCCCAAATTTTGAGGTGGAAAACAGCAAAATAAAAAGTTTTTTTTATAAGGTGAGGGTCCGTCCTGTCGTCCAGCTTTAAGGTATCATAACCTGAGGGCTGGTGGTGGTAGCGCGGGGGTCACAGGAGGCATGGTCTCTTTCTCAGGAAGCCGTCAGCGGCAGAAGTGGGGCAATGCTGCAGTCCCAGGGTATCTCAGCGGTGCGTTGCTGCGGGTCCATTGTCGGCGGTGAGGCAGATCAGAGTGCGTTGCATGGAGCAGGGTCCCTTCCTCAGGATGCTGGTGGCAGAAATGTGGCCATGCTGTAGCTCGGTGTCCACGGTGAGCATAGTCGAGTGCATCATTGGTTTCTTGGCAGCCATTTTCCTGAAGCTGAGGGCCGCTGAGATCTCAATCTTCTCATGCACATCCTCCGGCGGCCATTTTCCTGAAGTCCACAGCCTCAGGAAAATGGAGCACAAGAGGCCCCGCTGACATCTCAATCCGCGCACGCACCGCCTCTGGCGGCTCACGGCTTCAGGAAGATGGCCTCGGGGAAACCAGTGATGTACTCCGTATCGCTCACCACCGACACCGAGCTTCAGCATCGCCACACTTCTAGCACCGCCGGTTCCTTGAAGAAGGAACGCTGCTACTTCACTGCCGCAAACCCCCCCGGTAAGCCTGCTATCGGACTGTAAGACGCATCCCCCATTTTCCTCCCAAATTTTTTGGGAAAAAGTGTGTCTTGTAGTACGAAAAATGTGGTATTTGGTATTGCTATGTCTGGAATGATCTGACCTATAAAACTGTCCCACTATTTAACCCCTTTAGTGAAAAATGGAGGCAAAAAACAAAGCTTAGTCATCATGTCACCGAAAATAAAATGGAATAAAACGCAATCAAAAAGATGATTGTAACTAAAAATGGTGTAGCTGAAAACATCATCGTCTCGCAAAACACAAGCCATCATACATCTCCATCAGCGGAAAAATAAGTTATAGTAATCAGAATATAGCGATGCAAAAATATATATATATTTTTTGGCTATAAAAGTTTTTTGTTGTGTGTAAAAGCACCAAAACAAAAAAAAAACTATGAATGTGGTATCACTGTAATCCTACTGACCCGAAGAATAAAAATGCGTTATCAATTTTACCATACGCAAACAGCATGAAAAAAATCCACAAAACATTTCCTGAATTGCTAGTTTTTGATCATTCTGCCTCCCAAAAATCGGAATAGAAAGCGATTAAAAAATGTCAAATGTCATGTGTTTGAAAATGGTATCAATAAAAATGTCAGCTCTTCCTGCAAAAAACAAGCCATAACATGACTCTGTGGGCCAAAATGTGGACAAATTTTAGCTCTCAAAATGTGGCAATGAAAAAAACTGTTTTTTGCAAAAATAGCATCTTTTAGTGTGTGATAGAAGCGAAACCACAAAAAAAGAAATCTGGTATTGCTGTAATCAGACCGATCCGAAGAGTAGAGTCATCTAATCATTTAAGCCGCATGAGGAAAAGCGTAAAAAATAAATAAAAACAATTCTTCACCTTCTGTTTTGTTCATTCTGCCTCCCAAAGATCGCCGTAAGGCTCGGTTCACGTATCCTGTGCTGAGCGCTCACACCGATGTTTCCATGTAAATCTCTGAAATATTTGATTCAGACGGAACCCCCGGTGGAAGATTCCTTATAATGGGGCAGATGGAGGCACTGTGGATGCTCCCTTCTGAGCCCCACAGTGTGCTAAAGCACATTTAATAACATTCACATGTTTGGCATTTCTGTAGTGATGAGAGCCCGCCGAATTTACGAGTGCGAGTCTCCAGAAGCACGAGTGTACTGGTCACTACAATGGCAGTTTGCTATTTTTACTCAGCAACATCCACTACTGCTTGTTTCTGGGAAACACCCATGGAGTCGAAATCGTCACTACTATAGTCACTACACCTTTAGATAAATTCCCAGAGGGGTATAATTTCTTAAATCTGATTGCTTGAGAGGGGAATTCTGCTCTTCTAGCACTTGGGGGCTCTGTATATGGAATCTGCAAATTATTTTAGGAGAATCTGCTTTCCAGGCTGCAAATAGCACTCTGTCCCTCCAGAGTCTCGCTGTGTGACTAAGCAGTACAGTACAGCTAAATCTAGGGTATTTCTGAATTTATCAGAAACTGAGACAATTTTTGTTGCTATGTTTACCCATTTCCTAGTGTGAAAATGTAAAATCTGTGGCTAAAACAAAATTTTGGTGGTAAAAATGTAATTTTTTTTATCTTCACTGCCAATGGTATAAAATCCTGTGACGCCCCTGTCCTGTCGATATGATCGATCTAGAGTAAATCATTGAGAGGTTTAGTTTGTAAAATGATTATATGGCTAAGGCCCCTTTCACACATCAGTTTTTTTTTGCTATGCCTGGCTGAAAAAAAATCTGCCCCCCAGCCACCCCAGGAAAGGCACATCTAACTTAGTAACATAGTAATTAAGGTTGAAGGAAGACTTTAAGTCCATCTCGTTCAACCCATATCCTGTCCTACCTTGCCCTAACATGTTGTTCCAGAGGAAGGCAAAAAAAACCCATGTGGCAAACAGTAAGCTTCACATTGGGGAAAAAAATTCCTTCCCGACTCCACATACGGCAATCAGACTAGCTCCCTGGATCAACGCAATATTAAGGAAACTAGTGTATATACCCTGTAATATTATACTTTTCAAGAAAGGCATCCAGGCCCTTCTTCAATTTTAGTAGGCTCTTATGCTATGTAGAACTTTATGAACTATAAATATGTATACATGTATATGTCTCAATGACGTGTGTATACATATATACACACCCACACATTCAGGGTGGTCCAAAAGTAGGTAGACAGTATGTGTAATAGGTTTATGAAGGGGGAGATTTATCAGACATGGTGTAAAGTGAAACTGACTCAGTTGCCCTTAGCAACCAATATCAGATTCCACTTTTCATTCTTCACAGACACTTTGGAAAATAAAAGATGGAATCTGATTGATTGCTAAGGACAACTGAGTCAGTTTTGCAGATCCAGTTTTCACAGATAAATCTCCCCCAAATCTGTTTTCTTTTCAGATCATTCAGATAACCCATAATGGCAAATCATTTAAATACAGATAAAAGAAAATGAATTTTAAGAGAATTGGAAATCTCAAAATGCTGAAACAGTTACAGCAAATTGGGTTGAAACATTTGGTACTCAAGCCCCAAAGACACAAACCATTTACCGCATTTGCGACAAATTCAATGCCACTGGCTCAATGCTTAATGCTCCAAAAACTGGTCAACCCAAAACAGCCTGTACAGAAAATAATAAACAACTTGTTGCTGAAACATTTGTTCAGAGTCCAAAAACGTCCTCCTGAAGAGTCTCATTAGAATTGGGAATTTCATGAGCTTCCATCATGCGAATCCTGAAATCTGTTGGGTGGAAAGCTTATCATCCACATCTAATTCATGGTTTATTGGACGATGATCCAGACAGGCGGCTGAAATTTAGTGAGATTATGCTTAACGAAACTGAAGAAAATCCAGCAATTTTAGATAACATTATGTGGAGTGATGAAGCTTCTTTCAAATTATCTGGCCATATTTAACAGACAGTTGTATTTACTGGTATAATGAGAACATGCATTTAACGTTAGAGCAACAACTAAATGTGGTCAAACTGTAAAGCGCTGCGGATTATGTTAGCACTATATAAAAAATATTATTAAAAGAGCCTGGTGTCAGTGTTTGGGGTGGTATTTCAAGTTTTGGTGTTTTTGGACCATTTTGATTTGATGGAATAGTCACAGGAGATAAGTATCTCAAAATTCTAATGAATCAAGTTCCCCAGTTACAGCAACAGCCTAATTCAAATGACCTTTATTTCCAACAAGATGGTGCCCCTCCACATTGTTCAAGAGTAGTCCGCGAGTATCTTGATGAAACATTTCCTAATAAATGGATTGGCCGAAGAGGCCCACTTGATTGGCCGGCACGTTCACCAGACTTGACCCCAGTGGATTTTTTTCTTTTTGGGGTGTACTCAAGGACAAAGTTTGTAGTCAAAAACCAAAAAGTGTCAGTGATTTGAAAAATTACATAAGAGATGCATTTCAAGAAATTAATACCCAAAGAGACTTGTGCAAAAATGTATGTCGAAGCGTAAGAGGCAGACTTCAAAGCTGTGCAAATTGTGATAGAAAACAGTTTGAGCACCTGCGTGGATAAAATGTAAGGGCTTTTGTATTATTGTTCAGAATAAAATTTAATTGTCAATGTTATGCTTGTGTCAGTAAATATAATTTTATATGTAAATCAAAATAAATGTTATTATTTTCTGTCTACCTATCCACCTACTTTTGGACCACCGTGTGTGTGTGTGTGTATGTATATGTGTGTGTATGTATATGTGTGTGTGTGTGTGTGTGTGTGTATATATATATATATATATATACACACACATATACACAGTGGGGCAAAAAAGTATTTAGTCAGTCAGCAATAGTGCAAGTTCCACCACTTAAAAAGATGAGGCGTCTGTAATTTACATCATAGGTAGACCTCAACTATGGGAGACAAACTGAGGAAAAAAAAATCCAGAAAATCACATTGTCTGTTTTTTTTTTTTCATTTTATTTGCATATTATGGTGGAAAATCAGTATTTGGTCAGAAACAAAATTTCATCTCAATACTTTGTGATATATCCTTTGTTGGCAATGACAGAGGTCAAACGTTTTCTGTAAGTCTTCACAAGGTTGCCACACACTGTTGTTGGTATGTTGGCCCATTCCTCCATGCAGATCTCCTCTAGAGCAGTGATGTTTTTGGCTTTTCGCTTGGCAACACGGACTTTCAACTCCCTCCAAAGGTTTTCTATAGGGTTGAGATCTGGAGACTGGCTAGGCCACTCCAGGACCTTGAAATGCTTCTTACGAAGCCACTCCTTCGTTGCCCTGGCGGTGTGCTTTGGATCATTGTCATGTAGAACTCAGTATTCTTTTTCCTCCAAACACGACAAGTTGTGTTTCTACCAAACAGTTCCAGTTTGGTTTCATCAGACCATAGGACATTCTCCCAAAACTCCTCTGGATCATCCAAATGCTCTCTAGCAAACTTCAGACGGGCCCGGACATGTACAGGCTTAAGCAGTGGGACACGTCTGGCACTGCAGGATCTGAGTCCATGGTGGCGTAGTGTGTTACTTATGGTAGGCCTTGTTACATTGGTCCCAGCTCTCTGCAGTTCATTCACTAGGTCCCCCCGCGTGGTTCTGGGATTTTTGCTCACCGTTCTTGTGATCATTCTGACCCCACGGGGTGGGATTTTGCGTGGAGCACCAGATCGAGGGAGATTATCAGTGGTCTTGTATGTCTTCCATTTTCTAATTATTGCTCCCACAGTTGATTTCTTCACTCCAAGCTGGTTGGCTATTGCAGATTCAGTCTTCCCAGTCTGGTGCAGGGCTACAATTTTGTTTCTGGTGTCCTTTGACAGCTCTTTGGTCTTCACCATAGTGGAGTTTGGAGTCAGTCTGTTTGAGGGTGTGCACAGGTGTCTTTTTATACTGATAACAAGTTTAAACAGGTGCCATTACTACAGGTAATGAGTGGAGGAAAGAGGAGACTCTTAAAGAAGTAGTTACAGGTCTGTGAGAGCCAGAAATCTTGATTGCTTGTTTCTGACCAAATACTTATTTTCCACCATAATATGCAAATAAAATGAAAAAAAAACAGACAATGTGATTTTCTGGATTTTTTTTTCTCAGTTTGTCTCCCATAGTTGAGGTGTACCTATGATGTAAATTACAGACGCCTCTCATCTTTTTAAGTGGTGGAACTTGCACTATTGCTGACTGACTAAATACTTTTTTGCCCCACTGTGTATATATATATATATATATTCTTTTTTTGTTTGTGTTTTAGCCTGTCATTGGGATCCATTATTTGTCCATTTTGCAAGCCAGTGAGAAAATCTCGCCATACGGAGGTCACACGGATGCTTAGATGCGAGAAATCGCATCCTGGCATTACAATCGGATGACATAGGGATCACAAAACTTTGGTTAAAATAGAAAAAAAAATCATGGTTTAAAAAACGGATCCGTCGCATCAGTTTTTCACAATCTGCGACGGATCCATTGATCCGTCGAGCCAACGGATTGTGACTGACGGCAAAAAACTGATGTGTGAAAGGGGCCTAAGCAGTACTGTTGAGCCACTTAGGCTGAGTTCACACGTGGCGTTTTATTCGCGTTTCCGCGGTGGTTTTAACCGCGCGATTTTGCCGCGAAAAATAAGCATCCCATGCATTCCTATGGGATTCCGCAATGCTGTGCTAATGCTGCGGTTTTTACCGCGGTGGAATCGCTTCGCGGTAAAAACCGCAGCATGCTCATTAATTTGCGGAATCGCGGCGATCCCGCACCAATAGGAATGCATTGTTCTGCTTACTTCCCGCATGAGGCTGTGCACACCATGCGGAAAGTAAGCAGAACATTTGCGGATGGTACCCACGGTCCGGAGGAGAGGAGACTGTCCTCCGGGCTTTGGGTACCATATCCCTGTAAAAAATAGAATTTAAAAATAAAAAATGGTGTTATTCTTACCTTCCGGCGTCCCGCGCATCCGTTCCCAGTAATCCTTTGCGAAAATACCAGCGATGGCGTCCGTTCTCGCGGGATCGCGAAGTCTCGCGGTCATTCGCGCGACGTCATCGCGAATTACCGCGAGACATCGCGATCCCGCGAGAACAGACGCCATCGCTGGTATTTTCGCAAAGGATTACTGGGAACGGATGCGCGGGACGCCGGAAGGTAAGAATAACACCATTTTTTATTATTTTTTACATTCTATCTTTTACTACTGATGTTGCATAGGCAGCCTCAGTAGTAAAAAGTTGGTCACACTCGTCAAACACTATGTTTGACGAGTGTGACCAACCTGTCAATCCGTTCTCCAAGTGATGCTACAGATCGCTTGGAAAACGCTGGCATTTTGCAAGCTAAATACGCTTGCAAAATGCTAGTTTTTCCGCGGGAAAATCGCGGGAATTTAAAATGCGATTTTCCCGCGGACTGGAATTCCGGAATTCTTGCGGTAATTTCCGCGAGAGTTCCGGTACGTGTGCACTTAGCCTTATAGGGTATTTCCACATTCAGCAGAAATTGTGGAACATTTTTATCCTTTTCCTAGTGTGAAAATGTAATATATGGGGCTAAACCAACATTTTAGTAATAAAAATGTAATTGTTTCTTTATTGCCCAATGGTATAAAATTCTGTGACCCACCCGTGGTGACAATATGATCACTGCACACATAGATGAATTCATTGAGAGGTGTAGTTTGTAAAATGGGTCACTTATGGGGGGTTCTGCTGATTTGGCACCTCAGGGGCTCCTCCAATGTGACATGGCACCCACAAACCATTCCAGCAAAATCTGAAATCCAAAATGGCGCTTCTTCCCTTCTGAGCTTTGCACTGTGCCTTTTAAAAGTAGTTTTCAACGTTAGAAGTATCTGAGTACTCAGGACAAATTGCACAACAAAGTTTGGTTCCATTTGTTACCCTTGTGAAAGTAAAAAAAATGATAAAATATTTTTCCATTCTACATGACGGCACCACGAGAGAGGGGATCCGCCCTGCGAGGACAGGAAACCTTCAAGATAAAAGGGCCGGCTCCTCTCTCCGCATCAGTTGGTTTCCTGTCCTCGATGGAGAACCCTCAAGATGAAAACTTCTTGAAGAAAGAAGAGGATGCCTGGTCCTGGGTCGGGTGATTAATGGCAGGCACCGGTCTGCTACGCCCGTCGCCAGGTACCGGTAGTTGCCTCGGGGGCCATATATTCCTATGCCCCCCCCGAGCGAGTGCATGGCCACAGCCTGTGAGGCAGATTGCCCGGGTGAAGTTGGATGCCTTGGAGACCACATGCGGTGTACCCTCCCAGATGTTGATATACCCCGTAAAAAGTCCACGGAGGCCACTTTCAGTGTTCCCTCCCTGTCGACGTACAGTGGCCATGAAGCCCGTGGGGCACATCGGTGTCCGGGCCGAAGTAATGCTCCTTGGAGGCCACATATATGTACCCTCCCTGTTGAGGCCAGACACCAGACCCCGCGGATGTGAACCCTGGAAGCAAGTACCTCTGATCAGTGGTGGCCAAGGTGACGTCTATATTTCTTCAGGTGACAGCAGTCGGCAGGGGTCCTGAGGAAGCCGGTATGAGGGCGCAGGTGTCATTGCAGCCGATGGCGTGGGAACGCCGCGAGAGTCCCGGGCGCGCACCAGAAGGGATGCCGGGTATGCGCTGCTGAGGGGGACATTCGTGCACAGGGTCGGCAATGACGCGTTCACTGTGAGCGCGCATGGCGGGGCCAGAGCTGTGGGAGGCCAGGTACGCCCACCTAGCGGCGGAAGTAGTTGGCAACCCGGAAGTGCAGCGCGACACCCGGCAGGCTGCAGGGACAGCGCCCACTGCAAGTGGCCACATGACAGGTGTGCCAATTAATTAGTAAAAAAAAAAAAAAAAAAAAAGAGTGCTGCTATTTAAAGCAGCAGGAAGTGCTTGCAGGCGTCCCCACACCATTATTAGGTTGGATGTGACTGCTCTCAGCACAAAGCAGCAGCTAAGCAGTTTATAGAATGGAGAGCCCTTCGCCAGAGCACTTACAACCGCGCCAGGAGGCGAAGGAGAGGCGGTCACGCTCGGAGAAGAGCCAGACACGCCACAGCAGCAGTGGGAGCCGCTCGGGCAACGAACGGGCGGATCGTCGCCACAAGAAGGAGGGGTCCCTAGTCTCTTTGGGAGACATTGAGAAGACCAGTCAGCCTCCAGATCAGGTACCCGTTCTGTGAAGCGTCCGAGTGGTGAGTGAGCTTCGAGAAAGTCCAGCACTCTAATGTCTGTTTTCTTTCTCTCTCTCGTCTCCTCTCTCCCCTCTTTTAGATACATTGGCGAGGTGGAGTATAGGAGGTCCCTAAGAAGAGTAGGGAAAAAACTAAAAAGAATGTCCTTTATGCAGTAGTCCCTTAAGGCCCTTTTACATTTAGCGATGCACCAGCGATCCAACCAGCGATCCGACCCGGTCAGGATCGCTGGTGCATCGCTAAATGATCGCTAGTGAGCTTTCATACAGAAAGATCTCACAGCGATGCAGCAGCGACGCAGCGCACGATACTTACCATTCACACACAGCGATCCTGCGTCCTCCCGCCCGCCTCCACGCGTCGCTGGACGTCACAGCAGGAAGCCCAGCAGGAAGCAGACGACGAGAAATGGAGCCGGACATTCTCGCGCGATCAGCGATGAGCAGCGGGGGAGCCGGTCGCTGGTAAGTATCACACATAGCGATATCACTAGCAATGTCGCTATAACGTCACAAAACCAGTGACGTTTTAGCGATATTGCTAGCGATATTGCTTAGTGTAAAACCCCCTTTAGGAGCATCCTGGAATAAAAGATTGTGCCAGGATTGTATTAACAAGACAGTAGCGGAAGAGACACCCTCATTCTCTGACAGTCTGAGATCCCTAATTCAAACAGATTTGCAAATCAGTGAGGGCATTACAATCAGCGGATACGGGTAGCAAAACTAGAGATAGATCCAGCCCCTCAGTGGTCTCTCAGGGGGACTCCACAGGGTCAGAGGAGGACTCAGATAAAACCCGCTATTCAGCTAGTAGTTCTGACGAGGAAGACGCATTCCCAGTAGAAGCTACAGATAAGTTTATAAAAGCAATCCGGTCTACAATGGGGCTGGTAGATGAGCGAGCAAAAAAGACAGCTCAGGAACTCATGTTTAGTGGAATACAAAAGAAAAAACGTAGAGCCTTCCCTATTAATGAACAACTGGAAGGACTCCTAAAACGGGAAAGGGAAAAAACAAAGAAGAAGTCCCAGATAATCAATTCCCTAAAAAGGAGGTACCCCTTTGAGGAAGAGGCATCCTCGTCCTGGGATAGAGCTCCAAAAATTGATGTAGCGATATCAAAAGTCGCCAGGAAATCCTCCCTACCCTTTGAGGATTTAGGTTCTCTAAAAGAAAATATGGACTGAAAGACAGACAATTGTCTGGGAGGCCTCGGCTGGGGCACTAGGGCCTGCCATCGCTGCCACTTGTGTGGCTAGGTCCCTGAAAATATGGGTGGACAACCTGGAAGACCAGCTAGAGCAAGGAGTCCCCAGGGAATCTATTCTGGAAGCATTGCCGGCCATCAGAGCAGCGGCACTCTTTCTCGCTGAGGCTTCAGCAGATTCAGCCAGGCTAGCAGCAAAGTTAGCGGCCTTAACCAATGTAGGACGCCGGGCAGTATGGCTCAAATGCTGGCCGGGGGACTCTCAGGCAAAGATCCTCCCAGCCTGGGAGAGGATCTCATCCAGTACCTGGATCCGACAAATAGTAGGATCGGGTCTGGAATTAAGATTCCACCAGTGGCCGCCACGAAGATACATGCAGACTCCAGTACAGTCGTCACCAGAAAAACAAGAAAGTCTGGAAGGAGAAGTATTATCACTTCTAGAAAAACATGTCCTGGAGGAAATTCCAGAAAAAGAGAAGGAAGGTTTTTTACTCTCCCCTATTTCTTATAAAAAAGCCAGACAATTACTGGAGGACAATTATAAATTTGAAAGGCCTCAACAAATATCTGATAGTTCCATCATTCAAGATGGAAACGATAAGGTCAGTGGTGAAGCTCCTCTATCCTCAGTGCTACATGGCAGTCCTGGATCTCAAGGATGCTTACTATCATGTCCCGATCCGGCAACAAGACCGCAAATATCTGAGTGGTGGTCCGGATAAGGTCTCAGTGGCGTCACTTTCAATACAGGGCTCTGCCCTTTGGTGTAGCGATAGCCCCCCAAGTCTTCACAAAATTAATTGCAGAGGTCACAGCGCATCTCAGGGAAAAAGACACTCTGGTGATACCATATCTGGATGACTTTTTGATAGTGGGAAGAAATTTCTCTCACTGTCAAGAACAAGTCAAAATAGTGATGGAGACACTACAGACCCTGGGTTGGCAACTGAACCTCAAAAAATCCAAACTGGTACCAGCAATGATCCAGAATTTTTTGGGCTTAACAATGGACTTGGTGGTACAGGAGTGTCGCCTCCCAGAGGAGAAAAAAGAGATCAAAAATCTAATCATGGCAACATTAAAAATAACAGAAATGACTCTGAGAAGGGCCATGTCAGTGTTGGGGTCCCTAACTTCCTGCACACCAGCAGTAAAATGGGCCCAGTTTCACACAAGAGAACTTCAGTGGTGTGTTCTACAAAACGACCTGAGGCTTCAGGGGCAGTTAGAGCAGAAGCTCACCCTCCTGGACCTTGTACTCCAGTCACTCAAGTGGTGGTTACAGATAGAGTCCTCTCCAAGAGGAGTGCCCTGGACATACACGGCCTCCAGAGTAGTCACAACGGACGCCAGTCCTTGGGGCTGGGGAGCCCATCTAGACAAACTATGGCTCCAGGATCCCTTAGTCCAGGAGGAAAGAAATCTATCCTCAAACGAGTGGGAGCTACTAGCCATCGAAAGGGCGCTGGAAGGATTGTTGACACACCTAAGAGGACATCATGTGAGAGTCCTTTCAGAGAACCGTACAGCAGTCGCATATGTGAACCACCAGGGGGGCACCCATTCTCAGTCCTTGATGCGAATAGCAAAAAGGATCATGACTCTAGCAGAACACCAGTTCCTTTCATTATCGGCCCTGCATATTCGAGGCGTAAACAACCTGAAGGCAGACTTTCTGAGCAGGAACCACCTGAGGCAAGGAGAATGGTGCCTAAAAGAGTCCATTTTTCAACGGATTGTGCATATGTGGGGGAAACTCATCATAGATCTCTTCGCCTCAAAAACCAACAAGAAGTTTAAAAAATTCTGCTCCCTAAGTCCAGCAAACAGGCCGTTGGCAGTAGATGCCTTCAGGATATAGTGGACATCAGGTCTCATGTACGCCTTCCCTCCAATATGCCTTATTCCAGCAGTTCTGAGGAAGATCAGGGAGTAATTATGATAGCTCCCTTTTGGCCGAAAAGACCGTGGTTCTACTGGCTGAGAGTGATGTCGGTGACGGACCCATGGGTGCTCCCAGAGGACCACGACCTGCTAACACAGGGTCCCTTCAATCACCCTCCGAAGTCCAGGCTGCATTTGACAGCCTGGAATTTGAAAGGTCACTGTTGGAGAAAAAAGGTTTCTCAGTGGGGTTAATATCCACCTTACTCAGTAGCAGAAAACCAGTGACTGCAAAAATTTATGTTAGGATATGGAGGAAATTTTTATCTACCTCAGGCCCGATACGGGAGGGAGAAGTACCGATAGGAACAGTACTGGAGTTTTTGCAGAAGGGTTTAGAGTTGGGGTTAGTTGTCAGCACCCTCAAAGTTCACGTTTCAGCCCTGGCAGCCTTATTCAACTATGATCTGGCAAACAATAGTTGGGTGGCCAGGTTTATCCAGGCCTGTACTAGAGCTGACTCTATCCCGTCTCCTATGCCTCCTCTCTGGGATCTAAATTTAGTTCTATCATCTCTGACAGAAAGTCCATTTGAACCACTAAACGCAACATCAGATAAAGTGTTAACTCACATCGGCCCGTAGGGTTGGGGACTTACCCGCCATACACTCAGATCATGGACGATAGAGTTGTGTTAAAATTAGACCCAGCATACCTTCCTAAGGTAGTGTCGAAATTCCACAGGGCTCAGGAGATAGTCTTACCATCCTTTTGTCCTAACCCCGGTAACCAGAAGGAGGAGAGACTTCATTTCTTAGACGTTAGATGTATCCTACAGTATTTTAGAGATGACAAAACCTTGGAGAAAACAGAGGGCCTTATTTGTCTCATACCAGGGGGCAAGAAAAGTCCTTATAGCCGCTAAGCAGACTATAGCTAGATGGGTGAGAGAGGCCATCACGCTAGCGTATAGTAGTGCAGGCAGGGCTGTTCCAGAGGGCCTAAAAGCCCACTTCACGAGGGCCATGGCGACGTCCTTGGCGGAGAGAGCTGACGCCTCCATCGACCAAGTCTGTAAGGCGGCCACTTGGTCCTCTCCGTCTACCTTTTTCGAACATTACAGATTAGACCTATCTGCTACCTCTGATCTCACGTTCGGGAGAAGATTGTTACAAGCAGTGATCCCTCCCTAAAGAGAATACAAATCTCTGTAACTCTCTCATGGTGCCATCATGTAGAATGGAAAAACAGGGGTATTACATACCTGGTAATGTGTTTTTTCATGAGACATGACGACACCCTTATATTCCCTCCCTATTGATCACGTCATTAGTTGGGTGCATTATTAGCATTATACAGTCCCTTGGTGTTGGAAATTTAGTAGTGTAATGGATGTATTATTTATGTGTACACTAACCTGCGGAGTTCCTCTCGTGCTCTGTAAAACAACTGATGCGGAGAGAGGAGCCGCCTCTTTTATCTTGAAGGTTTCCTGTCCTCGCTGGGCGGATCCCCTCTCTCATGGTGCCATCATGTCTAATGAAAAAACACATTACCAGGTATGTAATACCCGTGTTTTTGTGGGAAAAATTAGATTTTTTTTCTATTTTTACGGCTCTGCATTATAAACTTATGTGAAGAACCTGGGGGTTCATGGTTTTCACTACACATCTAGATAAGTACCCTGAGGGGTCTACTTCCCAAAATGGTGATAAGGTACTGTCACACTTAGTGATGCACCAGCGATATGACACGGTCAGGATCGCTGGTGCATCGCTAAGTGGTCGCTAGTGAGCTGCCACACAGGCAGATCTCACCAGCGACATAGCAGGGGTCGGGGGTCGCTACTTACCTGTCAGGTGAGGCGATCCTGACGTCCTCCCACTCGCATCCACGCGTCGCTTGTTGGCGCCACAGGAAGCCCAGCAGGAAGCTGACGACGAAAAATGGCCCAGGACGTTCTTGCGCGATCAGCGGGGGAGGCGGTCGGAGGCAAGTATCAGACATAGCGATATCGCTAGCAATATCGCTGCTGCGTCACAAAATCAGTGACGTCATAGCGATATTGCTAGCGATATCGCTTAGTGTGACAGGCCCTTTACTTGTAGTGGGTTTCCACTGTTTAGGCACATCAAGGACTCTCCAAATGCGACATGGTTCCGCTAAATGTTCAGCAAATTTTGCATTCAAAAAGTTAAATGGCGCTCCTTCCCCTCCTATCCCTGCCATGTGCCCAAACAGTGGTTTTCCCCCACATATGTGATATCTGCATGCTCAGGAGAAATTGCACAACAAATTTTGGGGTCCATTTTTTCCTGTTACCCTTGTGAAATTAAAAAAAAACCTGGGTCTAAAGTTAATTTTTGTGAAAAAGTTAAATGTTCACTTTTGTCCTTCCACATTCTAAAATTCCAGTGAAGCACCTGTGAATAAACTTCTTGAATGTGGTTTTGAACACCTTAAAGGGTGCGGTTTTTAGAATGGTGTCACTTTTGGGTATTTTCTGTCATATAGGCGCCTCAAAGTCACTTCAAATGTGAGGTGGTCCCTAAAAAAAAAAAAGGGGTTTGTAAATTTTGTTGGAAAAATGAGAAATCGCTGGTCAACTTTAACCCTGTTAACTTCCTAACAAAAATAATGTTTCAATAAGTGTGCTGATATAAAGTAGACATGTGGGAAGTATTATTTATTTGACAAGTCTCTGATTTAAGGGCATACAAATTTTAAAATTGCTAAATTTTTGCCAAGTTTACGTTGTGTTTTTTTCACAAACGCAAGCCACATTTAAGACATTTTACCACTATCATGAAGAACAATGTCTCAAAAAAAAATAAAAAAATCTCAGAATCAGTGGGATCCATTGAAGCGTTCTGGAATTTTTACCTCATAAATGTACAGTGGTCAGATTTGTAAAATTCGGCCAGGTCAGGAAAGTGCAAACAACCAGGGGGGTGAGGGGTGGAATGGGGTTAACGCACATCACTAATTTAATTAAAGGGAAGGTGCTGCATTTTTTTTTGTTTAAAAATGATTACTTATATAAACACTTATTTTTAATACAAAATTAAATATTTTATCTTTTAATATAGTTTTTTAATTATTATTTTTGCAGCCACTGGGCGCTGCCATTTTGCTTTGCAGGAGTGTAAGAGACCCTCACACTCTGCAAATATGGCTGCCCTGGGCATAGGAGACCGCAGTCGCCTGCCTACCCTATCTAATCCTCTCCTGTGTGAACTGTCTGCTGAGCTTTGTATCTAATCCTTTCCTGTGTGATACTGCCTGGTGAGCTGTGTATCTAATCCTCTCCTGTGTGATACTGTCTCCTGAGCTTTGTATTTAATCCTATCCTGTGTGATACTGCTGAGCTGTGTATCTAATCCTCTCCTGTGTGATACTGTATGCAGAGCCGTGTATCTAATCCTATCCTGTGACACTGTATGCTGAGCTGTGTATTTAATCCTCTCCTGTGTGATACTGTATGCAGAGCCGTGTATCTAATCCCATCCTTTGTGATACTGTGCCGAGCTGTGTATCTAATTCTCTCCTGTGTGAAACGGTCTCCTGAGCCGTGTATCTAATTCTATCCTGTGATACTGTATGCTGAGCTGTGTATCTAATCCTCCCATGTGTGGTATTATGTGTGAACTATATGGCGTCATTATGTGAAAACTATATGGCGGTATTATGTGAGAACTATATTGGCGGTATTAGGTGTGATCTATATGGCGGTATTTGGTGTGAACTATATGGCGGTATTAGGTGTGAACTATATGGCGGTATTAGGTTTGATCTATATGGCGGTATTATGTGAGAACTATATGGGCAGTTTTATTTGTGAACTATATGGCGGTATTATGTGTGATCTATATGGTGGTATGTGTGATCTATATGGCGGTGTTATGTGAGATCTATATATTGGTATTGTGTGATCTATATGGTGGCATTATGTGAAAACTATGGCAGTATTTTCTGCAGAAAGAGGACCCATTCTAGGGTGGTTCTGGCTGAGCACCTGCACAAGGGTCTGAGGTAATAGAGCGGGCAGCATGACCTCCAATTAGGTGCAGTCAGGGGAGGGCTGGTGAGGCAGCTGAAGAGAGGGGTCTATTTTTTATTGTTACTACAGTCATGGCCAAAAGTTTTGAGAATGACACAAATATTATATTTTCACATGATCTGCTGCCCTCTGGTTTTTATGTGTGTTTGTCAGATGTTTTTATCACATACTGAAATATAATTGCAATCATATTATGAGTAACAAAAGGTTATATTGACAGTTAGAATGAGTTAATGCAGCAAGTCAATATTTGCAGTGTTGACCCTTCTTCTTCAGGACCTCTGTAATTCTCCCTGGCATGCTCTCAATCAACTTCTGGATCAAATCCTGACTGATTCTTGCAAAATCAATGCTTTTATTTTGTCTGAATTTGAAGGCTTTTGTTTGTCCACCCGTCTCTTGATGATTGACCACAAGTTCTCAATGGGATTAAGATCTGGGGAGTTTTCAGGCCATGGTCCCAAAATCTCCATATTTTGTTCCCTGAGCCATTTAGTTATCACCTTTGCTTTATGGCAAGGTGCTCCATCATGTTGAAAAAGGCATTGTTGATCACCAAACTGCTCTTGGATGGTTGGGAGAAGTTGCTCTTAGAGGACATTCTGATACCATTCTTTATTCATGGCTGTGTTTTTAGGCAAGACTGAGAGAGAGCCCATTCCCTTGGCTGAGAAGCAACCCCACACATGAATGGTTTCAGGATGCTTGACAGTTGGCATGAGGCAAGACTGGTGGTAGCGCTCACCTGGTATTCTCCGAATAAGCCGTTTTCCAGATGTCCCAAACAATCGAAAAGGGGATTCATCAGAGAAAATTACTTAACCCCAGTCCTCAGCAGTCCACTCCCTATACCTCTTGCAGAATATCAGTCTGTCCATGATGTTTTTTCTGGAGAGAAGTGGCTTCTTTGCTGCCCTCCTTGAGACCAGGCCTTGCTCCAAGAGTCTCCGCCTCACAGTGCGTGCAGATGCACTCACACCTGCCTGCTGCCATTCCTGAGCAAGCTCTGCACTGCTGGTAGCCCGATCCCGCAGCTGAAACACTTTTAAGAGACGGTCCTGGCGCTTGCTGGTCTTTCTTGGGCGCCCTGGAGCCTTTTTGGCAACAAGGGAACCTCTCTCCTTGAAGTTCTTGATGATGCGATAGATTGTTGACTGAGGTGCAATCTTTCTAGCTGCGATACTCTTCCCTGTTAGTCCATTTTTGTGCAGTGCAATGATGACTGCACGTGTTTCTTTAGAGATAACCATGGTTAACAGAAGAGAAACAATGATGCCAAGCACCAGCCTCCTTTTAAAGTGTCCAGTGGTGTCATTCTTACTTAATCATGACAGATTGATCTCCAGCCCTGTCCTCATCAACACCCACACCTGTGTTAATGGAGCAATCACTGAAACGATGTTAGCTGGTCCTTTTAAGGCAGGGCTGCAATGATGTTGAAATGTGTTTTGGGGGATAAAGTTAATTTTCTAGGCAAATATTGACTTTGCAAGTAATTGCTGTTAAGCTGATCACTCTTTATAACATTCTGGAGTATATGCAAATTGCCATTAGAAAAAATGAAGCAGTAGACTTTGTAAAAATTAATATTTGTGTCATTCTCAAAACTTTTGGCCATGACTGTATATGGCTACATTTCCCCCATCCTGCTTCCCAGCATCACCCCGCACTGCACCTGTTGCCTCACTTTCACACATCGCCAGGACAGGATGGAGAAGACAGGATCTGAGGAGGGGAATGGGGTCTTTGCGTGCAAAGTCTGGATCAGAACAGGCCATCAATCAGCAGAAATGTTTCCCGGATTTCTGTGGAGCAGACAAGCAGACGGTCCATCCCTGTGTATAAAAGACAGCGCTCTATGTACAATCCCTGGTTGCCCCCCAATAGACCAGCACACTGCTCTCCTAAAATACTCTGTGTTGTCACCCTGCTCCCTTCACCATATATCTCCCAGAATCCTTGCTGCCTGCCATCCTCGGTGACTCTACTTGTCAGTATAACTCTGCAGTCACCAGCAAAATGGCTGCTCACTGTGTTCCTAAATCTCATCCTGTTAGAATCTGTTCAGATTGTGACTACCCGCCATTTGCTTTTAGTGTTCTGGCTGCTGGTCTTTTTCCCCTGGTGCTGGTTTGTCTTGGGTCAGATGATTGTATCACCCTTTATTAACCTGCACCTGTCTTCCATTCCTTGCTGGACATCAGTGTTAATCTGCTTGAAGTCTAGCTTGGAGCCTTGCTTTGCCTTCTGTGTGTTCTGTGTGTTTAATTAGTGCAGTGCTGGGACCTCTGGTTCTGCTAGTCTTAGTTTCTGTTTTCAGTTTTTCTGCAGCCTTCTCTTTGTTTTCCTTTTGTACCCAGTCCGATCCCCTTCCCTCATCTATAGGTCTTTGCTTGAGATTAGCCTAGGGTCTTCGGTGGGTCTATTCGCTAGGAATGGGTCGCCCACTCCATCGTAGGGTATCCGCCTAGTCTCAGTGCAGGGTCAGTTTTCCCCCCTCCTACCCTAGTCCTGTGCTGCAGTATCATAACAGATTGTCCAGCCCCAGAAAGTATAAAAAAATAAAAACCCCTCCCGGATTTCTGCAATATGAGGAGCGTTCAGGATCTTGCTCAACGCCTGCAACAGTTAACATTGGAAGTTTCCGGCTTACAACAGCACGTGAGTAATTGCCCAGGGGTCCGCCCTAAAGAGCCTAAGGTGAGTTTGCCTGAATGTTTTTCTGGTAAACGGCAGGAATTTTTTTTCATTCAAAAATGCATGTTTACTTTAATATTCGGCTTAGACCCGGGTCTTCAGGAGCTGAATTACAGCGTGTGGGGATTATTATGTCCTTATTGCGAGGGGAGCCGCAAGTTTGGGCATTTTCATTGTGTCCAGATGACCCTTGTTTGGTGTCAGTAGAAACGTTTTTTTTCTGCTATGGGGTTAATATATGACGATCCAGATCGGGTCGCTACAGCCGAGGCTGAACTCAGATGGCTGAAACAGGGTTCTGGTGATGCTGAGGGATATTGTACCCAGTTCAGATGATGGTCTGCAGAAGTCAGCTGGAACAATCCAGCATTCAAAAGTCAGTTTTTAGCAGGTCTCAATTACAGGGTTAAAGACTTACTCATTGCATACCCTGCACCTGCTACACTTGAGGCTGCCATGCAGTTGGCCATCAGGGTGGATAGAAGATTGAAGATAGAAGATTTTTTCCCCCCACCTACCCTAGTCCTGTGCTGCAGTATCGTAATACATCCTCGCTTATGTCTTAGCAAACACCCAGAAAGGGAGGAGAGGAGTGACATCACACCCATGTCAGCAGACTCCGCCCATATTTACTGCAGGGCAGTAATGTGAGCTAGTTATACACTAGGATTTTGTCAAATTTCAAGAGCAAACCAAAGAACTAGCAGTCAAAAAGTCCCATAAAAAAGAAATTTATTAGATAATGCTTTATAAAAACATGGACAATAAGGTGCATGGAATGCAGGGTGGTAGAAAACGTGCACACATGGCATACAAAGACTGGATGTCCACCCACACAGCCCCACAACAGCTGAAGAGAGGGGTCTAATTTTCCGGGTCTTTCTGCTCCCATAGCTCCCAGGCAATATGCCATGCTGAAGACTCTTCAGTTGCCGGGTTTGATATGAGCACTTGCTCTTTGATTGTCCTCATGTTATATGTCACTGAAATGCTCTTTACTGCCGGACCTGATATATTTACCCTATGACTATATGGATGGGTACGCACCTCAATTATGGTCTAGGATTTCTCTTTAGGGCTGCCTGCCTTAGTGGGGTCCTCTACCTCACAGGAGCCTCCGGCCTGCAGGGGCCGCTCTCAGTCCAGGCAGACCCGGGGGGGAAACGAACCCACACGGCGTCTCCCGGTCCATCCGGTGCCTCGGCATCCGTGAGCTCTGCTTCTCGCTCCCCGTCACCAGCAGTCGATAAGCGAGCAAGGCTCGGACTACGACTCGGACGAACCCCTTGACCTAGATACGCCGGGTGGTCAGGAAACGGTTGACAGTCTCATAGAAGCAGTCAACCAGACGCTGGGGATTGAGGAAGATTCCACTCTGGCTTTGGACCATAAGCTGTCAGTTAAGCGAGTCAAGCGTCCCCATAGAGTATTTTGCACTCACCCTGAATTTGAGAACATAGTGCAACGACACAGAGAACGGCCAGACAGGCGTTTCTCGGGCCAGAAGGCACTCTCGAGGCGAGGTATCCTTTTGCCCTGGATCTCCGTAAAAAGTGGACGGAATCCCCAACGGTGGATCCACCTGTGTCGCGCTTGGCTACAAAAAATCTATCCGTACCTAGTGGTTATTCTATTAAGGATCCCACTGATCGTCTCATAGAGAACTTGGCTCTCTGTGTTTGAAGCATCGGGATCAGCGCTCTCCCTCGTTCGCAGGAACGTGGGTAGCCAAGGCCATAATTTCTTGGTCAGAATCATTGAAATAGAGCCTTGCAAGACATAGACCTACCAGCTGAAGTATCAGAAATTGCAAATCAGATAGCCATGGTGGGGGACTACTTGATCAATGCATCTTTAGATGCGGCCAACTGCGCAGCAGTTGCGGCCGCAAATGCAATCTCCATTAGGAGAGCTCTATGGTTAAGGACATGGCGGGCCGATTCATCCTCAAAAAAGTCCTTGACAGCGCTACCATACCAGTGTGGCCGCCTATTCGGAGAGAAGTGAGATCAGTTTATCTCCGACTCCACAGGAGGCAAGAGCGGTTTTCATCTCAACAATCCTGCAATCTAGTTTCCCAACTCTTAAACAGCTCTTGCGGGCTTGATGGTAATAAGGTCTGCCCCATTGTCCGGTGTATGGTTGAGATGTTCACATCAGAGATGTGCCTTGAAAGAAGATTATCGAGTTCAGAGGAATGACACTCTTTGTGTAAGGCTCGCAATTTGGAGAACAAGTGATGTCGCAACTGAGCATATTGCAGAATATGGGAGGGGTCAAGTCCTCACCTGGAAAAATCTTGTCTGCCGTCATCCATCTGTTTTCTTGAGTCTGCATCAAGTCCCCCAAAGTTCTGACTCCCTTGTCTCTCCAGATTTTAAACAGAGCGTTATCTTTTTCTTGACAGAAGTCAGGGTGCCCCCAGGGTGTCAGATATTTAGATATCCTCCATGACATGCCTAGTTTGCATCTTATGGCCTTCCAAGCCCCCCTAGTATCCCTAAAGATCACTGAGTTTCTCATTTTCGGGTCTAATGTCCCGCTTGAGGAGTGCAATTTCGCTGTGAGGTCCCAAGGTTTGCACCAATCAGCCTCCAATGTATAAGCCGAATGTTTACTAGTGTGTCTTAGCCAATCAAAAATGTATCTAGTGATGCAGGCCAGATTATACCCTCTGATGTTGGGCAATGCTATCCCTTCCTTCATCCCTCAGTAGCATCAATGTGCGTCTGCAAATTCTACTTTTTCTCCCTCTCCATAGAAAGTCAGAAAAGGCCTTATTGAGCTTGTTTACAGCTACGTGTTTTAAAAGGAGGGGCAATGTTTGTAGGGGATATAACAAATGAGAAAAGCTGATCATTTTGATCAAATAGTTCCTACCCAAGAGCGACAAGTGGCAGGTCTTTCCATCTTTTTAATTCTTGTGTAATTTTATTTATAATGAGGGCATAATTAAGTCTATAGATATCCCTTGTGTCTTTTCCCAGAAAAATCCCCAGATATTTTATCGCCTTGCTTGTTATTGGTATACCATGTATGAAGGCATGTCCCCGTTCTAGCTGGCCAATTCCTTGAGGCCTATGGGTAAGGAACAAAGCCTCGCATTTAGTTTTATCAAGCCTAAACCCTGATATCTCTCCAAAGGTATCCAACTCCCTCATCAATCCAGGAAGATCTCTACTTGGGTCTGCCATATAAAGGATAATGTCCGCAAAGAAACTAGATTTTATCTCTTTCGCCCACTTTAATCCCCTTGAAGCTTGGGCCCGCATTAAAAAACCTGGCAAGTGGTTCAATGGCTAAATTAAACAGTAGTGGCGAAAGGGGGCAGCCCTGTCTCGTGCCTCTTCCCAAAGGTGGTATGTCGGACTAGAACCCCGGTGTATGGACTCTGGCTTTGGGATTAGTGTAGATTGAGGACAGGAAGTTTCTGAATCCCCCCTGCACACCAAACTTGTCCAGCACCTGCTCCAGCCATGGCCACCCCACACTATCAAACGCTTTTTCTGCATCTAACATGACCATGGCTGGAGCTCTTTCCTGATGTTCTCCCAGCCTCACCACCTCCAGCACTATCATTGAGCATCTTATGTTCCCCACCGCCGATTTCCCCCTCACAAATCCCGCTTGTTCAGGTCCCAATAATTTAGGAAGAATCCCCACCAGTCTATCTGCCATAATGTTTGCCAGAATTTTTAGATACTGATTAATCAATGAAATAGGGCGAAAGTTGGCCGGGTTATCCGTGGGTTTATCGCCCTTAGGGATGAGTTTAATATATGCTGTGTTCATATGGTCAGAAATGGCTCGACCCCCTAAGAAATCATTGTATAGATTCTTTAAGTGCGGGCAATCTGTTGCTTCAAAATTTTATAGAGGCTGGCATCAAACCCATCTGGACCAAGGGCCTTATGAATATTCACATCCCCGATAACCCCAGAAATCTCTTCCTCCGTTATGTCCCTGTTTAGCTCTGATAGGTCAGTTTCAGAGTTCAGCGGGAGTTCCATACTCTCCAGCCATCTCCATCCCTGCTGTTGATCAGACCGTCGTGGTTCGTACAGAGAAGCGTAAAATCTCCCCAGAATGCTGTTTATTTCTCGTGGATTAGTTGTTATGGAATCATCCTGTCGTTTAAGTGCTGCTATTTGGGTTCCTGGGCGTCTACCTTTGGCTAGATTGGCCATCATGCGTCCCGCTTTGTCTCCAAACCTATGGAACTCAGCATCCTTCAAAGACCTCCCCATCATCTCCTTCTTTCTGGACCACGTGTCAAATTCTAATTCGCTTCCAGCCAAGCTCTTTTATCAACCTCAAAAGGGTGCTCTTTGAACTTATTGTACGCTTGTCTGACAGTTATTCTTGGCTTTAAATATTGGTCGGTCACTCTCCTCTTTATCACTAAGGTGTGTGCTATGATTTTACCTCTGAGAATGGCTTTATCCGCCTCCCAGAGTAGAGCATGATCTGTTGTAGATGGTGGTTTTTCCCCTTTCTTTTTTTAAATTAATCAGATATTGCATTTAAGGCTGGGGTCACACTTGCAAGAAACTCGCACAAGTCTTGCACCTCAATACCCCACACTGCCACCGGCACTCACGACCGGAGTGTGCGGCTGCATGTATTTCTATGCAGCTGAATGCCCTGATCAGAGTACTGGGTACTGAGGTGCGAGACTCATGCAAGTTTCTCCCAAGTGTGACCCCGGCCTAACACACATTTTGTGTGTGTATCTTTATTTAACTCTTCATGTACCATTTTATTATGTTCACTAATAAACATGGGGCTTGGTATTATATATAAATATATCTTTCTATCTATATATATATCGATATACAGCTCTAGCAAAAATTAAGAGACCACTGCACAGTTTTATAAAATCAGCTTCTCTACATGTCTGACAGCCATTCCATTCCAGTGTCAGTTGAATTCCAACCAGAGTACACTTCATTCTACTTAATGTGCTTCTGATTAGGTGATCACCTGAACCAAATTTTAATTAATGAAGGCAAGTATAAAAACCCTGCTGTGGTGTTCACAATCCTCTTGCAATAGGGCAAGCTGGATGGCAAAACAAGTACTAATAATATCCCTGAAGTAATAGGAATGCAAAAATAACCTTTAACCATGCCAAAGAAGTTGAAAAGAAAAGTCTTGAGTGAGGAAAAGAAGAGCTCAATTCTGGCTTTACTAGCAGAGGGTTGCAGTGAGCGTCATGTTGCCTCCATCCTTGAAATTTCTAAGACGGCAGACCATTACAACAAGGTCAAGCAGCAGACATTGGGGACAGCAAAGCTACAGACCGGCAGAGGGCGAAAACGACTCCACTGACCGGGATGACAGTCATCTTATTAGAATGTCACTCAGCAACCTCAGGATGACATCAAGTGACCTACAAAAGGAATGGCAAATGGCCGCTGGAGTGAAGTGCACGACAAGAACAGTTCATAACAGGCTCCTAGAGGCAGGGCGTAAGTCATGTAAAGGTAGAAAAAAGCCTTTCACCAATGAGAAGCAAAGGTGAACCAGGCTGAAGTTTGCCAAAGACCATAAGGATTGGACTATAGAGGACTGGAGTAAGGTAATCTTCTCTGATGAGTCTAATTTTCAGCTTTGCCCAACACCTTTTCGTCTATTGGTTAGACGGATACCTGGAGAGGCGTACAAGCCACCGTGTCTTGCACCCACTGTGAAATTTGGTGGAGGATCGGTGATGATCTAGGGATGCTTTAGCAAAGCTGCAATTGGGCAGGTTAATCTTTGCGAAGGATGTATGAATCAAGCCGCATACAAGGTTATCCTGGAAAAATAGTTGATTCCTTCTGCTCAGGCAATGTTAACAACTCTGAGGACTGGTTTTTCCAGCAGGACAATGCACCATGCCACACAGCTAGGTCAATCAATGTGTGGATGAAGGAAATATCAGACAAACTGAAAATTTTGCAGTGGTCTCTTAATTTCTTAATTTTTGCCAGAGTGAGAGATATCGATATATATACACTTACATTTGTCTTGTGTGTGTAACCATTATATTTGAACATGGTATGTAATAAGATTATGGTCTTCAATGAAGAATGTAAGACGAGATTGGACAAAAGTGTGTGACGGATGTCACAGAGGAAGGGGGTGTCGACTTCGCTCACCTCCGGTGAGGGGAGAGAAGGGCCTAGCAGGGGTCGATTCTCTGGCGCCACCACTTGCCCCAGGTCAGTCAGGAAACTGCACCAAGGGCAATTAGTTGCCGGAAAGGCTTGCCTTATAGGTGCCAGTTATTGAGGCTCTCCCAGGGGGTGGGGATATATATCACCAGTCCAGCCTGGGGAATATATATATAAACCTCCTGACCATCACTGCTAGAGTTCCTCACTAACAGAGTACGGTATTCTGCAACCAGTTCCTCCTTCAAAATGAGCCCTGTCCGACAACAGGCTTATAGCAAGTCAGAAACCATCCCGGGTAGTAGCGTATAGTATAACCAACCGAGCATGCTGACATGGGGATTCTTGAATCGAGATAAAAGAGCAGCCCAAGATTAATTTTATATTTAACTAGCTGAAGAGCCCGGCGTTGCCTGGGCATAGTAACCAACTGTGGTTTAGTTATAACAAATTATAAATATATTGCACATAAAAACCGTGCATCTAATCCTATCCTGTGTGATACTGACTGCTGAGCCGTGATTCAGTGAGGTGTTATGGTTCTTTTAGTGTGACTAGTTTCGAACTCTCTTCCTTCATTCCTGCCTTTATATTATATTTTATGCTGCATATATATTGGCCTCATGTCATTTATGGAATGTCTATGGTATATTTTGTAGCGCTGTAGAGGAATTGTGACTATATGCAATTATATGCCTATGTGTTACGGATATTGGTATAAAGGGGACTATTGTTCATTGCTTTATACTGTATAAAACATTTATGGATAAGTTCCCTACTCTATTTCCTTATTTGCAGTGGCTAACAATTGTGATGATGGAAATGTGATCATTGGACCACAGTGCAAGTACATTATATTGAATACTGTGGTTCCTCTAGACAACTACACTAAGAATATTCACCAATTTCTAGAGGCCTCATACTCATTTCTAGGCAGATAAATATCTGCGAGTATTTTTCTGTGTCTTCGTGTTTTTTGTGTTTTTTTTGTTTTGAGTTTTTGAGTTTTTTTCACAGGGGTGTTTTGTCACATTTTGAGCCGTGTATCTAATACTATTCTGTGTGATACTGTGTGCTGAGCTGCGTATCTAATCCTATCCTGTGTGATACTGTCTGCTGAGCCGTGTATCTATTCCTATCCTGTGTGATACTGACTACTGAGCTGTGTATACAGTGGGGCAAAAAAGTATTTAGTCAGTCAGCAATAGTGCAAGTTCCACCACTTAAAAAGATGAGAGGCGTCTGTAATTTACATCATAGGTACACCTCAACTATGGGAGACAAACTGAGAAAAAAAAATCCAGAAAATCACATTGTCTGTTTTTTTTTCATTTTATTTGCATATTATGGTGGAAAATAAGTATTTGGTCAGAAACAAGCAATCAAGATTTCTGGCTCTCACAGACCTGTAACTTCTTCTTTAAGAGTCTCCTCTTTCCTCCACTCATTACCTGTAGTAATGGCACCTGTTTAAACTTGTTATCAGTATAAAAAGACACCTATGCACACCCTCAAACAGTCTGACTCCAAACTCCACTATGGTGAAGACCAAAGAGCTGTCAAAGGACACCAGAAACAAAATTGTAGCCCTGCACCAGGCTGGGAAGACTGAATCTGCAATAGCCAACCAGCTTGGAGTGAAGAAATCAACTGTGGGAGCAATAATTAGAAAATGGAAGACATACAAGACCACTGATAATCTCCCTCGATCTGGTGCTCCACGCAAAATCCCACCCCGTCGGGTCAGAATGATCACAAGAACGGTGAGCAAAAATCCCAGAACCATGCGGGGGGACCTAGTGAATGAACTGCAGAGAGCTGGGACCAATGTAACAAGGCCTACCATAAGTAACACACTACGCCACCATGGACTCAGATCCTGCAGTGCCAGACGTGTCCCACTGCTTAAGCCTGGGCCCGTCTGAAGTTTGCTAGAGAGCATTTGGATGATCCAGAGGAGTTTTGGGAGAATGTCCTATGGTCTGATGAAACCAAACTGGAACTGTTTGGTAGAAACACAACTTGTCGTGTTTGGAGGAAAAAGAATACTGAGTTGCATCCATCAATCACCATACCTACTGGAAAGCATGGTGGTGGAAACATCATGCTTTGGGGCTGTTTCTCTGCAAAGGGGCCAGGACGACTGATCCGGGTACATGAAAGAATGAATGGGGCCATGTATCGTGAGATTTTGAGTGCAAACCTCCTTCCATCAGCAAGGGCATTGAAGATGAAACGTGGCTGGGTCTTTCAACATGACAATGATCCAAAGCACACTGCCAGGGCAACGAAGGAGTGGCTTCGTAAGAAGCATTTCAAGGTCCTGGAGTGGCCTAGCCAGTCTCCAGATCTCAACCCTATAGAAAACCTTTGGAGGGAGTTGAAAGTCCGTGTTGCCAAGCGAAAAGCCAAAAACATCACTGCTCTAGAGGAGATCTGCATGGAGGAATGGGCCAACATACCAACAACAGTGTGTGGCAACCTTGTGAAGACTTACAGAAAACGTTTGACCTCTGTCATTGCCAACAAAGAATATATCACAAAGTATTGAGATGAAATTTTGTTTCTGACCAAATACTTATTTTCCACCATAATATGCAAATAAAATGAAAAAAAACAGACAATGTGATTTTCTGGATTTTTTTTTCTCAGTTTGTCTCCCATAGTTGAGGTCTACCTATGATGTAAATTACAGACGCCTCTCATCTTTTTAAGTGGTGGAACTTGCACTATTGCTGACTGACTAAATACTTTTTTGCCCCACTGTATAATCCTATCCTGTGTGATAGTCTGCTCAGCTGTGTATCTAATCCTATCCTGTGATAGTCTGCTGACCCGTGTATGTAATCCTTTCCTGTGTGATACTGACTGCTGAGCCGTGTATCTATTCCTATCCTGTGTGATACTGACTACTGAGCTGTGTATCTAATCCTATCCTGTGTGATAGTCTGCTCAGCTGTGCATCTAATCCTATCCTGTGTGATAGTCTGCTGAACCGTGTATGTAATCCTATCCTGTGTGATACTGACTGCTGAGCTGTGTATCTAATCCTATCCTGTGTGATACTGCCTGCTGAGCCATGTGTCTAATCCTATCCTGTGTGATACTGACTGCTGAGCCGTGTATCTAATCCTATCCTGTGTGATACTGGGCTCCCCCTGCAGTCTGTGTCAGAGGGTGGTCTGTGTTGGCATGGTAATAAATTGTGTTATTTCCAGCTTTACAGAAGGACGATAACACCATAGAAATGATAAGAATAATAGGCCTCAGTTACCACAACTGTCTACAAAGAAAACTGTTGCTGATAGCAACCAATCACAGCTCATTTTTCATCTTTTAAACAGCTCTGGGACAGCGTGGCGAGTTTTGAGTGGCAACTTTTGTGTTTCGACTTTTATGTGGCGAGGTTAGTGTATGTGTGGTGAAATGTGTGCTGAGGGTGGTATATGTATTGAAGCACGTGGTAGTGTGTGGTGCATTTTGTGTGTTCATATCCCCGTGTGTGGTGAGTATCCCATGTCAGGGTCCCACCTTAGCAACTGTATGGTATATACTCTTTGGCGCCATCGCTCACATTCTTTAAGTCCACCTTGTTCACATCTGACAGCTGTTAATTTGCCTCCAACAATTTTCCTTTCACTTTTTCCCCATTATGTAGATAGGGGCTAAATTGTTTGGTGAATTGGAATGCGCAGGGTTAAAATTTTGCCTCACAACATAGCCTATGACGCTCTCGGGGTCCAGACGTGTGACTGTGCCAAATTTTGTGGCTGTAGCTGCGACGGTTCGGATGCCAATCCCGGACATACATACATACATACATACTGTACACACCCACATTGAGCGTTATGTATTAGCTTGCCAAAAAAGGTGCGCTAGAAATATACAGGAATATATATACAGAACAATCTACAAGTATACAGTCAGGAGTGCAGTACAAAGGTAGGGTATTGATAGGTTGCAATTACCATGTTATGTAGCGTGTGACCACAGGTAGGCACTGATGGATCACAGGTCCAAATCTTAGGTACGTGGTTTTCCTGGCTGCGTCTTGTAACGGACCCTCCTGCCAGTAGAAAAACCCAGTCCAAAATGAGGGTCTGCCATATATCTCTTGGGCTGTTCCCTCCCTCACTCTGCTGCCACCCCTGGGCTGGGCTGCCTCCCTCCTCCCATGTCTGAGAATATGATTTTCTGTCCAGAACCGTGGATGTTCATAACTTTCCGCCCGAAGTTTTGAATGAGTCGGTGGTGCCACTACTGGATTCCGCTGGATTTTATCTGCGCATAGAGGCTAAATATTCTTACCGTATGTAATTCCTGTTAGCTATGTTATTATAACTCAATAATTCAGAGTGCAACAGGTGGCTGCCGGGCACAGACGTATGACTGAAGGAATGCCGATTCCGATTATGTGCTCGGCTAGTCTCAGAGATATTGCATTCTGTTATTATCGTTCATTTTCCAGATTCAATACCTCAGAACCTTGCTGTGACTTAAAGTGCCACAAGATCTCCATGTGCTTGGCCAGACAAAGGGAGCTAGCTAGTTGTAGCTGCAGGAGAGTTCGTACCCTTGTGCTAATTGGTGGGGACCCGAGCTTCAAAGCGCTTGTTCTTGGAGTTAATTAAGGAAAACATTGCATTGCCTTTTATGGCCTGGGGAAACGCAATGGTGGGGGTACCTTCCAGATATGGACCTATATTCCAAAATGGATTCTCCCTCGTCCGTCACAAAATGACATCTCAATTCTTTTTTTTTTGTTAAATAATATATCTTTATTTAGCTTACAAAAACGCATGAAAATCCACATCAAATCCACGCAGATATTCAACTGCATTTTCTGCCAAGAGGAGGAATCTGCACAGAAAATTCCACAGGCAAATCCGCAACATGTACACATACCCTAAGTCTTCACAAGGTTGACACACACTGTTGGTGGTATGTTGGCCCATTCCTCCATGCAGCTCATCTCTAGAGCAGTGATGTGTTGTGCCTGTCGCTGGGCATGTCGGATTATCAAATCCCTCCAAAGGTTTTCTATGAGGTTGAGATGTGGAGACTGGCTAGGCCACTCCAGGACCTTCATATGCTTTTTACGCGTTGCCCTGGCAGTGTGCTTGGGATCATTTTCATGCTGAAAGACCCATCCATGTTTCATCTTCAATGCCCTTGCTGATGGAAAGAGGTTTGCACTCTAAATCTCACAATACATGGCCCCATTCATTTTTTAATGTACTCGGATCAGTCGTCCTGGTTCCTTTGCAGAGAAACATCCCAAAAGCAGGATGTTGCCAAACCCATGCTTCAAAGTAGGTATGGTGTTCTTTGGATGCCACTCAGCATTCTGTCTCCTCCAAACACGAGTTTTGTTTCTACCAAACCGTTTTACTTTGGTTTCATCAGACCATATGACATTCTCCCAATACTCTTCTGGATAATCCAAATGCTCTCTAGCAATTTTCAGACAGACCTGGACTTGTACTGGCTTAAGCAGGGGGACACGTCTGGCACTGCAGGATCGGAGTCCCTGGCGGCGTATTGTGTTACTGATGGAAGCCTTTGTTACAGTGGTCCCATCTCTATGCAGATCATTCACTACGTCCCTCTGTGTGGTTTCTGGGATTTTTGCTTACCATTATTGTGATCATTGGGACCCCACGGGGTGAGATATTGCGTGGAACCCCAAATCGAGGGAGAGTATCAGTATCTCTTCCATTTTCTTATTATTGCTCCCACAGTTGATTTCATCACCCCAAGCTGCTTGCCTAATGCAGATTCAGTATTCCCAGCCTGGTGTAGTGCTACAATTTTGTTTCTGGTGTCCTTCGACAGCTCTTTGGTCTTCACCATAGTGGAGTTTGGCGTATGACTGAGGTTGTAGACAGGTGTCTTTTATATTGATAGCAAGTTCAAACAGGTGCCATTACTAACGATAATGAGTGGAGGACAGAGGAGCCTCTTAAAATTACAGGTCTGTGTGAGTCAGAAATCTTGCATGTTTTAGGTGACCAAATACTGTATTTTTCCGATTATTGGACTCTCCGGATTATAAGACGCACCCCAAATTTTGAGGGAAAAAAATAGGATTTTTTTAAAAAAATAAAATGATGGTGCCTCTTATAATACATGCGTCTTATTGCTTACCGGGGGTGGTGGCTGCAGTGAAGCGGGGTCCCAGGGTCGCTGCTGGAGGAGGCAAGAGTGGGGTGATGCTACTGATCGCAGGCTGGGATGAGGGGGTGTCCTATGTGCAGTGCGCCGCTGCAGGTGTCTGGTGCTGCAAGTGTCCAGTGCTGCTGGGGTGCCTGGCAGTGCTACTGGGGTCTTCAGTGCTGCGGGGGGGCTCTGCCGACATTTTGTGAAAGGCCAGAGGCCCTCGCAGTTCCGTGGTTTCCTGTGCCGTGGACTCCGGTAGCACCGCCGGGAACCCCCTCATCCCAGCCTGCATCAATGGTACCGTAAGGTATATATGCATTATAAGACGCATCTCCCCCCCCCCCACACAATAGAAAGCTATAGCCTCAACAAAAAGCTTTTCAGGTCTCTACAATAAGAGACATGCCAATCCTCTGAGTACCTATCCCCCCTCCTATTTTAATTACATCTTGTGGGCATTTGACTTTATTATGATATTTCTATCTCACCCTCATGGGTGTGCAGCCTTTAGGTACTCAGAGGATTGGCATGTCTCTTATTGTAGAGACCTGAAAAGCTTTTTGTTGAGGCTATAGCTTTCTATTGTGTGGTATATCTACACCTATGGCAACTGCATTTATTCTTTTGACAACTGTCATATTCTCAGATATTTGATTCATCATCACCCTTATGGGTTTATTGCCTTTAGGTATTTAGAGTATTGGTATATTTTTTAACACTGTTGTTTTTCAAGTCATAGTGTTTTATTGTGTGGTGTATTTATATATTTTGGGCAACTGCAACCATGCTCTAAGGCTATTTATGATTATTGTACCTTGTTACATCATACTTATTGTGTTTTTTGTACTGTATGTTTTCAGATAGACTGAGAGCTGCAAATTACGCATTGGGGTTTATATCTTGGTCTGCGCATACATGTGTATACATGTGTATATTATACCATTTTATAAGTCTCTGCCCATATTCATTGGAGGGGGGTATGTATCAGGTCTTCATTTAAAGACCTGTTATTTTTGAGTGTCATTTCAGGCCAAATCCTTTTTTTGGCTTTTTTTAATCAGTTTTTGTCACTTGTGTGTCCTTTCTATATGTTTTCAATAAAAATTGATTATTAGTATATAATTTGTATTTATTTTGGGTTTTTTGCGTCCATATTGCACACTTTTTTCTTTCATTGAGGTCTTAGTTTCCAGCTCAGTCCCTGCATGCTCAGCTAAGTGTTCTTTTGCTATTGTTCACATTTGATCTGGTTTTGTCTATTTCACTTTTGTGTGGTCAGCCAGCTCCGTCTGGGGCTGTGCTGAATCTCCATCCATATTTTACTGCTTGTGCCAGTTTGTTTTTGTCCCTTATTAGATTGGCCTCTTTTTGCTCTGCTTTCAGAATATATCAGAGTGCTGATATAGTGGGCGAAGTTGTGCGACTTCAGTATTTTTCTATCAGACGTGTTGGACATTTTTTGCAGGGTTTTTTTGCCTGATTGCAGACAGTGTCTTTCCTGTCTAGTTAGTGTGGGCCCCATCGTTTGCTCAGTCTATTTCCCTACCTGCGTTTGTGTTTTCATCTTGTCTTACCGACAATATATGTTTGGGGGCTATCTATTCCTTTGGGGTCTGCTCTGGGGCAGTTTAGATTTCCCCTTTCTTGCTTTAGGCTTATTTAGCTCTCCGGCTGTGTCGAGGCATCTAGGATCATCGTAGGTACGCTCCACGGCTACTGCTAGTTGTGTGGATAGGATCGGGTCTGCAATCCGCTTAGTTACCAACCTCTCTGGTTCTCTGTGGCTTAGCTTGGTCTTGCTCTCCTCCTCGGTGACCCAATCATAACAGGGAAGCCAATTAATTGGGGCTGTGTAGAGAGAGAAGAGAAGGGGGCCAAGGACTGAGCCCTGAGGTACCCCGACAGCGAGAGGAAGAGGAGATGACGTGAAGCCAGAGAACAAAACACTGAAGGAGCGGTCAGAAAGATAGGAAGAGAACCAGAAGAGAGCAGTGCCCTTAATGCCTAGTGAATGGAGCCTAGAGAGGAGGAGATGATGGTCAACAGTGTCGAAAGCTGCAGATAGGTCGAGAAGAATGAGTAGAGAGTGGTGTCCATTACGTTTTGCTGTCAGAAGGTCATTGGTCACTTTGAATGCAGTTTCAGTCGAATGTAGGGGGCAGAAGCCGAACTGTGAAGGGTCTAGAAGGGAGTGAGTGGAGAGGTAACAGTTAAGGTGGAAGTAAACTAACCGCTCCAAAAGTTTAGAGATGAAGGGGAGAATGGAGACTTGTCTGTAGTTGTTTGTGCGGGATGGGTCGAGAGCGGTTTTCTTAAGTAATGGAGTAACGATGGAGTGTTTGAAGGAGGATGGGAAAATGCCCGAGGAGAGGGAGAGATTAAAGATTGCAGTTAGGTGAGTTGTGACAACTGGAGGAGATATGAGGAAATGGGGTTGGTAGTGCATGTGGTCGGAAGAGAGGAGTCTGGAGACTTCTTCTGTGATGGGATCAAAAGTGGAAAGTGAGCCAGGGGAGATGCAAGAAGGGTTGGGAGTCACAGCACTTGGTGGTTGGGAGCAGATTTCCTGATGGATATTATCTTTTTTTTCTGTAAAGTGGGAGGCCAGGTCATCAGCACAAATGTCTGTGATTGGGGCTTGTGCTTTCGGCCTGAGGAAGGAGTGAAAGGTGTCAAAAAGTTTCTTGGGGTTGTTGACTAGTGAGATGATCAGGGTGGTGAAGTAGGTTTGTTTGGCGAGGTGAAGGGCAGCTTATAGGTTCTTAGCATAAATTTGAAGTGGATTAAATCTTCTGGTGTGGGGGCTTTTCTCCATAAGCGTTCAGCACTCCCAGAGCATAGCTGGAGAAGTTGCGTTTGCGATGTGAGCAGGGCTGTCTTACTCTGTGCTTGGAGGTTCTGAGTGTAAGGGGAGCTACTTGGTCAAGGGTGCATCTAAGAGTGTCGTTGTAGTGATGAACAGCCAGATCAGGACAGGAAAAAGAGGAGATTGGGGACAGTGATGAGTGTAGGGAGTCTGAAAGTGTCTGAGGGTTAATGGCTTGTAGATTTCTGACTGTGTGGTAGGTAGGCGTGAGCTGGGGTGGGCGAGGATTTGCGAGCATGAAGGAGAGATTGTTGTGGTCAGAGAGTGGAAGCGGTGAGTTATTTAGGTGTGAGATTGAACAGAGCCGGACAAAGACAAGATCAAGGGTGTTACAGTCCTTGTGTGTCTCAGAGGTTGAAAGCTGTGAGAGGCCTAGAGAGGTGGTTAGTGATAGAAGCTGGGATGCAGATGTGGAAGTAGGGCTGTTAATGGGGATGTTGAAGTCTCCCAGGATGAAGAGTTGGTAGTTCTGAGGCCATGAAGTGCGGTAGCCAGGCCGAGAAATGGTCAAGGAAGTGGGTGGGTGAGCCTGGGGGCCGGTATATGACTGCTACTCTGAGGGAGAGGGGACGGAAGAGCCTGATGGTGTGGACCTCAAAAGAAGGGAATATGAGTGATGGAACTGGGGGGATGACCTGGAAAGTGCATTGTGGGGAAAGGAGTATGCCGACTCCACCACCATGTCTGTTTGTGGGTCTTGGGAAATGGGAGAATTGTAAGCCACCATAGGAAATGGCAGCAGGAGAGAGTGTCAGAATCCTGAATCCAGGTTTCAGTGAGGGCCAACAGTGTTATGAATGAGTCACCGTAGGAGGCAAAAACAGAAATACTAGCTAAGTCCAGAAAACCAGAGAAGTTGGCAGCTATCGGATTGCAGACCCCTGAACCTAACAACAACAACTAACAGTAGCCATGGGGGTTCCTACGGTGCCCTAGACCCCTCGATCACAGCCGGAGAACTACATAGCCTAAAGACAGAAAGGGAAATGTAAACTGCCCCAGAGCAGACCCCAAAGCAATAGGCAGCCCCCAACATATAATGACGGTGAAGCAAGATGAAAAAACACTCACACAGATACAAAGATAGGCTGAGCAAATGATGGGGCCCAAGCTGACTAAATAGGACAGGATAGAAAAGCTGCTGTCTGCAATCCGCCAAAACCCTCTCAAAACAAGAGCCAACAGACTGATGGGGAAAAAAGCCCTGAAGACGCTAGGCTTCAAAAAGACTATATCAGTACTCAGGTATTTTCTGAAGACAGAGCAAAAACGAATTCAGCTCACCCAGCAGGGGAAGGCAGAAATCCAGAAAAACAAGGCAAAACAAAACCAAAACACAAATGCAAAAAGCAGAGCAGAAAACTTAGCTTTTGAAGAGCAGGAATCAGACTGGTCTGTTAGAATCCCTCAGAGAAATCACCCGCAAGGCAGAAGGGCGTCGGCTGCCTTATATCCAGTCAGCAATTCCAGTCACCCAGTCATCATCATTCTGCTCAGGTGCTTTGTAATCAGCCTCACTACCTTCCTTCACCAGAATCGGGCGTTCATCAGACCTCAATGGTGAAGGGGAAAATGAATTCACAACACAACAGATTACTAGAGTTGTTCAGAAAGTAGTTGTGCAGGAAAGGAAGCTTGTTACACACAGACCGTGGATTCCAGAGGGCATAATTAAAAGATGGAGATGAGGGAGTGCAAGTAATATTAATAAGATTATGGTTTCGATATGAAGTAGGGTAGGGGTTGAGATTAGGGGATGGTGACCCAGGGTTGGGGGAGATTTCCCCTGAAATCAGTAGGAGTAGGAAGATAGAGCAAATAGTTGTTGGAATTGTAAGTAGTTTTTTTCTGCGATGTGTTTGGGCAAGATGGGCTGAGGTTTCTCAAGAAGGTGAGGAGTGCATGGGAGAGGGAAGTAAAGAGTGGTTGATGTGTATGAGTGGTGATGGAGGGGGGATGGGGTGGTGAATGTGGATGGCAAGGTAGCACAGGAGGATAGAAATAAAGCACATGGTTAAAGGGGAGAGCAAAGTATGGGTTACCTGAATCCTGCCCTGATTAACTGCCATGGATAACTGCCGTTTTCTTGATGCTTCGCTTCTGTGATGCTTTGTTTATGGGATACTTGCGTGTTGCACCCCCACAAAACGTGCTTCCCCCTAGGAACTACTAAATATAGCACAGCCCCCTGAGGAAGCCCACGCGAAACGCACGTTGGGCCTGCATTGTGTGACCAGTTACAAGGATCCATTTGGGTGAGAGTATTTCCATTGTATTAGACTTTTATTTGGAGGTTCAGTTTGGGTATACATGCTTTAATGATAATAAGGAATAGGTGTCCCTTAGTACACCCCGAGCGGCATTGATATCTCTTTATATCCTTATATATCTTTTACCATTGTCTAATATTGTGGTTATATTGTATGAGTTACTCTTATTTGATACTATGTTATTTTATACTATCTCAATATCCCTGATCCATACACTTATGTAATTGTGTCGGACATTATGTCCTATGTCCTTTACATTGTTAGTTTGTCTTGATAATATTTTATCATGTCATAATATTCATGAATACATTTAATAAATTTAATATTTTTTATACTGAAGGTGCTTTTTGTACTCCTTGGTTTTCTTTTTTGTTTGCAATCAATAATCGGAGTATACCTTTTATTTTATTTGTAGTAATTATTTTAACCCCTTGTTTTCTGGAATTTTTGTATTTTTAAATATATAGGCCACACTACAGGGTCAGGAGAGAGGGATTGTGGGGGCTGGTTTGGGATAATTTGGCAGCTGAGGCCAGCAGACCAGGGGGTGGTTAGATGATCAAAGGCACTAGACCAGGCTGCATCTATATGCTATAGCACCTTCCACCTGATAAGATCTAGAGAGGCCCCAGTCACGGATATAAAGCAGTAAGTATTACATACAGTGCAACAAATGAATTGCACTTTGCTTTAGCAAGCACATTAACATTGCAAAATGGTAAAGCAGCAGAAGACAGACAGCAAGCAGAAGTATGGACTTGTACCATTAAGGCTCCTTGCTAACAGTGAATGGAGTGAATACATGCAGGGTGGATCAGTTGATTACCTGTGTGAAGGACTGATGAGATGAGTGACTCTTGACAAACTAGATGAATTGGCACTTGGCTGGCTCAGTAATGGTCCAAATCTCCATTTCAACTAAGATACCAGTAATGTGGAGGTGGGGTACTTATTATCTTTTTTGGAGGAAGAGGACTTTTAATTGAACTTTAAATTGTTGTTTGTTTTAGTGTTCTTGTTGGTTCCCTTAGAGGACTTGAACCTGCTATCATCTGATCACTTGTCTTGTATACAGCATTGCTACCGTACTGCTGTGTATAGTGAAAATCACAGTCTGAAGATGGCTTTCACAGGAGAACTGTCATGACGAACACTGAGGTCGTCAGCAGACCCCCACTGTCATGGCAACTCATCAGTGACCCGCAATGACATCAGAGGCACGCTGATGGGTGCATAGAATGACGCGCCACCTTTTTGGCATGCATTAGTTGCTGCTTTCAAAGATTGACAGCGACATTTAGCAGATTCACAGTGCTCCACTGCACCCACCACTGTTAGAGGCAGATGACTGAATAATTCAAATTAACTCACGAGCCAAGCCCACATCAAAATCAGGGACTTGACATGTGACATACCTATATGTAATGTATGTCGTGAAGGGGTTGAATGGGAGATCTATGCTGAAGGAAAACGGTACATCTCTCTGAGCAATGTCTAGAAGCCTGTGATTGGTGCCGAAAAGGTGATCATCAACTGATCTAGAAACTGATAAACTTGGATGGAAGGCTTATCGCATGAAAAGAAGGGGGGCTATATTGGACACTGATTTATTTTCTCAAATGTCAGAAATGTACCTTATTTTTCGGACTATAAGACACACCAGACCACAAGAAGCACATAGGTAAATATGGTCAATTCTGTACTTAATTTCCCCTATTCTGGTATTTATGCCTTGTTCACATGGCCCCTTCAGCCCTTATGCCTTGTTCACATGGCCCCTTCAGCCCTATACTGGTAGGAATGGTCCTCCTCATCTTTATCCTGGTGCGCAGTGCCCCCATCTCTGTCCTGGTATGCAGGGCTCCATCCTTATCCTGGTATGATTGGCCCCCATCTCTGGCTCAATACACAGGCTCTCCATGCATGTGTTGTGACTGTGACACAGCTGCGACACATGCCGCTGTGGAGCTGAACAGCTGGTCAGCCGGCGTGCTCCATGTATCTGGGGTCCCACTGTAGCTTATTCAGTAAGCGCTATAGCTTGCTGAATAAGCAGGGACCCGATCACATTCACATTCATTTTTTTTTTTTTCCTCAAGGGTAGCGGGAAAAAGTACCATACGTTTGTTGTGCAATTTCTCCTGAGTACACAGATACCCAAAATGTGGAGGAAAACTAGTTTGGGTGCACGGCAGGGTTCGGAAGGGGTTCTGGCAGCAATAGCCAGCTTCACTTTGCCAATCAGAGTTCCAGCATATCCTTCTTGCAGACTATCTCTTATTGTCAGCTGCAGCATATGCACAACATCTCCAACATCCTGAATCTGAAGTTTTCTTCTAGCTGCTGTTCGCAGTTCATTAATCTCATTCATCAGATTAATTGTACTTGTCATATGTGAAGCTTCGTCAATACCAATAGCAAGAACATGTTATTTTTTGAGTTCATAACCTTGCAGAACTTTTTCCACTAAGGCTTGGAGAACTGTTTTCTTGTTCATGCTAGCCATTCTTGAGATGAGTGCAGGGTTGCAGGCATTCCTTATCAGTGCCTTTTTGCTATGATTTGTAGAGGAGCTTTACTACTGAGCATGTACATAAAGTGCAGCACAGATTCATCTCAACTAAAATAGAGATCCATAGATTAGGAATAGACGTTTATAGGACATTTCATAACTTTCCCAGATTCTTATGAAAAAGTATTCAGCACATAGTGCATTTAAATACTGTACCCAGTTTATTGTATATTTTCGGAGTCGGTCCATTTTATACCGACTCTGACCACCAAAATGGCACCGGCTCAGACTTCACAGCCCTACCCACAAGTGACCCCATTTTAAAAACTAGACCAGTCAAGGAACTTATCTAGATGTTTGGTGGGTTCCTTGAACCACCAGGTGCTTCATAGAAGATTATAATGTTGAGTGGTAAAAAAAAAAATCAAATTTATTCGGACTCCCATGACAGCACCACGAGAGGGGATCCACCCTTCAGGAACAGGAAACCTACAGATACAAAAGGGTGGCACCTCTCCCACGCATCAGTTTGGTTTCCTGGCGATGGTGTGTACAGCAGGGAGCGGCGTCCGGAGGATATCCGCCTCCAGGGAAGAGATCAGCCGCCACCGGTGAGTATGCCCCCGGGGGTCTCCCTGCTCCGGGGGCGCGGTTGCTGTGGTCGGGGGGGCCGGCGTGGCTGCATGGTACCGGGGAGCACTGTGGAAGGAACGCCCGGGCGTCCTGCGGGACTTCCGGTTACGCAGTCGCGGTGACGTCGGGGGCGGAGCCTGGGGGCGCTTCCGGGTCGGCGGCGCCACTGCACAGGCGCGAAGACTCCAAGATGGCGGCGTCCATCGGAATAGGTGCCGGTAAGTGCCGAGTCACCGGCCGATAGCGGCGCCAGCTGGGGAGGGGGGCCCAATCAAAAGGGGAGGGCACGGCATATCTACTGTTCGGAGGAGGGATATATAAGCAGGGCCCAAAAGGGGTTCCATGCTTTTGGCCACATTAGGCTACTTTCACACTAGCGTCGTGTGACGTACGTCGCAATGCGTCGGGCCGACGTACCGACGCACGTTGTGAAAGATTTGGACAACGGGGGCAGCGGATGCAGTTTTTCAACGCATCCGCTGCCCCATTGTAATGTCCAGGGAGGAGGGGGCGGAGTTTCGGCCACGCACGCGCGGTCGAAAATGGCGGACACGACGCACAAAAAAAGTTACATGTAACGTTTTTGTGTGCGTCGCGGCCGCCAAGACACGACGCATCCGTCGCACGATAGATGCGACGTGTGGCCATACATCGCAATGTGTCGCTAATGCAGGTCTATGGAGAAAAAACGCATCCTCCGGGCAACTTTGCAGGATGCGTTTATTCTCCAAAATGGCGCATTGCGACGTACGTCACACCACGCTAGTGTGAAAGTAGCCTTATTGCATGCAGTAATGGAGAGTGAACGAGAGCGGCAGCAGCGACAATCACTGCCGCCCCTAGAGGACCTTCGGCAGGTCAAACAAAAGAGAGTCCCGGAACAGTAAGGAGCGTGCGGGGCGAAGTGACCAATCCAGTCATAAAAGCTCCTCCAAACAGACAGGAGCATCGACTGAGAAAGATCCCCCTCATTCTCCGGTACTTAATTGCTGCACTGGTTAGTGATCTACGTGAATGTTCCCTCAGTGACGGGACCTCCCTCTATGTTTTACTTTCAGGGGAAGAAATCCACGAGTAAAACAAAACACAGAGAATGCGCACTTTGTGCATGCCCATTACCGGACTCATGCCCCAAAAGGTTGGGTCCCCCCTGTATCCAGCAGACAGTGGTCAAAGAATCGCCCATAATAGCTGCAATCTTAAGGGACTTAGTCAGGGCAGAGATGAGAGAAACCCTGAAATCCCTGTCCCAACCAGAGAGCTTAAGGGGTGGGGACCCTGTGGAGTCAGATTCCTCGGTAGAATGTAGGAGGAGTAAGGACTCCCCTGTCTCATCCCCCTCATCCTCCTCGGAGGAAGAGGATTCTGGCCAGTTTTGTCTGCCGCTAGACCGGGTGGACAAGCTGGTAAAAGCGGTGAGAGGAACAATGGAAGTGGAGGAGCCTAAACCTCAATTATCCATGCAGGATGTCATGTTCAGGGGGCTGGAGCAGAGAAAGCGAAGGGTCTTCCCCTTGAACGAAACGATTCAAGATCTAATCGGTAGAGAATGGAAAAAAACAGATAAGAGGGGTTCGCTACCACCAGCCCTCAAACGTAGATACCCCTTCGATGATCCGGCAGTGAACGCTTGGGACAAGGCCTCTAAATTAGATGCGGCAAACGCATCAAAAAGATCCTCACTACCTTTTGAGGACACAGGGACCCTTAAATATCTTCTAGATAGGAAGGCAGATACCTTCCTTAAAGGTACCTGGGAGATGGCAGCCGGTTCTTTAAGACCAGCAGTAACCTCAACATGTACGGCCAGGTCCATGATGATCTGGTTAGACCAGTTGGAGTCTCACTTGAAACAAGGGACGCCTAGACAGACAATTCTTAGTGCCCTACCAGTAATCCAGGAGGCCGCAGCCTTCCTAGCGGACACCTCTGCTGATGGGGTGAGAATGGCCGCCAGTGCAGCAAGACTCTCTAATGCGGCTCGTAGAGCCCTGTGGCTAAAGTGCTGGCAGGGAGACATTCAATCCAGGTCAAAGCTCTGCACTATCCCGTGCGAAGGGGAATATTTGTTCGGAGCAGTCCTGAATGAGTTGCTTGAGAAAGCCGGGGACGATAAGAAAAAGTTCCCTAATCTGTGGTCCGCATCCTATCGACGTCCGTTCAATAGAAGGCGATTCGGTCAGGGGAGAAGGCGCAATCCTTCACCTAATAGAGACCGTCCCAGATGGGAGGATAGAAGAGGAGGTACGGGCTTCATGTTCAGGCGTTCGTCAAGAGAGCGAAAGAAACCGGGCCAATGACTAGCAATTCCCGTAGGGGGTGGACGGTTAGCCTTCCGCCCAGTCTGGTTGCAGATCACCAACAGTGCCTGGTACGGAACGTGATATCCACCGGTCTCAAGCTGGAGTTCAGTTATGTTCCACGGGATACCTTTAAATCAACTCCCTTAAGATCTTCGCCACTTGAACAAGCTGCTTTAGAAGCAGAAATCTTGAGTCTGTGCCTTAAAAAGGTCCTGGTGGAGGTTCTGGAATCTGAGAGAGGTAGAGGTTTCTACTCTCCCCTGTTCCTGATCCAAAAGCCAGATAAATCATTTAGAACCATTATTAATTTAACGTATATACTCGAGTATAAGCCGATCCGAGTATAAGCTGACCCCCCTAATTTTGCCACAAAAAACTGTGAAAACATATTGACTCGAGTATAAGCCTAGGATGGGAAATGCTCCATAGATTATTCCCCCATATGGTGTCCCCAGAAGAAGCTCCATAGATAATTCCCCCATATGCTGACCCCATAAGAAGCTCCTTAGATTATTCTCCCATATGCTGACCCCATAAGAAGCTCCTTAGATTATTCCCCCATGTGCTGCCGCTGCTGCTGCTGCATGTGAAAATAAAAAAACTGACATACCTCTCCGTCGCTGGGTGTCAGATACTCACCTGTCCTGCGTCCATGGCTGCTCACCGGTATCTGCCACGTCATCGGTCAGTGACGTTCAGACTGCAGAGGCCGCGGCGCGCACTAATCACGTCACCGTGCCCTCTGCTGTCTGAAGTCACTGACCATTGACAGACAGCCGCAAGCAGCGATGGACGCAGGACAGGTGAGTATCGCTATACTTACCCGTCCTGACGCTGTCTCTTGAGCCCCCAGCTTCTCCGCGCTCTCTTCCTGCATTCAGCGGTCATGTGATACCGCTCATTAAAACTCATGAATATGCGCATATTCATGAGTTTTAATGAGCGGTACCACGTGACCGCTGAAGGCAGGAAGAGAGAGCGCGGAGAAGCTGGGGGCTCAAGAGACAGCGTCAGGACAGGTAAGTATGACCTGACACCCCCTCCCCCTCCGACCCCCCGGTGTATATGACTCGAATATAAGCCGAGAGGGGGACTTTCAGCCCAAAAAATGGGCTGAAAATCTCGGCTTATATTCGAGTATATACGGTACGTTACCTCAATGAATTTTTGGTTAATCGCACCTTTTAAGATGGAATCCATCACTTCAGCAATAAAGATGTTGATTGAAGGGTGTTTTATGGCAGTTGTGGATTTGAAAGACGCGTACTATCATGTGCCTATCCACGCAGACTTCCAGCAGTTTCAGAGTGGCGGTTTCAATGGACGGTCTAATCCGTCATTTTCAGGTAAGTGCTCTTCCTTTTGGTCTCTCAGCAGCGCCCCGGGTATTTACGAAGATAGTGGCCGAGGTCATGGCTCATTTGCGGGAGGCTGATAACTTGATTGTCCCGTACTTAGACAATTTTTTGATTGTGGGGAATTCGGTGGACCATTGTCTATCCCAGATAGAGCAGGCTAAATCCAGACTAGAGAGCCTCAGATGGATAATAAATTACGAGAAATCCCCTAAGAGTCCAAAAGTTCCTAGGCTTACTGTTAAATTCAGAAACCCAGCAGTGTCTTCTGCCATCAGATAAGCTAGAACACATACAACAGCAGTACTTCGGGAAATTGATAAATCCTCCATGACCCTCAGGCAAGCCATGTCTCTGTTAGGCTCTCTGACCTCATGTATCCCAGCAGTCAGGTGGGCACAATTTCACACTAGATCCCTTCAGAGAGATGTCATAGTTAGCAACAGGGCCTTAGAGGGGTCTCTACAGGGTCAGGTATCTTTGAACCCTTTGACTCTTACATCTCTTAGATGGTGGCTTGATGACAATAACTTATCCTCAGGGGTGCCCTGGGTGACGCAGATAACCCGCATAATAACCACAGATGGTAGCCCCTTGGGTTGGGGGGCCCATATGGGGGACATAGTGGTGCAGGGACATTGGGACTCCGAAACTGAAACCTCATCTAACCAGAGGGAACTGTTGGCGATTGAGTTGGCAGCTAAAAAAAACTCATTATGTACCTACAGGGTCATCATGTGAGGATCCTCTCGGACAACCAGGTAGCCGTAGCCTATATCAACCATCAAGGGGGAACACGCTCTGAGGCCCTGATGCGGATAACGGAACGTCTATTTTAGATAGCCGAGGAAAATTTTCAATCTTTAACTGCGCTCCATATCAGAGGGAAAGACAACATGAAGGCAGACTTTCTAAGCCGCAGGTCCCTAAGGCAAGGAGAATGGGCTTTAAACACGGACATTTACAACCAGATTGTCCGCAAATGGGGTCAGCCGGAGGTAGACCTCTTTGCCAGCAAAGAAAACAGAAAGGAAAAAACATTCTGCTCTCTGAACCCCAGGGAAAATCCACTGGCAGTGTACGCCTTCCTGATAAAATGGGACTTCTCTCTGGCATATGCCTTTCCACCATTAAGCCTCTTACCTCTGCTGGTAAGAAAGATCAGGGAAGATCGAGCAAAGGGTCATTTTAATTGCCCCATTCTGGCCCAGAAGGACCTGGTTCGCACGGTTGAGGACCATGTCAGTATGCGATCCCTGGGTACTGCCGAACCTTCCGGATCTCCTCTACCACAGAGGCCAGTCAACCATCCACAAGTAGCGGGACTCCATTTGACGGCGTGGTTTTTGAGAGGGCACTGTTGAAGAATAGAGGTTTCTCCAAAAATTTAATTGACACCCTCCTGAAAAGCAGGATGCAAACTACTAAAAATATCTATGCTAGAACCTGGAGGCGATTCCTGTCCACCTCTGAGATTATTATCAGGGATTGGAATAACCACAAAACAGATTCTAGAATTCCTCCAGAGGGGTCTCGAATTGGGTCTTTCCACAAGTACCTTAAATGTACAGGTTTCAGCCTTGGGGGCCCTATTTACCTGTGATATTGCCAGCAACTATTCGGTGGCTAGATTCATCAAAGTGGCTACTAGATCTAGACCCATACACAGGGATAAATGTATACCATGGGACTTAAATTTAGTCCTTACAGCTATGACAGAGAAGCCCTTCGAACCTCTAGATTTGGCCTCGCTAAAGGGTATATCCCTTAAGACAGCTTTTTTGGTAGCAGTAACATCCGCACGTAGAATAAGTGATATACAGGCACTTTCCAGGTTGCCCCTTTATACAGAGTTCTTACAGGATAGAGTAATCCTAAAACCGGACCCGGCATACTTGCCCAAGGTAGCATCACACTTTCACAGGACACAAGAGATAGTTCTCCCTTCCTTCCTCCCTAATCCTACCAACCCTAAAGAGCAGAAGCTTCATGCGTTAGATGTTAAATGATGCCTACTAAAATATCAGCTACTGATCCTTGGAGGAAAGAGAACGCATTGTTTTATCCTTCCAAGGTCCTAAGAAAAGGCTTAGGGTATCAAAACGCACGTTAGCAAAGTGGATTAGGGAGGCTATCTCTCTTGCCTACACAGCAGTTGGCGGTCCGGCTCCACAGAATGAGGGCGCATTCCACTCGTGCCATGGCGTCGTCTTGGGCAGAGAAATCTGGAGTGTCAATTGACCAGATATGTAAGGCGGCCACCTGGTCATCTCCTTCCACCTTTTTTAACCACTATCTGTTAGATATGGGTGCCTCCTCGGATCTCACCTTTGGGCTAAGGGTGCTGCAGGCTGTAGTCCCTCCCTAAGTTAGTTTACATCTCTGTAATTCTCTCGTGGTACTGTCATGGGAATCCGAATAAAGTATTAAGTTACGTAACGGTATTTTTCAGAAGCCCATGACAGCACCCTTAGTTCCCTCCCTTGTTAACGTATAGGGGTGCACCCCTTTTAGAAGATTGTTTCACAGATTTACCTTATGTGGGAGATTGTGTATATATAGGATATATATATATATATATATATATATATATATATATATATATTTTATATATGCTGTGCCACTAACCATGGTAGCCTCTCAAGCTCTGTAAACCGACTGATGCGTGGGAGAGGTGCTGCCCTTTTGTATCTGTAGGTTTCCTGTTCTGAAGGGAGGATCCCCTCTCGTGGTGCTGTCATGGGCTTCCGAAAAATACCGTTACCGGTACGTAACTTAATACTTTTCCCCACAAAAATGTTTTCTAGTCCCAAATTTTTTATTTTCACAAGGGATTCTGGGGAAAATTTACCCCCAAATTTGTGCAATTTCTCCCAAGTATACCAATACCCCACATGTGGTCGAAAACTACTTTTGAGGCACAGTGCAAAGCTCAGAAGGGAAGAAGCGTCATATTGGAGTTCATATTTTGCTGGCTGAGGGTGTCATGTCACATTGGTAGAACCCCTGAGATGCCACAACAGCCAAACTCCCCATAAGTGACCCCATTTTACAAACCACATCTCAAAAAATTCATCTAGGGGAGCAGTGATCATATTGACACCACAGGTGAGTCACAGAATTTTATACCATTGGGCAGTGAATAAAAAATAATTACAGCTGTTGTGCAATTTCTCCTGAGCATGCCGATAACCCATATGTGGGGAAAACCACTGTTTGGGCACATGGCAGGGATCGGAGGGGAAGGAGCGCCATTTAATTTTTTGAATGCAAAATTTGCTGGAACACTTGGGGGACGCCATGTCGCGTTTGGATAACTCATGATGTGACTAAACAGTGAACACCCCCCACATGTGGCACCATTTTTGAAACTAGACCACTCGAGGAACTTATCTAGATGTGTGGTGAAAAACATGAACCCCCCAGGTGCTTCAGAGAAGTTTATAATGCAGAGTTGTAAAGAGAAAAAAACATCTAATTTTTTCCACAAAAATGTTACTTTATCCTTTTTTTTTTTTTTGTTATTTTCACAAGGGTAACAGAAGAAAATGTAATCCAAAATTTGTTGTGCAATTTCTCCTGTGTACTCAGATACTCCATACGTGGTTGAAAACTACGCTTAAGGCCCATTGCAAAGCTCAGAAGGGAAGAAACGCCATATTGAAATTCAGATTTTGCTGGACTGGTTTGAGGGTGTCATGCCAGAACAGCTGAACCCCCCCCATAAGTGACCCCATTTTCCAAACTACACCTCTCAATGAATTCATCTAGGGGTGCAGTAATCATATGGACACCACAGAATTTTATACCATTGGGCAGTGAAAAAAAAATAATTATATTTTTACTACCAAAATTTTGGTTTAGTCCCATATTTTACATTTTCGTAGTAGAAAAAGGATAAAAATCTCCCACAATTTCTGCTGAATGTGGAAATACCCAATATGTGGCTGCACAGTACATTGCCATACGTTGAAACCCTGGAGTTATGGAGCCCTATTTTCATCCTGGAGTACAGATAGTTTGCAGACTCCATATACATATACCCTGAGTGCTAGAATAGCAGAACCCCCCTCGAGTGAGCTCATTTTGAAAATTACATCATTTTGGGAATTTATCTACAGGCATAGTGATGATTTTGACTCCATGGTAGCTTTCCAGAAACAAGCAGCAGTGGCTGCTGCGGACACCGCCGAATCACAGGCCAGACGGCGTACGCAGTGACTCCATATGCTTCATTATAGGGAATCTTTCGCCGGGAGTTCTGTCTGAATTACATATTTCAGAGATTTATATGGAACCCCCGGTGTAAGCGCTCAGAGTAGAGCGCAGAATAAATGTGAGCTGGGCCTTACTGCGATGTTTAGAAGGCAAAATGATAAAGAATCAACAGCAGGTGAATTTTTTTCTTTAAAGAAAAAAGTAGGACTCACTGTCCCTGATGTAGTCCTTTTATTCAAAAGCAATTAAAACATGGCAGTGGGTGAAATGTGCAGAGACAAGATCGAACTACCCCCGTTTCGCGTTGCATGTGCTTTCACAGGTTCAAAGGTGAGGAGGAATTGCCTGGGATCCTACTTAAATTATGAATCAACCCACCTATTTGCGTCAAAGTGGTTCGACAGGACACCACCTCTTCTCCTGTCCAGATAGACAAAGGACAAAATATAATTAAAAATATTCCCACAATAATAGAAGACATACAATCCGACAACTTTATAAAAATACTGTTTTTTCAAATTTATCATTAAAACCTATCGAGCCTTGTGCCCATGACTGCATGATCCACCTGGCCTCTCTCTCTAACAAACGTCTATGTAGGTCCCTGCATATTTCTCCCGCTGCCATGTTTTAATTGTTTTTGAATAAGGCCAGGTTCACATAGCAATATGTTAGTCCGTTCAAAGCATGCGGTAAACGGACTGCGCTAACGCTACTCTTTTTTTTCTGATCGCGTTATGCGATCATGTTAGCACAGCTGCTCTATCTGCGCTAGCCATCATGGACCCTCGAACGCTGCAGACCGCGTCCGAGGGTCCGTCACAGCATGATCAATGAGTGGAACAGGCTGCCACGAGAGGTGGTGAGTTCTCCTTCAATAGAAGTCTTCAAACAGAGGCTGGACAGACATCTGTCTGGGATGATTTAGCGAATCCTGCTTTGAGCAGGGGGTTGGACCAGATGACCCAGGAGGTCCCTTCTAACTCTATGATTCTATGACGGCACATCGCTAACGCATGCCGAATATGACTTGTGTTAGCGATGCACTATATTATGGCAGTCTATGGCAGCGTTAACGGATGTGTTACATTGCGTTAATGTCGCTTTGTAACGCAATCCGTTAAACGGACTTTCATAACGCTATGTGAACCTAGCCTAAAGGACCACATCCGGAATAGTGAGTGCTACCTTTTTCTTTTTTCTTGAACATTTCGTTTCACTTTCTTCTGGCCAAGCACCCGAGTTCGTCTTTGTCTGGAGTTCCATAATGATGATTTGCAAGGCATACCCGTAGTAATGTATTGGCTCTGGTACTGGGCTCAATTTCCTTTGTTGTCTTATTTATTTTTTACGCTGTTCCTCGTGTGGTATATGTGATTAGACGACTTTAATCTTTGGGTCTGTGCGATTACAGCGATACCAGATTTTTATCTGTTTGGCTGCTGTCACACACTAAAATACTCTATTAGAGATGAGCGACTTTTCCTTTTTTCGGGTCGAGTCTGGTTTCATGAAACCCGACTTTATAAAAAGTCGGGTCAAACGAAATTGGCTGACTATAGGGAAAAGTCGGGGTCCGACTGAAACACGAAACCCAATGCAAGTCAATGGGGAAGCAAAGTCGGCAGGGAGTGGAGGACAGTAAACATACCTACAGTGCCCATTTCAATGCCAACGACATCAATTCTTATTACTTAAGCTTGGCAACCTTAATTTACTTGCTCCATATATAATTGGCCCCATTTCTAATGCTCCAGTGTATAATTGGCCCCATAAATGCTGCTCCTGTGTCTGATGTCCCCCATTTGGAATGCTCCAGTATATGGTGGGCCAAATGGATGATGCTCCAGTGTATGATGGGCCCCATATATCATTCTCCAGTGTGTATTGCTCCCCAAAAAATGGTCCCAACATTTAAAAAATTAAATACCTCTACTCGCTGGGCACTGCTCTACTCTGGACTCCTCAGCATTGCCATTATAAAGCTCTCTGCACTTATACTGTTTTAGTTGAGGGCATACAGACGTGATGTCATCGTGCTCTGTAACCTGAATGTCACTGTCTGGAAAGGCGGAAGACGTCACGGCGGTGGAGCAGGGAGAGGTAAGTATTTCAAGTGCTGTGGCCCTGAGCAAGCATGGGGGGGCCCACTCATGGGCGACGGCACTGGCACAGGGCCCCTCATAGTACGACGGTATGTCTGATGGCGAGTGGGCCCTCCCACTGGCAGAGACACTTTTGCGTACTGTGAGGGGCCCTGTGCCACTGCCGTCGCCCACGACTAGGACCCCCACCTGCTCAGGGAACCGGCACTTTAATCTGCATCTTTCTCTGAGTCACCGTGTAAGGTGGTATAGTATGCGGGAAGGGGCACCTGAGTTTCATCAGTGTCACATTCTGGCTCTGTAGAGTGCTAGGGGAATGTAGTCCTGTGGGTCAATGTACCAGTAGAATCATCTAGCAGTGGCTGTGCATCAGTGCACTCCATCTCCAATTCATGTTTGACTGGGGAATTCAGATTTTCACTTGATAACACAGGCAAAGCCTGTGAAAAGAGCTCCATGTAATCTGAAGTGTGGGGTGAAGGAGACCAGGAGGAGGTGGTTCCTGACCAGAAGCCTGCACTGACGACTCAGTGCTTGGATTTTTTTAAACCAAAAGAGGAGGCGATAGAGCTGGAGGCTTTTTCGGCAATATAAGTCAAATCCAGTTCCTGATGCTCTGGCTTTAAAAACAGTTTACCTACTCCCAGAAAAGGGAGCCTTAAAGGCCTTCTTGTGCCAGCTGATGACGCAGGCTCAACACCTCCTGCCTTAGCTGCTATTGTGCTTTTGGCAATACCAGCAGATGCACCACCATCAGTACCAGCTGTCCCCCCCAAAACTCACATCCGCGGCCTCTTCCACCATACGTAATTTTTGTGAAAATGGACTAAAAATACCAGCAGATATATGGTACTGTTTCAGAAGCGGACAGCTCTATACAGTCTAGGGATAATTGTAAATCTCCATATATATTTCATGAGTCAGACACAGATGGTGACAGGCTCAGTATGGATTAGACAATAATATAAAAATTTGCAAAAGGGTACAGTATCACTAGATACAAGGTATATTTAGTATAAACATACTGAATCTCTTTATACATTTCAGGAGGCAAACACAGAGGCTCTCAGGCCCAGTATGGATCCGACAACAATATAGAAAATTGAGAAAGGGTACGGTTTGCACAGAGGTACTGCACCTCATCCAAAGGTGTGGTATCCCACCCTCAGGTAAGGAGGGTTCACCACTCAGGACTCTAACGCTGCACTCAACACACACACACGTTAGTCAGTGCTTTCTAGGTGTACCCGGCGGGAGGATGGCCTCATCCCAGACTGACTAGGAAAGGGTATTGGGGGTTAGTGTGGAAGGTAGGTGTAGTGGGAATAGCTTAGGTAGTGGAGTGATTGTGTGCATCCAATCAGAGCGCAAGCTGACAGTTGATGGGTGGAGCTAGTCTGAGGTAAATGGATCTTTCTAGAGACTTGTCATTCAGTGACAGGACAGAGTAAGAGCAGGATTGATGTGAGAGGGCTGAGGGTCAGAGAAGAGAGAATAATCTTGTCCAAGCTCCTAGATTGGAAGGAAGGGGTCCTTGGGGCACGGGAAGTGCAATAAGCCACCTGTGAAGCCCGTTCCTGGAGAAGGAAGGTCCAGGCTTCATTGGGGAAGGTGGCTCCTGAAGGTAGTGGAGAAATACAGGGCTCAGTTAGAAAGACGGAGGCTGAGATAACTTTAAGTGCCTCAGTCGCAGCCGCATTCAATAATCAAAAAGGCAGCAGTTGGAATAAAGGACCCCGGAGCATGACCCACGTCGCCCGGTGTGATCCGTGGCTGCCGGCTTGGGACACTGTTTGCAAAGGCCCACAGCAGGAAGGAAGGGATAGATCAGCTCAGAGACACGGCCTAGAAAGGATACATAAGGAGGAGTCTTGAACAGGTGTTCCTGATCTACCTTTGAGTTTGCCGGACCCCTCCCTCGGATGACACAGTACCAATCGGGTCATCTTGTGCACAAAACTTTTTAGGAAATACTCAGAAACTGCACCCAACTGCGTGGGTGCAGTTGGGTGCAACTAGCCTGCTACACACGCTACACTCACCATCACCGTCAACGGCTCACAAACACCTTCTCAACTGCCCTGGGATACAGCTCTGCCCGTTGAGAGCTTCATCATCTTGTCTGCTTTAACACTGGCACAAAGGATCTGCATTGCAGCATCGGCTACCCTAGCCGAGTACCACGGGTGGCGTCACGATCCCTTTTTCCAAATTAATTATCATACCATCTTCCCCCTCATCTGAACTGTCATCTTTATTGGACACCCAGGGCCACGGACCGGGTCCCAATCATCACGTGACATACTTCCCCCTTAAAAGAGCCCGAAAGGCCCGGTACTGAGTAACCCCCAACCCTGCACGGCGTTTCATTTTAAGATATATTGTATAGTTTCAACATTATAAATCTATGTATATATTTGAGGAGGCAGACACAGACGCTGTCATGGCCAGTATGGATTCGACAACAAACTAAAAAGTAGAAAAAGGGTACAGTATCACCAGATCAAAGGTATAGGTAGTATAGTTTCAACATTCAAAATCTCTGTATTTATTTCAGGAGGCAGACACAGACGCTCTGAGGCCCAGTATGGATTACACAACAATATAAAAAGCAGTAAAAGGGGAATGGATCCAAAGCGTACTGCTGTATACAGTATTGGGGTCATTTGGCGATCTACAAATATATTTCAAGAGTAACACACAGCCTCTCACAGGCTCAGTATGGATCACACCATAATATAAAAAGAAGATCCGCAAGAAATAATCACACATGTGCCAATGTTCCAGGTGTCAATGATGCACTTTGAGTGGTGGGTGGAGGATGAATTTTGGTCACAAAGGGTACTGGATCAACAGATACAAGATATATAGTCTACTTAAAATACAAAAAAATTTCCGTATGTATTTCAGGAGGCAGACACATATGCTCACACGCTCAGTATGGATTTGACAATAATGTAACAAGTTGAAAAAGGGTACAGTATAACCAGATACAAGGTATATATAGTATAGTTTAAACATTCTAAATCTCCATAGACATTTCATGAGGCAGACACAGACGCTCTCAGTCCCAGTATGCATTAGCCAAGAATATAAAAAGTATTAAAAGGTTACTGTATGACCAGATACAAGGTACATATAGTATTGTGTAAACATTATAAATCTCATTTTTTTCAGGAGGCAGACACAGATGCTCTCAGGGTCAGTATGGATTACACAATATAAAAAGCAGTAAAAGGGTAATGGATCAGAAGCGTACAGCTGCATACAGTGTTGGGGTAATTGTAAATATCAGTATATATTTCCAGAGTCAGAAACACTCTCACTGGCCCAGTATGGATTAGACCACTATATAAAAAGCAGTAAATGGGTAGGTATCACAAGCGTACAGCTGTATACAGTGATGGGTTAATCTTAAATCTACACATATATTTCTGGAGTTACAGACAGACGTTCACAGGCTCAGTATGGATTACACAAGAATATAAAAACTTGAAAAAGGGTGATGATTTACAATCGGTCAGCTGCATACAGTGTTGGTCATTTTAAATCTCCTTATATTTTACCAGAGTAAGACACACACAGGCTCAGTTTGGATTACACCCGAATATAAAAATGAGAAAAAGGGAAATGTATTTGAAACGTACACCAGTGTACAATGTTGGAGTACTTTGAAATCTTCGTTTATATTTCAGTGTCAGTCTGCCTGTCCAGACTCTCTGCTAGAGGAAGGTAGATGGCTAAAAGTACAGACATAAAGTCGAATGATTTTAGATGTTTTTGAATTTGTAATCACGGGAAAACCTCCCGGGAGAATTCGCAGAGGCGATGCTGACCCTCAATAACTTTTAACTGTGGATACAGCTAAAGCGCAAATTAGTGAAGAAAGGGTTGCTGTATCGCAGTTGCATCGATCCCATCACCGTAACTCGTCTCCATCAAATTGCGATCACAGGGAGAGCTGTAGACATGGTCCTCACTGCCTATCATGATTTGTCTGGTCACTTTGGAGTGCAAAACACACAAGCCACAGGCCGTAGGGGATTCTGTTGGATTGCCATGAGAGGAGACATTGAATAAAGGTGGCAGGAATGTCACACGTCTGTGAAAAATGTGAAAGGAGATCATAAAGCACCATTGCATCCGATTGGGAGTTGATGTCCATTACAAATGGTAGCCATTGGTAATCTGAAGGTAGAGGCCAGCAGGACAGGACATAGCTACATCTTAACCATCATCGATCAGTACACCAAATTTGTAGTGGCCGTCCCTGTGTCAGATTTAACTGGCCAAACTACACAGCGGTGGAGCAGGGAAAGGTAAGTATTGCAACTTGCAAGTGCTGTGGCCATGAGCAAGCAGGGGGGACCCACTCGTGGGCGCCGGTACTGGCACAGGGCCCCTCATAGTACGCCAGTGTGTCTGACGGCGAGTGGGTCCCACCGTCAGAGACACTTGTACTATGCGAGGCCCTGTGCCAGTGCCGTCGCCCAAGGGTTGGGCCACACACCTGTTCAGGGCAACAGCACTTGCCTGGGTGCGGCAGTTGTTGACCCCTTGGTGGGGGGGCAGCCCATTTCTTGGTTTAAAAAATGGCATATGTTGATAGGCTGGACTGTTCCCTGACCAGACAGTGGCTGACTGTTCCTTCCTCCTCCTCCTCCTCCTGTTGCTCCTCAGCTGCAGACGCCTGATCCTTGATGTGCGTCAAAGTTTGCATGAGCAGACGCATAAGTGGGATGCTCATGCTTATGATGGCGTCGTCTGCGCTTACCAGTTGTGTGCATTCCTCAAAAAACACTGAAGGACTTTACAGAGGTCTTTCAGCTTTGACCACTGCACACCTGACAATTCCATGTCTGCCCTCAAACTGCCTGCCCGTGTATCCTCCCACTAATGCATTACAGCATGCCTCTGTTCGCACAGCCTCTCAACCATGTATGGTGGAGTTCCATCTTGTAGCAACGTCTATGATTAGGCGGTGCTTGGGGAGGTTGAGTGATCGCTGCAGCTTCTGCATACGACTGGAGTGGACGTTTGAGCAACGGATGTGAGAGCACAGTCTTCGCACCTTATGGAGCAGGGCCGTTAACTCCGGATAATTATTTAGGAAGCACTGCACCACCAGGTTCAAGGTGTGAGCCAGGCAAGGTATGTGTGTGAGTTTTGAAAGGGCTATGGCTGCCACAAAATTCCGCCCATTATCACGGACTACCTTGCCTAGCTCAAGATGTAGACTGCCCAGCCATGACTCAGTTTGTCGATGCAAGTACTCGGCCAGTACCTCCGCGGTGTGTCTACTGTCGTGCAAACACATCATTTTTAAAACGGCCCGCTGCCGCTTACTACTAGCTGTTCGATAGTGGGACACCTCGTGTGCAACACTGACAGATGTGGATGGAGTGCTCATGCGACTGCGCTCTGTTGACAAACTTTCGCTTCTGGAGGAGGAGGAGGGTCGAACGCCTACACCCAACTGTTTCCTATACCGTGGGCTAGGCAGCACTGTTCCACCGCCGCTGTCCCCTGTGGAGTCAGCATCCACCACATTAACCCAGTGCGCAGTGATTGACACGTAACGGCCATGGCCATGCCTACTGGTCCATGCATCTGTTGTGAGGTGCACCTTTCCACTCACTGATTGTTTTAGTGCATGGACAATGCGGTCTTTCACATGCCTGTGGAGTGCAGGGATGGCTTTTCGAGAAAAGTGCCGACTGGGTAGGTCATAGCATGGGACAGCGTAGGCAGTGAGTTCTCGGAAAGCTTCACTTTCTACCAAACGGAAGGGCATCATCTCTAATTAGATCAGTTTGGCAATGTAGGCGTTCAAAGCCAGTGTACGCAGATGAGAGGATGAGTACTTTCTTGTCCTACTCAGTGTCTGGTAGGGTGAGCTGGACTTGAGAGTTGCATATGGGGGAACTAGCATTGGACATGACGGACTGAGAAGGGTTTGGTGATGGTGAGGGTGTTGATGGCCTAGATTCAATGTTTCCTCGCGAAAATATTGTGTTTGCGTGCCTGGTTTGGCCTAGCGACGACACCTCAAAATTTCTTGATGGTGGTGTGCTTAGCGGTGGCCTTACAGTGGGGGAAGCAATGGAGCGTTGCCGGCTAACTTCAGTCGGAGCAGGTGCACATGTGCTACCTGACGTTTTGTAGTCCGTCCATGCTTGCAAGTGCATATTGGTTAAATGTCTAAGCGTGCAACTGGTATTCAAATTTCTTAGATTTTTCCCTCTGCTAAAGGTGCTTCGGCACTTCCTACAGATAACCTTTGCGTCATCAGTAGGATTTTTTATTCAAAAAAGTGCCACACTGCACTCTTCCTACTATGGTACAAATTTTCAGGGCTTGCACGCTGTGCTAATTTTACCGTCTGGCCAAGCTGTCCTGCAACTCTTTTAGTTTTCTTGCCAAGTTTTTTGACAGCTACGGGCCTGCCGGATAACCGCTGCTGCGATGACGATGCCTGCTGCGGATCCTTCTCCTGTTCTGACCTATTGTCACCAGCACCCTGTGTCTCCAATGGATGCCAATCCGGGTCAACGACTGGGTCATCCATGACCTCGTCTTCAATGTCATCTGCACTTTCCTCTGTACCTTCCTCTGTGGCACCGTGTAAGGTAGTATAGTATGCGGGAAGGGGCACCTGAGTTTCATCAGGGTCTGATTCGGGCTCAGTAGACTGCGAGGGCAATGTAGTGCTGTGGGTGAATGTACCAGCAGATTCGTCTAGCAGTGGCTGTGCATCAGTGCACTCCATGTCAGATTCATCTTGGACTGGGGAATTCAGGATTTGACTTGATAACCCAGGAATGGTATGTGAAAAGAGCTCCATGGAGTAATCTGAAGTGTCTGCTGCAGCATCCTTCACTTTTGGTGTGGGTGAAGGACACAACGAAAGGTGTTGTTCCTGACCAGAGGCCTGCACTGAAGACTGTGCTTGCAGTTTTTGTAACTTCAGAAGAGGAGGTAATAGAGCTGGAGGCTGTTTCGGCACTGTAAGCCAAAACCTGTTCCTGATGCTCCGGCTTTAAAAGCGGTTTACCTACTCCCAGAAAAGGGAACCTTAAAGGCCTTCTTGTGCCAGACGATGACGCTGGCTCAACACCTCCTGCCTTAGCTGCTATTGTGCTTTTGCCAGAACCAGCCAATGCACCTCCACCATCAGTACCAGCTGCGCCCCCACGTCCGCGGCCACTTCCACCAGACTTCCTCATGTTTGGGAAAATGTACCAAAAATACCAGCAGAGAATTGGTACTGTATGAGTAGCGTACAGCTGTGTAAGGTGTATGTAAGAAGTGAAATCTCTGTGTATATTTTGTGAGTCACAGACGCTCACCCAGTATGTATTTCACCATAATCCAACAAGCAGTTATACGGTACTGTATCAGAGGTGTACAGCTGTATACATTGTTGGTGAAACTGTCAATCTCCGTATATGTATTTTCGGAAAGTCACACACACGCTGACTCTGTGTAGATGTGACCGTAATAAGAACACCAGATATCCGATACTGTTTGACAATCGGACTGCTCAACACGGTGTATAGAGAAATGGAAATGTCCGTATATGTATTTATGGAGTGTCACACACACGCTGACTCTGTGTAGATGTGACCATAATAAGAACACCAGATATCCGGTACTGTTTGATAATCGGACACCTCCATACGGTGTATGTATGTAAAAATGTTAATCTCCGTGTATTTTTTTACGGAGTCACACACATATAGCATGTATTTGTCCGTGATACCAGCTGGTACACGGTTGTGTGTGAGGAGCGTACACCTCTATACGGTGTGTGGAAAAAATCTACGCTCAGTATCTACTGTGCAGAAAAAAGGAATAAAAGGATTTTTGCTTTTAAAAAAGCAGTCTGCACAGCAGTGTACAAATAGCAATGCGGCTATCAGGGAGCCTATAAGGCAGCCTAATCACCAACAGAGCTGCTGCACAAAAAAGTGTGAAAAAAATGAAGGATTGGTAACTGTGCAGAAAAAAGGAATAAAAATATTTTTGCTTTTAAAAAAGCCCTCTGCACAGCAGTGTGCAAACAGCAATGCAGCTATCAGGGAGACTTATAAGGCAGCCTAATAACCAACAGAGCTGCTGCACACAAATATATCCTCCCCTGTCACTGCACACTATACAGTTGTGTTTTACAGTGACATTCGCTATCAGCACAAGCAATTTTTTTACTTTTTCCCTGCCTAAACACTCTCCCTATTGAGCACGATCAGTAGCATCCTCTCCCTATGCTAAGATCGGCAGAAGTAAGATGGCGGTCGGCGGTCACTGCCTTTTATAGGCACTGTGACGCTACACAAAGCCAGCCAATCACTTGCATGCCCTTCTCTAACATGGTGGGGGCCGCTGCCGACGTAATCGCGTTGCCCACAGTGTGCGTCCTTCATGATTGGCTGAAAATAGACGCTGGAAGTATTTTGGGAAACACGACTTTGGCGCTCAAGTCGGCGACCTCATGGCCGACCTCACGTTATGGTCTGGTTTTGATCGGCGAAACACGACTTTAGCAAAAGTCGTCGGATTCTGAATTTGGCCGACCCGTTTCGCTCAACTCTACTCTTTATATTTTCATATTTTTTTATGGCTATAATTTTTTCAGATTTCGTCTGACAGTCATGTGAAGGCTTTTTTTTTGCGGGTTGAGTTGACATTTTTATTAGTACTATTCTCCGTCACTACATTTTTTGAGCGCTCTCTGTTCCAATTTTTAGGAGGCAAAGTGAACAAGAACCAGCAATTCAAGAATTATTTTTTTTTTTTATGCCGTTTCATGTGTGGTAAGATTGATAAGGCAACTTTATTATTCGGGTCATTACGATTACTGCGATACCACATATATATAAATATATATACAGTGCCTACAAGTAGTATTCAACCCCCTGCAGATTTAGCAGGTTTGATAAGATGCAAATAAGTTAGAGCCTTCAAACTTCACACAAGAGCAGGATTTATTAACAGATGCATAAATCTTACAAACCAAAAAGTTATGTTGCTCAGTTAAATTTTAATAAATTTTAAACATACAAGTGTGGGTCAATTATTATTCAACCCCTGGGTTTAATATTTTGTGGAATAACCCTTGTTTGCAATAACAGCTAATAATCGTCTTTTATAAGACCTGATCAGGCCGGCACAGGTCTCTGGAGTTATCTTGGCCCACTCCTCCATGCAGATCTTCTCCAAGTTATCTAGGTTCTTTGGGTGTCTCATGTGGACTTTAATCTTGAGCTCCTTCCACAAGTTTTCAATTGGGTTAAGGTCAGGAGACTGACTAGGCCACTCCAACACCTTGATTTTTTGCCTCTTGAACCAGGCCTTGGTTTTCTTGGCTGTGTGCTTTGGGTCGTTGTCTTGTTGGAAGATGAAATGACGACCCATCTTAAGATCCTTGATGGAGGAGCGGAGGTTCTTGGCCAAAATCTCCAGGTAGGCTGTGCTATCCATCTTCCCATGGATGCGGACCAGATGGCCAGGCCCCTTGGCTGAGAAACAGCCCCACAGCATGATGCTGCCACCACCATGCTTGACTGTAGGGATGGTATTCTTGGGGTCGTATGCAGTGCCATCCAGTCTCCAAACGTCACGTGTGTGGTTGGCACCAAAGATCTCGATCTTGGTCTCATCAGACTAGAGAACCTTGAACCAGTCTGTCTCAGAGTCCTCCAAGTGATCATGAGTAAACTGTAGACGAGCCTTGACATGACGCTTTGAAAGTAAAGGTACCTTACGGGCTCGTCTGGAACGGAGACCATTGCGGTGGAGTACGTTACTTATGGTATTGACTGAAACCAATGTCCCCACTGCCATGAGATCTTCCCGGAGCTCCTTCCTTGTCCTTGGGTTAGCCTTGACTCTTCGGACAAGCCTGGCCTCGGCACTGGAGGAAACTTTCAAAGGCTGTCCAGGCCGTGGAAGGCTAACAGTAGTTCCATAAGCCTTCCACTTCCGGATGATGCTCCCAACAGTGGAGACAGGTAGACCCAACTCCTTGGAAAGGGTTTTGTACCCCTTGCCAGCCTTGTGACCCTCCACGATCTTGTCTCTGATGGCCTTGGAATGCTCCTTTGTCTTTCCCATGTTGACCATGTATGAGTGCTGTTCACAAGTTTGGGGAGGGTCTTAAATAGTCAGAAAAGGCTGGAAAAAGAGATAATTAATCCAAACATGTGAAGCTCATTGTTCTTTGTGCCTGAAATACTTCTTAATACTTTAGGGGAACCAAACAGAATTCTGGTGGTTTGAGGGGTTGAATAATAAATGACCCTCTGAATAAACTTTTCACAATTTAAAAAAAAATTAAACAAAGAAATAACATTCTCTTTTGCTGCAGTGCATTTCACACTTCCAGGCTGATCTACAGTCCAAATGTCACAATGCCAAGTTAATTCCAAATGTGTAAACCTGCTAAATCTGCAGGGGGTTGAATACTACTTGTAGGCACTGTGTGTGTGTGTGTATATATATATATATATATATAATATATAATTTTATCTTTGTGCACGCTTACACAGTATCCATTATTTTGTAGAAAAATCATTTTTTGCATCACTTTACTCTGAGAGCTATAACTTTTTTTTATTTTTCCGCTGACAAGATGACCTTTTCAGAGATATCATTTTTATTTGGTCTTTTTGATCACGTTTTATTGCACTTTTTGATTGGCCCTATGATGATAAAGCATAATTTTGTCTTTTTTTTTTTTTTTTCCTTTGGCGTTCGCTGAGGGGTAAACTGGTGGGACAGTTCTATAATTCGGGTCATTCCAGATGTGGCGATACTAAATGTGTACTCTTTTAAATAAAAACATTTTGTTTGGGTACTATATACCGTATTTTTCGGACTATAAGACGCACCGGACCATAAGACGCACCCCAATTTTCAGAAGGAAAATAGGTAAAAAAATAATAATGTGTCAAATGGGGGTCTGTCTTAGAGTCCGAATTCAGCTTACCTGGGAAGGGATCCGGCACAGGTGGAGGAGTGGTCACAGGGGTCATTCAGTGGTCCAGGCTCGTGCGGTGGCGGCTCTGTGCTGGAGCACCTGGGCTGTACTGGGGCAGCTGGGCTGGGCTGTGCTGGGGCAGGTGGGCTGGGCTGGGGCAGCTGTGCTGTGCTGGGGCAGGTGGGCTCTGTGGGGTGAGGGTGGCGGCTCTCTGTGCTCCGGTGCAGGGGCGGCGGCTCCGCCGGCATTTCCTCGCAGCCCGGAGGCCCCCGCACATCCCTTGCTGGCCGCTACCATGTTGCGGTGGCCTCCGGGAGCATGGCCGCCGGTCCGGGGACGGCGCATGCGCAGGTTCAGATCTCGTCCCGAGATCCCGGGGGACGAGATTCAAATCTCGGCAACGAGATCTCGTCTCCCGAGATCTCGGGACGAGATCTGAACCTGCGCATGCGCCGTCCCCGAACTGGCGGCCATCTTTCCGGAGGCCACCGCAACATGCTCCCAGAGGCCACCGCAACATGGCGGCGGAGGCCAGCAAGGGATGTGCGGGGGCCTCCGGGCTGCGATGAAATGCCGGCGGAGCCGCCGCCCCTGCATCGGAGCACAGAGAGCCGTTACCCCTGCATCGGAGCACAGCCCGCTGCCACCACCGCACTACAGAGCCCCGCGGCACCCGCACCAGGAACATTGCGACCATAAAACGCACACCCCACTTCCCCCAAAATTTTGGGGGAAAAAAGTGCGTCTTAAGGTCCGAAAAATACGGTGTACAAGTTTTTATTTTTATTTTTTTTTTATTTTATTTACATAGCAATAGCAACATAAGGGCAATTTCACGTTTTATACTCTGATCACGTATAAAGCACAGCAATGCACAAGCATTGCTGTGCTTTATGAACTGTCACTTCTGCTCTCACACAGCTTGCTCTAAGCATGGCTTAACAAGCTTGCTAGCTCTGGTGACCGGGATTTCATCATGACAACATTGGGTCACCATGGCAATGATCGGATCGCGGGGGGGCTGATTGGAGGGCAGATGTATCACTCGCTGCCTGACTTCTAAATGCTCTGATTTGATATTGATCGCAGCATTTAGCAGGTTAAACCCCTGGCAGCGAGTGCTTGGTGTTAGCTGTCACATCAGCTGAACACCCGGTGGTGATCATGCGCGCAAAATCGCCTGGACGTATCCATATGTCCAAAGTCGTTAAGTGCGTTCTGACCTAGACATATGGATATGTCCAAGATTGTGGAAGGGTTAATTGCCATTTCTTAATTACATTTCAAACGGCGGAAATGGCAACTTGAAAACGCTTTGCTATCTTCTTATAGCCTTCTCCTGATTTGTGGCCTCCACCATTTTCATTTTCAGAGTGCTAGGCAGCTGCACAGAAGAACCAAGGCTGCTGGTTTTTGGCACAAGATTAGAGGAGTCTGAGTTTTATAAAGCTGGGAAATTTGCATCACCAGGCCTTTCCTAGCGATAATAATGAACAAGTAATAATCCTAACTTGTTTAATTAGGGTCTGAAACCTTGGTCACATTTATCTGAGCACAGAAATCCCCAAATCTTTTTTCCTTTTTGTAACATTTAAAATATAAAAAATGACAACATATACAGTACAGACCAAAAGTTTGGACACACCTCATTCAAAGAGTTTTCTTTATTTTCATGACTATGAAAATTGTAGATTCACTCTGAAGGCATCAAAACTATGAATTAACACGTGTGGAATTATATAATTAACAAAAAAGTGTGAAACAACTGAAAATACTGTATGTCTTGTATTCTAGGTTCTTCAAAGTAGCCATCTTTTCCTTTGATTGCTGCTTTGCACACTCTTAGCATTCTCTTGATGAGCTTCAAGAGGTAGTCACAGGAAATGGTTTTCACTTGACAGGTGTGCCCTGTCAGGTTTAATCAGTGGTATTTCTTGCCTTATAAATGGGGTTGGGACCATCAGTTGTGTTGTGCAGAAGTGTGGTGGATACACAGCTGATAATCCTTCTGAATAGACTGTTAGCTGCTTTTTTCTTGCCATAATACAAATTCTAAGTAAAGAAAAACGAGTGGCCATTATTACTTTAAGAAATGAAGGTCAGTCAGTCCAAAAAATTGGGAAAACTTTGAAAGTGTCCCCAAGTGCAGTGGCAAAAACCATCAAGCGCTACATAGAAACTGGCTCACATGAGGACCGCCCCAGGAAAGGAATACCAAGAGTCACCTCTGCTGCCGAGGATAAGTTCATCCGAGTGACCAGCCTCAGAAATCGCAGGTTAACAGCAGCTCAGATTAGAGACCAGGTCAATGCCACACAGAGTTCTAGCAACAGACACATCTCTACAACAACTGTTAAGAGGAGACTTTGTACAGCAGGCCTTCATGGTAAAATAGCTGCTAGGAAACCACTGCTAAGGACAAGCAGAAGAGACTTGTTTGGGCTAAAGAACACAAGGAATGGACATTAGATCAGTGGAAATCTGTGCTTTGGTCTGATGAGTCCAAATTTGACATCTTTGGTTCCAACCACCGTGTCGTTGTGCAACGCAGAACAGGTGAACGGATGGACTCTACATGCCTGGTTCCCACCGTGAGGCATGGAGGAGGAGGTGTGATGGTGTGGGGGTGCTTTGCTGGTGACACTGTTGGGGATTTATTCAAAATTGAAGGCATACTGAACCAACATGGCTACCACAGCATCTTGCAGCGGCATGCTATCCATCCGGTTTGCATTTAGTTGGACCATCATTTATTTTTCAACAGGACAATGACCCCAAACACACCTCCAGGCTGTGTAAGGGCTATTTGACCAAGAAGGAGAGTGATGGGGTGCTACGCCAGATGACCTGGCCTCCACAGACACTAGACCTGAACCCAATCGAGATGGTTTGGGGTGAGCTGGACCACAGAGTGAAGGCAAAAGGGCCAACAAGTGCTAAGCATCTCTGGGAACTCCTTCAAGACTGTTGGAAGACCATTTCCGGTGACTACCTCTTGAAGCTCATCAAGAGAATGCCAAGAGTGTGCAAAGCAGTAATCAAAGCAAAAGGTGGCTACTTTGAAGAACCTACAGTGGTGTTCAAAAGTCCTGCATAGGATAAATTGATTTTTCAAGTTTTAAACGTTTTCTGTCGAATATCTTCAATGCTAATATGACATATTATATATGGTTTTGTTCAGAATACAATTTTGCATTCTCTCCCTGTAATATTTTTAGCTTTTGAAGCAGTTTTGCCTGAAATTATTGCAACAATATGGGAATTGAAATCTGGTGGGCCCAGAAAGTCAGCTAAAAGGGAGGATAGAGTACTGATAAGAACATCCCTTGCCAATCGAAAGCTCACCTCTCCTCCGCTTCTGCGAGAATGGCAAGAAAAGTGCAGTATTGAGGTAGCAACATCAACTGTTAGGAAGAGATGTTTGGAAGCAGGATTGAGAGGGTGCAAGGCCCGAAAGAAGCCATTGATGACAGCCATACAAAGACAAAGGTGAAAACTGTGGGCATTGAAATATTTAAAATGGAGGAAGGAGGGAAAACGTGCTATTTAGTGATGAAAGCACTTTTTGCATTTTAGGAAATTATAGCAAGTCTTATGTGAGAAGGTTCCCACATGAAGAGTACAAGCCAGAGTGTTTGAGCTTCTCTGTGAAACATCCGATGAAAGTAATGGTCTGGGACTGTATGGCAGCCAATGGTGTTGGAAGGCTTCATATTGTGGAGGGTATGGTTAATGCAAAAAAATACATAGACATCCTTAATAAGAAAATGCTGCCTTCTGCTCAACACCTGTTTTCAGGGGATTATATCTTCCAGGATGATAATGCTCCTTGTCACAGAGCTAAGACAGTAACGGAATGGAAAAAAAAGAACAAGGTGGCTACTATTGACTGGCCAGCTCAGTCCCCGGACCTCAATCCAATTGAAAATTTGTGGCACATGGTATCATTAGAGATATCTAGAAAACAGCCAAGGACCAAGAGTGAGTTGATTGAGGCTCTGATACAGGCCTGGAACCACATCATCACTCGTGAACATCTGCAGAAGCTTGTTCACTCAATGCCACAGAGATGCAAGCTGGTGCGCAAGAGCAAAGGCTGGCCAATAAAGTATTAGAAGCTAAAGATGCACTCAAAAGGCTCTTTTCAGGACTCTGAATTAAATAAAAAATAATCAATCTTAAAAAGTAAAATTTAAGTCTGTGTGAACTTGCATTGGAAGTGAACGAACTTAGAAACCTGTTTACCATTCTACACACTGTACTGGTGTAGGTATGGTTATGCTGTAAAAAAAAATTATCAAAAATGCGCATACCATAACAATTTATACACTTGGGACATTCAAAAATGAGTATGGCATACAATGAGGGATTACAAAAACATATATGTTCCACCAGTTTCACTGTAGAGATGCAGAAGTATGAAACATATAGTTTTCTTCACGCCTATGCAGGACTTTTGAACAACACTGTAGAATATAAGACATTTTCAGCTGTTTCACACTTTTTTGTTAATTATATAATTCCACATGTGTTAATTCATAGTTTTGATGCCTTCAGAGTGAATCTACAATTTTCATAGTTATGAAAATAAAGAAAACTCTTTGAATGAGGTGTGTCCAAACTTTTGGTCTGTACTGTATATCTTTTTTTTTATCCTGACAACCCTTTAATATGTGAGAATTTAGAGATTTTTGCATGAGTCCAAATTTTTCAGACTGCAAGTTGTCAATAAGTTTGTACCCTGTAGTGAGGCGGGTAAGGCCTGTTTCAAACTTGCGTTATTTTTGTTCAGTTGCAATCCGTGAAAGATGTGAAAATCGGATCCGTTTCCGTTGTGACACCAACGTATGCCACGTACCGTTTTTTTGACGGATCCGCTGAAGTCGGAAATTTAAAGGAACCGCGTCCAGGAAGAGAGAGATTGAGATTGATTTTATTTTTTCCCACGGCCTTTCCGGAATGGTTTTCAGGGTTAAAATCCCTGCCAGCGCGAGTCTGCCGGGCATGCGCAATACAAAATAGCGGACTGTCGGTCTGAAAAAACGTTTCAGAGTCTGTCTCCGTCCGGGAGCCGATAAAATTCTGACGGATCCATCAAAAAAACGGGTGAGACGGACGACCGTCAGTCAAAATCCGCTGCTAATGTAAATCTATGGGGGGAAAAAAACGGATCCGCCAAAAAAGGGGCGGATCTGTTTTTTCCAAAAAGTGATGGATTTTGACTGACGTCAAAAAAACGGAAATGTGAAACAGGCCTAAGGAGTTTCAAGATGCACTGCAAAAATGTTACCATTTACTACCATGTCATTTGATGCAATATGCAATAAGGTGAAAATGCAGAGCAATCTGCAGGCATCATGTTATGCAGCCTCATATATAGCTTTGTGAGAAAAGATTCTGTATAACAAGTCTCTTCATTATTTAACCCTGTGCTTTTTCTGGACTTTTCAGTCCAGTGGGCTGACCTATCAGTGATAGTCATCTATATCTATGCAAACTTATACAAAGACAGCTGCCAATTACTGATAGGACCGCCCACTAGACTGAAAATCCAAGAAAGTGCAGAGGTTTTAATGATTAAAACACAAGTTTTCCAGAATTTTCTCTTTCAAAGCTATATATCAATCTGCTTAGCTCCCCCTATTCTATAACGTGGTTCCAGCAGATTGGTCTGCATTGTAATGGTTCCCTTTAAAGGAATTTTCCACCACTAGGACAACCCCTTCTTGAACAAAATGTTTGGCCTCGATTACATGAAAAAACACCTATGCTTACTTCCTGTGCTGGTGCCGTTCCAGCGGTGTCCACACTCGCAGTCCCGGAGCTGTCTTGGTCGGCGCTGGCGTCACTGTGTCCGCCTTCATACGGATTGAGCATGAACAGGAAATCAGGGCTTCAGCTGATCCCTGGCTTCCTCTTCATGTTCAGTCCTTATCAAGATCGAGACAGTGACGCCAGCGCTGATTGGTGGCCGGGCACCAAGTGTCACAACACCTCAAGACTGCTCCAGGAACGCAAGTGCGGATGTTGCTGGAATGGCACCAGCACAAGAGGTGAATAGTTTTATTTTATCGGGGCCAAACATTTAGTACAAGGAAGGCTTGTTCTAAACCTTTAATGCTCGATCAAATTGCCATTATATACATTTTGCTGCATGTATACTAATGATTTGTCTCTGTATTCCTTTAGGGAAGTGGTAGAAGTTCTATTGAGGAATGAAGCTGTCACCAACATTGCAGATTGTAAAGGATGTTTTCCATTGCATCTAGCTGCGTGGAAAGGAGATGCCCACATTGTACGTCTACTAATTCATCATGGACCTTCACTTGCTAAAGTCAATGAGCAGGTATATCAAAATAATTCATTTACTTTTATGGTCAAACAATGTTTTATTGTAAGTCTTTCTTCTGCTTTACTATGATTACACTGTCATGGTCACGTGTGTCTGTATGCAGCGAGTACCGCAAGGCGAACCCATATGACACACGTGACCCTGGATACACCGCCTCCAGTTGGGCGAATTTAAATAATACGACGTGCAGCTGGATACACCACCTCCAACTGGCGAATTTAGGTATTACAAGTATACATACAGTAGTCTGGAAACCCCGCCTCCAGTAAGGCAAATTTAAATAATAAAGGGGAACCTGGGTAACATTAACAATGGTGGGCCCTGCAATAGGGAATAGGGAAGTGGAGACCTCCTGTACTCCCCTGAGCCAGTGACCCTGCACTCCTAACGTTCCCTATGCCGGTTCCGCACCGGGCGACGCACAGGAACCTAAAAACCCTAGCTCGCCCTGAACCTAAACCCTCTCTAGGGAATTGGTCGGTGCGGAAACTAATCCCACCACTGCACTAAACACACATGAGGGAAAATGACAATACAGGGGAAACACCACTTAGCTTTGCTCTGTTGCGTACGCTCCTAGCAACAGAGCCCACCACCTGTGTGCATCTTCTCCTCCACCCGGATCCATCACCATAACTGGATCCTTCTCCATAGTGCAGCCTTGGAGCAGAGTCCACCACCAGTTGCAGCTGTCCAGTAACAGAGTCCCAAAGATGAGTTCAGCTCCTGCCCAAAAAGTCAAGCATGCTTGAGTCCAGCTCTCAGCAACCAAGTCCCGCATGCTGAGTGCAACTCTCTCCATAGTCGTCACTCCACCAAGCCATGCAAGCACTTCCTGCCGACACCATAAACTGTGACTCCACCACGCCATGCCAGCCCTTCCTGCAGACCACATAGCTGCCACTCGTCCCCTCTGGCTGGGCTGCGCAGGACTCATGTTCAGCTCCTTCCTCACCCAGGCTTGCTTCACAAATGACGAACACAATATCACCAACAGTGATTGAACACACCAGGCTCCCTTTTATAGAGGCTAACACCTGATTTGTAATTAAGTGCACATTAAACCAAAGAAACCAAAGTGCACTACCACTCGCCACCACCGGGGCAACTTAGAATGAACGACACCAACGTGTAATAATTCTAATGGCCACCGGGGGCAATCAACCCACTTTGGCACCAAGCCAAAGGAATAAAAAAAAGTTCAATTTGTGCATTTAAGCTGTCAGATCCAGCCTGGATCATGACATAAACGTTGTGTATTTGCTGCATTTTTTTCTGCAGGTAAAACCTGCTCTGTTGGTAAAAATTTGATGAAAGTTTTGAAAAGTTCGCAATTTTCAATTGTTTATGCCCTTAACACAGTTGGTTATACCACTAAAAAAAGTAATACTTTCCAGATGTCTACTTTACATCAGTGTAATTTTTTTAAAACCTTTTTTTTTTTTTTTTTTTATTAGAAATGTAGAAGGGTTAAAGTTCATCAGCAATTTTTCATCTTTCCAAAAAAATATACAAAACCTATTCTATTAAGGACCACTTAAAGGAGGTGTACGGGACTTTATGGAAAAAAAAAAATGTGCCTAATCACTAAGAGGCAGGTAATGTAGCAAATGAAGCGTCATAAAAAATGAAGTAAAAAAAACAAAAAAAAAGTGTTGTTATGGAAGGATAGGGAATTTTAAATCCAAGTATATTAGAATATACGGTAGTTTAAATTGTGGCACTAAATAACATATTTTCCGGTGTATAAGACAACTTTTTAACCCCTGAGAATCTGCTTAAAAGTCGGGGGGTCGTCTTATACGACGAGTGCATGTGGAGGGAGTGATCCCGATGAACAAGGGAGGGTGTAAATGGTGTTGTCCCCCTTTTACCTCATTGGTGGCAGTGGTGTGGCGGCTCCTCCTTCAGCAATGTGGCGGCTCTGTGCTGGGGGTCGGCGGCGGCTCCTCTTTGTTCAGCGTGGGGGCATTGTGCTGGGGGGCGGCTGCGGAGGCTCTCTGTCCAGCGTCGGGGCTCCTCCGGCATTTCCCCAAAGTCTGGAGGCCCAGGCAGCTCCATTGCTGCGATGTGGTGGCCTCCGGGAAAATGGCCGCCGGAGCCCACGCATGCTCAGATTCAGATCTCATCCCGAGATCTCGGGAGACGGGATCTGAATCTGAGCATACACAGGCTCCGGCGGCCATTTTCAGGGAGGCCACCGCATCGCAGCAATGGAGCTGCCTAGGCCTCCAGGCCTTGGGGAAATGCCGGAGGAGCCCCGACGCTGGACAGAGAGCCTCCGCAGCCGCCCCCCAGCACAGCGCCCCCACGCTGGACAAAGAGGAGCCGCCGCCGATCCCCAGCACAAAGCCGCCACAGTGCAGATGGAGTAGCCACCGATCCCCAGCACATAGACCCGCAGACAGCACCGCTGCCACCAATGAGGTAAAAGGGGGATGATAACTCCACGTACACCCTCCCTTTGTCATCGGGACCACTCCCCCGCACCCGGCATGACACATGGCATATAAGAAGACCCCCGACTTTTAAGAAAATTTTCTATTTTAGCTGGAAAAGTTGGGGGGGTCGTCTTATACGCCGGAAAATACGGTACATTGGAATGTAGGCGGAAACTCTGACTTCGGACCACTCATTTAAACCAGATCGTCATATCACACAAAATAGTTAATAAATAACATTTGCCATATGTCTACGTTGGCATAATTTAGCAGCGATTTATCAGGTTTTTTTCATGGATGCAAATCCAATCTTTTACGACTTATTTAAATTTGATGGAACTTTAAGTGGCCTGTATATTGGAAAGCCCCAGAAGTGATTCTATTTTAAAATCTGCTGTCAGGAAATGTATTAGCCCTTCAGATGCTACCCAAGAATTAAGGTAAAGTGAATTGAAGAAATTAATCATTTTTCCACTAAAAGAATGCTTTAGTTGCATTAGGAAAAATGGACCGTAAAATGTATTACGCAAAATCTGACAAACATGGTGATATCCCATATGAGGTAAAAAACTGCAGTTTGAATACATAGCAAAAGTAAGAAGGGAAAAAAGCACTATTTTGTATGTGGAGCGTAATTTGGCTAAAATAAATTGAAGACACCTTGACTCATTTGCAGCGCTTTTGAGGTACCAAAACAGCAGTAAAACACACAGACACTCCATTTTGGAAACTGACTCTCTTCCTACTCTTGACACACTGATAGCAACACTGCAGAGGAATTGCTAGCACAAGCTTCCAGTATCCATTGTTTCAGATGCTGTACATCTCGTATCTTCACAGCATAGACAATTGCCTTCAGATGACCTCAAAGATAAGTCTAAGGGGGTCAGATCGGGAGACCTTGGTGGCCATTCAACTGGCCCACGATGACCAATCTTCTTTCCAGGAAACTGTTCATGTAGGAATCCTTGAACCTGACATCCATAATTGATGGTATGGTGTGGTATATGGGGTACAGAGATAGTGGGGACATTCTTCATCAATGGAAACCTCAATGCCACTGGATATCTGAAATTGCTACATGATGATGTGTTGCCCTCTTTATGCACTGAAGATGGCACGTCACGTTCCCTGAGTTTTTCCAGCAACATGGTGCACCACCACATTATGGGTGTCAGGTTCGAGCATTCCTACAAGGAATCTGACCCACTTAGACTAGCATTTCTTCTGCGTTGTTGCGATCAGTGTGTCAAGAGTGGGACAAGAGGGTTGCAATGACAATCCAACACAATGGGCAGCACTTTGAACACATTTTATAAGTGGTCATAATCTTGTAAATAACTCATGAAGGAATAAAGTTACGTTAAAACCAAGCACACCATTATTTTTATTGTGAAATTCTCAAGTTTAATGTCACATGACCCTCTTCCCTTTGGAAAAAATAAAGTTGGATCCAAAATGGCTGACTTCAAAATGGCCACCATGGTCACCACCCATCTTGAAAAGTTTCCCCCCTCCCATATACTAATGTGTCACAAACAGGAAGTTGATATCACCAACCATTCCCATTTTATTTGGGTGTATCCATATAAATGCCCCCCAACTATACAGCTCTGGCAAAAAAAATGAGACCACTTTCAAATGTTCAGTTTGTCTGATCTGATTCTTCTCTTTATAGGTATATTTTTGAGTAAAATGTAAATTGTTCTTTTATTCTATAAACTTCTAACAACGTGTATCCGAATTTCCAAGCAAAAATTTTTCTATTTTTTTGCTGACAAAGAAAAATGGTCAAAATTAAAAAGAAAAAACCCCAGTGCTTTCAGACCTCAAGTAATGCAAAGAAAACAAGTTCATAAACATTTAGAAACAACAATACTAATGTTGTAACTCAGGAAGAGTTCAGAAATCAATTTTTTGTGGAATAGTCATGATTTTTAATCATAGCTTTCATGTGTCTTGGCATGCTTGCCCACCAGTCTTTCACACTTCTTCCGGTGCAAAAATTTAAGCAGTTCTTCTTTGATGGCTTGTGACTATCCATCTTCCTCTTGATTACATTCCAGAGGTTTTCAGTGGGGTTCAGGTCTGGAGAATGGGCTGCTCATGGCAGGGTTTTGATGTGGTGGTCGCTTACCGTTTTTTTCGGACTATAAGACGCACCCCAAATTTTCAGAAGGAAAATAGGGGAAAAAATGTGTCAAATGAGGGTTCGTCTTACAGTCTGAATTCAGCTTACCAGGGAAGGGATCCGTCACAGGTGTCGTTCGGTGTTCCAGGCTGGTGCGGTGGCCTGTAGGAAATTTCGTCCCAAGCTGGGGCAGGGGCACTGTGCTGGGGCAGGGGTGCTGGGGAAGGGGGGCTGTCCTTGGGCACGGGCTGTGACGCTGTGCTGGGGCGCTGTGCTCTGGTGCAGGGGCGACGGCTCCGCCGGCATTTCCTCAATGCCAGGAAGCCCGCGCACATCCGTTGCTGCCATGTTGTAGTGGCCTCCGGGAACATGGACACCGGGAAGATGGCTGTCAGTCGGAGGACGGTGCATGCTCAGGTTCAGATCTCGTGACGAGATCTCGTTGCCGAGATTTGAATCTCGTCTCCCGAGATCTTGGGACGAGATCTGTACCTGAGCATGCGCCGTCCCTGGACCGGCAACCATCTTCCCGATGTCTGTTCCCAGAGGCCACCGCAAAATGGCAGCAACGGATGTGCGGGTGCCTCCGGGCTTTGAGGAAATGTCGGCGGAGCCCCCCATGGAGAACGGAGAGCCGCTGCCCCTGCGCCTGAGCATAGCCCGCTGCCACCACACAGAGCCCCACTGCATCGGCACCAGCCACAGAAGTGAGTATATTGTGACCATAAGAGGCACCCCCCACTTTCCCCCAAAATTTTTTGGGGAAAAAGTGCGTCTTATGGTCCGAAAAATACGGTAATTTTTGCCAGAGCTGTATATCTATATGTATATATCTATTCTAACCTGTCACGCTGTGATTTTACTACACACGGCACATGAATTGCCAGCTTTTATTCTATCTTTTACCGAATGTTACCGACTTTTTTAGATTTTAAGAAAAATACTCACGTTATCGATCACGAATCTGAATGTACCATATTCATGCCAAATTTATGTTTGACGATCGTTTTCCGAACATTCGCTCATCTCTAATCATAACTACAAAATTATCTTGTTTTTCCCACTGAGAGCATTCTTTTTTCAACTGGCTATCACGGTACCAAACCCTTTATCTTTCACCTTAACATCCACGCCAAGCTTGTTTTTTCTGCTGTATTGCCAGTCTAATTTCAATATGTTGTTCCCATCATATACTTCTGGAGACAGTCACCCCATATATTGTTAGTTACGCTCTCCCGAATACAATAATGCTAAACATGTGGCCGCTTATTGTGGTTTAGGCACAGTGGGGCTCAGAAAGAGGGGGCATTTAGATTTTGGTGGGCAGAATTCCCTGAAATTTATTTGAGGGTGGTGGGAGCTATTTCTCTTTTTGAAAGCCATTTCTTCCAGTAATGTAGGAATCCCATATATTTCCAGTGACAGATGACAGACCTGAGTGGGTTTTTTGTACGGGGTAAGTTAAGGTTTTTGTTGGTAACATTTTGGGGTTCATAACATTTTTTGAGACAGATGAGAAGTAACTTTGGAATCTGGTGTTTGTTCTGGTGGTATCTATCTTATTTTTAGTCGTACACACAACTGTGGTAGTCCACACTTGTGTGCTAAAAAGATGCCTAAAATGATGGGACACCACCAGAACAGAGACCATACTGAGTCCTTAAGTGACTATTTTCCTTATTATAGTGAGTATTTTTCTTTTCTGAATTGCAATTTTTGGGAATTTACATGGAAACCCTGATGTAAGCGCTCGGCGGAGAGCATCAGATACAGTGCTGTGCAAATTAATTGGGACAAAGCTTTTTTTTTTTTTTTTTTTTTTTTTTTTTATATAAAGTAAAACCGCAAATTGGTTAGGCCTGTTTCAAACTTCAGTTTTTTTGCGTCAGTTAAAATCCGCCAAAAAGGCGGAAAGCGGATCCGTTCCTAACTGATGTGAACGGAAGCCACCGGATCCGTTTTTTTTACGGTTCCGCTGAATGAAGAATTTTGAAGGAACCGCTGCCCGGAGAGAGAGGGGGGGGGGAGAGGGGGGTGTTTTTTTTTTCTCTCTCCGCCAGAAATGATTTCAGGGTTAAATTTCCTCCTGACTTCGTTCCTCCGGGCATGCGCTCTATAAAAATGCGGATCCTGCAGTAGAAAAAACGTTACATGGTCCTTCCAGGCATCTCGGTGGACGAAAAAAATTGACGGATCCGCAAAAAAACGGATCCAATGGATGGCCATCCGTCAAGATCTGCCGGTAATGCAAGTCAATGGGGAAAAAAACGGACCCGCCAAAAAATGGCGGATCCGTTTTTTTGCAAAAACGGCGGATTTTGACTGATGGTCAAAAATGGAAGTGTGAAACAGGCCTTACCAGTCAGTGATTCAAACCAGTTTTAACTGCTTTAAACAGGTGTGAGTGCCTGTTCAAAGCAGTTAAAACTGGTTTGAATCACTGACTGGTAACTAACTTACGATTTTACTTAAAAAAAAAAAAAAAAAAAAAATGCTTTGTCCCAATTAATTTGCACAGCACTGTATATGTGAGCTGAGCCTTATTCGGATATTTGTGACTCAGAATGAACAAATAAATAGCTGTCCAAGAATAGTTTTTATATTTAGGTTTATGCCTTTTATCATGTGGTAGAAGTGATAAGATGGCTTTATTCTTCTTGTCAGTGTGATTACAGTGATATCAGATTTATGTTGGGTTTTGCGACTATCACACACTAAAAATACTTTTTTTTTTTTCTAAAACAGTGTTTCTTTGTCACTATGATCTGAATGCTATAACTTTTTTTTTTTTTTTTTTTTTTTGCACAGAACTGTATGAGGTCTTATTTTTTGCTTGACGAGTTGAAAATTCTTAAGGTACCATTTTGGGGTATATAACATTTTTTATCACTTATTTTTCAAACGCAGAACGAACCAAAACCAGTAATTCACTTATTATTTTTATTTTTTTGTGTGGTAATAATAAGACCAATATATTCTTTGAGTCAGTAAAATTACAGCAATATCAGATTTATAAAGTTTTTTATGCTGTGCTACTTTTACACACTAAACAATATTTTACAAAAATGAAACAATCCCCATCAAAATGTGTATCCTCTGTCTTAATACGCGTACATTGCAGTCATCATACTATATAACACTGTGTACTTACAATTGCTCATTTTGTCATTCTACACTAACCTAATTCTTATGTTTTCCATTAGGTCTATGATATCATGTGATTAGAGACAGACTAGCAGAATCCTTCTAAGCTCTATGTAGAAACAAGAGATTAATTTTCCCGTCTCCCATGATGGCACACATGAGAGAGGGGATCCGCCCAGTCAGGACAGGAACCCTACTGAAATAAAAGGACGGTACCTCTCCATCACTTCAGTTGGATTTCCTGTCCTGACAGGGACCCCTGTGCTGAAGACTGCAGTGTCAGAAAGCACACCTGCCCACCCCCGTGCCAGCGTAGAAGAACAGGCAGAGCCTGTGCGCTGGGCTTCAGGGGTGGAAGAGCTGTCCGCGGGTCCCCCGGGGGCTTTGCGTCCGTGCGGGCGTAGGTGCAGCATGGCGGGGGTCCGTGGGCTCCTCCATGTCTGCCGCGCTGCCCTCCTCCCTCTGTTGACATCCAGGAGTCCAGGAGGGGCAGGCGCTTCCGGGTCCCGCCCCTCTGACGTCACACGCAAGGCACGCTGGGAATGGGCGGGCCCGCGTGACGTCGGGGGCAGGCGCCGGATCCACGATGGTGGCGCCCATGGAAAAAACGCCGGCCGGTAACCCATCCCAGCGGCGTGGCAGGGGGGAGGAGGGGCTGTCAATGGGTACCGGAGGAGGCGAGGAGAGCAGTGGATCCCTCATAAAGGAGGGATGACCACAGAAGACTCACTCGTGCCCAGAGCTTCGTAATGGAAGTGGGGCAAGAAGAGCAGCAGCCTTTTCTGCAGGAGCTCTCGCCAGATGCCTGTAGAGCCACCAGCATGCCAGGAGTAGCCGCTTGAGTGGTCGGAGCGGCAGTCGTGCTGTCCGGCAAGACCCTTCGACGTCCAGAAAGAACAGCACACATGCATCTGATCAGCCTCCGAAATCTGTACCCTTGATTGACAGCGGTGGTGAGTGATCTACGTGAATGTCACCCTTATGGCAACCGGGTTCCATATTTCTGTTTGATCACTAGGGATCGAGGAAGTCTAGCGGCAAATCAGAGAACAGAGAATGTGCCCTATGCAAAAAAAAAACGCTGGTAGTCGAGTGGCAGAAAAATCTCTGCGCTGGTTGTATAAATAAAACCATACCGGATGAGACCCCTGATTTGGTCACTAGCCTTAGGGCTATAATACAAGAGGAGGTAAAAGGCTCCTTAAAGGCAGTCCTTAAAAAAACGGATAAAAGAAGCCACAAAAGGGATTTTGGTTCAGAGGCCTCTCTAGTGCAGGAAGGTCGGGAAGGATCCCTGTTCCCCTCTGACTCCTCTTCCTCTATTCAGTCCTCAGAATCCTCCTCGGACAGCGATATAGGGAGCCGTCCCTGTTTTCCAACAGAGGACATAGAAAAGCTGGTCAAAGCTGTCAGGTCTACAATGGGCCTTAAGGAGGAAAAAACACCTAAGTCATTGGAGGATGTTATGTTCGGAGGGCTAGAAGAGAAAACGCACCTTCCCTGTCAATGACTAGATAAAGGCTTTAATTGACAGGGAATGGAAAAAGCCAGAGAGGTCGGGTACCTTGCCTTCTACATCAAAGAGGAGGTACCCATTTGAGGAGAAAGACTCTGAAACTTGAGAAAAGACCCGAAAATTGATGGTGCCGTGGCTAGGTCCTCAAAAAAATTATCTATACTATTAGAAGACTCTGGCGTGCGGAAAGACCCGCTTGATAAAAAAGCAGATGGCTTCTTGAAGCATATCTGGGAAGCATCAGCAGGGGGGTTAAAACCGGCAATAGCTGGTACTTGTACCGCCCGTGCCCTCATAGTCTGGCTACAACAAATAGAAGACCAAATTAGGGATAAAGTTCCTAGGAACGAAATACTATTAAACCTGACATTGGTACACGGAGCAGCGGCTTTCCTAGTGGATGCCTCGGCAGATTCCGCAAGGTTAACAGCTAGAGCGGCAGGCTTGTTCAGTGCAGCAAGACGAGCCCTGTGGCTTAAAGGGTGTCCGGGGGATTTGCCATCCAAACATACTCTGTGACGGTCAATTCCTTTTCAGCAAAAAACTGGATGAAATTTTGGAGCACACAGGGGATAGGAAAAAAAGCTTTCCCCGATTTCCTGGAGAGTCCAAAAAAACGTCGTTTCGGAGAAGATTTAACAGGGGTCGTCCACCGGGAGACAGGAAAAATTGTGACTTTAAAGAAAAGAGAGGATTGGGCTACATGTTTAAAGGGCCCTCCACGTCCTCCAAAAAATCTCCCCAATGACATCAAGTCAGAGGTAGGGGGGCAGGCTTTTTCTCTTCCTTTCTGCCTGGGCAAACATCTTCCCCAGTTCGTGGGTCCTAAGTATAATCAAGGATGGTTTAAAAATAAAATTCATCCGTCCGCCCAGGCAAACCTTTATAATGACACCCCGAAGAAAAGCCCAGGAGGAACAACTGGCCCTGGAGACGGAGGTCCTGGGACTAGTGCAGAAGCAAGTCCTATAGGAAGTCCTAGCTCAGGAAGATGGAAGGTGGTTTTAATCCCCCCTCTTTTTGATACAAAAAACAGACGGCTCTTGGAGGACCATAGTCAATCTGAGAAGGCTCAGTCAGTGAGTAGACAATTGCTCATTCAAAATGGAGTCAATACGGCCATAAAAATCTTGTTCCAGCACTGCTTCATGACAGTGATAGACTTAAAAGATGCCTACTATCATATCCCACTCCATCGGGAGTATCGGAAGTACTTGAGAGTAGCACTCTATGTCCAAGGTCTTATCAAACACTATCAATACACAGCCCTTCCGTTCGGCCTGTCTACAGCCCCCAGAGTGTTCACCAAAGTGATGGCTGAAGTAATGTCATTTCTTCGTTCCCGGAACCATAATGAAGAAAGGGTGCACTACTATCATGTCATCATTAACCAATAGAGTGCCATACCTAGCCTATGACAATGAAGCAACAAAAGGGGAAGACTAAGCTAATAATGCTATGCACATCTCAATAATTAAATAGAAACCTTTATTTCATATCGGACACAATAAATTTAAAAACATTTAAAATGTGCAAAAAAACAAGAACCTGAACACCCCCCAAAAAACACAGGTGAGATAAACCTGAAATATGTTGAACCAAACTGGACTATAAAGCTGCCCATAAGCAAGTACAAAGCAAGCACATGTTATATAATACAGCATAAAATTGTAACATACAAACAACATAAGATAGTAAAACAGAGCTGATACCAATCATCTAGTTAATCAATATGGAGAGAAAACATACCTCCTGATTGCCCTAGTACATGTGGAGCTGACCACAAGAAAGAAATTGCCTAATGCAATAAGCGGCCAAAGGTGATAAAGTCATGGCTAAAGGTACAAAGTTGCAATAAATGCATAAATAGGTAAGAGTAACCAGACCATATCAGAGCAGCAAAGGTCTCAGAGGGGATAAGAAGAGGTGATGATAGGCAGGCCAGCCTATATCTCCATGACATGTGCCTGCTTTGTAGTTGCTTATGGGCAGCTTTATAGTCCAGTTTGGTTCAACATACTTCAGGTTTATCTCACCTGTGTTTTTTGGGGGGTGTTCAGGTTCTTGGTTTTTTGCACATTTTAAATGATTTTAAATTTATTGTGTCCGATATGAAATAAAGGTTTCTATTTAATTATTGAGATGTGCATATCATTGTTAGCTTAGTCTTTTTCTTCCCCCTTTGTTGCTTCTTCGTTCCCGGGGCATAGTGATCATCCCATACCTGGACGACCTCCTTGTGGTAAGAAGGTCGGAGACCCACTTCACTCAGCAAGTAAAGGAAGTGACGTCAACTCTAATAGAATTTGGATGGATAGTAAACCTTCCCATATCAAAATTAACACCAGTAAAGGTGCAATCCTTCCTAAGGTTAATACTGGACTCCGAGTGACAGCTCTGCCTCCTACCAGAGAACAAAGTGGCCAAGATAAGGGGCCGAACTTGCACAGTAATACATAGGCCGGCTATGACACTGAGGAACGCAATCAATGTCCCTTTTAGGCTCGTTGACATCATGTATACCCGTGGTAGGGTGGGCAGAGTTCTACCTGAGACAACTGCAGTGGATAGTTCTGTCAGCACAGAAACAATTGAAAGGACGTTTAGAAGGAGAGCTATATCTCTCCACGGCTGTGAGAGATTCCCTACTCTGGTGGACGGTAGAGGAGCATCTAACAGCCGGTGTCCTGTGGCAAAAACCAGTTGAGGACATCATTACAACCGGCGCGTGTGCTACAGGGTGGGGAGCACACCTGAGATCCCACTCAATATAAGGAACCTGGTCCTCGCTAGAAAGGGATCATGGTTCAAATGTAAAAGAACTGTGGCCAGTGGAGAAGGCCGTGAAACATTTTCTCCCCTTACTTCGGGGCCGCCACACTCGAATCATGACGGACAATCGCGCAGTGGTAGCTTATGTCAACCGCCAGGGGGAACAAGATCCCGTGGCCTCATGGAAATATGAAACCTACTGTTCCAGTTAGCAGAACAACATTTGTTATCCATCACGGCACTGCATATAAGGGGCGTCGAAAATATACAGACTTCCTGAGTCGCAGACACCTGAGACAGGGGCAATTGTCCCTAAACCCCTAGGTTTTCCAACAAATAGCACAGGCTTGAGGCAAACCAGAGATGGACCTGTTTGTCACACAACAGAAAAGTCAGAAAGTTCTGCTCACTAAATCCAAAAGAACATCCGTTTGCATTAGATGCCCCACAAATAACCTGGAAGTTCTCCCTGGCCTACGCATTCCCACCTATAACGATTCCGATAGTAGTCCGGAAAATCAGGGAAGACCGAGCGAGAGTAATTCTCATAGCTCCGTTCTGGCCGAGGAGGTTCTCTTTTCTGAGGCTCATGTCAGTAACAGATCCATGGATCTTACCAAAGGTTCCAGACCTGCTTTCCCAGGGACCAGTGGTCCACTCTCAGGTGAAGGGCTTCCATCTGGCAGCCTGGAATTTGAGAGGGCGCTACTGGGTCACCAGGGATTCTCAGCAGGGTTAGTCTCCACCCTGTTGAAGAGTAGGAAACCTGTAACATCCAGAATCTACGGTAAAATGTTGAAAAAGTTCCTTGACTTCTTTGAGGAACCTTTAAGAGATGTATCTCCAGTGGGACCTATCCTAGAGTTTCTACAGGCGGGTTAGCAACCAGCACCCTGAAAGTCCAAGTCTCAGCTCTGGGGTCCCTATACAACTGCAACCTAGCGTCCAATAGGTGGGTGTCCCGTTTCATAAAATCTTGTAGTAGGTCTAGGCCAGTCCTCATGCCAAATATACCACCCAGGGACCTGAATCTAGTCTTGGAGGCTTTAACCACAGACCCCTTTGAGCCAGTACAGGAGTTGTCACCAAAGCTACTCACACGTGAAACAGTATTACTAGTAGCCTTAACATCGGCCCGTAGAGTGAGCGACCTACAAGCTCTGTCTGTATGCCCTCCATACACTCAAATTTTTGATGACAGAGTGGTTCTAAGACCAGGTCCGGCCTATCTCCCCAAGGTGGTCCTCAAGTTCCATAGAATTCAGGAGATCTCCTTGCCATCGTTTTGTTTTAATCCTAGAAACCCTGGGGAGCAAAAGTTTCATACGTTGGATGTAAGGAGGGCCATACTACAACATATGTCAGTGACTAGTCAGTGGAGGAAAGATCAGTTCCTGTTTGTAGCCTTTCAGGGTAGTAGAAAAAGATATGGGGTAGCTAAAAGTACCATTGCCAGATGGATAAGGGAGGCCATTATGTTATCCTACTCTGCAAGTCGCGCTGCGGTTCCAGAAGGCATCAAGGCTCACTCCACCAGAGCCGTGGCTACCTCCTGGGCAGAGAAGGCTGAGGTATCGATTGAGCAGATTTGTAGAGCCGCTACTTGGTCCTCACTTCAACCTTTTTCGAGCACTACCGACTTGATCTATCTTCCTCTACTGACCTAACCTTAGGTAGAAGGGTGCTACAAGCGGTGGTCCCTCCCTAAGGTCTTATTCTACAAAAGTCTCTCGTGTGCCGTCATGGGAGAAGGGAAAACACCAAGGTTAGTTACCGGTAGCCGGTTTTTCCGGAGCCCATGACTGCACCTGTATATTCGACCCCTTATCACTCCTTTGGTGTGCACTATAGTTTGGGTGCTTTTTTATTTAAATATAATGTGGTGATAGTTTCACCATGTGTACTAACCCGGGTGGCCTCTCATGCTCTGTAAACCAACTTTCAGCAGAGTTCCTGTCCTGACTGGGCAAATCCCCTCTCTCGTGTGCCGTCATGGGCTCCGGAAAAAACGACTACCGGTAAGTAACCTTGGTGTTTTCCCTGCATGAGTCATAAGTCTCTGCAAAAATCAGTGACGGGGGAGGATAAAGCAGCTAGGTAAGGAGGTGAAAAGGGTGCACCTTCCAGACCAGGCCATTTTTTAAAATTCTGACTAGTGTCACGTTGTGTGGTAATAACTCTGGAACGCTTTAATGGATCCTGGTGATTCTGAGATTTTCTCATGACATATTGTACTTCAAGATATTGGTAACATTTGATCTATATGAGTTGTGTTTGTGAAAATATCGGAAATTTAGTGAAAATTTGGAAAATGTTGCAATTTTCAATTTGCAATTTGCCCTTAACTCAGATTTGTCACACAAAATAGTAAATAACATTTCCCACATGTCTACTTTACATCAGCACAATTTTTTAAACATTTTTTTTGTTAGAAAGTTATAAGGCTGTGTTCAGACACAGCGTTTTTTTAGCGGTTTTTTTAAGCGGTTTTGACTATAAAACCGCTAAAAATAAGCTTCCCATTAATTTCTATGCATTTTGCACTTTTTGTGCATATTGATACGTTTTTTACCGCGAAAAAACGCATCTCGGTAAAAAACGCAGCATGCTCATTAATTTTGCAGATTTTTCCGCGTTTCTGGCTTGTTCAATGCGTTCTGAAAACGCGCCGAAAAAACGCATCAAAAACACGACGAAAACGCGCGGAAAACGCGAAGACAAAAAGGCGCGGTTTCTGGGAAGGGAGTCAGGTTTTTTGAGCAGAAATTTTCTGCTATGTGTGCACTTAGCCTAAAGGTTAAAAGCGGAGTATAACACAAAAAAACAAAACCATTTAAAATTATATTTTATTAAACATCATTAAAAAAAGCAATTTTGTGCCAAAACACAGTTACAAACACAACAATGTAAAAATAGACTGGCCTGTAAGTGGAACTTTTTCTTCAGTAACTTCAAATGTTATGCCAGAATCATTATCACTGTAACGCTGCACACACAGAGAAATATATTCACTAGAAAGAGGGGTGTGGGAGAGGGAATGTGGTTGTTGTTTGGGGCAGGGTAGGGATAAAGTTCTCTCCTATACTTCACCTCTACCTATACCGCTGAGATGGGCACCCTGTAAGATCGACAGTGATGCCCCCCCCTCCTCGTCTGATATCCCTAATGTTCTCTAACCTCTGTATTCAATTTAAACACAAAAATATCAGTCTAGGATGGTCGGATACCAGGGGATGATAGTCTCAATAATGAAAATCACCTTATAACCATTTATTCCAAACTCACCACCATTAACCCCTTAACTATGGCCAATGCGCCTTTTAACGATGGCAGTTAAGGGTACTTAAGCACTGCTTTTTAACGGCGCTGAGAAATAATTGTATAGTGCCCCCAGAGTCGGAATTACTCCATGGTCTCGACCACCTGGGGCAGCTGAGAGCCCAAGAACATGATTCTGGTCGGTTTTTACTGACCCCAGTGTCGTGACCACAAAATATAGTCAGATTTCCCATTTAATTTTTCTCTGTGATCGTACATCAGAGGAGAGAGAAAAGGGGTCCCCCAATCCCCCCCCCCCATGTCTCCAAAGTCCCTGGACCCTCCTGCATCCCCTGGTCCTGTCCCCTGGCGTTCTCTCCCTGGAGGAAAATGGCGGGTGCATGCGCACCGAGATCTGCCGGCCCCGGGCAATAATAGGAAATATTTCCTATTGGTTCATTTTGATCACTGTGATAGACCCTATAACAGTGATCAAAATAGAAAAAAATAGTAAATCAAACCCCCCTTTATCACCCCCTTAGTTAGGTAGAAATGATAAAATTAAAAAAATGCATTTCCATTTTTCCATTGGGGTTGGGCTAAAGTCGGGGTTGGGCTAAAGTCGGGGTTAGGGGTCGGGGTTAGGGGTGTGTTGGGATTAGGGCTATGGTTAGGAGTGTGTTGGGGTTATGGTTAGTGGTGTGTTGGGATTAGGGCTATGGTTAGGAGTGTGTTGGAGTTATGGTTAGGGGTGTGTTGGGCTTAGGCTTATTGTTATGGGTTAGGCTTATGTTTAGGGGTTATGGTTGTGTTTAGGGGTTATAGGGTTATGGTTCGGGGTGTGTTGGGGTTAGGGTTGGATTTAAAAATTGAGGGGGTTCCACTGTATAGGTAGATCGGAGACGCAGTACAGAGACTGAAGGTAACCCTGAAGGATATGCAGAGTTCCCAAGCAGAGACTGGAGTATCTGTCCATACAACCACAACAAGCCATACACGCCATAGAAATGGCCTTTATGGAAAAAACAGAAAAACAGTGGGCAGAAAAAAACCTTTATTTAAACAAATTTTAAGGCTCGTTTTGGGTTTGTCAAAAGACATGTGGAAGACTCCCCAAATTTATGGAGGAAGGTGCTGTAGTCAGATGACATCTAAATGTAACTTTTTGGTCACTAAGGTAAACTTTTGCGCCAAACCAACACATCTCATCTCCCCAAGAACACCATCCCCACAGTTAAACATGGTGGTGGCAGCCTCATGCTGTGGGAATGTTTTTCGACAGCAAAGACAGGGAAAGTGGTTCAAGTTGAGGGGGAAGATGGATAGTGCGAAATACAAGGATATTCTAAAGCAAAACCTGTTCCTGTTTCAGTTTGTCAGTGATTTGAGACTGGGACCGAGGTTCACATTCGAATAAGACAATAACCCAAAGCATACTGCTTAAGCAACACTCGAATGGTTTAAGGGTCAATGTGTAAAAGTTTGGTAACTGCCTAATCAAAACCTAGACCTTTAATCCATTTGAGCATTTGTGGTCAGACTTGAGGATTGCTGTTCACCAGTGGAAACCATCTAACTTGAAGGAGCTGGGGTTGTTTTGCCTTGAGGAATATGCAAAAATCTCAGTGGAAAGATGTGGAAAGCTCAGAGACTTGTCCAAAGTGATTTGCAGCTGTATTTGCTGCAAAAGGAGGCTCTATAAAGTACTGACTTTAGGGGTTAATAGTTATCCACACTGAAGTTTTCATTTGTTTTGTCCTATTTGTTGTTTACTTCACAATAAAATGAAAATCAAATGTTCACACATCAACTGATGCAAACCACTCAAAATAAACAGTGAAATTCCAGGTTGTGAGGTCGCAAAACACGAAAAATGCCACGGGTGTTGAATACTTTCGCAAGCCACTGTACATCTTACGAATTAGATTCATGAGATCTTTTCTTGGAGGAAAACGCTGCAGGATAGATGTACAGATCTGCAATAATTGTTACTGTTTCAGGGGTCTGAATATATTGCAAACACTTTTTCTTGCCCCTGATGAAGTCACAGCAGTGACGATATGCGTCGGGCTGTAGAAAGGAGAAAAGACATGCACTCTTGCTTAGGAGGTGCTGACTGAACGTGGAATTACTCCACTAATCGTGAACCAGAGGAAAAACAGTCGCACTCAGGATTTCATGTAATTTGCAGAAAAAGGATTTATCACAATCACCAAATTAAGAAAACTGCTTCACCGCAATTGGGCTTATAATGGGATTTCAGCACCTTATAAGCCCATAATGGGATTTCAATATTTATCAATTCTACACTAGTCTACCCTTCCTTGTAGCTCTATTATAAAGTTTGATAAAGACCAGGGACATGGTCGAAACGTTACCTTATGGAAAGCTTGCATTTTCTACTGCGGTGAAGCAATTTTCTTTATTTGGTGATTGAAATAAATCCTTTTTCTGCAAATTACATGAAATCCTGAGTGCGACTGTTTATACTTTGATATGCGTCGGGCTGACAGGAGACAGTCTTTGCCTTGCACCTTAATGACTGCATAATATGCATGTTGTTCTGTGAGCATGCCTAACCTAATCACAGCATTTGGTTGGTAATGTATCTTATAGGTCAATGCTTTATGGGGCTATTGGGAGAGGCCCCATTTGACCTGAGTTCATACTCTGCATTCCAAATTGCTTGTTAACAATTATTTAGTGTATGGATCATTATATTAGGCGCCTAAATTAGGGTATAATTATTTGAATATTTTTGATGTATATTTAATTGCACTATATACAATCCTTCTACCTTGTATTTGGTGCCAATCCTCATTATTTCCAACTGATTTAGGCATGTGACTTTCTCCCAGACCTACAAGCTTTGATATTTCTATACAGAGACATGGTTATTTTTAGTATGTACTTACAATATCTTGAAATATGGGAATTTCATGTATTACTTATAGGTGACAATAGGCTAACCGTTGCTTCTGCATGTAACAGTTACACATTTTGTAACTATTCTTGTATTTTAAATGCTTTTAAAAAATATTTCTATTTGTGGTTTTGTGTGTACCAATAAAATTTGTCATTTTTCTTGGTGATCCCTGTTTCCATATATGTCTCTGTCTTCAGGACAGGACTGTCGACAGGACGGCTGCTTCTTTTCCACTCCACTCTGTGCAGGACTTCGTCATTCTGATTGAAAGACTGTTTCCCACTGCCTAACTGGGGAAGCCAGCTGTCAATCAAAATGATGTCTGAAGCCACGTCCCGTCAACAGAGCAGAGTGGAAAATAAGCTGCGGCTCATTCCACGTGATGTCAGCAGAGGCAGCTTAATCCCTTGACGGAGCAGTCTATGTCCGCCCTGTGTTAGGGAAGAATGGCTCTGGGCATAACAAGCAAGTAGATGACAACTACCTGCTTGTTCATGCTTAGTTATATTTTCACTTTTTTCCACAAAGTCCCGAATTTACCCTTTAACCCCTTTCTGTCATCCGATGTACTATCCCGTCCACGGTACCCGGGCCCCTATGACTGTGGACGGGATAGTACGTTGAGTCGCGGTGATCGCATTAAAATTCCGACGCCATCTCACCTTATAGAAGATGGCGTCGGCCTCCCGTGCTGCGATCCCGCTCCCCCGGCATCCAGAGCGCTGTGATTGGCTGTTCAATTTTGAACAGCCAAGCGCAGCGTTTCTCATTGTTTCAGCCAATCAGCTTGGCTGAAACAATGATGTCCTAGGCTAGGATCGGAGTACCGATATACTCAATCCTAGAGCCGGTGCCTGGCAATGCCAGGCTCCGGCAAAAAGCCCCAGGATTGGCGCGATCACCGATTTAATCGATCGCGCCAATCGCAGGGCACAGCGGCGCTATATCACTGCTGTGTCCTGCCAGTACCGGCCCGGATCGGTGCTGTATTAGCACCGATCCTAGGCCGGAGCCTGGTGCAGGGCTTGCAGGAGCTGGTTGGTGCAATCGTTTAGATAGGCGATCACGCCAACCACAGGGCACAGCTACGGTCACGCTGTGACCGCTCTGTGCCCTGCTGGTGACCTGGCCATGACCTGCCTAGGAAAGGGAGCTGTGAGCTCCGATCCTAGACAGTTGCCATGGTCACCAGGCAGAGCAGGGATTGGTGGGATCGATGTAATCATTCGGTCCCACTAATGACAGGTCACAGCAGCGATGTGACCGCTCTGACCTGCCCCTGACCTGTCTGACATCTCTGCAGGGGTCCTCACTATTAGCTGTTTTCCATAGCTCCCTTTGCGCCACCTCCGAACACAAATCCCGCAGCTGCAAAACTTGGATAAGTGACACAGGTCACTTATCAAAGCTTGTGCCTGCCGTTTTTCATTTTTTTCACCCCCCTTTGTGCCACCTAACTACAACCCTAACTGATCCCTGCCCAATCTCTCTTCAGCCACCCCAATCCTCCCATCCCCCTTCCCCCTATTTTTGCCCTCCTCCACCCCCCTTTTGCGCCGCCTCCATGCGCTGCCGCCGAGCGTTGATCGGTGACGCAGTTCACCGATCAACACTCGTGCTCGCTTTTTTTCCTTAGCCCCAATCTATCTTCATCCCCCCAATCCCCCCCATCCTCCTCTTTTTACCCCCCTCCACCCCTCTTTTGCGCCGCCTCCATGCGCAGCCTCCGAGCGTTGATCGGTGACGCAGTTCACTGATCAACACTCGTGCTCGCTTTTTTTTCCTTAGCCCCCTTTGCGCCACCTTCGTACACACATCCCGCAGCCGCAAAACTTGGATAAGTGACACACGTCACTTATTAAAGCTTGTGCCTGCTGTTTTTTTTTTTTCACCCCCCTTTATGCCACCTAACTACAACCCTAACTGTTGATCCCTGCCCAATCTCTCTTCATCCACCTCAACCCCCCCATCCTCCCTTTTTTACTGCCCTCCACCCCCCTTTGCGCAGCCGCCGAGCGTTGATTGGTGACGCAGTTCATCGATCAACACTCGTGCTCCCTTTTTTTTCCTCAGCCCCCTTAGCACCAACTCCGCACACACATCCCCCAGCTGCCAAACTTGGATAAGTGACACAGTTCACTTATCAGAGTTTGTGCCTGCCGTTTTCCTTTTTTTTTTTTTTTCAACCGCCACCCCCGTGCGCACATCCAGCAGCCTAATTTTGATAAGTGACACTTATCAGAGCTAGGGCCTGCTGTTTAGACTTTTCTCCACAGCTTTTTCTTTACAGAAAGTTTACACCAATCACTACCCCCACACATACAGTTTTCAATAAAGTGTACACCCAAGCAGCATATTTACACAAAAATGTCATCAAATTCATCCCAACAGCGCTATTCAATGGAGGAAGCATATGCTATACTTGCCTTCGACACTGATAGCGAGGATGACGATCCCACTTTTCTTTTTTTTTTTTCGGATTCTTAATAGTCTTCCTCTTCCCCCTCCTCATCTTCCTCCTCGGGTCCTGCGGAACCGCCATGCAGACGCTCCAGGACAGAAGATGAGGCTGCACCCACCATGCCCGCAGCTGACCCAGTGCTCCCCATATGGACCTCGCCCCCCCGAAAATTACGAGCCACTGATTCCTGATTTTGTGGCAGAATCCGGAATCGAGTTTGACACCACCGGCCTCACAAAAATTGACTTTTTCAAAGTCTTCTTCTCTGAGGATTTTGTTAACCTCATGGTGGAGCAAACTAATTTGTACGCTCGTCAATATTCGGAGCAAAAACCGCGTTCATCATTTTCAAACTGGTCTCCTGTAGATGCAGTTGAAATGATGCAGTTTTGGGGCCTGGTCCTCCATATGGGGATCCTGAAGAAGCCCGAACTTCGGCAATATTGGAGGGTTGATATTTTATATAACACTCCAGTGTTCCGAATGGTCATGGCTCGGACGCGTTTTGAGGCCATCCACAAATTTCTGCATTATACTGATGATGCACAGTGTCCCGCACGAGATGACCCCAACTTTGACCGTCTTTTCAAAGTTCGGCCGGTCATCGAACACTTCAACAAAAACTTTGCTGAGGTGTACGTGCCCCAAAGGGACATCTGCGTGGATGAGTCCTTGGTTCACTTCAAGGGAAGGCTGCGATTCCGTCATTACCTGCCTAGAAAGAAGTCCAGGTACGGAATCTATAAGCTGTGTGAGAGTACCTCAGAGAACACCCACAGGTTTAGAGTGTACGAAGGGAAGGACACCCGGATTGAAACCCCCTGAGTGTCCTCCTTTCCTAGGAGTGAGTGGGAAAATTGTGTGGGATTTGGTGCACCCACTGCTGGATAAAGGTTATCACCTCTACACTGATAACTTTTATACCAGCGCCCCACTCTACAAATCCCTCTCTGAGCGAGGTACCACAGCCTGCGGTACTGTCCGCAAAAATCAGAGAGGCCTACTGAAGATGCTACTTGGTCAGATGCTCCGAAAAGGTGCCCAATGTAGCGACCACCTGCTGGTGGTCAAGTACAAGGACAAGAGAGATGTCAATCCTCTTGACCACCATGCATGGTGATGGCAGTACCCTCTGCACTGTACGGGGTACCTCTACACAGGTCCGTAAACCGACGTGTAGTGGGGTACAAAAAAAACATGGGGGGGGCGTTGATCTCGCCGATCAACTCCTCCAACCGTACAATGCATTGAGGAAGGCCAAGGTGTGGTATAAAAAGGTGGCCATGCACATCGTCCAAATGGCTATGCTCAACGCATTCCTGCTGTCACAATGTGCATGCCACACAGATACGTCGTACCTTCATTTCCAGGAGGTAGTGGTTAAGGCCCTGATGTTTGGCGCTCAGGAAAGAGCGGGCCCCAGTACTTCTGGAACTGAAGGTGCTCGTATTGTACCAGGTCAGCATTTTCCGGGGGTGGTCCCTCCAACCCCAAGAAAAGGTAAGCCGCAAAAAAGGTGTCGAGTGTGTTACAAAAAAGGAATACGCAGGGACACCATTTACCTATGTGACACCTGCCCCAAAAAACCTGGCCTATGTATGAAGGAATGCTTCAAATTGTACCACACGTCCATGCACTAATAATTTACAATAGATTAGTTGGGGGCACATCTAGATTTGTTCTTTGGGGGTCTAGTATCCAAAATGATGTCACGTGCGTTTTTTTCCTGTTTAGGCACATCAGGGGCTCTGCAAACGGAACATGACGCCAGCAGACCATCAAAGTCTGCATTCCAAAACGTCACTACTTCCATTTCGAGCCCCGACGTGTGCCTAAACAGTTTTTTCCCACATGTGGGGTACCAGAGTACTCAGGACAAATTGGACAATGACTTTTGGGATCCAATTTCTCCTTTTACTCTTGGGAAAATTAAAAATTGGGGACTAAATGATCATTTTTGTGGGAACATAAGAGGATTTTATATTTTCACGCCCAGGCATTATAAACTTTAGCAAAACACTGGGGGGTTCAAAGTGCTCACCACACATCTAGATGAGTTCCTTAGGGGGTGTAGTTTCCAAAATGGGGTCACCTATGGGGGGTTTCTACTGTTTAGGCACATCAAGGGCTCTGCAAACGGAACATGACGCCCGCAGACCATTCAATCAAAGTCTGCATTCCAAAATGTCATTACTTCCCTTTTGAGCCCCGACGTGTGCCCAAACAGTAGTTTTCTCCCACATGTGGGGTAATAGCATCATCGCCGCCTACTAGCGCACGTCCAGCGCACCCCATGCTAAAGATAGGGTGCGCAGATCGCATGCGGCCGTGTGCGATAGTAGGCGGCGATGACCGGGTGGGGCGGGCAGGGGGCGGGGCTTAGCGGCGCCATGCGCTGCATGGAAAATACGCTAGTGTGAAACTAGCCTAAAAGATCATTTTTGTGACTAAAAAGTTAAATGTTCATTTTTTCCTTCCACGTTGCTTTAGTTCCTGTGAAGCACCTGAAGGGTTAATAATGTTCTTGAATGTAGTTTTGCGTAGCTTGAGGGGTGCAGTTTTTAGAATGGTGTCACTTTTGGGTATTTTCTGCCATATAGACCCCTCAAAGTGACTTCAGATGTGAGGTGGTCCCTAAAAAAAAATGGTTTTGTTGTAAAAATGAGAAATCGCTGGTCAACTTTTAACCCTTATAACTTCCTGACGGAAAAAATTTTGTTTCCCAAATTGTGCTAATATAACGTAAACATGTGGAAAATGTTATTTAGTGACTTTTTTGTGCCACATATTTCTCTGTTTTAACCCCTTCCTGACATCAGACGTACTATCCCGTCCATGGGACCCAGGCCCCCTATGCCCATGGACGGGATAGTACGTCTACCGCGATCAGCGGCGCCCACGTGGTGAGCGCCGCTGATCGCGGCCGGGTGTCAGCTGATTATCACAGCTGACACCCGGCACTATGTCAGGGGCGGTCACGGACCGCCCCCGACACGTTAACCCCTTGCACACCGCAATCAAACATGATCGCGGTGTACCGGGGGTTAAAGGGAAGCATCGGTAGGGAGGGGGCTCCCTCTGTGCTTCCCTGAGCCCCCCACGGCAGTGCAATGTGCAGCGCTGCTGCGGGGGTCTCTTTCCCTACAGGCCCCCCGAATCCAAGATGGCGACGGGGGCCTTCGGGGGCCTGTAGGGAGCTGACTTCCTCAGTGCCTGCAAAGCGCAGGCATGAGGAAGTCTGCAGAACTGCCTGTGACAGATTGCTGATCTGTCACAGTGATCTGTGATGTGACAGATCAGCAATCTGTCACAGGACAGTGATGTCCCACCTGGGACTATGTAATAAAGTAAAAAAAAAAAAAAAAAAAAGTGTTGAAATAATTTAAAAAAAAATCGCCAAATTAGAAAAAAAAAAAATATTCCCCTAATAAATCCATTTTTTTTAAATAAAAAAACCCAAAACAATAAAAGTACACATATTAGGTATCGCCGCGTCCGTAACGACCTGCCCTATAAAGCTAGCCCATTAGTTAACCCCTTTAGCGAACCCCTTAAAAAATAAAAATAAAAAACGAAGCAAAAAATGATTTATCATACCGCCAAACAAAAAGTGCAATAACGCGCGATCAAAATACGCATATAAATATCCATGGTACCGCTGAAAACGTCATCTTGTCCCGCAAAAAACGAGCCGCCATACAGCATCATCAGCGAAAAAATAAAAAAGTTATAGCTTGCAGAATAAAGCGATACAAAAAGAATTATTTTTTATATAAAATAGTTTTCATTGCATAAAACCAACAAAACATAAAAAAAGACCTAAATGAGGTATCGCTGTAACAGTACTGACCCGAAGAATAAAACCGCTTTATCAATTTTACCGCACGCGGAACGGTGTAAACGCACCCCCCAAAAGATATTCATGAAACGCTGGTTTTTGTTCATTCTGCGTCCCAAAAATCGGAATAAAAAGCGATCAAAAAATGTCACGTGCCCGAAAATGGTACCAATAAAAACGTCAACTTGTCCCGCAAAAAATAAGACCTCATATGACTCAGTGAGTCAAAATACGGAAAAATTATAGCTCTCAATATGTGGTGATGCAAAAACTATTTTTACAATAAAAAGCGTCTTTTAGCGTGCGACAGCCGCCAAAAATAAATACCGCCATAAATAGTAAATCAAACCCCCCGTTATCACCCCCTTAGTAAGGGAAAAATAATAAAATTAAAAGAAAATGTATTTATTTCCATTTTCCCATTAGGTTTAGGGCTAGGGCTAGAGTTAGGGCCAGGGTTAGGGCTGAGATTAGGGTTACGGGTGTGTAGGCGTTAGGGTTGGAGTTAGAATTGGGGGTTTCCACTGTTTGGGCACATCAGGTGCTCTCCAAATGCAACATGGCGTCTGATCTCAATTCCAGCCAATTCTGCGTTGAAAAAGTCAAATGGTGCTCCTTCCCTTCCAAGCTCTGCCATGCGCCCAAACAGTGTTTTACCCCCACATGTAGGGTATCAGCCTACTCAGGACAAATTGCAAAACAACTTTTGGGGTCCAATTTCTCCTGTTACCGTTAGGAAAATAAAAAATTGGGGGCAAAAATATCATTTTTGTGGAAAAAAATGAGTTTTTTTATTTTCACGCCCGGGCGTTATAAACTTCTGTGAAGCACTTGGGGGTTCAAAGTGCTCACCACACATCTAGATAAGTTCCGTGGGGGGTCTAGTGTCCAAAATGTGGTCACCTGTGGGGAGTTTCAATAGTTTAGGTAGATCAGGGGCTCTCCAAACGCACATGACACCCGCAGACCATTCCATCAAAGTCTGCATTCCAAAACGTCACTACTTCCCTTCCGAGCCCCGACGTGTGCCCATACAGTAGTTTTCTCCCACAATTGGGGTGTCAGCGTACTCAGGACAAATTGGACAACAACTTTTGGGGTTCAATTTCTCCTGTTACCCTTGGGAAAATAAAAAAAATTGGGGACTAATTGATCATGTTTGTGGAAAAAATACGATTTTTTTATTTTCATGCCCCGGCATTATAAACTTCTGTGAAGCCCTTGGGGGTTCAAAGTGCTAACCACACATCTAGATAAGTTCCGTGGGGGGTCTAGTGTCCAAAATGGGGTCACTTGTGGGGGTTTTCCACTGTTTAGGTACATTAGGGGCTCTCCAAAGACAACATGACACCCGCAGACCATTCCATCAAAGTCTGCATTCCAAAATGTCACTACTTCCCTTCCGAGCCCCGACATCTGCCCATACAGAAGTTTTCTCCCACATATGGGGTATCAGCGTACTCAGGACAAATTGGACAACAACTTTTGGGGTCCAATTTCTCCTGGTACCCTTGGGAAAATAAAAAAAAATTGGTGACTAAAAGATCATGTTTGTGGAAAAAATACGAATTTTTTATTTTCACGCCCGGGCGTTATAAACTTCTGTGAAGTACTGGAGGGGTCAAAGTGCTCACCACACATCTAGATAAGTTCCTTGGGGGTCTAGTTTCTAAAATGGTGTCATTTGTGGGGGGTTTCCACTGTTTTGGTACATCAGGGGCTTTCCAAACGCGACATGGTGTCAGATCTCAATTCCAGCCAAAAACGTCAAATGGTGCTGCTTCCCTTCCGAGCCCTGCCATGCACCCAAATAGTGGTTTACCCCCACATGTGGGGTATCAGCGTACTCAGGACAAATTGCACAATAACTTTTAGGGTCCTGTTACCCTTGGAAAAATAAGAATTGAGGGTGAAAAGATCATTTTTTTGGAAAAAAAAGATTTTTTAATTGTACCGCTGTACGTTATAAACTTCTGTGAAGCCCTTGTGGGTTCCAAGTTCTCACCACATATATAGATAAGTTCCTTGGGGGGTCTAGTTTCCAAAATGGGGTCACTTGTGGGGGGTTTCCACTGTTTAGGTACATCAGGGGCTCTCCAAACGTGACATGGCGTCCGATCTGAATTCCAGCCAATTTTGCATTGAAAAAGTCAAACGGCGCTCCTTCCCTTCTGAGCTCTGCCATGCGCCGAAACAGTGGTTCCCCCCAACATATATGAGGTATCAGCGTACTCAAGACAAATTGCACAATAACTTTTGCAGTCCAATTTGTCCTGTTACCCTTGGTAAAATAAAAAAAAATTGAACCTGAAATATTTTTTTTGTGAAAAAAAGTTAGATATTCATTTTTTTTTTAAATATTCAAAAAATTCCTGTGACGCACCTAAAGGGTTAATAAACTTCTTGAATGTGGTTTTGAGCACCTTGAGGGGTGCAGTTTTTAGAATGGTGTCACTTTTGGGTATTTTCTATCATATAGACCCCTCAAAGTGGCTTGAAATGTGATGTGGTCCGTAAAAATAAAATGGTGTTGCAAAAATGAGAAATCGCTGGTCAATTTTTAACCCTTATAACTTCCTAACAAAAAAAATTTTGGTTCCAAAATTGTGCTGATGTAAAGTAAACATGTGGGAAATGTTACTTATTAAGTTTTTTTGTGTGCCGTATCTCTGTGATTTAAGGGCATAATAATTCAAAGTTGGAAAATTGCAAAATTTTCGCCAAATTTCCATTTTTTTCACAAATAAACGCAAGTTATTTGAATGAAATTTTACCACTAACATGAAGTACAATATGTCACGAGAAAACATTGTCAGAATCACCGGGATCCATAGAAGCGTTCCAGAGTTATGACCTCATAAAGGGACAGTGGTCAGAATTGTAAAAATTGGTCATGAACGTACAAACCATCCTTGGGGGTGAAGGGGTTAAGGGCATAAAAATTCAAAGTTTGAACATTGCAAAATTTCCGCCATATTTGTTGTTTTCGTAAATAAACGCAAGTTATAGCGAAAAACTGTTACCACTAAAGTGAAGTACAATATGTCGCAAGAAAACAATCTCAGAATCGCCTAGATCCGTTGAAGCGTTCCAGAGTTATGACCTCATGAAGGGACTGTGGTCAGAATTGTAAAAAATGGCCCAGTCATTAACGTGCAAACCACCCTTGGGGTAAAGGGGTTAATTGGCATGTAAGGCCTCTGATATGGAGCTGTGCCTTCTGCCTTTGGGCAGTATTGTTCAGCTGGCTTTTATTAGCACCTCTTTAGTAATGAGAATGTATGCAGTCAGTCATTCTGCACACAAATAACAAAGAAGCTTTACATTACTATTACTTAAACATGAAATTTAAGTTTTTGAAAACAAATTTTATAAATCAACAAATGAAAAATCATAAAAACTTCAACCTTTTTAGAAAGAAAAAAGAAAAAACCGAACATGTTCATGCGTTTTTACACTGAACACAATAATAAGACACATGCCCTTTACACAGATATTTTGAACATCCAGCACATGTCAGATTAGTCTTATTGTCACAGGAAGATGGACAGAAGCTACATCTCTTCCTTTTTTTGCTGGTAGCTGTGCTGGTGGAGGCCGTGGATGTGGAGTCTCTTTCTTGAGCATGCTGGACACTTTTTACAATGGCTGTTGCTCCATCACTTCTGGGGGTCACTTTTCTGCTCTCAATATATGGCCTCACCAGGGATTTTCCCAATTCCTCAAGAAATAATCTTCTTTTATGCAGCTTATTCTGGTTCCAATCGGGGTCGATTTCTCTCCATAACACAAATGCATTGTATGCAGAAACGTCCAGTATGTTATAAAATAAAATCATTGGCCACCGATTGGTTTTGCGTTTGCATGTATATGTTGATATTGCTTGGTCTAATGTATCAACTGCTCCCTTTGTGACATTATAATCCAAAATAATGTCAGGCTTTCTGTCTTCTCTATCACTTACGGCATTGTCATGGTGCATTGTGCTCATTAGAATTACCTGTTTGTTTTTTTTGGAACATAAGAAACAACAGTTGTATTTCCAGAAAAATAAAAAGTAGAACTGAACACCTCTCTTGCTAAGGATACCTTGCGGTAGTTCAGGTTTGTTTTTTCTCATAGTACCCAGCATGGTAAGTTGTTTTTTCTTCAACATCTGGCCTAGTTGATAGGATGTAAAAAAGTTGTCACATGTGACATTTTGTCCTTTTAGTCCATGAGTCAAATCGAGAACAACACGCATACCCTGATTTTTTTCCGGTCTCTCATCAGGGGTTTTTCCTGTATACACTTGAACATTTAGAGCATATGAACTTTTGCTGTCGCAAAGTGTCCAGATCTTGATGCCATATTTTGCTGGCTTACTTGGTATATATTGTCTGAATGGGCACCTACCTTGGAATGCCACCAGTTGCTCATCAACAGTTACAGTTTCACCACTATTATACAATTTTGGTAGAATCTCTACCCATTGATTCCAAACATTTCTAATAGGGGCTAGTTTATCTTTAGCTCTTCTTTCCATTCTATCTGTTTTAGAATCAAACCGCAGTACTCTAGAAATTTCATGAAACCTTTCTCCTCTCTCAGAAACAGACTAGATAATGACTTTCTTACTGATAAGAACAGTGAAACCACCACCATTTTGAGATGAAGTACACATAAAAAAACATAACTTTTGCAGTCAGAAATAATCAGAGACCTGTAGAACAGTATAAAATGCTATCGGGTCATATTGACCCGAACAGTACAAGTGTAACAATCAGCGTGTAGCAAAAAGTAAACAAAAAAAAAAAAATGTAGAGCTCCACAAATGAGAAGTCAAGGAACCACTAGTTTCAAATCCTCATTAAAAAAAATCTGCAGGGTCTCAAAAATCATTTCGGGTCATATTGACCCGAACAGTACAGCAGGGTTAAATATTAAGAAGGAAAAGAAAGTAAAGAAAAAAATTCACACAACTATTTTTCCAAATAATCCATTAACCCCCGGAGCGTTTTCAGTTTTGCATTATCATTTTTCGCTCCCCTTCTTCCCAGAGCCATAACTTTTTTTTATTTTTCTGTCAATATAACCATGTGAGGGCTTGTTTTTTGTGAGACCAGTTGCACTTTTGAGCAACACCATTGGTTTTACCATGTCATGTACTAGAAAACGGGAAAAAAATTCCAAGTGCGTTGAAATTGCAAAAATAAAGTGCAATCCCTCACTATTTTTTTTTTTTGTTGACTTTTTTACTAGGTTCACTAAATGTTAAAACTGAGTTCATAGACACCAAACATGTCTAGGTGCTTTTTTTATCTAAGTGGTGAAAAAACAATTCCAAACTTTGCTATAAAAAGCAAAAAACAAAAAAAAACAAATTGCTCCATCTTCCATTACCCGTAGCATTTCTATTTTTCGTGATCTCTGGTTGGGTGAGGATTTTTTATGTGCCGAGCTGAGGTTTTTAATACCATTTTGGTGCAGATACGATCTTGTGATCGCCCGTTATTTCATTTTAATGCAATGTCATGGCAACCAAAAAATCTATTTTATGGAGTTTTGACTTTTTTCTTGCTACATTGTTTAGCGATCAGGTTAATGCTCTTTTTCATTGATAGATCGGGCGATTCTGAACGCGGCAATACCAAAAATGTGTATATTTGATTTTTTTTTATTGTTTTAGTTTTAATGGGGGAGAAAGGGGGGTGATTTAATTTTTTTTAACATTTTTAAAAACATTTCCTTTTTACTTTTGGCATGCTTCCATAGTCTCTATGGGAGACTAGAAGCTGCCACAACCCGATCGCCTCTGCTATATAGAGGCGATAATCAGATCGCCTTTATGTAGTAGATTTACTCACTTTCTATGAGCGCTGACCAACAGGTAACGCTCACAGCAAGCCGGCACTGACAACCATAGAGGTCTCCAGGAGACCTCTGGCTGTCATGCCAACAAATCGGTGACCCGCGATCATGTGACGGGGGTCACCGGTGGGCAGATTTCTGGCGCGATTGCCGAAGGTGCTTGTTAAATGCCGTTGTCCGCATTTGACAGCGGCATTTAACTTAATAGCCACTGGTGGATCGCGATTTCACCCACGGCTATTGTGGGCCTATGTCAGCTGTTCAAAACAGCTGATATGTGCCAGGAAAGATGTGGGCTCACCACCGGAGCCCACATCAAAGAGGGAGTCCGACATCAGCGTAAATGTACGCCCGTTGTCGGAAAGGGGCTAATAATGCTTAATTTAAAAAAAAGTATGCACAATTATGTTAACTCTCATAGTAAATTCAGTGTTTTGTTTGATTTTTTTTTTAAATGCCATAATTTTTTTTACATGCCATAATTATTTTTTTTCCAAAAGCGCAGAACACATTCTGGTGCCAAAAAGCAAATTAAAAAATGATCAGTGTGTCATAATGGCCTGTGAACTCATCCAACAATGACATCAGTATGGCTACCAGAAGATAACATAATATTATTGAAAATAACACTATAATTCTGATATTACTTGACTTATGCCATACTGCAGAGTAAGTTTACGGGCTTGCTCACACTGCTGTATAAATCGCATGAGTACAATGCGAGAACACAGGGCTCACCCTCCAAGTTTTTTCTCAGCTCGGATCGGACTGAGAAAAAAATTCTGTCTTTGTGAATCCAATCACATTCGACAACGCAAGTAAATTAGTGCGAGAAAAAAAATCACAGTCCATGCGTGTGATGTCCGATTTTTATGCAAACAACTTGCAGGAAACTCAACATTTCATCAGCCAAATGCAGTCAATTCACAGCCCGAACTATAATCAGTGCTTTTGTGTATAGTTTTCTGTACTTGTATTTAGCTAATTAAATAAATTTTAAAAAGTGGCGTGCGATTCCTCATTTTTTATAACCAGCTGAGGAAAAGTAGACAGCTATGGGCTTTTGTTATTATTCTGGGAAGGGGGCCAGTATTCATGGAGCTTTCCAGCCTATTAATTGCTAGTTATTAAAAGGGGGACCCAAAAAAAAAATATAATGGATCCTCCCTATTTTTAATAACCAGCAAAGGCTAAGCAGGCAGCTATCAGCTGATATTAATAGACTGGAAAGGGGTCATGGATATTGACCTCTTCCCAGACTAATTGCACCAGCCCTCAGTCACCCAGAAATGGCACATCAGTTAAATTCGTGAATTTTGGCTCTTAGCCTCGGCTCTTCCCGATTGCACTGGTGCGGTGGAAATTGGGATACTGCTTGTAGGTTTGATGTTAGCTGTGTAATGTCTGCTGACATTAAGCCCAGATGTTAGTAATGGAGCGGTGTCTGTCAGATACCCCCATTACTAACCCTGTAAAAGAATAAACACAAAGTCCTTTAATTGTAAAAATCACTCCCTCACAATTACTTTGTTTACGCATTTACTGTATATACTCGTGTATAAGCCAGTCCCCCTAATTTTGTCACAAAAAACTGGGAAAACTTATTGACTCGTGTATAAGCCTAGGGTGCACAGTGAGTGGCCCCAGATAATGCTGCACAGTGTGTTGTGGCCCCAGATAATGCTGCACAGTGTGTTGTGGCCCCAGATAATGCTGCACAGTGTGTTGTGGCCCCAGATAATGCTGCACAGTGTGTTGTGGCCCCAGATAATGCTGCACAGTGTGTTGTGGCCCCAGATAATGCTGCGCAGTGTGTTGTGGCCCCAGATAAGGCTGCACAGTGTTTTGTGGCCCCAGATAATGCTGCACAGTGTTTTGTGGCCCCAGATAATGCTGCACAGTGTGTTGTGGCCCCAGATAATGCTGCACAGTGTGTTGTGGCCCCAGATAATGCTGCACAGTGAGTGGCGAAAAGAAAAAACCAAGAAACAGGCAGAGATGCTTACCTGTATGGACAGGCCTCAATACAAATGCACTAACAGGGTGCAGCGGACCCAAGTGAAATAGCAACTGCACAGGTGCAATAATACCTAATGAAACAGCCAGCCTACAATCAGGGATTGGCCGTGTGGCACACCAGTTCAAAAAAGATAAAATCCATATGTGGCAATGTTCACACAGGGAATGCAGAGCATATGGTTCACAGCCTCTTAGTAACACCATATAGAGGGGCTGCCCAGTGCCAACTATAATGCATCCCGTGTGAACAGAGGCCACAGTTTACAGAACCACTTGGGCCCGACTGCACCCTGAAAAAATATAAAGTGCAAAAAAAAACAAACATATCAATATATGTAAGGTATTGGTTGATATTATGGCCATAATACAGAATATTGGAGGATTTTTTTTTCCTCTTTCTGTGGTTTTCATGTTAGAGTAGGACTGGCAAGTCTAAGGAACTTTGACGTAGTTTGCCAGCTTCCGTATTATGGCCATAATATCATCCAATGCCTTACATATATTGTTTCTTACTCCACACTGATCAGGGGCAATACCCTGAAACAGCTGTCTGTGGATGGATACCATGTTTTGGCATAGGTGGTTTCCTTCATTGGAGACTGCCCTTCCCGTGGTTGTTCCCTCCCGCGGAAAGACCTGGCTAGTCATTGCTTGCGTTGAGAAGCATGTGATGGTGTCTCTGCTGCTTGTGTTTTGCATATTTTTACATATTTCCTATGAGGGATGGGGGCATTGCTCTAGAATCACTGCGTTGAGAAACGTGATTGTGTCTCCGCAGTGTTGGATGTTGATCTCCATGAGTTCATTCATCATTTTTCACAGTCTTCCACTAGGCATTGCTCCTTCTGGCCAGTTTCCTACTCCACACTGATGAGGGGTAATACCCTGAAACAGCTGTCTGTGGATGGATACCAAGTTTTGGCATAGGTGGTTTCCTTCATTGGAGACTGCCCTTCCCGTGGTTTTCCTTCCCGGGGAAAGACCTGGCTAGTCATTGCTTGCGTTGAGAAATATGTGATGGTGCCTCCGCGGCTTGTGTTTTGCATATTTTTACATATTTCCCATAAGGGATGAGGGCATTGCTCTAGAATCACTGCGTTGAGAAACGTGATGGTGTCTCCGCAGTGTTGGATGTTGATCTCCATGAGTTCATTCATCCTCATTTTTCACAGCTTATTTAATATAAGCCTGCAGCTGTCTGCTTTTCCTCAGCAGGTTATAAAAAAAAAAAAAAGGATCCCACACCATTTTTTTAATTTAATAGGTTAATTGAGGCTAAACACACTTTAGTGCCACGTGAAAAGAACTAGAGGGTGCAATCTTATGATATGTAGGGGGCTTGTGATACCGTATTTTGCGGATTATAAGGTGCACCCCAAATTTTAAGGAGAAAAATAGGAAGAAAAACTTTTTAATAAAATGATGGTGCTTCTTATAATCCATGCGTCTTATTTCTTACTGGGGGTGGTGGCTGCGGTGAGGCGGGGTCACAGGGTCGCTGCTGGAGGAGGCAAGAGTGGGAGCGTTGCTGCAGGCCGCAGGCTTGGATGAGGGGGTGTTAGGATGTGATCTCCATCTGCGCATGCGCCGCCCCCAGCAGCCATTTTCCTGGAGTCCACCGCATAGGAAACCATGGAACTGCGGGGGGCTCTGGCCTTTCACAAAATGTCGGCAGAGCCCCCGCAGCAGCACCGGACACTCGCAATGGCGCGCCGCACATCTTTGCCTGCAGCAACGCTCCACTCGTTCCTCCTCCAGCCAGGACCCTGCTCCACTGCGACCGGTAAGGTATATCCGCAATATAAGACGTACCCCCATTTTCCCTCCAAATTTGGGGGAAAAAACTGCGTCTTATAATCTGAAAAATACTGTATCTACAGGACATCTAACCAATTTATTTTATCTTTCTGTTGTGTGTGTGTGTGTGTATATATATATATATATCTGTATGGAAGATTGGTTTATTAGTTTGTAAACTAGCTGTGACATATAGAATTACAGTAAGTAAAAGCTAATGTTAAAAACACATTACAAATGGATTTCATACACATGTCATACGGATGCTAGGTGAGAACAATTGCATTGTACTCTCATGACACTGCAGAATATTCAGTTTGTCTGATTTTTCTCTTTATAGGTATATTTTTCAGTCAAATATAAATTTCTCTATTACTTTATAAACTACTGACAACATGTCTTCAAATTTCCAAGCACTAAATTTTGTATTTATTTTCAGAAAACGAGAAATGGTCAGAATAACAAAAAAAAAATGCAGTGCTTGCAGACCTCAAATAATGCTAAGAAAGCAAGTTCATAATCATTTAGAACAACAACTACTAATATTTTAACTCCGAAAGAGTTCAGAAATCAATATTTTGTGGAATAACCTTGATTTTTAATCACAGCTTTCATGCGTCTTGGCATACTTTCCACCAGTCTTTCACACTGCTTTTGGGTGACCTTATGCCACTCCTGGTACAGAAATTTAAGCAGTTCTTCATTGTTTGATGGCTTGTGACTATCCATCTTTCTCTTGATTACATTCCAGAGGTTTTCAGTGGCGTTCAGGCCTGGAGATTGGGTTGGCCATGACAGGGATTTGATTTGGTGGTCTTTCATCTACACATTGATTGACCTAGCTGTGTGACACGGTGCATTGTCCTGCTGGAAAAAACAGTCCTCAGAGTTGGGGTACATTGCCTGAGCAGAAGGAATCAACTCTTTTTCCAGGATAACCTTGATTGCGGCTTGATTCATACGTCCTTTGCGAAGATTAACCTGCCCAATTACAGCCTTGTTGAAGCATCCTCAGATCATCACCGATCCTCCACCAAATTTCACAGTGGGTGCAAGACACTGTGGCTTGTACGCCTCTCCAGGTTTCCGTTTAACCATTAGATGACCAGGTGTTGGGGAAAGCTGAAAATTAGACTCATCAGATATTACCTTACTCCATGCCTCTTTGGTCCAGTCCTTATGGTCTTTGGCAAACTTCACCCTGGCTCTCCTTTGCTTCTCATTGATTAAATGCTTTTTTCCACCTTTGCATAACTTGAGCCCTGCCTCTAGGAGCCTGTTATGAACTGTTCTTGCCATGCACTTCACCTCAGCTGCCATTTGCTGTTCCTTTTGTAGGTCACTTGATGTCATCCTGCAGTTGCTGAGTGACATTCTAATAAGCTGATCATCATCCCAGTCAGTGAAGAGTTGTTTTTGCCCTCTGCTGGTCTGTAGCTTTTTTGTCCCCAATGTCTGCTGCTTGACCTTGTTGTAATGGTCTGCCATCTTAGAAATTTTAAGGATGGAGGCAACATGACGCTCACTGTTTCCCTCTGCTAGTAAAGCCAGAATTTGAGCCCTTCTTTTCCTCACTCAAGATTTTTCTTTTCAACTCCTTTGGCATGATTAAAAGTGATTTTTTTCATTCCTATAAATTTTACCATATTACTAGCACTTGTTTTGTCATGCAGCTTCTCCTTTTGCAAGAGCAGGGTTTTTATACGTTCCTTCGTTAAATAAGATTTGGTTCAGGTGATCACCTAATCAGAAGCACATTAAGTAGAATGAGGTGTACGCTGGTTGGATTTCAGCTGACACTGGAATGGAATGGCTGTCAGTGTCAGACATGTAGAGAAGCTGATTTTTATACCACTCTGCTGTGGTCTCTTAATGTTTTATATAATATATACACACTATTTTGATTCCAGCCTTAAAGTTAGGTTCGCACACACCCGATGCCCTTTGCTGACTGGGTTTCCGTCGGAATCCTGTTTTTTTTAGTGATTACGAAGGAAACCGCAGTGAGGTGTACAGCAGAGACCACCATATGTTTGTGAACAGGACCTAACCTAACATGTTAATTCTGCTGCCGTGAAAAATGAAACCCAAATGTTTTTTTTCTCTCCCCTCAAAAGTGTACAGCATTAAGATTCATTATTGTATTTTCCCTTTATTTTTTTGTTTTGTTTTTGATGTTTCTCTCCTGTGTTTAATTTGTGTTTAATTCTTCTTGTAATATGTGCCTTTTTAAATCTGTTATATGTATATGCCGTTTTTTTTTTTTTTTTTGTGCGCTACTGTTGGAGTTTACAGACGTTTTCGCCTAATTCATCATTTGCGACTTTTCAAAAAGTCAAACACACATTTTTGTAATGTTTTAATGTTTGCCAGATATTATTGTGATTTTTTTTCACCATATTTCAAAATGCGCACCTTTAAAAGGGCTTAAGGATAAAAACTTTTTTTTTAGGCTAGTTTCACACTAGCGTTTATGAGCGCAGCGACGGCCTGCGCACGGCCGCCGCTAAGCCCTGCCGCGCCCCGCCGGTAGCTCCGCCCACCAGCGCATGACGCTGCATGCGCCCTGCGTCCCCTATCTTTATCACAGGGGGCACAGGCCGTGCGCAGTATGCGTTTGGCGGCGCATGCGTCCTTTTGACGGTGCGCCGACCTGCGCCAAACGCAACCTGCTGCAGTTTGGTTGCGTCGGCGCACCGTCAAAAAGGCGCATGCGCCGCCAAACGCATACTACGCACGGCCTGCGCCCCCTGTGATAAAGATAGGGGACGCAGGGCGCATGCAGCGTCATGCGTCGGTGGGCGGAGCTACCGGCAGGGGGCGGGGCTTAGCGGCGGCCGTGCGCAGGCCGTCGCTGCGCTCATAAACGCTAGTGTGAAACTAGCCTTATTTTGTAGAAAATTCATGAATCACTTGCATCATTTTGAAGTTTTTTTTTTTTTTTTTAAATCGTCATAAAAAAAACTACAAGACAAAGAAAAGTGACATAAACTGCCCCACAAATGATCAATCTAGGCTTAAATGGTGTCTTTAAAGTGCAACTTGTATTACAACTTTATATGGATAATTTTGGAAAAAATAGTAATGATATGACCAAAAGAACACTCTGGATTCACAGATCTGTTGCTCAGTACTGCTTTATGATGATTTACATGCTACTGCATAGGGTGTGCTGCATAGACACCGAAGAGCAGGAATCCAAAAGGTCTCTGTGCTGTGTATGGGGAAACATCATAGCAGCCAGTTTCTACACAGTTGCACAAGTACAAGAAATTGATGAAAAATGCAGAATTCAAGTCATATATTGGCCAGAAATATTGTTGCTCCTAATCTGCTAACACATGAAAAATTAACTAAAAACACTTGCACAGTTTTAAAGTCCAAAATAACCTTTGTTTTAAAGGGCTGAATATTTGATCAGTCTGTAATCAGTGTGTCTTATTTTTATTTTGAAACTAGCTGAAGAGCCCGGCGCTGCCCGGGCATAGTAACTAACTATGGTTAGTTATAACAAATTATAATGATTGTATCTATCAATCAATATCTATCTATATAGCTGAGTGTAGATCCCCGCCCATTCCGCATAGCCACATTCACTATGATATCCCACACCATCCTGTCAGCCAGAGATACCGGACTACTACCCCTAATATCCCACATCATCCCGTCAGCCAGAGCCATCGAACTACTACCCCTAATATCCCACATCATCCCGTCAGCCAGAGCCACCGGACAACTACCACTAATATCCCACATCATCCCGTCACAGCCCCCGGACTACTACCACTAATATTCCACATCATCCTGTCAGAGCCACTGGAGACAGTATGGTGAACAGGGGGATGTGAGAAGAGACAGTATGACGATGGAGGGGAATAGTGTGAGAAGAGAATATAGGGGGAGAAAGTGAGTGGACACTAAATAGAGACTGAGTAGTGGGGGGCGTAGCAAGGGGGGACAGTGTAAGGGTACATCCAGGAAGGGACAGTATACCAAGGAGGGGAGAGTGTGATGATCGGGTACAGTATAGAGAAAGGGCCCTATAGGGAGGACATAGTGTGAGACGAGAGTGTGAAAAGGGGTCCCAGTCTGGAAAGGAGGGGGGCAGTGTGAAGAGCATGTACCTTAAGAGGGATCGCGTGGGGTCATATTTTGTGCAGACAATATAATGAGGGGCAATTATTTATTCAGGGGCTAAGCGTAGGGCAGATATTTTTGTGTAAATCAAGTTTATTGAAATAATTATACAATACAGAATCCAGGCTTATTGTAAGGTACATAAGAAAACATATAATCCACATCAGCATGAGATTATCAACTGTAGGATATAAGTGATAGCTGTATCATTTTTAATGTAATAAAACTTGCTAAACTGACAACAATCAATATATTGATGGGTTTATAGAGCAGTCAATAAAAGGATATTGACATGTTTAGAATGTTTGCGAAAGAAAGTTATTTATACAGCCTTAACAAGAAAATGAAGAGAAAGTAAACAGGAGGGAATGAAGAAAAGAGAGGGGAGGGGATTAAATGGTCATAAAAAATAGGAGTTACAAATTAGAAATGGGATTGAGGCATTCCCTAGACCCGGAAGGCCATAGATCCTCCGATCTCTCCGATGGGAGTCAAGATCCAGGAACACCATCCAGGAACCCAGGGTGCCTCGAATACCATCCAGTCAAATCAAAGGGGTGTTCATGTATTGAAGAGAATCATCAGTGTCCCGATACCCATACTTCCAACCCAGGGGTCTCTCTAAAAACTAGCCAGGGAGCCCAAGTGTTATAGACTCTGTCTGTGTCGCCAACTATTTGGCCTATCATTTGCTCCATTCTATAGATATCGTTAAGCTCAGAACGAGAAGGTGACTTTACCTGTTTCCAATATCTGGGGATCAAGTTTCTGACAGCTGTAAGGAAATGTCTAAGAAGACCTTTTTTGAATTTGGAAACTGAGATATCACTCAAGGACAATAATGCAACTTCCATTGTGGGTCTAATATTGATAATAGACAATCTCTTGTGTAGGTCAAAAACTGCTGACCACAAGATTTTGATGGGCGGACAGTGCCACTATATATGAGTAAATGTGCCCACCTCATTTAGGCATCTCCAACAAGTACCCGTGACTAATGGGAATATAGAGTGGACAGCTGAAGGACATCTATACCATCTTGCAAGAATCTTGTAGCTCCTCTCCTGTGATGTAGAACATAGTGGAGATCTAAACGTAAAGCGAAGGATCTTCAATCTGTCTTCGTACGATAAAGATCTTCCCAGGTCAGTCTCCCATTTAGAGAAGAATGGAGGAAAATCATGGAGAGGGGTTTGTCCCTCTTGAAAGAGTTTATACAACAGCGATACGGTATGATCTGGAGGGCTCTTAGACAGGCAGAGGGTCTCAAAGGGTGTTAATGCTCTAAAAAGATTAGTCCGATTTGCCAATTTTATTATAAAACTTCTCAATTGTTCAAAAAGAACCAGGAACCCGCCGGTGGTTCCTCGTCTGGAAAAATATCCTGTAACGACTTCATTCCTGATCGAGTCACATAGTCATAGACTATAGGGTGAGAGCTTTTATCTTTATTTAAAAAAAATGTTCCTACATAGTCCCGCCAGAAAGTATGGGATTATCGTAGATGGGAGTTAAAGGGCCAGGAGATGAAGAGATCTTTAGGGTTCGGCCTCCTGGAAAAGCCGCCATGTTGCTGGTGAGAAAGGGTAGAAGTATGTTGCTCTCACCATCCTTTATTGGGGACCAAATGATTATTTGGGAGTCACAGCCATTAAGGTCCTTTTCCAATCCTACCCATTTTGTATGTCCTTTACTATGGAATAGGTCCAAAATACATGCTCCAATCGAAGCTTGACTATATAAAGAAAAATTTGGCAGACCCACTCGTTTTTGGCCAGCTTAACAAAAAATAGGAAATGCGAGCTCGGTTATGTGACCATATGAATCTAGTGATTGCTCTTTTGAGGCGTGAGAAGAAGGAAGCAGGTAGGTACATAGGGATTGCTTGGAAATAGTACAGGAGACTGGGCAATATGTCCATCTTTATCACATTAACTTAACCCAATCAAGAAAGCTGTAATCTATGCCATCATTCTAGGTCTGACTCAGCTTTGTGTAAGACAACCATGAAATGGGCATCATATAATTGCGACGTCTTGGCTGTGATCTTGACTCCCAAGTAAGTTAGAGAGTCAAAGCGCCAGTGAAAAGGAAATGAGGCACTCGGCTGCTCTATCATAGGTGGTTTCAGGGATATGTTTAGGATCTCGGATTTATGGGAATTGATTTTAAAGTTACTTAGATGACCAAATCTATGTAGCTCTTGAATAATATTTGGAAGGATTGTAATCGGGAATGAGATATATAGGAGAACATCATCTGCGAAAAGTGCCAATTTGTGTTCACCTGATTGCAATTTTGGACCTTTAATTGACGGATTATTGCGAATTGCGGCTGCTAAATGCTCCATCGTTCGTATGTAGAGTAAGGGCGAAAGGGGGCAGCCCTGCCTTGTACCGTTCGGAATAGGGAAAATATTTGATAATGCACCATTGGCTTTAACTTGTGCACTTGTATACAGATGTGTACAGATGTATACAGGGCAGAGATCCTACGGAGCATGTTTTCCCTTAAACCCAGTTCCTCTAATGTCTGGAACATGAACTCCCAGTGCAGATTGTCGAAGGCCTTCTCGGCGTCAATAGACAGTATGTACACGGGGTCCCCCCCATGGCCATATCTATCAGAGAAATGGGCCGTATGGTATTGTCCCTGGCTTCTCGTCCTGGAACGAACCCCACCTGGTCCTGATTGATCAGGCTCGGCAACAGTGGACACAATCTCTTTGCAATCATTTTTGCGTACAGTTTAATATCTAGGTTTATCAGAGAGATTGGTCGGTAGCTGCTACACATAGGGCAGATATTTTTATTCAGGAGCATTATAATGACACTACTATCTTTAAGGACATCATGTGGAGATTTACAGCAGAAGACCTGAGAAGATGGAATTCTGCAGTCATCCTATGTGACTGCAGACTTCTGAATTCTGATAGTGTTCACTGAACGCTGTTAGGATTCTCTTGTGCCGGTGATTTACATACATGCGGTCACGTGCTGACTCTAGACATGTGTGGCCTCACTCAATGAAAATGAACGGAGCAAGGCCGGACACGTCTAGTCAGAATGTGGCCATAGATATATAAATCACATGCTTGTGCTGACATGACCGTGTACTCTTTCCACCAGTATGGGAGAATCCTAAAAGTGTGCAGTGCATTCGTTGTGAGAATTCAGAAGCTGCAATGTCTGGATTCAGCTCTGCAGGTTCCAGTAGTCATCACACGGACACTTCACTCATATGCGATTTTCATACTTATGGTCCTGTGACAACGAGCTTCTCTTCCTGCCTCTCTGTTTTTCACTGAACATTGAGAGCATTAGGGAGAGCAGTTTGTCGGTACATGACTAAATGTGCAAACTGCATATGTTCTTTGGGCAGGCCGCCAAACTGAATTCTTGCCCCGGTGCCAGAAAACCTAGACCAGTAACGTCACTAGCCTTCATTCTGAATCCCTATCTCTTTAAATTATGGCACTAAATAGATGGGGATTTAGAAAGGAATGTAAATTGACTTCGGACCACTCCTTTATAGGGAATAATAACTTTTTTTCATCATTGGGCAAATATTTCTCCTGCTGCTCTGAGGGGTTAATAAGAGCCCTGGGATTTTCTTTCCTGCTGTCACATGGACATACAAAAGCTAAGTCAGAAATTACTTATTGGCCAGCTGACTTCAGTGAGCAAAGGATTTTCTCCATAACCTGTGCATAGTTTACAGTCTAGAGAGGGGAAGAAGCTTCGCTTTATAGCAGAGGTATTCCCTTTTATTGGAATCCCACCAGTAATAACGACAACTGAAAAATGATCTCTACAGAGCAGAAGGTTTTACAAATATTTAGGTTAGAAAACCATGTAAATTTTATCACAGATATTTGTTGAACAGCACAGTTTTGGTAAAAAAAAAAAAAAAATTAAACCATTCACATTATTATGGCTTGAGTTTCCAATTAAACATATTAGGTTAAGTTTTGGTTGGAGGCTTCTGTTTCATTAAAGGTTAATTTTTATTGGGGTCAACCCTCCTTAGTCGTTCATATGGGCATACAGGTTATATAAAGTTGAATAAAATAATAACTTTGTGTCTGCGATACGATGAATGTTTTTTTTTTTTAAAAAATCCACTTTTTTTTTTTTAATTTGTAAATTGTCTGTTAAGATCTTTGCACCAGACACAGATCTCCCTGAGAATCTGCTTACAGAGCTTATTTTAAATGAGAAGGCGCTGCCAGGCGTTTAGATACAGATTGGAATAAGTGTGGTAAATATCTACGCTGCTGAATCACTCAAATTCCAGAGATTATTAGTACATGTGGCTTTATTATTCTACGCGTTTCAGCGTTCAAGACTCCTTCAGGAAACACCACAGGAACCAATGGAGTCTTGAACTCTGAAACGCGTAGAATAATAAAGCCACATGTGCTAATAATCTATGAAATTTGATTCAGCAGCGCTGATATTTACCACACTTATCCCAATCTGCATCTAAATGACTGGTCTTTCCTGGACTGATGGAACTGCTGCAGCGAATCCTTTCAATGCTTCACTTGACTATATCTGGTGAGTGCAATCCTATGGATTAACCTTCTCAGATAAGACACTAATTGCGCTCTTTCCTTCAACAGTGTTTATAAGGCGTTACCAGTGTGAGACATGTAATGACTGACAATTTGTTCTCAAAATCACATATCGCTTTCCAGTAAGATTAGAACAAATACAGTACAGCAGTGTTAGCACAGCAGAAGTGATCTTTGTCCCATTAAAAACACATTTGCACTGCAGATGTCCTCCTAGTACTTCAGTTTCCATCTTAGAGTCAGTCAGTGGGAGATGGGATTGTGACAGCATAGCAAATGTTTTTGTAATGATGTAAGCTTTGTTCTGTGGTAGCTCTGACCGCACACATTAGAGAAAACTGTCAGTTATTACTTGTCTCACACCAGTAACGCCAACTTTCATTTAAAATAAGCTCTGGAGGCAGATTCTCATCCAGATCAGTGTCTGGCCCATAGATCTTTGCACAGAAGAAAGGTGTGCATATCTGGTATAAGACATATGATCGCAAATCTCAAAGTATTTTATTATATGACGTACATGCCCATATAGAATACTTAGAAGGATTTATCCTGCTGACAGATTCCATTTAATTACTGCACTTTTCATTCTTCATCTCAATCTTTACTCGCTTTTATTAAAGGGAGTCTGGCAATGTAAAAAGACAGTTCAAACTAATCACTTCACCTTCTGGGTACATAGCCTTAATTAAAATCATACCTTTAGAACGATTTTGCCAGAAAACGTTATTCATTAAAATATTTTATTGAGGTGCACTCTTGGTGTGGCCGGGCAGCTCATTGCACCTTCCCAACTGCTTGTTTTGCAGCGATCCCACTTCCTCTTCCTTAATTGACAGGTCTAGCAATACAGAAGGCTAGAGGGCAGACATGGAAAACAAGTGGGTGTAAAGGTGCATTAAACTGCTCTGCTTGGTTATGCCAAGGATTACAAATTGCCTTATGAGCTTATTTCTATAAAGAACTGTTTCTGGTAAACAGAGCAAAGGATTAAGACTCTAGAAATTTGATTTTTATTATGTCTATGTTCCCTACAAGGCGTAACGCTTGTTGTGAAAGTCATTTTGTGCTGACAGACTCCATTTAAAGTGTTACTGAAAAATTTATTTTAATTGCTTGTTTCATTTCCTGAGATGTTGAAGTTCATCTATTTGTTTTTTTTTAGCACTTGTTTTATTTTATCCTCTTCCTTTCCTTATTTTATTTTTATTTTTTAGAATGGCCCAGAAGTGAAAAAGTATGGCCCCTTCCATCCCTATGTGAATGCCAAGGTGTGTACACCGCTTTCCTGGAAACATTGTGCGTGTGTTATGTTAATCCATTTTATATGTGTACCCTGTAGTTTCAGGATTTGAATCATACTTAAAAATTACCTAATATCAAGAGTTGAAAATGTGTAAATTTAGGGTTTCCACTTTTTATTCTCGTCACTATAATTTACTCCTTCACAACAAATGATGTACACTTGCATCATATATCGTGTTCCTGACTTTGATGTGGGATCAAGCAATTGCAGCTTCAAGTCCCCTAAAGGGCCTATAAAGTACAGTAAAAAGTATGTAAAAAGAGCAAGTTCAAATCACACACTATTTGCTACCTTAAAAATAAAACAAAAAAAATACACATTCGGTATTTGTGTGTTTTAAAAAGTCCGATCTATCAAAAAAGAAAAAAATTAATCTGATAGACAGCGTAACAAAAAAAACAATCTGAACCCCATAATTACCATATATATTCAAGTATAAGCCAAGGCACCTAATTTTGTCACCGGAAACTGGGTAAGCTTATTGACTCGAGTATAAGCCGGGTATGCATTGTCCCCTTATCCCTGTCCTGCTATGCGTGGTTTCCCCCCCCGTCCTGTCCTGGTATGGGGCTTACCCATCCTGTCCTGCTGTGTGTGGCTTACCCCGTCTTGTCCTGCTATGTGTGGCTCCCCCTGTTGTATACATGGCTCCCCTGGTCCCGTCGTTGTATGCATGGCTCATCCCCCCCCCCCCCCCCGTCCCATCGTTGTAGGAATGGCTCACCTTCCCCCCATCCTACTCACCCTCCTCACACCGTCGCTGCATCTCCGTTGTCTCGGCGTGGCAGCTCTCCTGTGCTGAGCGGTCACGTGATACCGCTCATTAAGGTAATATGCGCTCCACGCCTATGGGAGTGGAGACGTGTACATATTCATCACCTTAATGAACGATACCACGTGACCACTCAGCACAGGAAGAGCTGCTGGCGCCGGGACAACGGAGATGCAGCGACGGCGCAGGTGGGTGAGTGAGAGGGTGAGTATAATGTCTTCTAGAAGCCTGCAGCTGCAGATTTCATTGTGCTACAGCCGCCCCCTCCCCCGCCGACCTTCTGGGCAGTGACTTGTGTATAAGCCGAAGGGGGGGGGGTCTTTTCAGCACACAAAAAATGTGCTGAAAATCTCGGCTTATACTTGAGTATATACGGTATGGTTTTTTTTTTTTGCCTCTGCAACATTGCAATTAAATGCAATATGAGGAGGTCAAACCATCGTATCTACCCCAACATGGTATCCGTAAAAACATCAGCTCAGGGTGCAAAAAACAAGCTTACACACAGCTCCATATCACAAAAATTGAAAGCTTTATGGATCTCGACAATGGAGATGCAAACAATTTTATTTTAACGAATTTTCTAATTTTTTTTTTTTTTACCACTAAAGAAACACTCCCATCAAAACTTTTGTCCTCTTAATATAATGCAATCATAGTATAGCACTGTGTACTAACAATTGCTAATTTTGCCTTTCTACCCAGTTAATAATTCTGTTTTTCCAGGACGTCCGTCCTAACAGCACCACCAGGAGGTTGTCCTTCTTATCCTTGATAGGGACAGGTACACAGAAGAGGTTAAATAGCCCCTCCCCACCAACACCCTTCAGTGTTTTTCCTGTCCCTATCAGGGACAGACGCAGAGGAGCGCAGCGGTGCGTGTACCTGTGGGCCGGCGTGAGACGTCGGGACCCGGTGGCAGGAGCTACTGGCAAGCGGTGCCCTCTCAGAGGGTTTTCCGGCGGAGGCACGATCCCTGCCGCAGCAGCGCTGAGACCTCCGGAGGTCCCTCAGCGCTGGGGTCGAGCTGGCTGCTCCCCGTCGGCTCGCATCCCTTCGGAGGGCTCTGCCCACAGCAGCTGCAGGATGCCGGTGCCTCGTGTCCCGGTGATGACTTCCGAGGGTGGGGCCAGGACATGGCGGCGCCCAGCGTGACGCGACTCAAGCAGACGAGGGATCCCACCAGGTCCGGCGTCGCATAGATTCTGGCGCCCTGTACATGGAGGGGCGTCAGAAAAGGGCGGAGATACGGACCCGCACAGATATCGACCCCCACAGATCCGCGCACCGGGACGGTGCGCAGCAGCCGCATCAGCAGCAGCTGGGCTCGGAAGGAGGATGAATCAGATGTCTTGAAGCCGGGTAAGGCGACGACTTAAGATATACTGACGGACAGCACACTGACTCAGTAGAGATGGAAGGTGGTAGCTGTCCAGACATCCAGTCCCTAGAGCCAGATCCGGACCATGTGAGTAAAGGGGTAGTAGGGTCCCATACAGGTCTCCATACACAGACACAGAGGACCCTCTTTCCTATATATTTTGCAAGGAGGCACCTAAGCAATCCACCTCGACCACCAGGAAAAACCTAGAAAATGCCCCCTATGCTCGGCCAGGCTCCCGTCAGGACATACAAAAAAGTTATGTGAGGACTGTATATCAGGACTCCTAAGACAAGAACAGTCCCCTCTCCTGGACAATGAGAGATCTATGATACGAGAGAAGGTGCAGTCCACAGCCGCAGCACTGGTACCGGGACGGCAGAGAAACATCATTAAACAAAAACTTGAGACTCTCCGAGGAAGGAAAGCAATCCCTTTCCTGGTGGACAAACACACACAACCTCGGAAAAGGAAGACCCTGAAGACTGTTGCCATGTACAAACATCACTACCAATGCCAGTCTCAGAGGCTGGGGGGCTCACATGGAACGTCGATACCTCCAGGGGACATGGGGCCCATCAGTACGCAACCGGTCCTCAAATTACAGAGAGCTCAGAGTCTGGGAGGCGCTTCAAACATGCCAAGAAGAACTGAAGGGTCACAATGTCAGGATCTTCTCGGACAACTCAACTACATTTGCCTTCCTTCAACATCAGGGAGGTCCCAGATACCGTTACCTTCAGGACCTAGCACACGAAATCTTTCGCTGGGCAGAACGGACAATAACCTCAGTTACTGCAGTCCACCTGAAAGGATCCAGAAATCAGGTAGCAGACTTCCTGAGCAGAGAGAAGATCCAATCTTCAGAGTCGTCACTAAGTGAGGATGTCTTCACACAGCTATCCCAATGCTTGGGGACACTAGAGATCGACTTACTCGCCACAAGGAAGAATTCAAAAACAAATTATTTTCGCTCAACCCGGCAGACAACCCAACAGGAGTAGATGTGTTGGCGCAGGAATGGAACATGGAGCTCGCTTACGCCTTCCTGCCACTCCGTCTTATACAAAGAGTCTTAAGAAAGATCCAGGAAAGCAGAGCATTAGTAATATTGATTGTTCCTTACTGGCCCAAAAGAAGCTGGTTCTCCTTACTAAAATGGATGGCGTGAGAAGATCCGATACTATTACCGGCGAGACGGGACCTGTTAACGCAAGGACCCTTGGTTCATCAGAGACAAGAAATGCTGCAACTATTGGCCTGGATACTGAGGCGAAGATCCTAAAATCAAAAGGACTCTCTGACTCAGTAATATCTACTATGCGGAATAGTAGAAAGCCTGTAACCTCAGCCATATACCAAAAAATGTAAGGGGCCAGTATCAGTAACCCAGGGTCCAAATATCCCACAGATTCTCGACTTTCTCCAGGCGGGCTTTGACAAAGCACTAAGGCCTAGTACGCTGAAAGTACAGGTGTCAGCCTTAGGCTCATACTTCGACTTCCCCCTAGCCAATCATCCCTGGGTAGTAAGGTTCATAAAAGCCACTCAGCGGATGAGACCCACAATCCATAGCTCGATACCACCTTGGGATCTCAGCTTGGTCCTAATTGAGCTGCGCAAAGACCCATATGAACCACTAGAGCAGGCCCTCTTAAAAACCCTAGTTTTTGTAGCAATAACTACTGCTAGACACATAGGGGAGATCCAGGCCCTGTCTATAGAGCATCCATATTTGAAGATCCAGGAAGACTGCAGTCTTAAAATTAAATCCAGGCTTTCTTCCCAAGGTGGTTACAGACTTCCACCGGAGTCAAGAAATAGTACTACCGGCTTTCTGCCAGAATTACAACAATGAGAAAGAAAGCTCTCTCCACCTCTTGGAAGTTAAGAGCTGTCTTCCAATACTTAGATTTTACAAAAGACTGGAGAGTAGACTCTATCCTCTTCATCCAGATGGCAGGCAAAAACAAAGGGAAGAAGGCATCAAAAGCTACCCTAGCTAGATGGTTGAAATCAACTATCAGTGCAGCATATGTTTCGGCGGGAGAGACTCCGCCAGAAAACCTTAGAGTCCATTCTCTAAGAGCAATTTCTGCCTCATGGGCAGAGAGCGTGGGAGCATCTATGGACCAGATATGCAAGGCTGCAACCTGGTCTAAATTTAATACCTTTTGCAAACATAAGTTAAATGTTATGGCAAATCCTCAGACAGCCTTTGGGAGGAAAGTCCACCAGGCTGTAATCCCGCCCTAGTTGGAGTAATTTGGTAATTCTCCTGGTTGTGCTGTCAGGAGGGATGTCCTGGAAAGTAGGAATTAGTCCTACCGGTAATGGTATTTCCAGGAGTCCATCATGACAGCACCCCTTGTATACCCTCCCTTGAATTTCTGATATGTGATGTAACGTGTGTTAGGAAGTTCAATAAAATTGCGTTGCATCCATCCTGCTGTGGAACTTAGAAAATCACTGAAGGGTGTTGGTGGGGAGGGGCTATTTAACCTCTTCTGTGTTCCTGTCCCTATCAAAGATAAGAAGGACAACCTCCTGGTGTTGCTGTCATGATGGACTTCTGGAAATACCATTACCGGTAGGACTAATTCCTACTTTCATTAGGTCTATGGCATCACATGAGGCTAACTGGAAAAAACCCTTTAACCCCTTAATGTCCAATGACGGACACAGTCCATCATCAGACATCTCCCCTGCTTTGATGAGGGCTCCGGCGCTGAGCCCGCATCAAAGCCGGGACATGTCAGCTGTTATGAACAGCTGACATGTGCCCGCAATAGGCGCGAGCGGAATCGCCTTCTGCCCGCGCCTATTAACTAGATAAATATTTAAATAGCATTTCCAGCCGCCGGGCCGGAAATTACGTCATCACCGACTCCCGTCACGTGATCGGGGGTCGGCGTCATGTTGCCTGGACAACCAGAGGTCTCTATGAGACCTCTATGGTTGTTCCAGGCATATGGCTTTCAGCGCCACCCGGTGGTCGGCGCTGAAAGCACAGCAGTAAATCTTCTACATATGGGTGATCTGCTCATCGCCCATATGTAGCAGAGCCGATCGGGTTGCGCAGGCTTCTAGACTCCTATGGAGGCTATTGAAGCATGCCAAAAGTAAAAAAAAAAAAAAAAAAAAAAAAAAAAGTTTAAAAATAAATTTTTTTTTAAAAACCTAAAAGTTCAAATCGCCCCAATCAAAATAAAACAGTAAAAAAAAATCCCACATACACATATTAGGTATCGCCGCGTTCAGAATCACCTGATCTATCAATAAAAAAAAAGCATTAACCCGATCGCTAAACAGCGTAGCGAGAAAAAAGTTCGAAACGCCAGAATTAGGTTTTTTTGGTCGCCAAGACATTACATTAAAATGCAATAACGGGCGATCAAAAGAATGGATCTGCTCAAAAGTATCATTAAAAACATCAGCCTGGCACTGAAAAAATAAGCCCTCATCCGACCCCAGATCATGAAAAATGGAGACGCTACGGGTCTCGGAAAATTGTGCAAATTTCGCAACTTTTTTTTTTTTTTTTTTTTTTTTAAGCAAACTTTGGAATATTTTTTCACCACTTAATTAAAAGAGGACATAGACATGTTTAGTGTCTATGAACTCGTAATGTGAAAAATGAGGATGAATGAACTCATGGAGATCAACATCCAACACTGCGGAGACACCATCACAGGTTTCTCAAAGCAGTGATTCTAGGGCAATGCCCCCACCCTTATAGAAATATGTAAATATATGCAAAACACAAGCCGCGGAGACACTATCACATGTTTCTCAGCGCAAGCAATGACTAGCCAGGTCTTTCCCCGGGAGGGAACAACCACGGGAAGGGCAGTCTCCAATGAAGGAAACCACCTATGCCAAAACATGGTATCCATCCACAGACAGCTTTTTCGGGGTATTGCCCCTCATCAGTGTGGAGTAGGAAACTGGCCAGTAGGAGCAATGCCTAGTAGAAGACTGAAAAATGAGGATGAATGAACTCATGGAGATCAACATCCAACACTGCGGAGACACCATCACATGTTTCTCAACGCAGTGATTCTAGAGCAATGCCCCCACCCTTATGGGAAATATGTATATAGTGTATATAGCACAATTATAGGAATCACTTTTAAGTATCCTGCGAATATCATTCAAAGGGTTTCTTACCTTGAATTGAATGCTTTTTTGAGGTACTGTGCAAATTTTTTTGAGGAGTTGTACCAATTAGAATTTTTTGAAGGCTCCATTAGCCATTAAGATTTTTTTTGAGGTTGTATATCTTTCCCGGTTATTCCAGTACTAAATGGTCAGGGTAGATCATTAAATTCCTTACCATTAATGTTTCTACTCCTCTAGTAGTTTAATCCTATTTTATGCACTATAGCACTTTCAATTTTGGTCAGTTATTTTATACTTACCCAATAAAAGTTATGTTTTAAAGGGTTTTTTTCAGTTAGCGTATGGCATCACATGATTAAAAACTGACTAGCTGAATTCTTCTAAGCTCTATATAGAAATAGGAAATCCATTTTCTCTGCATGACTCCTGAGTCACTTAAAAAGACCCTGGAAGGAGGGAGCAGCTGGATCAGTAGTTGGAAGGGAATGATTTCTGCAGGTAAAAGTCTTCCTGTTTCTACATAGAACAGAGATAAAAGAATAATTTACTGGGTAGAAAGGCAAAATGATCAATTGTAACTACAAAGTGCTATATAATATGATGACTGCAATATATTAAAATGATAATATATATTATGGGGAGTTTTTCCTTTAACCCCTTAGTGCCTGAGTCAATTTTGACCTTAGTGACCAGGCCAAATTTAAGAAATCTGACCAGTGTCACTTTAAGTGGTAATAACTTTGGAACCCTTCAACGTATCCGATTCATTCTGAAATTTTTTTGTGACATACTGTGCTTCGTAGTGATGAGCAAGTATATTTGTTACTCAAGATTTCCCGAGGATGCTCGGATGATCTCGGAGTATTTGGATGTGCACAGAGATTTAGTTTCTGTCGCCGCAGCTGCATGATTTGCGGCTGCTAGTCAGCATTAATACATGTGAGGATTGCCTGTTAGGAAATCCCCACATGTATTCAGGCTGTCTGGCAGCCGCAAATCATGCAGCTGCGACGACAGAAACTAAATCTCCCAGCACATTCAAATACTCGAACACCCGAGCATGCTCGGGAAATCTCGAGTAACGACTATACTCGCTCATCACTAGTACTTAGTGGTAATTTTTGGTCGATACGATTTGCATATTTTTTATGAAAATATTTAAAATGTGGCAAAAAAGTGAGTTTTTATGCCCTTAAATCAGATGGTTATACCACACAAAATAGTTAATAACATTTACCACATGTCTACTTTACATCTGGATCATTTTTTAAACATTTTTTGTTGGAATGTTGGAGAGGTTAAAAGTTTAGCAACATTTTCTCATTTTTTTCAATAAATATACAAAACCTGTTTATTTAGATTTCTATCCAAATTTAAATGGACTTTGAGGGGCCTAAGGTGTGGAAAATAAGTACCGGTATTTGATACAATGCCGATATTGCAAGTTTTCCTACCTGCAAATAATGGAGAGGTCTGTCATTTTCATTGTAGGTCCACTTCAACTGTGAGTGATGGGATCTAAAAATAAAAAACAAGAAATCACATTGTATGATTTTTAAATAATTAAATTGCATTTTATTGCATGAAAGAACTATTTTATCACCTACCTACGACAATAGTCAACAAGCTTGGTGAGAAAGCAACAACTGTTGGCACAATTATTATAAAATGGAAGAAACACAAGATGACTGTCTATCTTCCTTGGTCTGGGGCTCCATGCATGACCTCACCTCATGTGGTAAGGATGATTAGGAGAAAGGTGAGGAATCAGCCCAGAACTACATGGAACTGACCTGGTGAATGACCTGAAGAAAGCTGGGATCACAATCTCAAACCTTACCATTAGTAACACAATACACTGTCATGGATTAAAGTCCTGCAGGTCCCCTTGCTCACTTCCGCACATGTCCAGGCCCAATTAAAGTTCGCCATTGACTATCTGGATGATCCAAATGAAGCATGGGACGAGGTCATGTGGTCAGATGAGACCAAAATAGAACTTTTTGGTATCAACTCCACTCGCTGTATATGGAGGATGAGTTCAACCCCAAGAACACCATCCCAGCCGTGAAGCATGGTGGGGAGAAATATCATACTTTGTGGGTGCTTTTCTGCAAAGAGGACAGGACGACTGCACCGTATTGAAGGGAGGATGGATGGGGTTATGTATCGCAAGATTTTGGCCAGCAGTCTCCTTCCCTTTGTAAGAGCATTGAAGATGGGCCGTGGCTGGATCTTCCATCATGACAATGATGTGAAACACACACCCAGGGAAAGCAAGGGGTGTCTCCGTAAGAAGCATTCCAATGTCCTGCAGTGGCCTAGCCAGTTTCCAGACTTGAACTCAATAGGAAAACTTTGAATGGAGCTGAAACTCATTTTTGCCAAGTCACAGCCCCAAAACCTGAAAGATCTAGAGAAGTGGGCCAAAACCCCTGCTGAAGTGTGTGCAGACTTGGTTAAGAACTACAAGAATTGTCTGACCTCTAATTGGAAACAAATGTTTCTGGACCAAATATTAAGTTCTGTTTTTCTATTGTATCAAATATTTATTTCATACAATAAAATGCAAATTAATTATGTCAAAATCATACTATGTAATTTTCGGGATTTTATTTTTTTGCAATTCTATCTCACAGTTGAAGTGCACCTACAATAAAAATTACAGACTTCTCCATTCTTTGTACATGAGAAAACGTGCAAAATCAGCAGTGTATCAGATACTTATTTTTCACTTTTGCAAGCGGTAACACCAAAAAGTGGACCCCACAGTTTGTTTCCCACATTCTTACAAGTGCGGCGATACCCCACATGTAGTCAAAAAGTTCTGTTTGGACAAATGTCAGGGCTTGGAATGGAAGAGCAATATAGGAATTTTGGAACATAAATTTGACTGTCACATTTGCAGGGCCACTTAGGTGACTAAACAGCACAACCCCCCACACGTGACCGCATTTTGGAAACTACACCCCTCAAGGATTTCATCCATGGGTATAGTGAGCATTTTAAACCCATAGGTACTACACAGAATGTGATAACTTGAGGTCGTCATATTGAAAAAGTGATTTTTTTTTTTTCACAAAAATCTTGCTTTAGCCCCAATTTTCTCAGTTTTTGCAAAAAAGAAACCCCAAAAGGTGGATGCCACAGTGTGTAACCCATTTTCTTACGAGCACTGCGATAGCACGCATGTAGCCAAAAAGTTCTGTTTGGACAAAATGCAGGGCATGGAAAACAAAGGGCACAATTTGAATTTTGGAACACAAATTTGTCTCTATTTGGAATAGATTGTCATGTATGCTGAGCCTGTGTGGTTAGAACAGAAAATTATAAATTACACTCTCTAATATATTTATCTAGGGAGGTAGTGAATAGTTTGATACTATCATTTTTATGCAGTTGATACAACAGAAATTTGAAAATTAAAATTTGCATTTAATTCACTGACACTCAAATTTTATTGCACTAGTTATTAGTAGTAATTGTCAGTATACACGTGTTTCCCTTGATGAAGAATTGGCGTCATTAGTTCCCAGACAGTTTTATATGGGATGCCAGTTATCCAAGGGCAATTTGGTGGGTTTATTTGGTGGTCCCTACCTTCATAACCTCATTTTGTAAAATTTTATGCCGTTTTTTCCTCGCTTGGAGGTGGTTTTTTGATGGAATAAGACGGTTCTTGAAACTAATGAGGTATTCGTCGACTGCAACTTTTTACTGTGGGGTCTGTGAAGTTATATATTAATCTAGTAGGAGGGAAATTAGGGGTCTCAATTTAAGGCAATCATAGTTGGGGTCATTTCATGGGAGGGCTTGGAAATTGTCAATAAAATGAAGAATTATCATTAGACCTTCATAACTTGATCAGGTCATGACTGCTGCAAATACAGTGTTTATGTGGACAGATTCTACAGTGCCTACAAGTAGTATTCAACCCCCTGCAGATTTAGCAGGTTTGATAAGATGCAAATAAGTTAGAGCCTTCAAACTTCACACAAGAGCAGGATTTATTAACAGATGCATAAATCTTACAAACCAAAAAGTTATGTTGCTCAGTGAAATTTTAATAAATTTTAAACATAAAAGTGTGGGTCAATTATTATTCAACCCCTAGGTTTAATATTTTGTGGAATAACCCTTGTTTGCAATTACAGCTAATAATCGTCTTTTAAAAGACCTGATCAGGCCGGCACAGGCCTCTGGAGTTATCTTGGCCCACTCCTCCATGCAGATCTTCTCCAAGTTATCTAGGTTCTTTGGGTGTCTCATGTGGACTTTAATCTTGAGCTCCTTCCACAAGTTTTCAATTGGGTTAAGGTCAGGAGACTGACTAGGCCACTCCAACACCTTGATTTTTTGCCTCTTGAACCAGGCCTTGGTTTTCTTGGCTGTGTACTTTGGGTCGTTGTCTTGTTGGCAGATGAAATGACGACCCATCTTAAGATCCTTGATGGAGGAGCGGAGGTTCTTGGCCAAAATCTCCAGGTAGGCCGTGCTATCCATCTTCCCATGGATGCGGACCAGATGGCCAGGCCCCTTGGCTGAGAAACAGCCCCACAGCATGATGCTGCCACCACCATGCTTGACTGTAGGGATGGTATTCTTGGGGTCGTATGCAGTGCCATCCAGTCTCCAAACGTCACGTGTGTGTTTGGCACCAAAGATCTCGATCTTGGTCTCATCAGACCAGAGAACCTTGAACCAGTCTGTCTCAGAGTCCTCCAAGTGATCATGAGTAAACTGTAGACGAGCCTTGACATGACGCTTTGAAAGTAAAGGTACCTTACGGGCTCGTCTGGAACGGAGACCATTGCGGTGGAGTACGTTACTTATGGTATTGACTGAAACCAATGTCCCCACTGCCATGAGATCTTCCCGGAGCTCCTTGTTGTCCTTGGGTTAGCCTTGACTCTTCGGACAAGCCTGGCCTCGGCACGGGAGGAAACTTTCAAAGGCTGTCCAGGCCGTGGAAGGCTAACAGTAGTTCCATAAGCCTTCCACTTCCGGATGATGCTCCCAACAGTGGAGACAGGTAGGCCCAACTCCTTGGAAAGGGTTTTGTACCCCTTGCCAGCCTTGTGACCCTCCACAATCTTGTCTCTGATGGCTGATGGCCTTGGAATGCTCCTTTGTCTTTCCCATGTTGACCATGTATGAGTGCTGTTCACAAGTTTGGGGAGGGTCTTAAATAGTCAGAAAAGGCTGGAAAAAGAGATAATTAATCCAAACATGTGAAGCTCATTGTTCTTTGTGCCTGAAATACTTCTTAATACTTTAGGGGAACCAAACAGAATTCTGGTGGTTTGAGGGGTTGAATAATAAATGACCCTCTGATTAAACTTTTCACAATTTAAAAAAAAATTAAACAAAGAAATAACATTCTTTTTTGCTGCAGTGCATTTCACACTTCCAGGCTGATCTACAGTCTAAATGTCACAATGCCAAGTTAATTCCGAATGTGTAAACCTGCTAAATCTGCAGGGGGTTGAATACTACTTGTAGGCACAGTATATCTCAGTAGGAACGATGAGTGGATTTTTTTTGTTTTGTTTTTTAATACTAAACACATGTTGAGGGTGAGGCCCAACATTTTTTTTTTTTTTTTTTAATTTTCTGGGACATTCGTGGGCATCCAAGAACAGGATTGAAAGGATGTGGGTTTTTGGGAACTGTATTGGTCGAGCAAATTGGTTTGGTGGACAATTAACCCCTTTCCGACATCGGGCGTACATTTACGCTGATGTCGGACTCCCTCCGGCTGTTTTGAACAGCTGACATGAGCCCGCAATAGCCGCTGATGGAATCTCGATCCACCCGCGGCTATTAACCAGTTAAATGCTGCGTCAAACGCTGACAGCGGCATTTAACAAGCACTTCCGGCAGTTGCGCCGAAAATACACACACCGGTGACCCCCGTCACGTGATCGTGTGTCACCGGTGTGTTGGCATGACAACCTGAGGTCTCCTGGAGACCTCTTTGGTTGTCAGTGCCAGCTTGCTGTGAGCACCACCCAGTGGTCGGCTCTCATAGCAAGTGAGTAAATCTGCGATAGAGGCGATCTAATCATCGCCTCTGTAGCAGAGCCGATCGGGTTCTGGCACCTTCTAGTCTCCCATGGAGACTATTGAAGCATGCCAAAAGTAAAAAGAAAATGTAATTGAAATAATATATAAAAGTTCAAATCACCCCCTCTTTCGCCCCATTCAAAATAAAACAATAAAAATAAAATCAAACATTCAGAATCGCCCGATTTATCAATAAAAAAAGGATTAACCTGATTGCTAAACGGCGTAGTGAGAAAAAAAGTCAAAATGCCAGAATTATATTTTTTTGGTCGCCGTGACATTGCATTAAAATTCAATAACGGGCGATCAAAAGATCGTATCTGCAACAAAATGGTATCAATAAAAATGTCAGCTTGGCATGCAAAAAACAAGCCCTCACCAACCCGAGATCACGTAAAATGGAGACACTATGAGTATCGGAATATGGCACAATTTTTTTTGCAAAGTTTGGAATTTTTTTTTACCACTTATATAAAAAAGATTAAATACAAAATACCCCAAACACTGGTAAATATAATCAAAAGCTCAACTCACTGAAAGTGTAATAACAATAAAATCTCATAAATGAGCTATTAAGCACAACAAGAGATCAAAATGGAGTTTTTCAAGCTGAATATAATTTATTTAGAATAATAAGACCATAAATGCTAAATGCAAGTTACAGCAGACATAAACACAATATAATTAAACCAGCACCTTGACAGTTTAAAAAGATTTTTTTCTGTACAAAACATGCAGTTTTTTTCCACAAATAAAGTACACAATGAACAGCAAACTCCCTATTTAAATAATATGTATACACAAATAGGGTGTTACATACAATCAGTGCCCAGGGTAGGGTACTGAATACAAAGTGCATAAGTGCTTTGTACTAATAAACCTGATAAGCGTTAAGTGTAAACAAAGTAAAGACTGCCTATACAAAATCCAAAATGGAATACAAGGGCTGCATTATAGAGTAACACTTACATGTAATGTGAATGCCGCTGTCAAACCTGCCGCCCCTACGCGCTTACGCCGCAGCTTCCTCAGAAGGCGTGGTTTACAAGTGCCCGTATCTAGTATATATAGTGCGGTCAATCAATGAACCGCTTTCCCTAGTAAAGGACGTAAATTTCAGGACCTGCGCTGTAGCGCCCACGATGACGTCAATGGTATCCAGATCTAAAAGTCCACAACATTACCGGCGCATGCGCTGTAGAGTCCCCACTATAAACAGGGAGTCTATCATCAGCGCTCATCGGCATGCAAGCGGCTTGAGCTGCATGGCAGACAGAGACAGCCACACACCGGACTGAGCACATCAGAAGGCTCCTAGGGAGGACAAAACTGGGCATGCGCACATGTGAGGACAAGTATAAACATGAAAATGAAATGACATGGAAGCAAAATTATGAAGAATACTAAACCTCTATTCAAAGTGCTGACCAGTGTTGGAGATGTGAGAGGATGAAACAATAATAATACTAACATAATTTTGCAATGTGTATAATCCGTAAAGGTGAATGTGCATGACATAAAGTGCATAACGGTATACATATGTGTGTATTATAAACACTAGAGTTGAGCGACTTTTGGTTTTTTAGGGTCGCGTTTCGTTTCGTGAAACCCGACTTTTCCAAAAGTCGGGTCGAGCAAGATCGTCCGATTATAGGGAAAAGTCGGGGTCGTCCCGAAACACGAAACCCAATTTAAGTCAATGGGGAATAAAAGTCGGCAGTGAGAGGAGGACAGGAAACACACCTACAGTGCCCATTTGAATGCCAAAAGCATCAATTCTTCTTACTTAAGCTTGTCAACCTTAATTAACTTCATAATACAAGTTACGCACTGAAAAATGGGGGTTATTTGGCTAAATTTGTGGGGGGGGAGGGCTGGCTGCAGGTTTTCATGTGCCCTGGGCGAAAGAGCGCCCCTTTAACACATACCACAACTCATCATGCTCCGATACGGCAGAGAAATAGCGGTATAGTACAATGAAAAATACCTCACTTTTTACATCTCATGACGAGGCCCATCTGTTTCTCCATACAAAATCATTGGTCCCATATAATGTTTGAAACAGTATATGATGAGCTCCACATAATGCTACAGTATATGTTGGTCCCCATGGATGAAGCTCCACTGTCTTATGGGCCCAAATAATGCTCCAAACATAATGGGCCCCATTTCTAATGCTCTAGTGTATAATGGGCCCTGTAAATGCTGCTCCAGTGTCTGATGTCCACCTTTGGAATGTTCCAGTGTATGGTGGGCCCCATCTATCATTCTCCAGAGTATAGTGCTCCCCAAAAATTGCTGTCCCAACATTGAGAACAATCAAATAAGTCTCCTCGCTAGGGAATCCCTGTACTTGTCTGGACAGGTGCTGTAGCTTGCTTAACAGCTCGCCAGCCGTTCTCACGCCCAGTATGGATTGCACGTGATTGCACAAAGGTTAGAAAGGGTACCGTATCCCTGGATAACATGTATGGATAGCGTACACATTCAAAATATATGTCTATACAGCATGAGGCAGGCTCAGACGGTGTTAGGCCCAGTATGGATTGCACGTCATTGCACAAAGGTTAGAAAGGGTACCGTATCCCCGGATAACATGTATGGATAGCGTACACATTCAAAATATATGTCTATACAGCATGAGGCAGGCTCAGACGGTGTTAGGCCCAGTATGGATTGCACGTCATTGCACAAAGGTTAGAAAGGGTACCGTATCCCCGGATAACATGTATGGATAGCGTACACATTCAAAATATATGTCTATACAGCATGAGGCAGGCTCAGACGGTGTTAGGCCCAGTATGGATTGCACGTCATTGCACAAAGGTTAGAAAGGGTACCGTATCCCTGGATAACATGTATGGATAGCGTACACATTCAAAATATATGTCTCAGGAGGCAGGCTCAGACGGTGTCAGGCACAGTATGGATTTGACGGCCCAGATTACACAGCGGAGGAGCAGGGAGAGGTAAAGATTGCAAATGCTGGGGCCCTGGCCAAGCAAGGGGGGCCCACTCGTGGGCGTCGGTACTGGCACTGGGCCCCTCATAGTACAGCGGTGTGTCTGACGGCGGGTGTGCACCACCACCGTCAGAGACACTTGATTGCACTATGAGGGACCCTGTGCCAGTGCCCGCGCCCAAGAGTCGGCCTACCCACCTGTCCAGGGCAACGGCACTCGCACGGTGTCGTGCGGTAGGTGGTGACCCCGGCCATGGGGGGGGAGGCAGCACAGTTATGGAGTTTTAGAAAGTGGCATATGTTGATGTTGGACATTCAGCTGATGCAAAAGGCGAGATAGGTGAAGTACCAGGAAGAGGTGGACCAAAGCAAGCCATTTTTCTGTCACCCTATGTGTCATCAGGGGAAGGTGGGACAAAATCCTTGGAAACCCATGCGTGGTTCCTTTTAATGAAGGTTAGATCATCCACATTTTGGGTTGACAGACGGGTCATTTTTTCTGTCAGGATTGATCCAGCTGCACTGAAGACTCTTTCCGATAGCACACTTGCAGCTGGGCAAGCGAGCTCCTGTAAGGCATATTGGGCCAATTCAGGCCAGGTGTCCAGTTTAGCGGCCCAATAGTCAAAGGGGAATGACCTGTGTGGGAGAACATCGATATGGGAGGAAAAGTAGTTTGTAACCATAGTTGACAACTGCTGTCTCCTGTCACTTTCCATCGATGCAGTATTACCAGTTTTGTGAGCGGTATTTGAAAAATCAGTCCACAACATTGTCATGAAACCCCTGTCTCCAACGCCACTTCTGCTGTGTGCACCACGAACACCTCTGCCAAGCTGCCCCCCGGCCCGTACGGCTCTTGTGAGAACCATCACCGCTGCTGTGTGCTGGGAATGCCTCAAGCAACCGATTTACCAGAGTTTCTTGTTTATTAGCCAATATTAGGTCAATGTTCTCCTGTGGCATGATGTTTTGTAATTTGCCTTTATAGCGTGGATCCAGGATGCTGGCCAACCAGTAGTCGTCATCGTTCATCATTTTGGCAATGCGGGGGTCCCTTTTTAGGATCCGCAAGGCATAATCTGACATGTGGGCCAATGTTCCCGGTGTCAATGATGCACTGCGAGTGCTGGGTGGAGGAGCACTTTCTGGCAAATCCACATCCCTCCAGTCACGCACAAACCCTGTACCAGACCTTGCCACGCCAACATTTTCACTTGCCCCACGAGATGCATCCTCCTCCCCTAAGTAATCATCCCCATCATCCTCCTCCTCTTCTTCCTCCACCTCGTCCAGGAGAGGTCCCTGAGCAGACAATGGCTGAATGTCATCAAGGATTCCCTCCTCCTCTTCCTCCTCATCAACATTGGCTGCAGACGCCTGCTCCTTAAGGTGCGTCAAAGTTTGCATGAGCAGACGCATAAGTGGGATGCTCATGCTTAGGATGGCGTCGTCTGCGCTTACCAGCCGTGTGCATTCCTCAAAACACTGAAGGACTTTACAAAGGTCTTTCAGCTTCGACCACTGCACGCCTGTCAACTCCATGTCTGCTCTCAAAGTGCCTGGCCGTGTATCCTCCCACAAATGCATTATGGCCTGCCTCTGCTCGCACAGCCGCTCCACCATGTGCAGGGTGGAGTTCCACCTTGTTGCAATGTCGATAATGAGGCGGTGGTTGGGAAGGTGGAGCAATCGCTGCAGCTTCTGCATACGAACGGAGTGTACAGGCGACCGGCGGATGTGCGCGCACAGTCTTCGCACCTTCTGGAGCAGGGCTGTTAACTCCGGATAATTTTTGAGGAAGCACTACAACACCAGGTTCAAGGTGTGAGCCAAGCAAGGTATGTGGCTGAGTTTTGAAAGGGCTATGGCTGCCACAAAATTACGGCCGTTATCACTAACTACCTTGCCTGCCTCAAGATGTACACTGCCCAGCCATGACTCAGTTTGTCGCTTCAAGTACTCGGCCAGCACCTCGGCGGTGTGTCTGTCGCCCAAACACATCATCTGCAACACAGCCTGCTGACGCTTTCCACTAGCTGCTCGATAGGGGGACACATCGTGTGCAACAGTGGCAGCTGCAGATGGAGTGCTCGTACGACTGCGCTCTGTGGATGAGCTTTCGCTTCTGGAGGAGGAGGAGGAGGGTCGAACGCCTACAGCCAACTGTTTCCTATACCGTGGGCTAGGCAGCACTGTCCCACCACCGATGTCCCCTGTGGACCCTGCATCCACCACATTAACCCAGTGCGCAGTGATGGACACGTAACGGCCCTGGCCATGCCGACTGGACCATTCATCAGTTGTGAGGTGCACCTTTCCGCTCACTGACTGCTTGAGTGCATGGACAATGCGGTCTTTCACATGATGGTGGAGGGCTGGGATGGCTTTGCGAGAGAAGAAGTGGCGACTGGGTAGGTCATAGCGTGGTACTGCATAGGCCATGAGTTCGCGGAAAGCTATGCTTTCCACCAACCGAAAGGGCATCATCTCAAACGAGATTAGTTTGGCAATGTGGGCGTTCAAACCCAGTGTACGCGGATGAGAGACTGAGTACTTTCTTGACCTACTCATAGTGTCTGGGAGGGTGAGCTGGACTTGAGAGCTGCATATGGTGGAAGTAGCGGTGGACAGGGCGGACTGAGAGAGGGTTGATGATGGTGATGGAGTTGGTGTTCTTTCTGATGGCCTAGAATCAGTCTTTCGTTGATATAACAGTGGGATTCCCTGACTGCTGTGGCCTTGCAACGACACCTCAACATTTGCTGCTGTGCTAACCGGTGGGCTTACAGTGGGGGAAACAATGTAGCGTTGCTGACTACCTTCGTTGTGATCAGTTGCACATGTGGCACTTGAGGTTTGGTGTTGTGTCCACGCTTGCAAGTGCATGCTGGTTAAATGTCTAAGCATGCAACTGATTCAAATTTTTCAGATTTTTCCCTCGGCTAAAGGTCTTTGCGCACTTCTTACAGATAACCTTGGCCTGATCATGAGGATTTTGTTCAAAAAAGTGCCACACTGCACTCTTCCTACTTTGGCAGACATTTTGCGGCCTAGCACGCTGTGATCTTTTGACCCTCTGGACAAGCTGTCCAGCAACTCTTTTGATGTTTGGAACCTGTCTTTGGAGTGCTCCGGGCCTGCCAGATAACAGCTGTTGCGATGTCGATGTCTGCTGTGGATGCTCCTCATCTGAGCTATTGGAAGCAGCACCCTCTTCCCCCAATGGATGCCAATCTGGGTCAACAACTGGGTCATCCATCACCTCCTCTTCTATGTCATGTGCACCTTCCTCTGTGTCACCGTGTATGGTGGTATAGTGTGCGGGAAGGGGCACCTGAGTCTCATCAGGGTCAGAATCTGGCTCTGTACACTGCGAGGACAATGTAGTGCTCTGAGTGAATGTACCAGCAGAATCATCCATCAGCGGCTGTGCATCAGTGCACTCCATGTCAGATTCATCTTGGCCTGGGTAATTCACCATTTCACTTGATAATCCAGGCATGGTATGTGAAAACAGCTCCATGGAGTAATCAGTAGTATGGCCTGCGTCATCCTTCAATCTTGGTTGGGGTGAAGGACACAAGGAAAGGTGTGGTTCATGAACATGAGCCTCCAATGACGACTCAGTGCTTTTACTTTTTACAACTGAAGAAGAGGAGGCGATAGAGCTGGAGGCTGAGTCAGCAATGTAAGACAAAACTTTTTCCTGATGCTCTGCCTTTAAAAGCGGTTTGCCAACTCCTAGAAAACTAAGCGTTCGAGGCCTTATGTAGCCAGACGATGACGCAGGGTCAGCACCTCCTGCATTCGGTCCTATTTTGCTCTTGCCACTACCATCAGATCCACCACCAACACCATCATTACCAGCTGCCAACCCCCGCCCAATTCCACGGCCTCTTCCACCAGCCTTCCTCATTTTTGGTAGAAATGTAGACAAAATCCAACAAACTATATAGTAATGTAAAACAAGGTGTCTATAGGACAGGGGAGTTTTAGAATTTCTGCACACACTTGTGGACAGTGGACACTTGTGGATTGTGTAAGGCCCAATGAATATCTGAGCGCTATGTGACAGGCTCGATGGCACAGCTGTGACAAAAGTGACTAGAGGATAAGGGAGATTGGATTGCTTTTAAAAAAGCAGTTTGCGGAGCAGTGGGTAAACAGCAATGCCAGCCTGTCAGGAAGCCTTAGAAGGCAGCCCAACAACCAACACCACTGATACACCACAATATAGCCTCCCCTTGCACTGCACACACAGTGACTTGTGTGTTGTGCAGGCCAAATCGCTAGCAGCAGAAGCAGTTTTTTTGTCTTCTTCCCTGCCTAACGCTCTCCCTACAGAATCAGCAGCAACCTCTCCCTATACTACTCTGGGTAAGATTTGGAGGCCGGGGTCGATCAGCCTCCGATTTGGAGGCCGGGGTCGATCAGCCTCCTGTTTGGAGGCCGGGGTGGCTCAGCCTCCGGTTTGGAGGCCGGGGTGGCTCAGCCTCCGGTTTGGAGGCCGGGGTGGCTCAGCCTCCGGTTTGGAGGCCGGGGTGGCTCAGCCTCCGGTTTGGAGGCCGGGGTGGCTCAGCCTCCGGTTTGGAGGCCGGGGTGGCTCAGCCTCCGGTTTGGAGGCCGGGGTGGCTCAGCCTCCGGTTTGGAGGCCGGGGTGGCTCAGCCTCCGGTTTGGAGGCCGGGGTGGCTCAGCCTCCGGTTTGGAGGCCGGGGTGGCTCAGCCTCCGGTTTGGAGGCCGGGGTGGCTCAGCCTCCGGTTTGGAGGCCGGGGTGGCTCATACTCCGGTTTGGAGGCCGGGGTGGCTCAGCCTCCGGTTTGGAGGCCGGGGTGGCTCAGCCTCCGGTTTGGCGCGTTGGCCCTTTAAGAGCTAGTTTGGCGCACACATTCTCTCTCAGGGGCATGTGTCATGTGATGAAGCTAGATTTGCATTTGTGCTGTGAGTTTCGCTTTAAGAGCTGATATTATGTGGCAGAGGCTCTGTGCTGGGGTTCAAGTGAAGTTCGTAGGCGTTGGCATAGTAACTGGGTCTGCCTGCGCATATCAATGAGCTCAACTGTTATTTCAATCGCCTCAGGGCACGTTTTGCCATTTCCCATTGAAAAGCATTGGAGACAGTGCATTCCAATGACGGGAAAAAAAATTTTCAAACGCAAATTGCGCAAAAACTACAAATCCGATCGACACGAAAAATACTTAGCACACCTCTCATGGACGCTGGCTTCGAAACGACACCTCAACGGAGTCTGTGCGTGTAGCGGTTCGGGCCGCATTAATTGCGGAAATCAACTTAATAATAATAATAATAAGAAGAAGAATAAGTTAGCAGCGTTCGGATTACAATATAGTGGTTTTTTCAAACCACTATAATAAGTTAGCAGCGTTCGGATTACATGATCGTGCTTTCTTCACTATAGGGCTGTGTGCACACGATGCAGATTTGCAGCGGATTTTACCGCACAGAAACGTTGCATATCCGCATTGTGATGTACAGTAGCCTTAAAATCAATGAAAAAAAAAACCGCTGTGCAGACGCTGCGAATTTTTCCGCGCGGTTTTCCTGCAGTACAAAATCCGCAGCATGTTACTACTTTTGTGCGGTTTTCCATCTCCCCTGTCACCAAATCCGCAGGGGGAAAACCGCATGAAAAATGGAAGAAATCCGCAGGAAAAATGTAGGTAATTTGACCTGCGGATTTCTTCCATTCTGCGCAGAAAAATCTGCAGGGCCAAAAAGTACATCTGGCCTAATAAGTTAGCAGCGTTTGGATTACATGATAGTGTTTTCTTCAAAGCACTATAATAAGTTAGCAGCGTTCGGATTACACGATAGTGCTTTCTTCAAAGCACTATAATAATTTAGCAGCTTTCGGATTACATGATAGTGCTTTCTTCAAAGCACTATAATAAAATATAAGAAATCGGATTACAATATGTTGCTTGAACCTAGAGGCTCAAGCACCAATAATAATGGTAGCTCTGTTAGGCTGCGTGCACACGCTGCGGATTCCGCTGCGTTTCCGCAGCGTTTTTGGCCGTTGCGGACCCGCAGCAGTTTTAGCTGCGGTGTACAGTACCATTCAAATGAATGGGAATAAAAAACCGCTGTGCCGACGCTGCGGAAAAATCCGCGCGGATTTGCTGCGGTTTTGAATCCGCAGAAAGAATTGCATGTCAATTCTTTCTGCGGAAACCGCTGCGGGTTCTTATCTCCACCATTGTGGAGATAGTGAATCCGCAGGACCAAACCGCAGGCAAAACCGCAGATAATCCGCAGGTCTTTGGACCTGCGGATTATCTGCGGTTTTTGCAAAATCCGTGCGGATTAATCCGCAGCGGATTCCGCAGCGTGTGCACGTACCCTTAGGGTACGTGCACACGTAGTTTTTAGTCTCTGCGGATTTTGTAGAGAAAACCGCAGGAAATCCGCAGGACAAAGTGCTGCGGTTTTTCTGCGGTTTATCTGCGGATTATCTGCGTTTTTTCTGCGGTTTTGCCCTGCGGTTTTACACCTCATAATGGATGAGGTGTAAAACCGCAGCGTTTCTGCACCAAACAATTGACATGCTGCGGATTGTAAACCGCAGCAAAACCGCTCGGAAAAAAACGCAGCATGTGCACAGCTTTTTTTTTATTTCCATAGGAAATAAAGGTACTGTACAACGCAGCAAAATCTGCTGCGTTTCTGCAGAGCCAAAAACGCTGCGGAAACGCAGCAGAATCCGCAGCGTGTGCACATACCCTAAGTGTTCAAGTATTTGTTTATTAGTGCTGCTATCCTCAAACAATTGTGTGCAGTCAAAGTAAACATCTAGCACATAACAAAGGCTGTCAACATATTCACTTAATTTTACATCAAAATATATATATATTTTATGTCAAGATGCTACCCAAGTAGAAATGTAGACCCCCCTACACTTCCTAGTAATAAGTGTCACTGAGGTTTAAACAGGAAATTTGACCAGTTTGAGCATGTTAAGCTGCCTCCATCATGGAGTAGTGGCTGCGGAGCTGAATAACTTTAATTTTTTCTATTTCCCGTATCCTTTGCACGGATATTAGCTTGTATAGTTAGGTTATAATTTGTGATGAGCCCAATAGGTTACCATAGATTTGTCGCTGGGGCTTATACTTTGTTCCCTGCAATACATTGACCAATCATAAGCATGCGGTGTCATGCTGGAAAAAATATGCCTGAAAGGGATAATCCCATCTTCAAGTTCCTATCCCAATGTTAAGTAGTTGTAGTAGTAGTAATAATAATAATAATAATGTTCGCAAATACCTCCTGTTAGAACTAAAGTATAGTTCTTCTGATAAGCTATGTCACTTTCTCTGAGCCTTCTTCTGAGGCTCATGGCAAAGCATGATTTCGTGGAAAACAGCTGTCATCCATTAATGTCTCCATAGTCTTGGTTTTTATGGTTTTACGCCATAAGAAACCACAAAAATTGTCCCAGTTTAGGAAATTACACCAGTTGGAATTCATATGGGGTTCACCATTTTGAATCAATGGTGTTTTTTCAGAAATATGCACACATTGGATGATGTTACAGAGTGAAAATTGTAAATATGCCATTGTAATGTCCATGGTGGCCAGCTTGTGCTTCTTGAGATAAGCACCTCGTAAATAAAGTGTGTGCTCTTCATTACAGCTGTGCCAATTGTTCTGTCCCCACATGAGGCGAATGGAGGTGGAGTTGATTGGGGCTGGGAGAGATTCCTACCTTCCGTTTCCTCAATGCAGAGCAGACAGGACCATTGTTGCTGTTTTGCTGTTCATGCGTCCGGAGAGATGATACACACCAAGGATTGTGAAGTCCCAGACTAGTTTATTTGGAGATCTGGACATACAGCATATGATTGGTAATGCAGTAGGTTCTCCAAACATGCAGATGTAACAACCAAGGTGACAAAGCAATGTGTGTGCAGCAAGTTGGTCAAAAAACTGATGCCTTTCACAGCTCGGTACAGGAGCGTCTCTCCCGGGTGAAAATGAAACTAAGAATGGCAAAAAGCAGGAAGAGAAGGAGTGGCTCTGACCCGGAAGTGGAAGGCATGTACTAGAATTAATTAGCTGCAGGCTGCTGTACAGAAAAAGACCAGCAGGTGGCAGCAGACCAAATGCAAGACTGTACACAAAGAATGGTAATTACACACAATCTATATAAAGCATATAAGAATAACTTTAGACGGAACAGCACACTCCCAGTCTGAAATTCTGTAAGGGATTTCACTATATTGTATTTTGTTTTTAAGTAAAGTTCAATAACCTGGAAAACAAACACAAATATGCATGCAATAATAACTTCAAAACCAGGTTGATGACAGTTCCTGAGACAATCCAAAGAAAACCGGAGAAGCCGAATTAGGCCAAACTGTCTCCGACCCAACTGTAATCCAGTGGACGAAGTACTAGGGCAGTGTTCTGTTCATGGTTCATCCCACTGGAATGTCCTCAATTGGTAGTGATTTATTGCAGACGTGCCAGCCGTGACTGTCTTTGTCTCCACGTGAGCTGTGATAAGATCTTGCAATGTGGACTAACCTTGCTATAGTCTTGACAAGTTTCATCCAATTGGAGAAGCGTTCGAAGCGCTGGCAACCGAGGCTGGAGGTTGTTTTAGAGCACTGACCTCGGAGCGGACTTCTGGATCGCCATCCGGATCCTGGATGTTGAAGACTTCCTGGACACATTCACTTCCCTTCTGTTCCAGCAGAAACTTAGGACCTGAAAGCCAAGAAGAATTTGCAAAGGACCTTATAGATATAGGTCTAGTGGCTTGCTCAGCTGGGTTAAGTTCAGATGGGATATAGTGCAATTGTTCAGGCTTGGAAGTCCTCCTTATTCTCTCGAAGCGGTTACTGACGTACACGTAGAAGTGCCTTGTTTGGTTGTAGATGTAACCTAGAAGTGCCTTGTTTGGTTGTAGATGTAACCTAAGACAACCTTACTGTCACTGTAGTATTGTACGTCGTCTATGTTGGTGTCCAGCTCGTTCTGTATAAAGTCTGCGAGTTCTACTGCAAGCACGGTTGCACAGAGTTCAAGCCTGGGAATAGTGTGATCAGGCTTGGGAGCCAACTTAGCCTTGCCGAAGACGAACCCAACGTAATCTTGATTGTCAGGTCCCATCACCTTCAGATAGGCAACTGCTGCAATGACCTCCATGGATGCATCCGAGAACACATGGAGTTCGTTCCTAGTGCTAGCAGCAAGTGAGGTTCTGGCGTAGCATCTTGGTATATGGATTTCATCCAAGGCACACAAAGACTGCTTCCAGGTTTCCCATTTTGGTTCCTTATCAGGAGGGAGTGGGGCATCCCAGTCCTTGACGGTTTCGGAAAGCTGTCTCAGAAGGGATTTACCTTGTATGGTAATTGGTGCTACGAACCCCAGTGGGTCGTACAAGCTGTTCACCACTGACAGGACTCCACGTTTAGTGAATGGTTTGTCTGCACAGTTGATTGGCAAACTGAAGTTGTCGACTGACAGGTTCCACCTCAAGCCTAAGGCTGGTTTCACACTTGCATTTTTTTGCGCTGTTTTTTAGCGCAAAAAAAGCACGCTTTTTTCCCCCCTATCTTTTACATGGGTGCGCATACACATGTGTTTGTACGCGTTTGTATGCGCATGTGTTTTTTTGTAGTGTGCGCTCGGGCGCACAAAATGCATCCTGTTGCATTTTTTGTGCGTCCGACTTGCCCCCAAAAAATGCATGCGCACGCAATGCGTTTTTTTTTTTTTACAGCCAAACACCCATTATAGTCTGTGGGAGTGCATGGTAATGCGCACGTATGCACTAAAAAAGCATGTGTTTTTAAAAAAAAACGCACCCAAACCCACAAAAAAGCGTACACAAACGCATGATGCGTTTTTTATGTGCGTTTGCCCTGCGCACAGTGCGCAGCGCAAAAACACGCAATTGTGAAAGTAGCCTAAGCTCTGCACAGGCGTATAGTCTGGTCCCAGGTCTATGTCCTTGAATTCTGGTGCGTGGTCACTTGAATCAAAGGCTCTCCTGACAGCCTAGCTGTTTGAAGCAATTTTGTGCAATCTAAGCTTAGCTTTGTACAGCATACCTTGGGTCCTCTTGAGTAGATCGATAGCCGCTTTTTCTGTGGGTAGAGATTTTAGTCCATCATCTACATAGAAGCCTTTCTCTACAAAGTCTCTGGCATCTGTTCCATATTCGGTCTCTCCTTGAGCGGTTCTCCACAGGCCATAGGATGCCACTGCGGGGGAAGGGCTGTTCCCAAATACGTGCACCCTCATGCGATACTCCACCATCTCTTAGCTGGGGTCATTGTCCTTGTACCACAGGAACCTGAGGAAATTACTATGGTCCTCTCTGACTATGAAACAGTGGAACATCTGTTCAATATCGGCCGTGATGTCAATGGGCTCTTTCCGGAACCTCATCAACACTCCTACTAGGTTGTTTGTAAGATTAGGACCCGTGAGGAGGACATCGTTGAGAGATAAGTCTTGATGTTTGGCGCTTGAATCAAAGTTAACTCTAATTTGCTTAGGTTTCCGTGGGTGATATACTCCGAATGATGGTAGGTACCAGCACTCCTCGTTTTCCTCTAAGGGAGGCGCTGGCTCCGCATGGTTGTTCCGGAATGTCTTGCTCATAAAGGTGACAATGTGTTCTTTCATCTCCGGTTTGTTGCTAAGTGTGCGCTGGAGAGAGTTAAATCTGGACAAGGCTTGTTCACGATTGTTAGGGAGTCTTACCCTGGTAGCTCGGAAGGGTAGGGGAAAAACCCAGTGATTAGTATCGTCCTTAAGCAACTCATTGTCCATTACCCTGACAAATTCCTTGTCTTCCATTGACGGGGCTACCTTGTTGTCATCCTTACTTGTATGAAACACCGATCTTCCCAAGTCGTCTGCATAGGGACAAAGAATGACATCAGGCAGCTGTATGGGATCTGGAGGCTTCTCTTTCACCTCATAGTGATGAGGGTATGGTTTGCAGAAAGTAGCTCATACGTTTCAGCATACATAGGTCTTAAAGGAATCGACTCTTGTTCGGTCCAAGCACATATTTCCTATGAATACCCACCCCAAGTTGAGTCTCTGTGCGTAGGGGGCATAGTCAGGACCATTTGCACTGTTGGCGGACCTTATGTATCCTTAAATTGTCTCTGCCGTGCAGAAGTAGGGTTTCAGCATCTGAGTCCATAGGTGGGATAGCACTGACTAGGTGCCTTAGGTGTGGTTGGTGGAACGCAGCTTCCGGGGTAGGGATCTCATCCCTTTGGTCGGGTATTTGATCGCATTTGATTAGCGTAGGTAAGGGTATTTCTACGCCTCCGTTGACAGGAGAAGCAATGAAACCTTGTGCCCCTCTGCCGTTAGTCTCTATGCGGCCTGAGCAAGTGTTCAGAGTATAGGGCGTTGCTGGTCCCTTGATTCCAAAGGCTTCAAAGAACTTGGGTCCAGCAAGGGATCGATTGCTCTGATCGTCAATGATGGCATACATTTTTACTGCCTTCTCTTGTTGCCCTTCTGGATAAACTCTGATTAGGCATATCCTGGCACAGCATTTTTTCACTTTGGCTCTCCCCATATACCTCTGAGCATGAGCAGGAGACAGCCGTGGTAGACTTGGCGTTATTCTGTGGCTCCCAGCCATGGCTTGTAGCCGGACTAGAGGTAACTGCGACTGCTGAATCGCTGGTGGCTGAGGTTGGATGCAAAGCTGATGGGTGTTTGTCACTATGACACTCTTCACACTTAATGGCAGAATTGCAGTCCTTGGCCATGTGTTCTAATGAGGCGCAGCACTTGAAATATACCCCAAGTTCGCTGAGGATTTTCTTGCGCTCCTGCATGGTTTTGGACATGAAGCCTCTACATTTGTTCAATGAGTGTTTTTTTGTGAATGGGACACTCACGATTGAAAGATTTATCCCTTGACGGAATAGTGTACTGCTTATCGGCAGTTACTGCGGGTGGTGGCAGGTTAGTCTTTCTGACGCTTAAACTATTTCTCGAGTCCTTGCATCTATGTGTGACGCTTTCATCCCTTGATGACGGTGTTGCTGGAGCTGTAGTGTTAGACTCCAGGAAGTCTAGGCTAGGGTCGTTGCTCATTTGGCCCTGTTCGTCGACAAACTTGCAGAACTGATTGAACGGAGGAAAGGTGACATCATGTGATCTTTTGTACCTGAAAAAGCATACTGCCCACTTCTCTTGCAGACTATGTGGCAGCTTTGAGACGATTGGGTTCACCCCATGGGCAGTGTCCAGTTAGCATAATCCAGACAGATGAGGGTCTTTTTCTGCAAGTTCCAGCTTCATAAGCAGATCACTTAAGTCCAGAAGCTTGTGGGCTTCCTTAAGGTTGATTCTTGGAACGTTCTGCAGTCTCTTGAATAGGGACTTTTCTATTGCTTCAGCGCTGCCATAGGTTCTTTCGAGTCTCAGCCAGGCAGCAGCGAGACCTGCTTCAGCTTGCCCCACGTAGACTCTTGATACAGTTTGTGGAGTCAGGACCCAACCATTTTACCATGAGGTCGAGCTCCCGTTCTGCAGATAGGTTGAAATCAGCAATGGTGTCCTTGATGGTTGCTTTCCAGGCTCTGTAGTTCTCTGCACAGTCGTCAAACTTTGAGAGGCTAGTGCTGATTAGATCTTTGCTCACATAAACCTGGCAAACTCAGACATGTCTGATCCTTCACTCCTTGTTAAAGTGTTAGCTTGTGTTGCCCCTCGGGTGTTTAAACTGTGTGGCGTGGAAGGGTGAATTGTTCCCGGGTAGAATGATGTTGCTGCGGGGTTGAGCAGTGGTTTAATCTCTGGAGATTTCGATGACTGTGGCTTGAATTGTGGAAATGGACTGTAATGTGTCTTGTGGTCATCTTCTGATTGCTGCTCCTGAGGGGACACATTATGGCGTTGGTCTTGGGTCCCTGCAGATGCTGTGGGTAACACTGGCACCGTAAGTTGGGCTGACTTGGACGTTTCCACATTGTTGGGCTGCACGTCGCTGGAAAAGGTGTGTGCCGCAGATATCTGTTTCTGCACGTAATCACTGGTACGGACGGCTAGGTCCTGTTCTTCCAGTGGTGGTAGGCAAAGGATTTGCTTCAATGCTTGCTCAAGTATTTTTACTTCAGCTAGCGCGATTTCTTCCTCCATTCTTGTTTGAAGAATCTTTGCTTGAGCCTCTGCTTCTGCTTTCTTGGCTTCTTCCTCTGCTTCTGCTTTCTTGGCTTCTGCTTTCTTGGCTTCTGCCTCTGCTTCTGCTTTCTTGGCTTCTGCCTCTGCTTCGGCTTTCTTGGCTACTGCCTCTGCTTCTGCCTTCTTTTCTGTAAAGGAACGTCTTAGTTTGGATCGCTCTGTGTTTAAACGGGCCTCTAAGATTCTGTCGCTGAGGGCTGAAGTTCTTGAGCAGGATGATTTGTATGACCGAGAAGAGTGTCTGGATGAGCCTGACCTGTGGGATCTTGATTCTTGCAGATGAGCAATACGGAGCTCTGCTTTATCTTTGGTGTCTTGCACAGCGGCGTCCCTTTCTCTTTCTGTGGAATCTACTTTGCTTAATTCTGATGAGGCTTCATCAATATTAGAGTCTTTTAGGAAGGCAACGTATGTTGCGGATAGTCTCTAGCCGTTTTATAGTGTCCTGTAGACTCGCTGCATCATTTTTGTGGCGTTGGATGCTTGACATGAGGGAGGTGACTTGTTCCCATAGGTCGTCCAGGTTGTCATTGAACTCATCCATTGTATTGATAGTTTTCGACAGCCTTTATGGTTGGTTTGACAGAGCGTTTTGGTCGTGAGTCTTGGTCTGTTTCTGAAGATGGCTCTGTTTCCCCCTCTTCATAATGAACAGTATTGGGTAGTATTTGTTCTGTTTCAGCAGTGGGAGACTGTGCAGGGTCTTTTTCGGCCATTTTGATTTAAGGAGCACTGTCTCTTTAAGAAACTGAACTTTTGAATTGGGGGCTGGAAATCGCAGTGCAGCTTAGTTAAGGCGTCCTGATAAGATTCCCAAGCTGTTTTTGGAGAATTGTTGGGTTTTGCAGTCCGACAATCTGCAGCGATGTGGTATAATATACAGAGAGTCTCTATGCACAGTACGTCTGGGGTGACGCTGCAGAGTTTCTTAGCAGAGCAGTGCTGCAGTATGTGAACGGGCAGACGGGTTAGGATATAAGGGTGATTTTTTGCCGGGCTTCATGGCAGTTTTTTGACTGTTCTGTCCCCACATGAGGCGAATGGAGGTGTAGTTGATTGGGGCTGGGAGAGATTCCTACCTTCCGTTTCCTCAATGCAGAGCAGACAGGACCATTGTTGCTGTTTTGCTGTTCATGCGTCTGGAGAGATGATACAGTCATGGCCAAAAGTTTTAAGAATGACACAAATATTATATTTTCACATGATCTGCTGCCCTCTGGTTTTTGTGTGTTTCTCAGATATTTTTATGACATACAGAAATATAATTGCAACAATATTATGAGTAACAAAAGGTTATATTGATAGTTAGAATGAGTTAATGCAGCAAGTCAATATTTGCAGTGTTGACCCTTCTTCTTCAGGACCTCTGTAATTCTCCATGGTATGCTCTCAATCAACTTCTGGATCAAATCCTGACTGATAGCAGTCCATTCTTGCAAAATCAATGCTTTTATTTTGTCTGAATTTGAAGGTATTTGTTTGTCCACCCGTCTCTTGATGATTGACCACAAGTTCTCAATGGGATTAAGATCTGGGGAGTTTCCAGGCCATGGTCCCAAAATCTCTGTTTTGTTCCCTGAGCCATTTAGTTATCACCTTTGCTTTATGGCAAGGTGCTCCATCATGTTGAAAAAGGCATTGTTGATCGCCAAACTGCTCTTGGACGGTTGGGAGAAGTTGCTCTTGGAGGACATTCTGGTACCATTCTTTATTCATGGCTGTGTTTTTAGGCAAGACTGAGAGAGAGCCCATTCCCTTGGCTGAGAAGCAACCCCACACATGAATGGTTTCAGGATGCTTGACAGTTGGCATGAGACAAGACTGGTGGTAGCGCTCACCTCATCTTCTCCGAATAAGCCGTTTTCCAGATGTCCCAAACAATCGAAAAGGGGATTCATCTGAGAAAATGACTTTACCCCAGTCCTCATCAGTCCACTCCCTGTACCTCTTGCAGAAATATCAGTCTGTCCATGATGTTTTTTCTGGAGAGAAGTGGCTTCTTTGCTGCCCTCCTTGAGACCAGGCCTTGCTCCAAGAGTCTCCACCTCACAGTGCGTGCAGATGCACTCACACCTGCCTGCTGCCATTCCTGAGCAAGCTCTGCACTGCTGGTAGCCCGATCCCGCAGCTGAAACACTTTTAAGAGACGGTCCTGGCGCTTGCTGGTCTTTCTTGGGCGCCCTGGAGCCTTTTTGGCAACAAGGGAACCTCTCTCCTTGAAGTTCTTGATGATGCGATAGATTGTTGACTGAGGTGCAATCTTTCTAGCTGCGATACTCTTCCCTGTTAGTCCATTTTTGTGCAGTGCAATGATGACTGCACGTGTTTCTTTAGAGATAACCATGGTTAACAGAAGAGAAACAATGATGCCAAGCACCAGCCTCCTTTTAAAGTGTCCAGTGGTGTCATTCTTACTTAATCATGACAGATTGATCTCCAGCCCTGTCCTCATCAACACCCACACCTGTGTTAATGGAGCAATCACTGAAATGATGTTAGCTGGTCCTTTTAAGGCAGGGCTGCAATGATGTTAAAATGTGTTTTGGAGGATAAAGTTCATTTTCTAGGCAAATATTGACTTTGCAAGTAATTGCTGTTAAGCTGATCACTCTTTATAACATTCTGGAGTATATGCAAATTGCCATTAGAAAAAATGAAGCAGTAGACTTTGTAAGAATTAATATTTGTGTCATTCTCAAAACTTTTGGCCATGACTGTACACACCAAGGATTGTGAAGTCCCAGACTAGTTTATTTGGAGATCTGGACATACAGCATATGATTGGTAATGCAGTAGGTTCTCCAGACGTGCAGATGTAACAACCAAGGTGACAGAGCAATGTGTGTGCAGTGCAGCAAGGTGTGCAGCAAGTTGGTCAAAAAACTGATGCCTTTCACAGCTCGGTACAGGAGCATCTCTCCCGGGTGAAAATGAAACTAAGAATGGCCGAAAGCAGGAAGAGAAGCAGTGAACTGACCCGGAAGTGGAAGGCATGTACTAGAATTAATTAGCTGCAGGCTGCTGTACAGAAAAAGACCAGCAGGTGGCAGCAGACTAAATGCAAGACTGTACACAAAGAATGGTAATATAACACAATCTATATAAAGCATATAAGAATACCTTTAGACGGAACAGCACACCAATATGGGGATGAGCTAACAGCACGGCTCAGAAGGGAGAGCGCGATTTGGCCTTGAAAGTTGTTATTTTTCTGTTTTTTGCAGGGAGAGCCTTTGCGCTTTCCAGAGCCTCTGAGCTATCAAAAACATGGAATGCTCCTATATTTCTGTTGACAGATGATGGACCTGAGTTTGAGCTTGTTTATTGCAGGATGTTTTTATGAATACGATTTTGATGTAGCTAGGGTCACATTTGTCCTGTGCTCTACACTGTCCACTTGAGTGAGGGTTTGTGTCTAAATCCATGTAAAACATGGTTTAATCCCTTTCTGACATCAGATGTACTATCCCGTCCATGGGACCCGGGCCCCTATGCCCATGGACGGGATAGTACGTCTAGCGCGATCAGCGGCGTCCACGTGGTAAGCGCCGCTGATCGCGGCCGGGTGTCAGCTGATTATTACAGCTGACACCCGGCACTATGTGTCAGGAGCGGTCACGGACCGCCCCCGACACGTTAACCCCTTGCACACTGCGATCAAACACGATCGCGGTGTACCGGGGGTTAAAGGGAAGCATCGGCAGGGAGGGGGCTCCCTCCGTGCTTCCCTGAGCCCCCCACAGCAGCGCAATGTGCAGCGCTGCTGCCGGGGGCTCTTTCCCTGCAGGCCCCCGGATCCAAGATGGCGACGGGGACCTTCGGGGGCCTGCAGGGAGCTGGCTTCCTTAGTGCCTGCAAAGCGCAGGCATGAGGAAGCCTTCTGCACTGCCTGTGATAGATTGCTAATCTGTCACAGTGATTTGTGATGTGACAGATCAGTGATCTGTCACAGGACAGTGATGTCCCCCCTGGGACAACCTAATAGAGTTAAAAAAAAAAAAAAAAAAAAGTGTAAAGATAATTTTAAAAAATCGCTAAATAAATTTAAAAAAAAAAAAAACCCCTAATAAATTCATTTTTTGGAAATAAAAAAAAAGTACACGTTTGGTATCGCCGCGTCCGTAACGACCTGCCCTATAAAACTGTCCCATTAGTTAACCCCTTTAGCGAACCCCTTAAAAAATAAAAATAAAAAAAGAAGCAAAAAAAAAGTGCAATAACGCGCGATCAAAAAGACGCATATAAATATCCATGGTACCGCTGAAAACGTCATCTTGTCCCGCAAAAAACAAGCTGCCACATAGCATGATCAGAGAAAAAATAAAGCTATAGCTCGCAGAATAAAGCGATGCAAAAATAATTATTTTTTATATAAAATTGTTTTTTTTGCATAAAAGCGCCAAAACATAAAGGCATAAATGAGGTATCGCTGTAACCATACTGACCCGAAGAATAAAACCGCTTTATCAATTTTACCGCACACGGAACGGTGTAAACGCACCCCCCCAAAAGAAATTCATGAAACGCTGGTTTTTGTTCATTCTGCGTCCCAAAAATCGGAATAAAAAGCGATCAAAAAATGTCACGTGCCCGAACATGATACCAATAAAAACGTCAACTCGTCCCGCAAAAAATAAGACCTCACATGACTCAGTGGGTCAAAATACGGAAAAATTATAGCTCTCAATATGTGGTGATGCAAAAACTATTTTTACAATAAAAAGCGTCTTTTAGCGAGTGACAGCTGCCAAGCATAAAAACCGCCATAAATAGTAAATCAAACCCCCCGTTATCACCCCCATAGTTAGCGAAAAATAATAAAATAAAAAAATGTATTTATTTCCATTTTCCCATTAGGGTTAGGGCTAGGGTTGGGGCTGAGATTAGGGTTAGGGGTGTGTTGGGGTTAGGGTTGGAGTTAGAATTGGGGGGTTTCCACTGTTTGGGCACATCAGGTGCTCTCCAAACGCAACATGGCGTCTGATCTCAATTCCAGACAATACTGTGTTGAAAAAGTCAAATGGTGCTCCTTCCCTTCCAAGCTCTGCCATGCGCCCAAACAGTGTTTTACCCCCACATATGGGGTATCAGCCTACTCAGGATAAATTGCAAAACAACTTTTGGCGTCCTATTTCTCCTGTTCCCCTTAGGAAAATAAAAAATTGGGGGCAAAAATATCATTTTTGTGGGAAAAAATGATTTTTTTTATTTTCACGCCCGGGTGTTATAAACTTCTGTGAAGCTCTTGGGGGTTCACAGTGCTCACCACACATCTAGATAAATTCCGTGGGGGGTCTAGTTTCCAAAATGGGGTCACTTGTGGGGAGTTTTCACTGTTTAGGTACATTAGGAGCTCTCCAAAGGCAACATGACACCCGCAGAGCATTCCATCAAAGTCTGCATTCCAAAACGTCACTACTTCCCTTCCGAGCCCCGACATGGGCCCATACAGTAGTTTTCTCCCACATATGGGGTATCAGGGTACTCAGGACAAATTGGCAACAACTTTTGGGGTCCATTTTCTTCTGGTACCCTTGGGAAAAAAAAAAAAAAATGGGGACTAAATGATCATGTTTGTGGAAAAAATACGATTTTTTTATTTTCACGCCCGGGCGTAATAAACTTCTGTGAAGCACTGGGGAAGTTCAAAGTGCTCACCACACATCTAGATAAGTTCCTTAGGGGGTCTAGTTTCCAAATGGGGTCACTTGTGGGGGGATTCCACTGTTTAGGTACATCAGGGGCTTTCCAAACGCGACATGGTGTCCGATCTCAATTCCAGCCAAAAAAGTCAAATGGCGCTGTTTCCCTTCTGAGCTCTGCCATGCGCCCAAATAGTGGTTTACCCCCACATGTGGGGTATCAGCATACTCAGGACAAATTGCACAATAACTTTTAGGGTCTTATTACCCTTGGGAAAGTAAGAATTGAGGGTGAAAAGATAATTTTTGTGGAAAATAATGATTTTATAATTGTACGGCTGTACGTTATAAACTTCTGTGAAGCCCTTGTGGGTTCAAAGTTCTCACCACATATCTAGATAAGTTCCTTGGGGGATCTAGTTTCCAAAATGGGGTCAATTGTGGGGGGTTTCCACTGTTTAGGTACAGCAGGGGCTCTCCAAACGTCACATGGCGTCCGATCAGAATTCCAGCCAATTTTGCATTGAAAAAGTCAAACGGCGCTCCTTCCCTTCTGAGCTCTGGCATGCGCCGAAACAGTGGTTCCCCCCCACATATCAGGTATCTGCGTACTCAGGACAAATTGCACAATAACTTTTCCAGTCCAATTTCTCCTTTTACCCTTGGTAAAATGAAAAAAAATTGAACCTGAATTATTTTTTTAGTGAAAAAAAGTTAAATGTTCATTTTTTTTTTTAAATATTCAAAAAATTCCTGTGAAGCATCTGAAGGGTTAATAAACTTCTTGAATGTGGTTTTGAGCGCCTTGAGGGGTGCAGTTTTTAGAATGGTGTCACTTTTGGGTATTTTCTATCATATAGACCCCTCAAAGTTGCTTCAAATGTGATGTGGTCCGCAAAAATAAAATGGTGTTGTAAAAATGAGAAATCACTGGTCAACTTTTAACCCTTATAACTTCCTAACAAAAAAAAAAATTTTGGTTCCAAAATTGTGCTGATGTAAAGTAAACATGTGGGAAATGTTACTTATCAAGTTTTTTGTGTGCCGTATCTCTGTGATTTAAGGGCATAAAAATTCAAAGTTGGAAAATTGCGAAATTTTCGCTAAATTTCCGTTTTTTTTCACAAATAAACGTAAGTTATATGAATGAAATTTTACCACTAACATGAAGTACAATATGTCACGAGAAAACAGTGTCTGAATCAGTGGGATCCATGGAAGCATTTCAGAGTTATTACCTCATAAAGGGACAGTGGTCAGAATTGTAAAAATTGGCCCGGTCATGAACGTAAAAACCACCCTTGGGGGGTGAAGGGGTTAAGGAGAACTCCTGACAGAACCATTCAATGTAATGATGCTGTTGAAGTCTCTTTGGACTCGGAATGCATGGCTTCCATCAGCATCATTATAGTGAATGGTTTCATCTGAATCCTGTTTTTAGACAGAAACCTTGACATAGGTGCTTCTCACAAAATTAGAATATCAGCAAAAAGTTAATTTATTTCAGTTCTTCAATACAAAAAGTGAAACTCATATACAGTGGGGGAAATAAGTATTTAGTCAAGGGGACCTTACGGGCACTGCAGGATTTTTAAACCTTACGGCGCAATGTGTTACCAATGGTTTTCTTGATGACTGTGGTCCCAGCTGCCTTGAGATCATTAACAAGTTCCACCCATGTAGTTTTAAGCTGATCTCTCACCTTCCTCATGATCAAGGATACCCCACGAGGTGAGATTTTGCATGGTGCCCCAGATCAATGTCGACTGACAGTCATTTTGTATTTCTTCCATTTTCTTACTATTGCACCAACAATTGTCTCCTTCTCACCCAGTGTCTTACATATGGTTTTGTAGCCCATTCCAGCTTTTCGCAGGATCTTGTCTCTGTCATCCATATAAAGCTCTTTCGTCTTGCCCATGTTGTAGAGGTTAGAGTTTGATAGAGTCTGTGGACAAGAATCTTTTATAAAGGTGACTATGTAAGACAGCTGTTTATAATGCAGGTATCTAGTTGATTAGGAGCGTCTAACTGGTCTGTAGTAGCCAGAACTCTTAATGGTTATTAGAGGATCAAACACTGTATATACTCGCGTATAAGCCGAGATTTTCAGCCCATTTTTTGGGGCTGAAAGTCCCCCTCTCAGCTTATACGCGAGTCATATAGCCAGGGGGTAGGTGGGGGAGGGGAGCGGGGGGAGTGGCACATCATACTGACCCCCCTGGTGCAGTCTCTGCAGCCCCCCTGCTTGTCCCACGGTCTCCTTTCCTTCCTACAGCGGTCACATGGTACCGCTCATTAAAGTCATGAATATGCGCATATTTATGACTTTAATGAGCTGTACCACATGACTGCTGAAGGAAGGCAGACCGTGGGAGAACAGGGCTGCAGAGACGCGCCAGAGGGAGGTAAGTATATGCATATTCACCTGTCCCGGTTCCAACGCTGCTCGCCGCTTTCTGCCCGCCGGGCCCCTCTGTCAGTGACGTTCAGACAGCGGCGAGCAGCGTTGGAACTGGGACAGGTGAATATCTCAGGTGCCGAGTCCTGAGCCAATGGTGACACCTGTCCCCCATAGCGCGCCAGTGTCCGCCTGCTCAGCACACCGGCACCTGGCCCCCAGGGACAAGAGGTAAGTATGTCTTTTTTTTTTTTTTTAAATACCTGCAGTAGCAGCAACTTATGGGGGCATATTCAATGGAGCATCTCATGGGGGCAGCATATGGGGACATACTCGATGGGTCAGCATATTGGGGCATATTCAGTGGAGCATCTTATGGGGGCAGCATATGGGGGCATATTCAATGGAGCATCTTATGGGGGCAGCATATGGGGGCATATTCAATGGAGCATCTTATAGGGGTAGCATATGGGGGCATGTTCAGTGGAGCATCTTATGGGAGCAGCATATGGGGGAATATTCAATGGAGCATCTTATGGGGGCAGCATATGGGGGCAAATTCAGTGGAGCATCTTATTGGGGCAGCATATGGGGGCATATTCAATGGAGCATCTTATGGGGGAGCATCTTATGGGGGCAGCATATAGGGGCATATTAAATGGAGCATCAATGGAGCATCTTATGTGGGCAGCACATAGGGGCACATTCAATGGAGCATCTTATGGAGGCATATTCTATGGAGCACCTTATGGGGGAAGCATATAGGGGCATATTCAATGGAGCATCTTAGGGTATGTGCACACGCTGCGGATTCTGCTGGGGATCCGCAGCGGATTTGGCCCTGCGGATCCGCAGCAGTTTCTGCTGCGTTGTACAGTACCTTTATTTTCTATGGAAAATGAAAACCGTAGCACACATGCTGCAGATTTTTCCGCGCGGATTTGCTGTGGTTTCAAATCCTCAGCATGTCACTTATTTGTGCGGAGTCCGCAGCGGTTTTGCACCTGCTCCATTGTCCAGGTGTCAAACCGCAGGGGAAAACCACAGGCTAATCCGCAGATGGCCAAATCCGCGTGGAAAAATCCGCAGCACAATCCGCAACGTGTGCACTTACCCTTATGGGGGCATATTCAGTGGAGCATCTTATGGTGGCAGCATATGAGGGTATATTCAATGGAGCATCTTATGGGTGGATATTCCATGGAGCATCTTATGGGGGTAGCATATGGGGGCATATTCAATGGAGCATCTTATGGGGGCATATTCTATGGAGCATCTTATGGGGCAGCATGAGGCATTATCTATGGAGCATCTTATGGGGCCATTATTAACCTTTGTGCAGCATTATATGGGGCGTATTTTGTATGGAGCATCTTATGGGGCCATCATGAACTGTATGGAGCATTATATGGGGCTCCTGATTCAATATGGATATTCAAAAACATTTACCCAATGATGTCTCAATTAATTTTACTTTTATTGGTATCTATTTTTATTTTTGAGATTTACCAGTAACTGCTGCATTTCCCACCCTAGGCTTATACGTGAGTCAATAAGTTTTCCCAGTTTTTTGTGGCAAAATTAAGGAGGTCGGCTTATACTCTGGTCGGCTTATACACGAGTATATACGGTACTTACTTCTCACTGCAAAATGCAAATAAATGTATATAATTTATACAATGTGATTTTCTGGATTTTATTTTTGATATTCTATCTCTCAATGTTAAAATTAACCTACCCTTAACCCCTTTGCGACATACGCCATACTACTATGGTGCATGTCGCATCTTTCCCTTTGAAGTGGGCTCCGGTGGTGAGCCCACCTCAAAGCCAGGACATGTCAGCTGTTTTGAACAGCTGACATGGGCTCGCAATAGGCGCAGGTGGAATCGCGATCCACCCCGTGCCTATTAACTAGTTAAATGCCACTGTCAAGCTCTGACAGCGACATTTAATAAGCAATTCCGGCCATCGGGCCGGAAATACCCACACCACTGACCCCGTCACGTGATTGGGGGTCATCGGTGCGTCGGCATAACAACCAGAGGTCTCCTTGAGACCTCTATCGTTGTTGATGCCGGATTGCTATGAGCGCCACCCGGTGGTCGGTGCTGATAGCAATGCAGTAATTCAGCTACATACAGGCAATCTGAGCATCGCCTCTATGTAGCAGAGCCAATCAGGCTATTGGCAGCTCCTAGCCTCCCATGGAGCCTACTGAAGCATGCCAAATATAAAAAAAAATTAAAAATATAAAAAAATACAAAAGTTCAAATCACCCCCCTTTTGCCCCATTCAAAATAAAACAATAAAGAAAAAATCAAGCATACACATATTTGGTATCACCGCGTTCAGAATCGCCCGATCTATGAATAAAAAAAGGATTAACCTGATCGCTAAATGGCGTAGCGAGAAAAAAGTTCAAAACGCTAGAATTACGATTTTTTGGTCACCTCAACATTGCGTTAAAATGCAATAACGGGCAATCAAAAGAACGTATCTGCACCAAAATGGTATAATTAAAAATGTCATCTCAGCATGCAAAAAATAAGCCCTCACCCAACCCGAGATCACGAAAATGGAGACGCTACGGGTATCGGAAAATGGCGCAATTTTTTTTTTTTTTTAACAAAAGTTTTGAATTTTTTTCCACCACTTAGATAAAAATGAACCTAGGCATGTTTAGTGTCTATGAACTCGTAATGACCTGGAGAATCATAATTGCAAGTCAGTTTTAGCATTTAGTGAACATGTTGGAAAAAAACAAGAGTGGGATTGCACTTTTTTTGCAATTTCATCGCACTTGGAATTTCCCATTTTGAGTACACTATATGGTAAAACCAATGATGTCGATCAAAAGTACAACTTGTCCCACAAAAAACGAGCCCTCATATGGCCATATTGAGGAAAAAATAAAAATTATGGCTCTGGGAAGAAGGGGAGCGAAAAACAAACGCAAAAACGAAAATGGACTCCGGCGCGAAGGGGTTAAAATTATAGACTCTTCATGTCTGTCAGTGGGCAAACTTACAAAGTCAGCGAGGGATCAAATACTTATTTCCCCCCAAATATTACGTAGAGTCATTACCAATAGGGTGATTTATTTCAAGTGTTTATTTCTGTTAATGTTGATTATGGCTTACAGCCAATGAAAACCCAAAAGTCGTCATCTCAATAAATTGAAATACCATTTTTTTCTGACTATAAGACGCACCTAGGTTTTAGAGGAGGAAATTAGGAAAAACAATTGAGCAAAAAATGTGGTCAATTCTGTACTTATCCCCTATCCTGGTATATATGGTCCTCTCATCCCCATCCTGGTATGCATGGCCCCCATCATCCCTATCCTGGTATGCATGGCCCCCCTCATCCCTATCCTGGAATGCATGGCCCCCCTCATCCCTATCCTGGTATGCATGGCCCCCTCATCTCTACCCTGGTATGCATGGCCCCCCTCATCCCTACCCTGGTATGCATGGCTCCCTCATCCCTACCCTGGTATGCATGGCTCCCTCATCCCTACCCTGGTATGCATGGCTCCCTCATCCCTATCCTGGTGTGCATGGCCCTTATCCCCATGCTGATATGCATGCCCCTTATCCATATCCTGGTAGGAATGGTCCACTTCATCCCTATCCTGGCAAGGATGGTCCCTGTCATCCCTATCTTGGTAGGAATGGTCCCCCTCATCCCTTTCCTGGTAGGAATGGCCCCCCTCATCCCTTTCCTGGTAGGACTGGCCCCCCCTCATCCCTTTCCTGGTAGGAATGGCCCCCCTCATCCCTAACCTGGTAGAAATGGTCCCCCTCATCCCTACTCTGGTATGCAGGGCCCCCATCTCGTCCTACTATGCATGGCCTCATCCCTACCCTGATGCATGGCCCCCCTCATCCCTACCCTGGTATGCATGGCCCCCCTCATCCCTACCCTGGTATGCATGGCCCCCTCATCCCTACTCTGGTATGCATTGCTCCCTCATCCCTATCCTGGTGTGCATGGCCCTTATCCCCATGCTGATATGCATGCCCCTTATCCCTATCCTGGTAGGATTGGTCCACTTCATCCCTATCCTGGCAAGGATGGTCCCTGTCATCCCTATCTTGGTAGGAATGGTCCCCCTCATCCCTTTCCTGGTAGGAATGGTCCCCCTCATCCCTTTCCTGGTAGGAATGGCCCCCTCATCCCTAACCTGGTAGAAATGGTCCCCCTCATCCCTATCTTGGCAAGAATGATTGCCCTCATCCCTATCATGGTACGAAAGATCGCCCTCGTCCCTATCCTGGTATGCAGGGCCCCCATCTCGTCCTAGTATGCATGGCTCTCATCATCCCTACCCTGGTATGCATGGCCCCCCTCATCCCTACCCTGGTATGCATGGCCCCTCTCATCCCTACCCTGGTATGCATGGTCCACCTCATCCCTATCCTGCTATGCATGGTCCACCTCATCCCTATCCTGCTATGCATGGTCCACCTCATCCCTATCCTGGCAAGAATGATCACCCTCATCTCTATCATGGCACAAATGATCGCCCTCATCTCTATCCTGGTATGCAGGGCCCCATCTCGTCCTAGTATGCATGGCCCCAACCCTATCCTGGTACGATTGGCCCCATCCCAGTACTGATTTTCATGGTCCCATCCTTATCCTGGTATGATTGGCCCCCCCACCCCCATCCTGGTATGCATGACCCCATCAGAAAACATTAAAAAAACAAACCATTACACTTACCTTCCCGGCGCTCCCTTGCAGCGTCCTGTTCCGATGCTAGCAACTGCTTTATGCTTGTAAGCAGTGCATGGCAGGGACGTCAAGCAGTGCTTGCAAGCCGAAGGGCAGCTGCAGGAATACTCAATGCTCTGTACGCCGGGACTGTGTTCGCGCAAAGCAGTGAGTATTCATTGCTCTCTAGCGAGCACAGTGTCAGCCGGACACTTCCTGCTGCTGCCGGCTGTCACGTGTGCGATACTTAAGAGAAATGAATATTCATGGAATGGGGTGACTCGGCTGACACACTGCTCTCTGCACACAGAGTCCTGGCGTGCCGAGCATTATTGAGTATTCCAGCAGCTGCACTTTGGCTTGCAAGTAGCGCATGACGTCCCTGCCATGCGCTGCTTGCAAGCATTAAGTAGCTGCTGGAATACTCAACACTGTTTTTTTTTTTTTTAATGTTTTCTGATTGGGCCATGCATACCAGGATGGCGGTGGGGGCCAATCATACCAGGATGCCATTCAAGAGAAATGTATATTAATTGCCCTCCACGCACATAGGCGTAGAATGCAGTGAATATTCATTTCTCTTTACCAGCGGGCACACTGAAAATGAGAAGTATTGGCCTACTGAAATGTATGTTCAGTAAATGCACTCAATACTTGGTCGGAGCTCCTTTAGCATCAATTATTGCATCAATGCGGCGTGGCATGGAGGCGAACAGTGTGTGGCACTGCTGAGGTGTTATAGAAGCCCAGGTTGCTTTGATAGCAGCCTTCAGCTCCTCTGCATTGTTGGGTCTGGTGTTTTTCATCTTCAAGACAATACCTCATAGATTCTCTATGGGGTTAAGGTCAGGCGAGTTTTCTGGCCAGTCAAGCACAGTGATACCGTTATTTTTAAACTAGGTTTTGGTACTTTTGGCAGTGTGGACAGGTGCCAAGTCCTGATGGAGAATGCAATTTCCATCTCCAAAAAGCTTGTCGGTAGAGAGAAGCATGAAGTGTTCTAATATTTCCTGGTAGACTGTTACTGTGCACAATTCTGCTGACAGGATCCCTTTAACAACGCTCGTTCACAATTGATTATCTTTCCAGTGCAAATGCAGCTTAACACAAATTCTGGTTTTCACAAAGTTTAATTCTTCAAATTTTATAGTAACAATTTGCATTAACTAGATTGTTAAGAAGATTGAGGAGATGAATTGATAAAAATTTGCCTTTTTATTCTATGTCATGAAAATTAACTTAATCACAAAACCTCAATTTCACCTGATTTTCAACTTTGCCGCAAAATGACTTGCTTACATCATACCACTAATCTCCTCTAGCTCAGGAGAAATTGTTAGGGATGATAAGTCATCTGATGTCATACTGATTGAATTATAATAGCAGACTGGTTGCTTTACACTGGGGGTGGGTCTGTGCTTTAAAGCGATGTCTTATTTTGTTATGTATGGTTACCTTCAAAGAAAACATTTAATCATCATGGTTTGATATCAAAAGGGCTTTACGGGCATGGACATTGCTGCTTGTAAGATTTACCGGATTACCAAGAACGTCAAAGGAAGAGTTCAGCTTCTCTGAAGAAGGCTTCGAGAATGCATAAGAAAATACAGCTAGTGCCAGGACCACCTTCTAATGAGGTTTCAGCTATGGGATTGGTTCTACATCAGCGCTGTGCTTGCTCAGGAATGGCAGCAGGCAATTGTCTGCATGCTCAGTGAGTCAAAGGCTTTTGGAAACTGGCTAGTTGTCACAAAGGGCAGAAAAGAAGCTATTTCTCTCCAAGAAAAACCTCAATGCTGGACTGACATTCTGTAGGAAGTACAGGGATTAGAGTCTAGAGGCCGGGTGTAAAATATTTCCTCCAATAAAGCCTCCTTCATATTATTCGTGATATCTGGAATCATAATAATTGTCTAGAGAAAAAACGGTGAACGCTACCACAGTGAAGCATCCTTAGATCAATAATTTGGGGTTACTTTCCATCCAAGGGAGTGCAGATGGTTCACTTGCTGAAGAACGCTGCACTGAATAATTACTGGTATTTAAACATCCTCCAAGAGAAATTTCTCTCAACAATCCTGGAGCAATTTGGTGATGAACAATGCTTCTGCCAGCATTGTGGTGCAACATAACACAAGGTGTTTTGCCCTCTTAATAGGGCAAAGAATGTTTTATGATGTGCTGGGTTAATTATAACACCATCTAGTGGTGGCTGAATTTATAGCAGTGTCTTCAATAGCATTATAAAGCCTGTGACTTTAACAGAAGCAATGCACATGGGATTAAAGCAGTGCTTTGTGGGAAGGAAGCAATGTATTCTGGGATTAAGAAGGGCCATTTTGCTTCTGTGGATCTCATAGGATGCACATGTTATTTTGTCCCCCTGTGTAACCTTTGTTTTTCCTGCAACTTCTCTACTTGAGTCACTACCCGGCTAAAGCATATCTGGTAGGCTTAATCTTTCTTGCAATGCAGTGATTCAGAGAGGTGTTATTTACTGTCTAGCAGCCAAGAGATGTCATTAACCCTTTAGTTGCCAGTTCTCAGTAAATGTAATCATAAACTATTGTATTCCTATGTAATGTTTGCATCTCAATCTACACTTCTGTGATTGTGTTAGCTGTGATCATCTGCCCAATACTTATGTATGTTATTTGTATTCCTTGTAGTTTTACCGCGCATGTTCTATACTCTTCACAAATAAACAAGTTAGACTACAGAGAACAGTCTGCTTATTTTGGAAGACAGAGCTGTGGTTTATACTGTATGCTGGATTGCACATCGTGTCAGCGTGCCTGAAGGCAGAATACAAGGCAAACATTATAGCTAATTCGCTCGGTGTGCCAAACATTGAAATATGGGCTCATGGCCAGGAATCTCCTGAGCAGAGGCGTAGCAGTGTGACCGGGCCTGTGCACCTACTTTAGCTGGATGTGTGCCCTCGGGGGACATATACACCCGGGAGGAGCCCACTATTGTCTATATCCCAGAAAGGGGTCCAGGATTGTATGTATGTATGTGTGTGTATCACCAACCAATCACAAAGCATCTTTCATTTCACCAGAGCTGTTTAAAAGAAGCTGAGCTGTGATTGGTTGCTATGAGCAACAGCATGTGTGTATCAGCCACGCCCACTCCACATAGCCCCAACCAATCACTAAGCATCTTTCATTTCTCCACAGCTGTTTAAAAGATGCTGAGCTGTGATTGGTTGCTATGAGCAACAGTTTTCCTTGTAGTCAGTTGTGGTAACTGAGGCTTTTTATTCTATGGTGTTATTGCCCTTCTGTAAAGCTGGAAATTACACAATTTATTACTGTGTCAACACAGACCACACCCTGTCACAAACTGCAGGGGGAGCCCAGAATCAGGAGCTTCTCTTTGTCTGCCATGAAGCATCTCATTAACTTAAAAATTCAAACACAGATTTAAAAAAAACCCACAAGACTGATTTCTCCAACCCAAGGTATCGTTTTAATCGGTTTAACAGTGCCATCCTGAAAATGTTGGCTCTGACGGGATGATCTGTGATATTAGGGATAGTAGTCCGGTGGCTCTGACAGGATGATGTGGGATATTAGGAGCAGTAGTCCGGTAGCTCTGCTGACGGGATGATGTGGGATATTAGGGGTAGTAGTCCAGTGGCTTTGGCTGACGGGATGATGTGGGATATTAGTGGTAGTAGTCTGGTGGCTCTGGCTGAAGGGATGATGTTGGATATTAGGGGTAGTAGTCCAGTGGCTCTGACGAGATGATGTGGAATATTAGGGGTAGTAGTCCGGTGGCTCTGGCTGAAGGGATGATGTGGGATATTAGGGGTAGTTGTCCGATGGCTCTGGCTGACGGGAGGATGTGGGATATTAGGGGTAGTGGTCCGGCGGCTGTGACGGGATGATGTGAGATATTAGTGGTAGTAGTCCGGTGGCTCTGGGTGACGGGACGATGTGGGATATTAGGGGTAGTAGTCCGGTAGCTCTGGCTGACGGGATGGTGTGGGATATTATAGTGAATGTGGCTATGCGGAGTGGATGGGGCTCTACTGTCAGATTTATATACGAGTGTGTATGTGTATGTATATATATATACACTCACTGGCCACTTTATTAGGTACACCATGCTAGTAACGGGTTGGACCCCCTTTTGCCTTCAGAACTGCCTCAATTCTTCGTGGCAGAGATTCAACAAGGTGCTGGAAGCATTCCTCAGAGATTTTGGACCATATTGACATGATGGCATCACACAGTTGGCGCAGATTTGTCGGCTGCACATCCCTGATGCGAATCTCCCGTTCCACCACATCCCAAAGATGCTCTATTGGATTGAGATCTGGTGACTGAGGAGGCCATTTGAGTACAGTGAACTCATTGTCATGTTCAAGAAACCAATCTGAGATGATTCGAGCTTTATGACATGGCACATTATCCTGCTGAAAGTAGCCATCAGATGCCTGTTCTTAGCTGAGAGGAGTGGTACCCAGTGTGGTCTTCTGCTGCTGTAGCCCATCTGCCTCAAAGTTCGACGCACTGTCCGTTCAGAGATGCTCTTCTGCCTACCTTGGTTGTAACGGGTGGCAATTTGAGTCACTGTTGCCTTTCTATCAGCTCGAACCAGTATGCCCATTCTCCTCTGACCTCTGGCATCAACAAGGCATTTCCGGCCACAGAACTGCCGCTCACTGGATTTTTTTTCTTTTTCGGACCATTCTCTGTAAACCCTAGAGATGGTTGTGCGTGAAAATCCCAGTAGATCAGCAGTTTCTGAAATACTCAGACCAGCCCTTCTGGCACCAACAATCATGCCACGTTCAAAGGCACTCAAATCACCTTTCTTCCCCATACTGATGCTCGGTTTGAACTGCAGGAGATTGTCTTGACCATGTCTACATGCCTAAATGCACTGAGTTGCCGCCATGTGATTGGCTGATTAGAAATTAAGTCTTAACACACAGTTGGACAGGTGTACCTAATAAAGTGGCCAGTGAGTGTATATATATATATATATATATATATATATATATATATATATACACACACATAATATATATACATATAATATATATACATACACATAATATATATACATATAATATATATAACATAATCATTATAATTTGTTATAACTAACCGTAGTCACCATGACTGGTCCCTGGATGGAGGATAGTATAATGAAAAAAAATTTGGTTTCAAAGTGAAAAATCTATGCAAAGCTTTATATAAATATGGTATAAATGTAATCGTACTAAGAAAAAGCAAAAAACCAGAGGGCACTACCAATAATGACCACACACATTTAGAAATGCAACCAACAAGAGAAAGAAGTGTGAATAATGGACGCGATCAATGGGGTTGACCGCATCCATTATACACACTTCTTTCTCTTGTTGGTTGCAACTGTAATCGTACTGACTCAAAGAATGAAGCTGTCTTATCACTTTTATCACACCGTGATTATCATTAAAAATAAATCAATTCCTGAACTGATGGGGGTTTTTTATCCTGAAAATTGGAATAGAAAGCGATCAAAAAAATGTTGTGCGTCTGAAAATGGTACCAATAAAAAAACTCGTCCCGCAAAAATCATGCCCTCACATGACTGTTGGCAGAAATAAAGATAAATTATAGATCTCAAAATATGGCAAAGCAAAAACTTTTGTGTGTGTATTAGGCTACTTTCACACATCAGGTTTTCGGCGTCAGGCGCGTTCCGGCGTCGTGCCGGAGCGCCGGATCCGGCAAATGTTTAGTAAAACCGGATGTGACGGATCCGGTTTTCTGCCGGATCCGTCTTGCGCTTGACAGCCAAAACCTGATCCGTCTCATCCGGTTCATCCTGTTTTCGATCCGTTTTTCGACGGATTACGCCGGATCCGGTTTTTAAAATCGCCCCTTGTGGCCTTCCGAAAGGGATTGGCTACTGAAAAACTATATATAGCGTGTTCCTACAGCCCTTCTTTGACAGGTTGTAGAGGAGAAAGTGCAGGTTGGAGAGAAGAGCAAGTTACTGGCGAAGATGGATGTTGTGATTGGAAATATTTTGAAGAATTTGGCGGATTTTACAGCGGAGGCGAATCGTTTGAGGGTGATTGTTCAGGAGAAGGAGAGAGCGAGACAGCAGCGCATCAGGCATCGTAGACGACGTTTGTGGATCCACCCCATCACAGCCAAGAGAATGACGCGTGGGGTCTATTCTACACTCTGCATGGACCTTAGACGAAACCCGGATAAATTTTTTGGATATGTTCGGATGAAAATGGAGAATTTTGATTACTTGGTGGAGCGCATTGCACACCTCATAAGAAAATCGGACACCTATTGCCGCTTCTCTGTTTCACCCGCAGAGCGTCTGATGGTGACTTTAAGGTAAGCCACATTTATTGGATATGCTCGCATCAGAGCACACTTTCACTGCAATCTTGTTGGTGGTAGTTTGCAGCTCCAAGTGTTATAGCTGACTTTTGGTATGTAATGCTGTGATTTTAAACTAATTGATTGTTTTTTAATTCCCCACAGATTTCTTGCAACTGGAGAATCCCTTTCATCACTGCATTTCCAGTACAGACTCGGGATTTCCACCATATCTGGAATAGTGAAGTACACATGCCGTGCACTGTGGGACTCCTTAGCTGAAGAGTTTTTACCAGAGCCCACAACAGAGAGGTGGATTGAAATTTCAGAAAAGTTTCAACAGATATGTCAGTTTCCCAACTGCTTGGGCGCTGTGGACGGGAAACATATCCGCATTGTAAAGCCAGCCGGATCGGGATCGGAATATTTCAATTACAAGAAATATTTTTCAATTGTCCTCATGGCCATCGCTGACGCGGAATACAAATTTATTGCTGTTGATATTGGGGCCTATGGCCGCTCCAATGACTCTCAAGTTTTCAAACTGTCTGCCATGGGGCGTAAACTGTATGGAAACACCTTCCAGTTCCCACCCCCTAGACTGCTGCCGCAAACATCTGGTCCACCTATGCCATCTGTCTGTGTAGGGGATGAAGCCTTCCAGCTGTCAGAACACCTTTTGAAACCGTACGGTAGCAGAGGATTGTCAAGAACAAAACGCATTTTTAATTACCGCCTCACAAGAGCAAGAAGAATGGTTGAATGTACCTTTGGTATTCTGACAGCCAAATGGCGGGTCCTATTGAGTGCGATCAACCTCAAGACAGAAACTGTGGACGAGGTGATCAAAGCTTGCGTGGTACTCCACAATTTTGTTATCTGCAAGGAACCCATTTCCATTGAGGACACCTCTGAAGAAACCACCTTGCAAGATTACCATGACATTACCACTAGAAGTTCTGTGATGGTTTCAGTAATGAGGGACAATTTTGCACTATACTTTGTCACCTCAAGGCAGAGTACACTGGCAGGATGACAGAGTGTGAAAGATTTGTGCCCTTAACCAAACTTGTGTACCTTCTGTACCAACAGTATATGCCTTTGCCAACCAAAGTTGGCTATCTTGTCATGGTCTTACTATTTTTACCTTTAGGCCACAGGTGTGTACCTGGTTGTGTTTTATGCAAAGTATTTCACCTTTTAACAAAAGTTGTGTACATTGTTAGGAAATCACCAACAATAAACACAACTTTTTAGGTGAAATACTTTGCTTCAAACACAACTAGGAACACAACTGTGGCAAAAAGCTAAAATTTACCCACAGTTATATACCTGGTTTTGAATACTTTTTTACCTTTGAAATACCCTGTATTTAACCTTTTTTTTAAACATAGTTCGCCGCAGAAAGAAATGACAGACAACCATTGTGAAACGATAATTTAACTTTTATTTAAAATATTTTTTTTTTTGTAAAATGTTTTTAAAGTGCAAAAAATGTTTGTAATAAAGGTTTTAAACCCAATGGGCATTTTTATTATAAAACACACATTACAAATCTGTGTAGTGTGGGGTGGAAATACTGCTGGAGGGGCTGCGGGACACTTCGACACTGGGTGTGTGGAGAGAGGACTGGGATTGTGGTGGGGAAGGAACAGTTAGAGGTGAAGGTGTGGAAAAAGCTTCAGAATGGGTGGACATGTGGGAGGCAGAAGAGGTGGTGGGCGGTGGAGTGGAGGGTTGGGCAGGGACTGTAGGAGCAGATGATGTTGATGGAAAGTTGTATGGGGAAGGAGTTTGGTACGGGGCAGGTTGCTGGAAGTGGGGAGGTTGCTGGTACTGGGGAGGTTGCTGGTACTGGGGAGGTTGCTGGTATTGGGGAGGTTGCTGGTACTGGGGAGGTGGCTGGTATGTAATAGGAGGGGGAGGATGGAAAGTGGCTGGAGGGGGTGCAGGTGGAGGAACTACTGGGGTGGGAGGAGGAGGTTGAGAGGTAACGTGCTGTAGAGCACCGTGGCACGAATGCATTACATGCATCTGCTGGGTATGAGAGAGCGTTGCCATGCGCTCCACAACAGACCTGAAAAAGGTGTGGTTTGGTGAAGATCTTCTGAATGCATGGTTTGCAGAAGTGTCTTCACCTCCAGAATGCTGGAGTTGATCTGCTGAAAGCCTGCGGAGATTTGCTCTGACAAGACTTTTAGACAGTTCTGGAAAGATGCATTCAGATGCAAGAACTCTGGCGCATAAGTCTTTTCCTGACCCCTCTGCCGCTGCCGCCCAGTACCCGCAGGTGTACTAGTGGTGGCAGGGGCAGAAGGGTGGGGTAAAGGGAAAGCGATCTCCTCACCAGCAGCTTCATGTAATGTAGGCGGCCACGATGCTCCTGTGCTGGTGGATGGGACAGATGGGTCGAATGTGTGGGAAGGCTGGGAAGGTGCAGATGTACCGGGGCGGTCGAAGTGTCCCTCGGTGCCGGTCTCCTCAGGGATCGCCTCAGAAGGGTCCAATCGTGCAGGCTCCCGAGTGCTGCTCACCATGCTGTGGAATAAAGAGAAAAAAAACAATTAAAATAGTGACATGGCATGGCCCTGGCTGAAAAAAATTGTTACATCTAAACATTTTTTTTTTCACATGTGGTGTGTAATATTTACCTTCTGGTGACCATTGTATCCCGGAGAAACGACAGGGCTCGTGCGTACTTGTACTTGCTCCTGCGTCCTCCAGATCCACTCGGGGCCCGCATCTCTTTATTGAACTCCTTCTTGAAACGATCCCTCACAGACCGCCACCGCTTCACAATTCTGTCCCCTGAAACGAGAAAGGACAAAGTGGTTAGTATACAACATCAGTGTTTCCCAAACTCCAGTCCTCATGGTCCCCAGGGGTCATGTTTTCAGGATTTGCATAGTAAATAGAAATCCTGAACACATGATCCGTGGGGACCACAAGGACTGGAGTTCGGGAAACACTGGTTTACATCAAGCAACCGGTACTATATATACTTACGCTCTGCCCTAGCATCGAGGTCCTCCCAGCGGGCCACAAGGAGCGAACAGATTTCCTCCCAGAGCCGTCAGGTAACAATCAGGTCAGCATGGCAGCGGTCAGCCATATTCCATAGCGGCTCCCTTTCTCTGACGAGATCGATGAGGTGGTCCACATCTATTCCTCCATCCTCACCGTCTGAGTCGGGAGCACGCTGTGAAGGCTGTTAAAGTAAAAGAGAAAAATAGCAAAATTAGTCACCACACTTAAGACATGAAATAAAAAGTGTACCAAAATTTCACTTAAATATTATACTTACACGCTGGTGACCGCCGCGTTGCTGTCGCCGACGACCCTGGGAGGCACTGCGAGGACCTCTTGGCCGAGCACCAGATTGGGAAGACTAGAGAAGAAAAGAAAAAAATTTGTTTGGATGTAGGAATTTGTTTGCTGTGTGTGGTCTGCAGAACATTGTTTTCTATGTGTTGTGTGTAGTGTGATGTTGTGTTTCTGCGTTTGATGCAAAAAACTTACCAATTGTGAGCCCACTACAGGTGTCTGTCCACCCCTTCCTTCTTCTTCTGGAAGCTCCTCTTCAGCTTGTGAATCCTGTTTTGAAATAAAAGGCAATGAATAGACATATATTCCAGAGATGATGGATTTTGGAAATAAAAACTTACCGTCAAACGCTGACAATGCGAGGGAGGGCTCCCAGAAGAAGATGTACTGTCCTCTTGCTGGCCAGACTCCATGGCTGTGGGTGGTGCTGTTGCTGCTGCCAGTGCTGCCACTGCTGCTGCTGCTGAATCTCTTGGGCGGCTGTTGAATAAAGAGAAACAAAGGGCCAATGAATATCTTGATATTCCATGGCCCTAGTTTTGAGGAATGGGGGATTTGATAATTACCTTCTCTCATCTGCTGCTGGACTCCCCTCCCGTTGTTCAGCATGCTGCTCCATTTGGGGTGGTGGTGGTGGTGGTGCTGATGGTGCTGCAGTGGTCTCCTGCCTTCTCCTGCGCCTGGTTGCTGTCTTGGGTGGCATGTTGGGTGTGGCTGAGGGTCCCACTGTCATGCTTTTATATATGTGGCTTATGGGCAGAGCTACTGAGCATGCTCAGACCCAAAAAAATGGATCCGGCTACAGTCGGATCCGGCGCATTGCGGCGCTCATAGGCTTTCATTGTGTGAAAAAGCCGGACACGCCGGATCCGGCGTGTCCGGCTTTTTCGCCGGAGACAAAAAACGTTACGGTAGCCGTTTTTTCCAGACGCCGGATTGCGATACATTGCCGGATCCGGCGAAAACCGGATGAAACGCATGGCCATCCGGCCCGATCCGGCGCTAATGCAATTCAATTTTTGTCAAAAGTGCCGGATCGCGCCTGACGGCGAAAACCTGATGTGTGAAAGAGGCCTAAAAGCGCTTTTTTTTTTTTTTCTTTTAAGTATGACAGCAGCCCAACATTGAAAACCGATATACCTCTAGTATTGCTGTAATTGCACCGACCCAAAGAATAAAGTGATCTAATTACTTAAACTGAATGTAAAATGGCATTAAAAAAATGAAAAAAAATTCTTCACCTGCCATTGATTTGTACATTCTGCCTCCCAAAGATAAGGCTCGGAGCACATTTATCCTGCGATCTGCATTGAGCACTTACACTGGGGTTTCAATGAAAATTTCTGAAATACATAATTCAGAAGGATCCCCCGGGCATCAGATTCCCTATAATGAGGCATATAAAGTCACTGGCCTATTATCCAGCAGTGTCCGTCTTTTTAAGTGTACATAAAAGCCCAGAGTAACTTTGCTGCCTCTTTGGACAGTCTCCTCTCATCCAGACCGTGGGTACCATCCGCACATGATCCGCTCACTTTGCGCATGGTGGGCATAGCCACATGCGGAAAGTAAGTGGATCTCATGCATTCCTATGTGTGCGGAATCGTGATTCTTTGCGGAATCGTGGCGATTCGGGAAAAATGAGCCTGCTGTGTTTTTTTTCCGCCGCGGAAAAAAACGCAGCATTAGCACAGCATGTGCGGAATGCCATAGGAATGCATGGGGTGCGTTCTGTATGCGTTTTCGCAGCGAAAAACGCGGCAAAAACGCATACAATCCGCAACATGGGTACACAGCCTAACAGTTAAATCTGCCCCATATTCTGTCACTCCTTCCCTTCTGAGTTTTGCACTGTGCCTGAAAAATAGTTCCCGATTATATGTAGGGTATTGGTGCTGTGGGGAATAGATAGCTCAGCTGGGATCTTTGCTTTGGCACAAGCGTGTGGCTATGAAGTCACTTCACCAGACTAGCAGGTTCCACATGAATTTGGACATGGCATATTTATTGTGCACACTTGTTATTCAATGTTACACATGCGAAACATGAAATAAAACATCTAAGGCCGTCTGGCCACTAACTAACAATAGCAGGCTAACTACAAAATAAACCTATATAACAGCAAACAAGTCCATGTAATCTTACTGTGTCAGCTCCCAGCTCAGCAGACGAGATAGACTGAGAGATCCCAGCTCCTCCTGATTATATCAGCTGGACCAGTCAGGAAACCAAAACCTGGATTGAATAAGTGGAGGGGGAACTACCAGTCCTTTCCATGCTGATCACTAAGGAAACCAGGACTGGATTACAGTGAAATAAACTGGCTTCATCATCAGTACAGGGAGACATATGAAATGAAACGGGGAGAAATATACCTGTTTTCTAGTACCTCTCCCCTTGGCACCTCACACACCCCCCTCCTCTGTTCGAGCCCGTGGGGTCGGACACGACGAGTCACCAAGCAGTGCGTTCTAGACAACGCATCTGCATTTCTGTGCGCTGTGCCCACCCTGTGCTCAACGGAAAATTTCAACCCTTGTAGTGCTAAGAACCAGCGTGTCACCCGCGCATTGCCTTCTTTTGCCCGGGACATCCACGTTAGGGGCGAATGGTCCGTCACTAGTCTAAACTGGCGACCTAGTAAATAATAGCGCAAGGTGCACAGGGCCCATTTCACAGCCAGGGCTTCCCGCTCAACTACACTGTAGTTCTTTTCTGCTCTCGTAAGCTTTCTGCTTAGATAGGCCACTGGGTGTACCTCGCCATTTACTTCTTGAGACAAAACCGCGCCGAGGCCCACCCCAGAGGCGTCCGTTTGGACAATAAACTCCCGTTTAAAGTCTGGTGCAACCAACACTGGTTGGTCACAGAGGACTGTTTTCAATCGCTGAAAGGCCTCCTCTGCTTCTGCGTTCCACTTTATTGTGACAGATTTCGACCCCTTAGTAAGATCTGTGAGAGGAGCTGCGATGGTCGCAAAATGTTTGATGAACCGCCTATAATAACCAACGATCCCTAAAAAAGCTCCAACCTGTATTTTGGTTACCGGTCGTGGCCAACTTTGAATAGCGTCCACTTTATTGGCTTGAGGCTTCACGACGCCTCTCCCTATGCTATATCCCAGATAGCGAGCCTCTTCCAATCCCAACGTACATTTCTTGGGATTGGCGGTCAACCCAGCTGTTTTTAGGGAGTCTAAGACGGCTTGTACTTTTGACAAATGCGTGTCCCAGTCATCGCTAAAGATAATGATGTCGTCCAAGTACGCGGATGCATACTGGCCATGGGGTTTTAGGACAATATCCATTAGACGTTGGAAGGTGGCTGCGGCACCATGCAACCCAAATGGCATATCTCGGTACTGGAATAATCCCTGGGGCATAACAAAGGCAGTTTTCTCTTTGGCTGATTCCGTGAAGGAAATCTGCCAATAACCTTTTGTTAAGTCAATAGTGGATATGTACCTGGCCGAACCCAGTCTCTCTATCAGTTCATCGACTCTTGGCATCGGGTAGGCATCGAATTTCGATACTTCATTTACTTTCCGAAAATCGTTACAAAATCGGATAGTCCCATCGGGTTTGGGCACCAGTACGATAGGGCTAGCCCAATCGCTCCGGGACTCCTCAATGACCCCGAGCTCTAACATCTTCTTCACTTCCTGGGCAATGGCTTGTCTCCGAGCCTCCGGAATTCGATATGGTTTTAGCCGTACCCGCGCCTGTGGATCAGTAACAATGTCATGTTTAATTAGGTGAGTCCGGCCAGGAAGTTCCGAGAAAATATCTGCGTTCCTCTGTATGAACTCCCTGGTCTCTCGTTTTTGGCTTTCGGATGGCATGTCTGCAATACCCACTTCTGGCGGAGCTACCTGGGGGTCCTTTACCTTAGAAGGTGGTGCCCCTCGAGGCCCATCCTCAAGGGCAGCTCCTGTCACCAGACTCTCCCTGTCCCGCCAGGCCTTAAGCAAGTTTATGTGGTATATTTGTTCGGGCTTCCTCTTGTTTGGTTGGTGTATCTTATAATTTACTTCACCTACTCGTTCCAGCATTTCGTATGGTCCCTGCCATTTCGCAAGAAATTTATTCTCTACGGTAGGCACCAATACCAACACCCTGTCTCCGGGTTGAAAGACTCGTGTTTTTGCCGCTCGGTTGTATACCGTGCTTTGAGCATGTTGTGCGCGCTCTAAACCCTCTTTAACTATTGGCATAACTGCTGCAATTCGGTCCTGCATAAGTGTTATGTGTTCAATTACACTGCGATAAGGAGTCACCTCTTGTTCCCAAGTCTCCTTGGCAATATCTAACAGGCCTCTAGGACACCGCCCATAAACCAACTCAAAAGGTGAAAAGCCTGTGGAGGATTGGGGTACCTCACGTATAGCGAACAGGAGGTATGGTAGTAGGGCATCCCAATCTCTCCCGTCCTTATCCACCACCCTTTTCAACATTCCCTTTAAGGTTTTGTTAAAGTGCTCCACCAAACCGTCAGTCTGAGGGTGATATACTGAGGTACGCAAATGGGAGATTTTTAGTAGTTTACATAAATCCTTAAGTATACGAGACATAAAGGGGGTCCCTTGATCCTTAAGTATCTCTTTCGGAATGCCGGTGCGGGAAAACATATTAACCAGCTCCTTTGAAATTGATTTTGCATTGGCATTCCGCAAGGGCACTGCTTCGGGATAACGCGTGGCGTAATCCAATACTACCAAAATGTACTGATGACCCCTGGCAGATTTAACTAATGGACCGACTATATCCATTGCTATCCTCTCGAAGGGCACCTCTATTATTGGTAAGGGCACTAAGGGGCTTCTAAAATGTGACATAGGTGCGGTCAATTGACACGTAGGACATGACCGACAGTACTGGGTCACGTCTCCCACTAGACCCGGCCAAAAGAAACGTTGCAGAATACGGTGTTTTGTCTTTTCTACTGCCAGGTGTCCTCCCAAGGGATGTTTATGTGCCAACTCCAAAACTACCTGGCGAAAGGACTTAGGTACCACTAGTTGTTTTACCACCACCCCTCGCACCTTGTCTATGTGATACAACATATCCTGCTGCACCGCCACGTGTGGGAACTCGTTTTGAGCCCCTGGATACAATGGTCTTCCCTCAGAGACCTTTATGTTTTCCCACGCCCTTGCTAGAGTAGGATCCTGGTGCTGAGCGGTCCCGAACTTACCACGGGCCACCTCAAGATCAGGCATTTCTAAAACTTCCTCTAGCTGGTCTGCTTCGCCTGCATACACAGCCAGAGGAGAGTCCGCAGATTCTAGTACTTCCTCTGAGATGGGTTCTCCGTCGTCTTGCTGGAATGGTTCAGGGGCTAGCTCCGGAGTACCGTCTTCAACTAGAGGGTTCATGCCACTTTTGAAGTTCCACAAGTCCCAAACTAAGGGAAAGTCTCTCCCCAGGATTACACTGTGTCCCATAGACTTTATGACTGCCGCCTGATGTCTTTTGGTCCCTACTGGCGTGGCAAGAGTAACCCAGGCAGTGGGGTAGTTCTTAGTATCCCCATGGATGCAACTAATGCCCACGGTTAAGTTCGTTAGGGCGCTAGAGTCCACCAAACTGGCATGTACCAAAGCTACTTGACTGCCGGAATCCAAGACGGCATTCACACTATAACCGTCAACCTCGACGTGGCACACGTGTTGTTCATTTCCTGTGAGGGTCTCCGCCACACAGACTGACTGCACATATAACGAAAGACGCCTCATAGCGTTACAGTCCATTGGCTCTGTAGTCATTGGGCAGTTAGCTGCTACATGGCCAAGCCCGCGACATCGCCAACATTGTATAGGCCCTTGTCTCCTCGATGGAGATCCCAGACGAGGTCTGCTGGCTTGATGTGAGCCCGTACCACCTCCATAGTCCTTTGTAGGTCTGCTACCCTTCATTATGACGTTCTCTTCTTTTGAAGATGAAGTAGGTTTCGCAGGATTCTCCAGCGATTTCTTGGGGAGCCAGTGGGGTGCTAACGTCTCTTGGAGTAGGCTTTCAGAAGCGTTGTAGCGTTCGACCATATTCACCAACTGGTCAGCGGTAGTTGGGTCACCCTGTCCAACCCACCTCTGGATCTTAGCGGGTAAGGACCGCAGGTACTTGTCTAGAACAACACGCTCCACCATCTGTGCGGACGTCAAAGCCTCTGGTTGCAGCCATTTTTTTACTAGATGGATGAGATCATGCATTTGTGAGCGGGCTGGCTGATGCTCCACAAAATTCCATAAATGCACCCTCTGTGCACGTACATACGTGTTTACTCCCAGCCTTGCCAGGATTTCACCTTTGAGTTTGATATAGTCCATAGCATCCGCTCCACTCAGATCGTAATAGGCTTTTTGTGGATCTCCGCTCAGAAATGCAGCAACTACCTCAGCCCATCTGTCCAGTGGTAAGTGCTCACGTTCTGCAATACGTTCAAACACAGTGAGGTATGCTTCCACATCATCGTCTGCGGTCATTTTAAGCAAAGTCTTCTGTACGGCTTTCTGCGCACTAGCAGCGCTTTGTGCACGGTCTCCCTCATCTCGGGGTTGCCGAAACAAGGCCTGTTTTATTGCCTCCAACTGCTCTTGCTGCATCTGGTGTTGCTGCTCCAGAGCCTTCTGGAAGCAAGTATTAGTCTGCTGTTGTTGCACATTTGCTTGCAATAACTGCTTCACTAGTTCCTCCATATTACTGGACTCTGGGCTCTTCAAAAGTGCAGAAGCTTTCAGCCAGGACATACACAGCGTTTTCTCTGCAGTCACAGTCCAGCAGCCACAAGTGCCCGCATTCGAAACACCATTTGTGGGGAATAGATAGCTCAGCTGGGATCTTTGCTTTGGCACAAGCGTGTGGCTATGAAGTCACTTCACCAGACTAGCAGGTTCCACATGAATATGGACATGGCATATTTATTGTGCACACTTGTTACTCAATGTTACACATGCCAAACATGAAATAAAACATCTAAGGCCGTCTGGCCACTAACTAACAATAGCAGGCTAACTACAAAATAAACCTATATAACAGCAAACAAGTCCATGTAATCTTACTGTGTCAGCTCCCAGCTCAGCAGACGAGATAGACTGAGAGATCCCAGCTCCTCCTGATTATATCAGCTGGACCAGTCAGGAAACCAAAACCTGGATTGAATAAGTGGAGGGGGAACTACCAGTCCTTTCCATGCTGATCACTAAGGAAACCAGGACTGGATTACAGTGAAATAAACTGGCTTCATCATCAGTACAGGGAGACATATGAAATGAAACGGGGAGAAATATACCTGTTTTCTAGTACCTCTCCCCTTGGCATCTCACAGTGCATTCAGGACAAATTACACAACAAACTATGATGTCCATTTTTTCCTATTTGCCCTTAAAAAATTAAGCCTAAAACATCATTTTATTGGTAAAAATGTAATTATTCTGTCTTCACCACCCAATGGTATAAATTTCTGTGAGGCACTTATTGTATCAAGATGCTCAATGCACCTCTAGATGAATTCACTGATTGTTGTTGTTTGTGAAATGGGGTCACTTATGGGAGATTTCTGCTGTTCTAGCACCTCAAGGGCTCTGCCAATTTTTCATGGCACCCTAAAAGGTAGTTTTCGACCACATATGGGGTATTGGCATACTGTGGAGAAATTGTGTGACAAATTTACTGTAGACATGTGAAAAATGTTATTTATTATCTATTTTGTGTGGTATATTGTAATTATTTGATTTAATAGCAAAAAAAAATATCTAAATTTGAAAATTTCGAAATTTAATTTTTTTTGGTCAAATTTTCAGTATGTTCATTTTACACAAATCGTATCGACCTAAGTTTACCCTTAACATGAAGTAGAACATATCATGAAAAAAAAAGTCTCTGAATCACTAGGATATGTTGAAGCAGTCCAAAGTTATTACCAAATAGAGTGAGATTTGGAAAATTTGACCTGGTCAGAAAGGTGAAACTGGTTCTGTGCTGAAGGGGTTAAAAGCAATCATGATTCACTTTTACAAGCAGAGTAGTGCAAGGCTGTGGAGTCAGGGATCAAAGTTTCTGATTCCAACGCATCTATTTTTTCCACACTTAATAAATGGCCCATAATTAGTAATATTAAGGGTGTGTGCACGTGCTGCGGAATGCTCTGTGGATTTTACTGCGTGGATTTAGTAAAATCCGCAGGTAAATCCGCAGGTCAGAAGACCTGCAGTTTATCTGCGGATTAGCCTGCGGGTTTGCCCTGCGGTTTATCATCTCTACAATGGAGCAGATGGCAAACCGCAGCGGAATCCGCAGAAAGAATTGACATGTCAATTCTTTCTGCGGATTTGAAACCGCAGCAAATCCGCACGGAAAATTCCGCAGCATCTGCACTGAGGTTTTCATTTTACATAGAAAATAAAGGTACAGTACAATGCAGCAGAAACTGCTGCGGATCCGCAGGGCCAAATCCGCAGCGGATCCGCAGCATGTGCACACACCCTAACTTTCCTCTAGTAAAATAGTAACACAACTGTTTTTAGAAATGGATATCATAGATTGATAGAACATACAATTCATTAACATTTCTAAACGTGCAAACTTCCTATGAAAGTGAATTGACCAATAATAATTACTGCTAATAATTTATTTAATTTGGAGTTGGTACATTTCTACTACACCATAAGGTGCAACTCCATAGCCCTTGGTGCAGGTGACCTGCTCCTTTTTTTGGCATTCTATCAGTAAAAATCTAAATTGAACCCGCTGCTAAACATGGGGTGTCTATGCAATGGATGAGTGTTGGGCGGACTTTTGCAATAACATAAAAGTTGCAACTAGTACCCAGTTTTGTTTTTGTTGGTATTTACAGGAAATAATTTAAGGAATAACGTGTATGAAAATGTGTTACACCTGTTGTTAGACTAACCCACCAATGTATTATTCTACAGAATAATGATAATGAAACTGCCCTGCACTGTGCTGCACAATATGGACACACTGAGGTTGTTCGGGTTTTACTGGAGGAATTGACTGACCCTACAATGCGAAACCACAAGATGGAGACACCCCTGGATTTGGCAGCACTGTATGGCCGCTTGGAAGTGGTGAAGCTCCTACTCAATGCCCACCCTAACTTGCTGAGCTGCCACACACGGAAGCACACTCCTCTTCATCTGGCTGCTCGCAATGGCCACAGAGCAGTTGTCAGAGTTTTGCTGGATGCTGCTATGGATATCAACTACATGGTATAATCGTACATATATTCTCATAACTTTATGTACTGTATGTTTATATAACATTTTCTTAACATGTAAATTAAAAATGTTCCTTTCCTACATTTTTATTCAGTAACTTTGATTTTAATTTGTTTTTTTGTTTTTTTTCTTTCCTATTTTCAGACAGAAAAAGGAAGTGCATTACATGAAGCTGCATTGTTCGGGAAGGCTGATGTTGTTCAAGTGCTTCTAGATGCAGGTGATGAATTATTTATATTAATAACGTATTTATCATGTGATGCACTGGTGTTCTGCCAAGTTTTTAAAGGGGTCGGATACGGCTTTAAAGAAGGCGATTAATTTTATTATAATAAATTATTACAGAAAATAGGAAATAGTGTGATATTGCGTACACTTTTGCGTAATGTAAATCGCAAAGGTAAAGTACTTACATTGCACACTACACAGGAAAAACTTCACCTGGAGTAGCACATCATCTGTCCAGGAAGCAAAACGGCGAAGACCGAGAAATTCCTGGGATCCACACTGTGGTGTCAAGGGCATCCCCTTTTTAGTCCACAGGTTAACAGGGCTTCTGTCTTAGCTGAAGTCTTCCCCAACTTATATCTTGGTTAGAAACAAATGCTTGCTTAACCAAGTATTACAGAAGTCCTAACAAGTTCTATTTGTCCGATATAGTATCCTTCTGGCGGAGTGGCCAACTCTTCAAACGTCAATCAACATCGGACAAATACATCACCGGGACAAATATGCAAAAGGCTCTCCTGGTACCAAACGTTTTACCATACTATGAACACAACATTTCTCACTAAACATGGATAACGAAACTATGCAGTAATTGGATGATACTATAAGCATACGCTTTCCCACTACAGATTGATAAAGTAGCTATGCGGTCCACATGTTGGGAAAATTACAGGAAATACAAGGCTAATATAAGCTGAACTGTTAATGTCTAATATCTTAAGGCTATGTACCCACGTTGCAGAGATGCTGCTAAAATTTCTGCAGCATTTCCGCAACTCTCGCCTTTGGAAAAACGCATGGAATTCTCATGCGTTTTTCCCGCGGAAAACAGGCGTTTTTCCCGCGATTTTCTCATGCGGAATTCAAGCGCATTCCAAGCGATTTGAAGCATCGCTTGGAATGTGATTGACAGGTTGGTCACACTCGTCAAACATAGTGTTTGACGAGTGTGACCAACTTTTTACTATTGAGGCTGCCTATGTAGCTTAAATAGTAAAAGATAAAATGTTAAAAATAATTAGATGGGCATTTTCTGAAGGAAATACATGGTGCTTGAACAGCGCTGCCAGCTTTACAGCAGTGTATCAGGTGTTGACTGTAAGAAAGTAAAGTGAGAATATGAATGTTGTGTATAGCGATGGCACAACCTGGGATGGGTTGTATATGAAGCCAATGGGGGTGATGTAGTGATGTGACCATCATATAATATTGGGTGCAGGCTAAAGGACCTGTGTGAGGTCACCGCCATTTGCTTCAAGTGGACGCTGGGACCAACAATGATGAAATAAACGGGGTCCGAACACTTGTGAAGAATAGGCAGACTGTCCTAGACAGAGTCTGTATGTAAGAAATTGTGGGTGCTCAGTTTGATTTATTGATTTCACTAGAAATTCTGATTGCAACGAATAATCTCTCTAGCAGCAAGTTCTCACAGGTAGACTCTGCTAAAGTAAAGTCTGTCTGCTTTCGGCAGATTTTAATAGGGACGGCCATAATGGAAACAAGCTATATTTATGTAGCTAATGAAGTCACATTTAGGGCTAGTACACACAGTCAGAATAAATAATCGGTCGAATTCGGATGTAAAAATCGGACTGTGTGTACTAGCCCTTATAAGGCAGTGTATAAGTGTACACACACTACAGTATGATTACGAAGGTTCCCGAAACGCACGTCGGGGCCGGCACCGGACCTTTCATTTTGCCTGCTTGCACTTGCACATATTTGGTATGTAGGACGTTTATTACCTATTACATGGTTATCCTCAGTGCACTTTTTGTGCTACTATTGTTCAATTGAATGTGCTATGCCTTGTCATTGTATGGGTAATGAGGGATATATGTTTCTACCCCCCTTATATGGGTTATATTGAAGCAGTATGCAGGGGCGGGCATTGGACCTCTCACTTTACCTGTGTGCAATTGCACATTTGTTGATATGTGGGACGTACTCATTGCCCTTAGTGCTTCTTAGTGCTATCACTATTCAATTGAATATGCTATGTTTTGTCATATGAAATGAGGGTTATATTTTTCTGTCCCCCTTATATATGGGTTATATTGAAGCAGCATATGTAGATCACGGTGCCTTTCTGTAACAAGCTATCAGCTATAACTTCTAATCTGTATTGTTCCTTGCCCTGTGTCCAATAAAGCAATTTTATATATTTTGACCTTTATTGTCGTTTTGGAAGGTTTTTATCTTCCCTCTCCTCTTATGATTACTTACATATAGCTTTAAAATCAAAGGAAAGCGAATTAGAATGTTTTATGCCAAGTCAGAGAACAGGAAGCCTGTGCTAGTACTGCACCACACACACCAGATGCTCTTACGCTTCATGCCCCTTTGACAATATGAAGTAAAAACACAAACAACTTTGTAAATTGTAAATGGGTGGTGGTGGCCACAGCTTTTAGTAAATCAGAAACTCTCACATTTTAAAAATTAAAACCTTTGAAATGGAACAGGAAGCAGGGTACCACACAGACTTTTGGCGTGCACTAGTGCCTTCCCATATAATTTTATCCACTCCGTTAAAATATACAGTCAGCTGTGACTTAATAACAATATATCAAGAATAAACACCCAAAATGAAACAACATGTAAACTATATATATATATATTTATTTATTTATTTATTTATTTTATTTTTTTTTTTTTCTTTTGTATATTATCCTATATTCTTTATATAATATATACTTTTTTTTTTTTTTTTTATAAAGGGAGGGTTACAATAAAATCCATAAATACAGAGTTCATAACAATACATGGGTTGGAGGGCAGGACAGAAAACACACCTGGTAGGAAGAGAAGAATTCTTATGCTGTACACGCTATATCCAATGTCGGGAGCGGTGTCAAAGGACGTGACAAGATCTGATTAGTCCTTAAGGGTACTCTGTTGTGGTGCGAATCATCTTAGGTTGGTAAAAGCCAGAGCAACTGGCATAGTACAGCCCCTCACAAGCCACTTTGGCATGGCGTGTCCCCTCAACAGCCACTATGATGTCGGGGCCTTTCAGGAGCCAGTCTGCCATGCAAGGCCTCTCAGGGGCCACTTTAGTATGTGAAACCCAAGACCCACTATGTGCGGGCCTCCTCAGGAGCCAGTCTGGATCCCAGGGCCCCTCAGAAACCACTTTGGTGCCAATGAACCTCAGGAGCAAGTCTGGCATGCATGTCCCTGCCCCAGGTAGCCATTTTGGCCCCTTGGTAGCCACTTTGATGTGTGGTGCCCCTTGTTAGCCACTTTGGCCCCTTAGTAGCCATTTTGGCATGCAGGAATCTTTGGTAGCCACTTTGGTGCACACAGCCCCTCGGTAGCCACTTTGGCACGTTCGGCACCTCGGTACCACTTTGGCCACTTAGTAGCCACTTTCGCACATTCGGCACCTCGGTACCACTTTGGCCACTTAGTAGCCACTTTGGCACATTCGGCACCTCGGTAGCCACTTTAGCTACTTGGTAGCCACTTTAGCACATTTGGCACCTCGGTAGCCACTTTGGCACATTCGGCACCTCGGTAGCCACTTTGGCTACTTGGTAGCCACTTTAGCACATTTGGCACCTCGGTAGCCACTTCGTAGCCACTTTGGCACATTCGACACCTCAGTAGCCACTTGGTAGCCACTTTGGCACATTCGGCACCTCTGTAGCCACTTTGGCCACTTGGTAGCCACTTCGGCACCTTGGTAGCCACTTTGGCCACTTGGTAGCCACTTTAGCACATTTGGCACCTTAGTAGCCACTTTGGCCACTTGGTAGCCAATTTGGCACATTAGGCACCTTGGTAGCCACTTTGGCCACTTGGTAGCCACTTTGGCACATTCGGCACCTCGGTAGCCACTTTGGCCACTTGGTAGCCGCTTTGGCACATTCGGCACCTCTGTAGGCACTTTGGCCACTTGGTAGCCGCTTTGGCACATTCGGCACCTCTGTACCACTTTGGCCACTTGGTAGCCACTTTGGCCACTTGGTAGCCACTTTAGCACATTTGGCACCTCTGTAGCCACTTTGGCCACTTGGTAGCCACTTTGGCACATTCGGCACCTCTGTAGGCACTTTGGCCACTTGGTAGCCACTTTGGCACATTCGGCACCTCTGTTCCACTTTGGCCACTTGGTAGCCACTTTAGCACATTTGGCACCTCGGTAGCCACTTGGTAGCCACTTTGGCACATTCGGCACCTCGGTAGCCACTTTGGCTACTTGGTAGCCACTTTAGCACATTTGGCACCTCGGTAGCCACTTCGTAGCCACTTTGGCACATTCGGCACCTCTGTAGCCACTTGGTAGCCACTTTGTCACATTCGACACCTCAGTAGCCACTTGGTAGCCACTTTGGCACATTCGGCACCTCTGTAGCCACTTTGGCCACTTGGTAGCCACTTCGGCACCTCGGTAGCCACTTTGGCCACTTGGTAGCCACTTTGGCACATTCGGCACTTCAGTAGCCACTTTGGCCACTTGGTAGCCACTTTGGCACATTTGGCACCTCTGTAGGCACTTTGGCCACTTGGTAACCACTTTGGCACATTCGGCACCTCTGTACCACTTTGGCCACTTGGTAGCCACTTTAGCACATTTGGCACCTCTGTAGCCACTTTGGCCACTTGGTAGCCACTTTAGCACATTTGGCACCTCGGTGGCCACTTAGTAGCCACTTTGGCACATTCGGCACCTCTGTAGCCACTTTGGCACATTCGGCACGTCGGTAGCCACTTTGGCCACTTGGGAGCCACTTTGGCACATTCGGCACCTCGGGAGCCACTTTGGCCACTTGGTAACCACTTTGGCACATTCGGCACCTTTGCAGCCACTTTGGCAAATTCGACACCTCAGTAGCCACTTGGTAATCACTTTGGCACATTCGGCTCCTCGGTAGCCACTTGGTAGCCACTTTGGCACATTCGGCCCCTCGGTAGCCACTTTGGCACATTCGGCACCTCGGTAGCCACTTTGGCCACTTGGTAGCCACTTTGGCCATGTTGACACATGCTGCCACTTTGCCTCGGGGGCCACTTTGGCGCTCCAGGCCCCTCAGGGGCCACTTTGGCACACTGGGCTTCTAAAGCCACTTTGGCGTCTGACTGCAGTGATGGCGAACCTTGGCACTCCAGCTGTTGGAGAACTACAACTCCCAGCATGCCTCAACTGCTGCCTCAACTACTGCAGGTTGCAAGGGCATGCTGGGAGTTGTAGTTTTACAACAGCTGGAGTGCCAATGTTAGCCATCACTGAGTGGGGCTTTTCAGAAGCCATTGGCGCGCTGCACCTTTAAGACCTGGAATCAGCGATCTGTCAGCTTCTATTAGCTAATACGGGTCACGTGTGGAAGCTGCATTTGCATAGCTGCCATCTTTGTAAGGTCACTGCACCTGCGCTGTGGCTTCAATCCATGTCAGTTGGGGGTCATGGAAAGGTCGCCATTAATTCCTATGGGAAAATTTTAGCTTAAAAGGGTTTTTTGTTTTTTTTTAAACTACAAATCGGATCGACTCCAAAAATACATAGCACACCTGTCCCCACCGAGGGCTTCTAAACGCCGCCTGAATGGGGTCTCTGCGCTGAGTGGTTCGGGCCGCATTAATTGCAGAAAACGCGGAGAAGAAGTCGAATAACAACTAGATGTGTATTTCCTGAAGGAAGTACAGATAGTGCTTTGAAATGGTGCCTGGGCTGCCCCTTTGAGAGACTTGCCTGCTGCCCCTGCAAGACTTTCAACTCAGGATCCGTTTTAACTGTGGGTGCCTCTCAGGGGCCTCTTTGACCTGTGATTTGGAGGCCGGGGTGGCTCAGCCTTTGATTTAAATGCCGGGGTGGCTCAGCCTCCGATTTGGAGGCCGGGGTGGCTCAGCCTCCGATTTGGAGGCCGGGGTGGCTCAGCCTCCGATTTGGAGGCCGGGGTGGCTCAGCCTCCGATTTGGAGGCCGGGGTGGCTCAGCCTCCGATTTGGAGGCCGGGGTGGCTCAGCCTCCGATTTGGAGGCCGGGGTGGCTCAGCCTCCGATTTGGAGGCCGGGGTGGCTCAGCCTCCGACTTGGTGCACCTGCCCTTTAAGAGCCAGTTTGGCACACTGGGCTTCTACATCCACTTTGGCGCACATTCTCTCTCAGGGGCATGCGTCATGTGATGAAGCTAGATTTGCATTTGTGCTTTGGGTTTCGCTTTAAGAGCTGATATTATCTGGCAGAAACTGTGTCCTGGTGGGGTCATGTAAAGTTCGTAGGCGTTGGCATAGTAACTGGGTCTGCCTGCGCATATCAATGAGCTTAACTGCCGCAACTGGTCCTCAAATTTGAATCGCCTCACGACTGCCCCATGTATTGCTATGGCAAAATGTTCCCACTGAAATGCATTGAGACAATGCATTCCAATGACGGGGAAAAAATTTTTCAAACGCAAATTGCGCCAAAACTACAAATCCGATAGACACGAAAAATACTTAGCACACCACTCATGGACGCTGGCTTCGAAACGACGCCTCAACGGAGTCTGTGCGTGTAGCGGTTCGGGCCGCATTAATTGCGGAAATCAACTGAATAACTAGATGTGTATTTCCTGAAGGAAGTACAGATAGTGCTTTGAAATGGTGCCTGGGCTGCCCCTTTAAGAGAGACTTGCCTGCTGCCCCTGCAAGACTTTCAACTCGGGATCCGTTTTAACTGTGGGTGCCTCCCAGGGGCCACCTTGGCCTGTGAGGCCCCTCAGGGTCCTATTTTGGTGGGTGGGGCCCCTCAGGGTCCGATTTGGTGGCCTGGGCTCCTCAGGGCTTGAATTGGTGGGCGGGGCCACTCTGGGTCTGATTTTGTGGGTGGGGCCCCTCAGGGTCTGATTTTGTGGGTGGGTTTGTCTGCGCATATCAATGAGCTTAACTGCCGCAACTGGTCCTCAAATTTGAATCGCCTCACGACTGCCCCATGTATTCCTATGGCAAAATGTTCCTATTGAAATGCATTGAGCCAATGCATTTTAATGTCGGGAAAAATAAATTTCAAACGCAAATTGCGCAAAAACTACAAATCCTATCAACAAGAAAAATACTTAGCACACCACTTGTGGACGCTGGCTTCGAAACGACGGCTCAACGGAGTCTGTGCGTGTAGCGGTTCGGGCCGCATTAATTGCGGAAATCAATTCAATAATAATAATTAGCCCAAAACATTGCAGAACATACCAATTTTTATCCCAGTGGATCACAAAAGATCCCAGTGGATTCCATAAGTTAGTTTGCTTGGAGATCCCAGTGGATCCCATAAGTTAAAGTATCCCAGTGGATCCCATAAGTTAAATTATCCCGGTGGATCCCAGTGAATTCCATAAGTTAGTTTCCCTGGAGATCCCAGTGGATCCCATAAGTAAGGTTTCCCTGGAGATCCCAGTGGATCCCATAAGTAAAATTATCCCGGTGGATCCCAGTGAATTCCATAAGTTAAAGTTTCCCTGGAGATCCTAGTGGATCCCATAAGTTGGCTTCCCTGGAGATCCCTGTGGATCCCATAAGTTAAATTATCCCAGTGGATCCCATAAGTTAAATTATCCCGGTGGATCCCAGTGAATTCCATAAGTTAGTTTCCCTGGAGATCCCAGTGGATCCCATAAGTTAGCTTCCCTGGAGATCCCAGTGGATCCCATAAGTAAAGTTTCCCTGGAGATCCCAGTGGATCCCATAAGTTAAAGTATCCCAGTGGATCCCATAAGTTAAAGTATCCCGGTGGATCCCATAAGTTAAATTATCCCGGTGGATCCCAGTGAATTCCATAAGTTAGCTTCCCTGGAGATCCCAGTGGATCCCATAAGTTAAAGTATCACAGTGGATCCCCATGGATCCCATAAGTTAAATTATCCCGGGGGATCACAGTGGATCCCATAAGTTAAAGTTTCCCTGGAGATCCCAGTGGATCCCATAAGTTAAAGTTTCCCTGGAGATCCCAGTGGATCCCATAAGTTAAAGTATCCCGGTGGATCCCATAAGTTAAATTATCCCGGTGGATCCCAGTGAATTCCATAAGTTAGCTTCCCTGGAGATCCCAGTGGATCCCATAAGTTAAAGTATCACAGTGGATCCCCATGGATCCCATAAGTTAAATTATCCCGGGGGATCCCAGTGGATCCCATAAGTTAAAGTTTCCCTGGAGATCCCAGTGGATCCCATAAGTTAAAGTTTCCCTGGAGATCCCAGTGGATCCCATAAGTTAAAGTATCTCGGGGGATCACAGTGGATCCCTAACCCTAGTGGATCCCAAGAGATCCCAGTGGAACCTTAACCCTAGATGTGTATTTCCTGAAGGAAGTACAGATAGTGCTTTGAAATGGTGCCTGGGCTGCCCCTTTAAGAGAGACTTGCCTGCTGCCCTGCAAGACTTTCAACTCAGGATCCGTTTTAACTGTGGGTGCCTCTCGGGCCACTTTGGCCTGTGGGGCCCCTCAGGGTCTGATTTGGTGGGTGGGGCCCCTCAGAATCCGATTCAGTGACCTGGGCTCCTCAGGGCTTGAATTGGTGGGCGAGGCCACTCTGGGTCTGATTTTGTGGGTGGGGGCCCTCAGGGTCCGATTTGGTGGGCGGGGCCCCACAGGGTTCTATTTGGGGGGTGACCCACAGGGTCCGATATGGTGGGCGGGGCGACTCTGGGTCCGATTTGGTGGGTGGAGCCCCACAGGGTCCAATTTGGTGGAAAGGGAACCACAGGGTCCAATTTTGTGGGCGGGGCCCCATAGGATCCGATTTTGTGTGCGGGGCCCCTCAGGATCCAATTTTGTGTGCGGGGCCCCTCAGGATCCGATTTGGTGGGTGAGGCCCCTCAGGGTCTGATTTGGTGGGTGGGGCCCCTCAGGATCCAATTTGGTGGGCGGGGCCCCTCAGGGTCCGATTTGGTGGACGGGGCCCCTCAGGGTCCGATTTGGTGGACGGGGCCCCTCTGGGTCTGATTTGGTGGGCGGGGCCCCTCTGGGTCCGATTTGGTGGACGGGGCCCCTCTGGGTCTGATTTTGTGGGTGGGGCCCCTCAGGGTCTGATTTTGTGGGTGGGGCCCCTCAGGGTCCGATTTGGTGGGCGGTGCCCCACAGGGTTCTATTTGGGGGGTGACCCACAGGGTCCGATATGGTGGGCGGGGCGACTCTGGGTCCGATTTGGTGGGTGGAGCCCCACAGGGTCCAATTTGGTGGGAAGGGAACCACAGGGTCCAATTTTGTGGGCGGGGCCCCATAGGATCCGATTTTGTGTGCGGGGCCCCTCAGGATCCAATTTTGTGTGCGGGGCCCCTCAGGATCCGATTTGGTGGGCGGGGCCCCTCAGGGTCTGATTTGGTGGGCGGGGCCCCTCAGGATCCGATTTGGTGGGCGGGGCCCCTCAGGGTCCGATTTGGTGGACGGGGCCCCTCTGGGTCTGATTTGGTGGGCGGGGCCCCTCTGGGTCCAATTTGGTGGACGGGGCCCCTCTGGGTCCAATTTGGTGGACGGGGCCCCTCTGGGTCTGATTTGGTGGGTGGGAACCCTCAGGATCCGATGCAGTGGCCTGGGCTCCTCAGGGCTTCAATTGGTGGACGCGATCTGATTTGGTGGGTGGGGCCCCTCAGGGTCTGATTTGGTGGGCGGGGCCCCTCTGAGTCTGATTTAGTGGTCGGGGCCACTCTGGGTCAGATTTGGTGGGCGAGGCCAGTCTGGGTCCGATTTGGTGGTCGGGTCCCCTCAGGGTCCGATTTGGTGGTCGGGTCCCCTCAGGGTCCGATTTGGTGGTCGGGGCCCCTCAGGGTCCGATTTGGTGGTCGGGGCCCCTCAGGGTCCGATTTGGTGGTCAGGGGGCCCCTCAGGGTCTGATTCGGTGGTCGGGGGGCCCCTCAGGGTCCGATTCGGTGGACGGGGGGCCGCTCAGGGTCCGATTCGGTGGACGGGGGGGCCCCTCGGAAGGTAAGAATAACACCATTTTTATTATTTTTTAAATTTTATCTTTTACTACTGATGCTGCATAGGCGGCCTCAGTAGTAAAAAGTTGGTCACACTTGTCAAACACTATGTTTGACGAGTGTGACCAACCTGTCAATCAGTTCTCCAAGCGATGCTACAGATCGCTTGGAAAACGCTAGCATTTTGCAAGCTAATTACGCTTGCAAAATGCTAGTTTTTCTGCGGGAAAATCGAGGGAATTTAAAATGCGATTTTCCAGCGGAATGGAATTCCGGAACTCTCGCGGCAATTTCCGCGAGAGTTCCGCTACGTGTGAACCCAGCCTAATAAGAGGTAGCAGCATTCGGATTACAATATAGTGGTTTTTTCAAACCACTATAATAAGTTAGCAGCGTTCGAATTACAAGATGGTGCTTTTTTCAAAGCACTATAATAAGTTAGCAGCGTTCGGATTGCAAGATAGTGCTTTCTTCAAAGCACTATAACTAGATGTGTATTTCCTGAAGGAAGTACAGATAGTGCTTTGAAATGGTGCTCGGGCTGCCCCTTTAAGAGAGACCTGCTGCCCCTGCAAGAATTTCAACTCAGGATCCGTTTTAACTGTGAGTGCCTCTCAAGGGCCACTTTGGCCTGTGCGGCCCCTCAGGGTCTGATTTGGTGGGTGGGGCCCCTCATCTGATTCGGTGGCCTGGGCTCCTCAGGTCTTGAATTGGTGGACGGGATCCCTCAGGGTCCGATTTCGTAGCCGGGGCCTCTCAGGGTCCGATTTTGTGGCCGAGGCCCCTCAGGGTCCGATTTTGTGGGTGTTGCCCCTCAGGGTCCGATTTTGTGGGTGGGTCCCCTTAGGGTCTGATTTTATGGGCGGAGCCCCTCTGGGTCCGATTTGGTGGGTGGGGCCCCTCAGGGTCCGGTTTGGTGGGAGGGGCCACTCTGGGTCTGATTTGGTGGGCGGGGCCACTCTGGGTCTGATTTGGTGGGTGGGGCCCCTCAGGGTCCGGTTTGGTGGGAGGGGCCACTCTGGGTCTGATTTGGTGGGCGGGGCCACTCTGGGTCTGATTTGGAGGGCGGGGCCACTCTGGGTCTGATTTGGTGGGCGGGGCCACTCTGGGTCTGATTTGGTGGGCGAGGCCACTCTGGGTCTGATTTGGTGGGCGGGGGCACTCTGGGTCCGATTTGGTGGGCGGGGCCACTCTGGGTCCGATTTGGTGGGCGGGGCCACTGGGTCCGATTTGGTGGGCGGGGCCACTGTGGGTCCGATGTAGTGGGCGGGAACCCCTCTGGGTCTGGCTTGGTGGGCGGGGCCACTCTGGGTCCGGTTTGGTGGGCGGGGCCCATTCTCGGGGGCATGCGTCATGTGATGAATCTAGATTTGCATTTGTGCTTTGGGTTTCGCTTTAAGAGCTGATATCTGGCAGAAACTGTGTCCTGGTGGGGTCATGTAAAGTTCGTAGGCGTTGGCATAGTAACTGGGTCTGACTGCGCATATCAATGAGCTTAACTGCCATTTGAATCGCCTCACGACTGCCCCATGTATTCCCATGGAAAAATTTTCCCATTGAAATGCATTGAGACAATGCATTCCAATGACAGGAACATTTTTTTTCAAACGCAAATTGCGCAAAAACTACAAATCCGATCGACACTAAAAATACTTAGCACACCACTCATTGACGCTGGCTTCGAAACGACGCCTCAACGGAGTTTGTGCGTGTAGCGGTTCGGGCCGCATTAATTGCGGAAATCAACTGAATAATAGAAGAAGAATAAGTTAGCAGCGTTCGGATTACACGATAGTGCTTTCTTCAAAGCACTATAATAAGTTAGCAGCGTTCGGATTACATGATAGTGCTTTCTTCAAAGCACTATAAATATAAGAAATCAGATTACAATATGTTGCTTGAACCTAGAGGTTCAAGCAACAATAATTAAAAAAAAAAAAAATTGTGATATTCACACTTTCCGGCGTCCCGCGCAGCGTCCCCAGGCCTCAGCAATGCTCCCGTCCCCAGCGATGCCTTGCGATAATGACCTTTGATGACATAGCGGTCTCGCAAGACCTACGTCATCACAGGTCCTTGCCGCAAGGCATTACTGGGAACGGGAGTTGGCGGGAGCATTGGTAAGGCTGCGCGGGACGCCAGAAGGTGAGTATAACCCGAATTTTTTATTTTTTATTCTTTTTTTTACAGGGATATGGTACCCAGGGCCTGGAGGACAGTCTCCTCTCCTCCAGACTGTGGGTACCATCCGCACATGATCCGCGCACTTTGCGCATGGTGGGCATAGCCACATGCGGAAAGTAAGCGGATCAATGCATTCCTATGTGTGCAGAATAGAGGCGATTCCGCAAAAATAATGAGCTTGCTGCGTTTTTTTTCTGCTATGTGATTCCGCTGCGGAAAAAATCGCAGCATTAGCACAGCATGTGCGGAATGCCATAGGAATGCATGGGGGGTGCATTCTGTATGCGTTTTCGCGTCGAAAAACGTGTCAAAAACGCATACTAAGGGGGCGTGGCCTAGCGCGGATGTGAGTGGACGCTAGGCAGAGGAGCTCCGCCGTCAGCTTTATGAAATATCCTTAATCAGGCCGTTCTAACACTGACCTGGGCACATCTATTGGCACAGTGAGTGCCCAAGAGTCGGGAGGAGACGCCGGGAGTGCAGAGGAGCGCCGAGATGGGGAGAAGGAGGCAGAAAGATATCGGGGAGGATGGCAGCGTGACTTCACAAGATGGCGCCGGGAAAGTGGAGGAGGCGCGGAGACAATCTGAGAGCTTTGGTAAAAGGTCACAGATCCTTCAGAAGCTGCAGCGCTTTGCAAGAGAGGAGGAGGGGGACACCGAAGAAGGTATAGTGCTGGAGGGAGAGGGGATGAGCGATGAAGCCGCAGGAGATGCTGATAGCAGGAGAAGAGGGGGAGGGGAGGTCGCTGCCCCTGGGTGTGTGTCTGAGGAGGAGGACAGTGGAGCTGATGATGAGACCAGTGAGAGAGAGCCAACCTTGAAAGATGCCTTTATGGTGGTGTCGTTCTGCAAGAGGACACTGACTAGGTTGAATAGCCGGGTTGATAAGATTAAAGAAGAAATCACTGGCATTAAGGAGGCACTGAACAAAGCAGATACCAGGATGGGTGCTGTGGAAGAGAGAGTGAGCACCACTGAGGACTCTGTAAACAAAATGCAGAAAACTCAGACCCAGCATGCCCAAAAGATATCAGAAGTGCACTTAAAGCAGGACGATTTGGAAAATAGATCAAGGAGGAACAATCTCAGATTTGTGGGCTTTCCGGAAAAAGCAGAGGGCAACGACCCCACCGACTTTATTGAGCAATGGATCCTATCCAAGATCGACAGAGACACGCTTTCCAGGGTGTTCGCGGTGGAGAGAGCACACCGTGTCCCCCTACGACCCCTCCCGCCGGGTAGTGCCCCCCGTACTATGCTGGCCAGGATACTGAATTGCAGAGATAGAGAGACTATCCTCCGGGAAGCCAGGAAGCTGCAGGACCTCACGTTTAATGGAAGCCGTATTGAAATATATCCGGACTATTCAGCAGAGGTCCAGAAAATGCGGATGAAATTTGGCGAGGTCAAGAGAGGAATGAGAGCGCTGGGAGTGAAGTATTCTATGATGTATCCTGCTAAACTGAGAGTAGCAGCGTTGGGGTCTGTTCAGTTCTTCCCGACCCCAGAAGAAGCCGTCAAATGGATGGAGAACAATCGTTCCAAGCTGGGAGCAGAGAGAGACGGAGAAGGATGAAGTAGTGACTCTCGGACATATATCCTTTTTTCTTTTTGATGTTGTGCCCCGAGACACCTGGTTTTTCAGAAATATTTTTAGGGGTGTTGATCCCCGGGTGTTTTTTGATGATTATTGCACTATCCTTGTTAGAAAATGTTATGCGGCCTGATGAGTATTGATGAGTATTTTTGTTTTTGATGGAGGGAGTGATGGACGCCAAACGAAGGAGACTCAGTGGCTTTACATGGGTTTGAAGTAATCGGGTGCTGGCTGTACCCTCTCTCGTTGGAAAGAGAGAATCAGCTAGATTGGGATGGAGGGGAGGGGGGGGGAGTGGAGGGGGACAGGGGGGGTCTTGTTATGGGGGAGTTCATTTACTGCAATGTAATATAGTGACCACAGGAGACCGGTTATATTTTATATTTTTAGGACATAATGAGTGGTGATGCAAAAATTCTAAGTTGGAACGTACGGGGAGTATCAGATCCAAATAAAAGAGCGGCAGTTATGGCAGAAATTAGAAAGCATAACCCAGCTATTGCATGTCTATTAGAAACTCAGTTGATTAAAGGAAAGGAAAATTGGTTGGAGAAAAAATGGGTCTCTCGGGCCTATCACTCTATGTATTCGGCTTACGCAAGGGGAGTATCTGTACTGATACACTCTCATACTCATTATGAAGAAATTGATTCTTACATAGATAAGGACGGACAGTTTGTTTCTCTGCGTTGTCGAATTTCTGGAATATGCATAATTGTGGTGGCCCTCTATATCCCACCCCCATATTCGAAAAAGAAACTGCAGGAGGTTTTTGAGTGGATTGGGGGGAGAGGGGATTGTCCAGTGCTAATATTAGGAGACGTTAATAATGTTATGAATGAGTATTGGGATCGGGCGGGCAATGGGGGAAATTGCCCTAGGAAAGACAAGATGACTCCATTTGGGACATATGTTAGCGAAATGGATATGATAGACTTATGGAGAGTACGTAATGAGGGGAAGAAATGCTTTTCGTGTTATTCGTCTTCGTATCACACTTTATCACGCATAGATTTAGCACTAGGTAATAGGGGCATGGACAGAATGGTTGGGACGGTGGAATACTTACAAAGACTTATCTCCGATCACAGGGCAGTTGAGGTTAGTCTGAGATTGGGAATGGGGAAAGGGAGGAGAGCAGGGGGGACAATTCATCTGGAATGGCTCAAATGTTTAAACATGGGAACTATTAAAAAAGATATTGTTGAGTTCTTTCAGTTAAACGAAGGCACTGCGGATCCATTCATAGTATGGGACGCCATGAAAGCTTACTTGCGGGGACTATTCATACGAGATATCTCGAGGCAGAAGACACGAACGAGGCAGGTAAACCAAGAGGCAGCAGATAGGCTCAGCAGGGCAGAGGAAGAAATGATAGTTAGACCCAATGCCGACACCCAAAACGCATTAAAAGAAGCACAAGAAGAAGTAAATAAGTTATATTTACAAGGGATAGATAAGAAAATGGCATTCCGAAAAGCATTGTTCTATGAAGAGGGGGAAAAGGTGGGACACTTATTATCAGTGATTACTGCAGCGCAGAAAAAACCCTCACAAATATATAAAATTGTCACTAAAGATGGGGCAGTTCACAAGGACACCGCCGGGATATTGGAATGTTTTAAGGAATACTATGTAGAATTGTATACTTCGGAATTGAGGGCCTCGGATCTGGAGATGGATAGATACTTACAAGAGAGAGTTACCTAAGTTAGATGATATTGATAAACAAAACTTGGAAGAATTATTTACTGTGGAAGAGATAGAGAAGGCTATCCTATCATTAACAAATGACAGGTCACCTGGATCTGACGGGATCCCGGGAGAAGTGTACAAAGAATTAATAGGAATTGTAGCGCCTAAACTTAAGCATGTACTTGAGGTGGCAGCAGAGAAGGGGGTATTGCCAAGATCTATGAGGGAGGCTGTAATCGTGGTGATTCCTAAGGAAGGGAAAGATGCCTCATCCGTAGAATCCTATAGACCAATCTCGTTATTGACATCAGATGTTAAAATACTAGCCAAAATGTTGGCGATAAGAATGTCTAGAGTTGTTCCAAAATTGATACATCCAGACCAATCAGGGTTCTTACAAAATAGATCTACCGCCATTAACCTGCGAAGACTGTTTTTAAATATTCAAATCCCAGCAGATAATAGGGGGGAAAGGGTGGTGGCCTCACTGGACGCACGGAAAGCATTTGACAGGGTAGAGTGGAATTATTTATGGGCAGTATTGAAATGTATGGGATTTGGACACAGATTTATCTCCTGGGTTAAGTTACTGTATGTAGACCCGAAAGGATATATTAGGATTAATGGGGAGACCTCGGAGGCATTTGGGTTGTTCAGAGGAACTCGTCAGGGATGTCCATTGTCACCGTTATTGTTTGCTGTGGCGATGGAACCGTTAGCGATTAAAATTCGTAACTCCAAAGAAATACAAGGCTTTAGATATGGGGAATTGGAGGAAAAGATCGCCCTATACGCGGATGATATACTCCTGTTCTTAAAAGACGGCGGAGAAGCACTGACTGAGGGAAATTTGGATTCTTTTCCGGATTGAGAATTAATTGGGACAAGTCATGTATCATGGGGATTGATAGAGAGTTGGGATGTCGAGATGTGGGGGAGGCAGTTGGACACTTGAAGGTAGTTAAGGAGTTTAAATACCTCGGAATATGGGTATCTATGCCTGTATCTAGATTTCACGAACTAAACTTGGACCCATTACTAGTTAAATTCAAAGTTAAGATGACAGCATGGTGTAAACTAGTACTATCAATAGTGGGGAGGACGAATCTAATTAAAATGATAATGATGCCTCAGTTGATGTATGTCCTCCATAATGCCCCGGTTTGGATCCCAAAGAAAAAATTTTACAAAATTAATACCATTTTTAGAGAATTGATCTGGGGGAAAAAACAAGCAAAAATTAAATTGGAAATACTGCAAAGGGGGAAGGAAGAGGGTGGGTTGGCGGCGCCAAATCCATGGATATACTTTGTAGCAACGCAGGGGCAGCACTTTAGGGGCTGGCGAGAGGAGGGGAACTTGAGCGTTATGGGGGAAATTTTGGCCCAAATGACCAACAAGAGAACATTGGTACAGGGTCTGGAAGCAGGAAGCTTCGGGAGATTTGGGAAGGACATACCCACATTTGGACTAATGCACAAAATATGGCAGCATATCAAACTTCTTAGAAGAGTTGAGGAACTGACGATATACACACCTATCTGGGATAATGTGAACCTATCGGAACTATATAAACTGAAGGACTATATCGATTGGGAGAGGAGAGGTTTGCAATATGTGTGGCAACTATTGGAGGGGTCCGAGATCAAGCCTTTTTCTGTCCTAAAAGAAGAGTTTGGACTCTCACGTAGTGGGGAATTTCGATATTTCGGTCTCAGGCATGCATTTCAAGCGCAGAAACAGACAACGAATATGACGGTACAGAGGGATGTGGTGTTGGACTATGTGTGTGCGTCCGGGGGTACGAGAGGCGTTATCTCTACCATCTATAGAGATTTATTATACTCTTACTTGGCTGGGTTTCCTCTAACAGTAAAATCTAAATGGGAGAGAGAAGTGGGAGAAATAGTAGATGAAACATGGGAGACTATTTTAGAGTACATACCTAAACTCTCTTTGAGTGAGCCAGGTAGGATATCGCAACTATATATCGTACATAGAACATATAAGACCCCAGAACTTATGAGGAAAATGGGTTTGAAGGACAATGCGGAGTGTCCAAGATGTGGGTATGAACCTGCGGGAATGCTTCATATGCTCTGGTCTTGTCCAAGACTCTCGTCATATTGGGAGGAGGTTATAGGGCTTGTTGAGAAGATATACAGATGTGAAATAGGAAGGGACCCAATAACGTGTGTGTTGGGGTACGTGGAGGAGGTGTCGGTGGGGAGTGCCTATAAGTCCATCATAGCAAAACTCTTATATATTGCCCGTAAGCTGATCGCACAAAAATGGATCGATGCTGAACCCCCAACGATTGGGGAGTTTGTCACTCGTGTGAATAACGTAATCCGATTGGAAGAGAGAATTTATAGAAGACGACATACAGAGGCACACTTTGAAAAAATCTGGGCCATGTGGTTACAGTGGAGACAATCACATTGAGAAAGTCTGTATTGCAGTTGGGAAGGGGGGGGAGGGAGGAGGTTGGGTTTGTTTTTCTTCTCTTTTATGACGGGGAGGAAATTGAATGTCGTGTATTTTTTCTGTATGCAATGGAGATGATTTGAAAGCTTTGCCTAAATGTAATTATAACGACATTTGAATATAATAAAAAATCTTTGGTTAAAAAAAAAACGCATACTATCTGAAACGTGGGTACACAGCCTAAAGGTTTCTTAAAGACAGGATACCAATATGGATTTTACCACCACAACTGGAAAACCCAAAAAAGCAACTTCAGTGCACTTGAAATGTAAAAATAGTTCACTTTTACAATTGCTTTTTCATTTTTTTATTGATCATGTTCACTACATGGCAAAGCTGACCGGACAATATCATCTCAGTGCAATTACGCAGATACCAAACATGCATAGTTTTTTAAAGCTGTGAAAAAATTGTACATTTGTCAAGAGAAAAAAAAAAGCTTTGCTTGTGTCACCATTTTCAGGGACCCATGATGCGTAAAATTTCAGGATGTAGTTCTCTGTGATTTGCTATTTTTGGCATCCTGAGCTGACGCTTTACTCATATCATTTTAGGTTAGATAGGATGATTTTATTGCCTCTTATTGCATTTTATTGTAGTGTTAAGGCAGCCAAAAAAAGTAATTCTTACGGTTTTATTTTTTTCTCATTACACCATTTACTGATCTGATTAATTTACTTCATATTTTTTTATAATTTAATAGATCAAACTTTCGCGAACGCAGCAATACTAATAATGTGTTTTTGTTTTTTATTTTAAATCGTGGCCAAAGGGGTGTGATTTGAACTTTTGACTTTTATTTCGTATTTTTAAAACATTTCTCTTTCACTTTTTACATATTAAATAATCTCATTAGGGGACTGGAAGCTGCTACCGTCTGTAAAGCCCCCGTCACACATAGCGATCTCGCTAGCGTGATCGCTGCTGAGTCACAAGTTTTGTGGTCTCCCGCTGGCCAGCACGCATCGCTGAGCATGTTAATACCCCATATGTGGGGGAAATCTACTGTTAGGGGCTCGGAAGGGAAAGAGCCCATTTGACTTTTTGAATGTAAAATTTGATGGAATAATTAGAGGACACCATGTCATATTTCAAGAGCCCCTGATGTGCCTAAACAGTGGAAACCCCCACACAAGTGACACCATTTTGGATGCTAGACCCCTTAGGGAACTTATCTAGTTCTGTATTGAGCACCTAGAACCCACAGGTGCTTCACAGAAAGTTATATCGTAGAGCCGTGGATATAAAAAAAATCAAATTTTTCCCAAATAAGTCTTATTTAGCTCCATATTTGGAATTTTCACAAGGGTAACAGGAGAAATTGCTTCATACAATTTCTTGTGCGATTTCTCCTGAGTACGCCGATACCCCATATGTGGGGGGGGAAACCACTGTTTCGGCACAAGACAGGGCTTTTTATTTTGAGAGCTATAATTTTTTTCATATCTTGGCCTCCACAGTCTTGTGGTTTTTGTGGGACGAGCTGACATTTTTTTGATCACTTTCTATTCCGATTTTTGGGAGACAGAATGAACAAAAACCAGCAATTCAGGAATTTTTTTTTTATATATATACCATTCCGCATGTGGTAAAACTGATAAGGCAGCTTTATTCTTCGGGTCAGTACGATTACAGCGATACCTCATTTATATAATTTTTTTATGTTTTGACTCTTTTACACAATAAAAACTATTTTATAGAAAAAAATAATTATTTTTGCATCGCTTTATTCTTAGAGCTATAACTCCTTTACTTTTTTGCTGATGATCCTATATGGCGGCTTGTTTTTTGCGGGACAAGATGACATTTTCAGCAGTACCATTTTTATTTACAGCAGTCTTTTTTTATCGCAGTTTATTACACTTTTTGTATGGCAGTATGATGATAAAGCATTGTTTTTTGCCTCGTTTTTTTTTTTTTTTTTTTTTCCGTGTTCACTGGAGGGGTTAACTAGTGGGACAGTTTTATAGAGCGGGTCGCTGCGATTGCGGCGATGCCAAATGTGTACTTTTATTGTTTGTTTTTTATTTACATGTATTTATTGGTACATTTTTTTTTCCTCCTCTTTGGGGATTTAAAAAAAAATATTTTTACACATAATATTTTTTTTTTAACTTTATCACATTGTCCCAGTATGGGATATTACTATATAATGGCAGATCGCTGAGTATTAGATCAGTGATCTGACAGGCAGGGAAGGAAGCTCTCAGGTCCTGCTCTCAGAAGGCGCTGAGAAGCCACCTCCCGGAAAGACCTCCTGGCCATCTTGGTGCTGGGGGTCTCCATCAACACCATCAGAATAACGCGATGCTTCTCTATGCCGCTGTCACTACTGGCAGCGGCATCAGAGGGGTTAAATGCCCACAATTGGTGCTAGCAGCGATCGTGGGCATTGCTGCAGGGTGTCAGCTGTCACATACAGCTGACACCCACACCTGATCACCACGGCGCTCTGCAGGAGGCAGATGTGATCATGTCGCCGTAATAGTACTGCTGCGGGCAGAAATGCAGTTCCTTCAGCAGTGCTAGTACGGCGAGGGTAGTGAAGGGGTTAAAATAAAGCTGAAGGTGTAACCTTAATTCACATCTGCTGTTTCATATCTATTGTACTAGTGTACAGATAATAAATTACATATTAGATATGTGGGTGTATGTATGCAATATTACGTATAAATGTACATCTATAGCTCTAAGTACACACAGAGCTATGCATTGTGTGTGTGTGTGTGTGTGTGTGTGTGTGTGTATATGTGTGTATCTACGGTGTATATATATTAAAAAGAATAATAAAGAAAACTTGGCACTCAACTTCTAGAATATTTTTTTGTTTTTTAATGCAGCCAGAAAATAGATGTTTCGGCTGACCAACAGTGGATACTGGGTCACTGATGTCTGCACGGCACCCCCACCCACCCAGGTACTATTTGATTCAGGCTCCATGCCCAGCGCCTAGTGCATGACCAGGCACATTTAAAGTGACTATGATGGTGTCACTTCTACTATCACACTGAATGCTATTAACTACTATACTGCAGTCTGTTACTGATTAAATCCAGTGAGGCCGAAACGTCTATTATTTTCTGGCTGCATTAAAAAATCCAAAAAATATTCTAGAAGTTGAGTGCCAAGTTTTCTTTATTATTCATGTATGGTGTGGGGCCCTACTTGAGTACCTTCTGAAGTTGTGCATACAGTGTTTTTCCTTTACTTATATATTAAAAAGACACATGCATGTTTTTCTCAATATCTGACACGAAATTAGAATAAACATTTCCCATTTTAGGTCAGTTAAGATTGCCATAATTATTAATATTTGCCAAATGCCAGAATAATGAGAGAATGTTTTAAGGCATTTTTATTACTGCAGTCAAAGTTTACATACGCTAATATTACTATGCCTTTAAACCGTTCTGGACTGCCCATATGATGAGGTTGTGTGTTTAGAAGTTTCTGATTTTGGCAACATCTCAGTTAATTAGAGACACACCTGTAAAAAAAATTTAATGCGCACCTGAAACACACTGCTTCTTTGTGTAGCATCATGGGAAAGTCTCAAGAAATCAGCCAAGATATCAGGAAGAGAATTGTGGACTAGCACAAGTCTGGCTCATCTTTGGGTACAATTTCAAGATGATTGAATGTACCTCGTTCATCTGTACAGACAATTATACGCAAGTACAAACAAGACGAGAATGTCCAGCTGTCATACCGCTCAGGAAGGAGAAGGGTTCTGTGTTTGAGAGATGAACGTGATTTGGTCTGACGTGTATATCAACCCAAGGACAAAATCAAAAGATCTTGTGAAGATGATGATGGACATAGACTGAACATAGATTGAAAGGCCACTCTTCCAGAAAAAAACCATTTATCCAAAACAAACACAAAAAAGCCAGATTAATGTTTGAAAATGCACACAGGAACAAAGACCTTAATTTTGGAAGCATGTCCTAGGATCTGATGAAACTAAAATGGAATTTTTTAAGCATAATGACCATCTATACGCTTGGAGGAAAAAGGGAGCGGCTTGGAAGCCTAAGAACACCATGTGGAGACGGGGGGGGTGTTGGCGGGCGCCCTGGTCCGCTAGCCACAATCATATGGACCAAGGATCGTCCAGCCGTACTCCTGCTCTCCTTTTAACATGGGCATAACGCTACTCAGACAACACAGATTGAGGGTAAAACAGTGTGGCAATACTTTATTGAACCACAAAAACAGGAAGATAACATGTAGAACAGTCCCAGCAAAAAATATCCCAAAATGGTGAAAATTAGAGTCCAACCCTTCCGCTGACTCTCCAGGATAATTGCAGCTGTTACTTCAGAGCTTCCAGGGTCGACTACACCACCTGTGGCATGCACAGAGAGGGGGTAACACGAAAAGTGTAGGAAGATTACAGTCCATTCAGATACAAAGGCCATTTGACTGGAGTTTCACAACCTGGCTTCATGTTTCAGGGTTGATTACCCAACCTGTGCAAGCACACAGAGAAGAGGTAATGAGAAGATTAGGAAGATGACAGTCCAATTGACCCAGGGGTCACAATCTGGCTTCTCCGAACATCTCCATGGAGCCAGGCGACCAGTGGGTCCCAATCCTGGTTTTCTCCAAACGTAGAGTTGAGAAACTTTGGTCGGATCGGGTTTCATGAAACAAAAATTTGTTTCAGATGAAACTGGTCCGACTAGGGCAAAAAAAGTCGGAGTTTCATCCAAAACGCGACCCCAATGCAAGTCAATGGGAAATAAAAGTCGGCATTGAGCGGATGTCTGTATCAATCTGAAATTTGGTAAAAATTTTGAAAATTTTGCAATTTTCAAACTTTTAATTTTTGTGCCCTTAAATCATAATAACATAGTTATTAAGGTTGAAGGGAGACTTTAAGTCCATCTAGTTCAACCCATATCCTGTCCTAACCTGCCCTAACATGTTGATCCAGAGGAAGGCAAAAAAACCCATGTGGCAAACAGTAAGCTTCACATTGGGGAAAAAAATTCCTTCCCGACTCCACATACCGCAATCAGACTAGCTCCCTGGATCAACGCTAGGAAACTAGTGTATATACCCTGTAATATTATACTTTTCAAGAAAGGCATCCAGTCCCTTCTTAAATTTTAGTAGGGAATCACTCATTACAACATCATATGGCAGAGAGTTCCATAGTCTCACTGCTCTTAAAGTAAAGAATCCGCGTCTGTGAGTATGCTTAAACCTTCTTTCCTCCAGACGTAGAGGATGCCCCCTTGTCCCCGTCACAGGTCTAAGAGTAAATAGATCATTAGAAAGGTCTTGGTATTGTCCCCGCATATATTTATACATTGTAATAAGATCACCCCTAAGCCTTCGATTCTCCAAACTAAATAACCCCAAGTGTAATAACCTATCTTGGTATTGCAGACCCCCTAGTTCCCAAATAACCTTGGTCGCTCTTCTCTGCACCCGCTCCAGTTCAGCTATGTCTTTCTTATACACCGGAGACCAGAACTGTACACAGTATTCTAAGTGTGGTCGCACTAGTGACTTATATAGAGGTAAAATTATGTTCTCCTCATGAGCATCTATGCCTCTCTTAATGCATCCCATTATTTTATTTGCCTTTGCAGCAGCTGCCTGACAACTGGCCGCTAAATGTGAGTTTGTCGTCCTCCCATACACCCAGGTCTTTTTCAGTGACTGTTTTGCCCAGTGTTTTACAATTAAGCACATAATTATACATCTTGTTTGTTCTACCCAAGTGCATGACCTTACATTTATCCCCATTAAAGCTCATTTGCCATTTATCAGCCCAAGCGTCTAGTTTACATAAATCCTCCTGTAATATAAAATTGTCCTCCTCTGTATTGATTACCCTGCAGAGTTTAGTGTCATCTGCAAATATTGAAATTCTACTCTATGCCCCCTACAAGGTCATTAATAAATATGGTAAAAAGAAGCGGGCCAAAAACTGACCCCTGTGGTACCCCACTGCTAACCGTGACCCAGTCTGAGTGTGCTCCATTAATAACTACCCTTTGTTTCCTATCCCTGAGCCAGCTCTTAACCCACCTACACATATTTTCCACTATCCCCATTGTTCTCATTTTATGTATCAACCTTTTGTGTGGCACCGTATCAAAAGCTTTTGAAAAGTCCATGCACACCACGTCCACTGCATTCCCTTGGTCCAGTCCGGAACTTACCTCTTCATAAAAGCTTATCAGATTAGTCTGACAGGAACGGTCCCTTGTAAACCCATGTTGATATTGGGTCATAAGGTTATTCTTCTTCAGATACTCCAGTATAGTGTCTCTTAGAAAACCCTCCAGGATTTTACCCACAGTTGAGGTTAAACTTACTGGCCTATAATTTCCAAGTTCAGTTTTTGTCCCCTTTTTGAATATTGGCACCACATTTGCTATACGCCAGTCCTGTGGTACAGACCCTGTTATTATGGAATCTTTAAAGATTAAAAATAATGGTCTATGACGGTGCTTAATTCCTGCAGTACTCGGGGGTGTATCCCATCCGGGCCCGGGGATTTGTCAATTTTAGTGATTTTAAGACGCCGCCGTACTTCCTGCTGGGTTAAGCAGGTGACATTTAACAGAGAAATTTTATCCCTGATCATATTATCCGTCATGGGATTTTCTTGTGTAAATACTGTTGAAAAAAAGTCATTTAGCATATTGGCTTTTTGCTCATCCACCATTTCACCCAGACTATTTTTAAGGGGTGCCAACACTATCATTTTTTAGTTTCTTACTATTTATGTAGTTAAAGAATATTTTGGGATTATTTTTACTTTCTCTGGCAATGAGTCTCTCTGTCTCAATCTTTGCTGTCTTGATTTGCTTTTTACAGAATTTATTTAATCTTCTGTATTTAGTTAATGCTTCATCACTACCTACTTGCTTTAATTCTCTAAATGCTTTATTTTTGTCAATTATTGCACCCCTTACAGCTCTATTTAGCCATAGTGGTTTCCTCCTATTTCTAGCATGTCTATTCCCATATGGTATATATTGTGCACAGGTCCTATTCAGGATGCTAATAAACGTCTCCCATTTTCTTTGTGTATTTTTATGTCTCAGGATATCGTCCCAGTTAATTGCACCAAGATCATCTCTCATCCGTTGGAAATTTGCCTTCCTGAAGTTTAGTGTCCTTGTAACCCCTCTACTACACATCTTTTTAAAGGTTACATGAAAACGTATTAATTTGTGATCACTATTACCCAAGTGACCCTCAACCCTTACATTTGATATGCGGTCTGGCCTGTTGGTTAATATTAGGTCTAGCAGTGCCCCCCCTCTTGTTGGGTCCTGAACCAGTTGTGAAAGGTAATTGTCTCTCATAGTTGTCAAAAACCTATTACCTTTGCTGGAACTGCAGGTTTCGGTTCCCCAATGTAAATCAGAGAGTCATATCGCTCAAAATAGTTAATAAATAACATTTGCCACGTCTACTTTACATCAGCACTATTTTGGATACATAATTTTTCTTTAGTTAGGATGTTATAAGGGTTAAAAATTGACCAGTGGCTTCTTATTTTTCCTGCAAAATTTACAAAACCATTTTGTGGAAGGAAAAAATAAACATTTTACTTTTTTCACAAAAAAATTACTTTGGAACCAAACTTTTTTTTTTTTTATTTTCGCAAGGGTCTCACAAGAAAATGGACTACAAAATTTGTTGTGCAATTTCTCCTGAGTACACCGATACCCCCGTTCGTGGGGGAAAGCCACTGTGTGGGCATATGGCAGGGCTCAGAAGGGAGGGAGTACCGTTTGATTTTTTTGAATGCAAAATTGGCTGGAATCAGTGGCTGGTGCCATGTTGCGTTTGGAAACCCCCTGATGTACCTAAACAGTGGAAACCCACAATTCTAACTCCAGCCGTAACCCCAACACACCCCTAACCCTAATCCCAACCATAACCCTAACCACAACCCTAACCCCAGCACTACAATCACAAACCGTAGTAACAAATACTAATGAAATGTATGTAAACTTTTGACTTTGCAGTAAATAATAAAAATGCCGTAAAACATTCTCTCTCATTATTCTGGCATTTTAAAAATATTAACCCCTTAATGACTGCCAGTATGTCTTTTTACTGACCTGATATATAAGACTAGGATCCCCATATAGGTGACAATCCAGCAGATGTCAGCTGTCCACTATAGCTGACAACTTGCTGCATTAGTCACAATCCGTGTTGGCATGGTCCATATCTGTTTAACTCCTTAGATGCTGCTGTCAGTAGTGACACTATATATATATATATATATATATATATACGCCTTATCATGTCTGTCTGTAACCGAAATCGAGGGTTGCTGATTGGTCGCGGCCGCCAGGCCCCCACCAATCAGCGACAGGCGCGGCTGTTTGTAACGGTAATTAGCGGAAGGCGCAGCGCTCAATTGGGCACAGGCCTTAATCTGTAAAAAAGAGAATTAAAATAAAAAAGGTTATTCTCACCTTCCGACGGCCTCCTGTCTTCTTTCTACGCGCCCGGCCTCGCATTCCCAGTAATGCTTTGCGGCTTAGACCGCTGATGACGTTACTCTCGCGAGAGCGAGAAAGAAGATCGACGTCACTCTCGCGAGAGCAAGAAAGAAGACCGACGTCATCAGCGGTCTAAGCCACAAAGCATTACTGGGAACGCGAGGCCGGGCGCATGGAAAGAAGACAGGAGGCCGTCGGAAGGTGAGAGCAACTTTTTTTATTTTTTAATATTATTTTTTTACATGCTAGAGGGCCGCGGCAGTGATTGGTCGCGGCTACAGGGCCGCGTGGCTGATTGGTCACGGCTACACGGAAGGAGGGGTGAGGGGACCATGCATAGCAGGAAAGGGGGGTGAGGGGACCATGCATACCAGGATTGGGGTGTGAGGGGACCATGCATACCAGGATTGGGGGTGAGGGGACCATTCATACCAGGAAAGGGGGGTGAGGGGACCATGCATACCAGGATTTGGGGGAGAGGGGACCATGCATACCAGGATTGGGGTGTGAGAGGACCATGCATATCAACAAAAGGGCGTGAGGGGACCATGCATACCAAGAAAGGGTGGTGAGGGGACCATGCATACCAGGATAGGGGGGTGAGGAGACCATGCATACCAGGAAAGGGGGGGTGAGGTTACCATGCATACCAGGATTGGGGGGTGAGGGGACCATGCATACCAGGAAAGGGGGGTGACGGTGAGCATACATACCAGGATTTGGGGGGTGAGAGGATCATGCATACCAGCAAAGGGGGGTGAGGGGACCATGCGTACCCCGAAAGGGGGTAAGAGGACCATGCATACCAGGAAAGAGAGGTGAGAGGACCATGCATACCAGGATGGGGTGAGGGGACCATGCATACCAGGATTGGGGGGTGAGAGGACCATGCATTCCTGGATTGGGGGGTGAGGGGACCATGCATATCAGGAAAGGGGGGTGAGGGGACCATGCATACCAGGAAAGGGGGGTGAGGGGACCATGCATACCAGGATAAGGGGGTGAGGAGACCATGCATACCAGGAAAGGGGGGGGTGAGGGGACCATGCGTACCAGGATTGGGGGGTGAGAGGACCATGCATACCAGGAAAGGGGGGTGATGGTGAGCATACATATCAGGATTGGGGTGTGAGAGGACCATGCATACCAAGAAAGGGGGGTGAGGGGACCATGCATACCAAGAAAGGGGGGTGAGGGGACCATGCATACCAAGAAAGGGGGGTGAGGGGGACCATGCATACCAAGAAAGGGGGGTGAGGGGACCATGCATACCAGGATTTGGGGGTGAGGGGATCATGCATACCATGATTGGGGAGTGAGAGGACCATGCATACCAGGAAAGGGGGGTGATGGTGAGCATACATATCAGGATTGGGGTGTGAGAGGACCATGCATACCAAGAAAGGGAGGTGAGGGGACCATGCATACCAAGAAAGGGGGGTGAGGGGACCATGCATACCAAGAAAGGGGGGGTGAGGGGGACCATGCATACCAAGAAAGGAGGGTGAGGGGACCATGCATACCAAGAAAGGGGGGGTGAGGGGGACCATGCATACCAAGAAAGGAGGGTGAGGGGACCATGCATACCAGGTTTTGGGGGTGAGGGGACCATGCATACCATGATTGGGGGGTGAGAGGACCATGCATACCAGGAAAGGGGGGTGATGGTGAGCATACATATCAGGATTGGGGTGTGAGAGGACCATGCATACCAAGAAAGGGAGGTGAGGGGACCATGCATAAAAAGAAAGGGGGGTGAGGGGACCATGCATACCAGGATAGGGGGGTGAGGGGACCATGCATACCAGGATAGGGGGGTGAGAGGACCATGCATACCAGGACTGGGGGGTAAGAGGACCATGCATTCCAGGATTGGGGGGTGAGGAGACCATGCATATCAGGAAAGGGGGGTGAGGGGACCATGCATATCAGGAAAGGGGGGTGTGGGCACCATGCATACCAGGATAGGGGGGTGAGGAGACCATGCATACCAGGAAAGGGGGGGTGAGGGGACCATGCATACCAGGATAGGGGGGTGAGAGGACCATGCATACCAAGAAAGGGGGGTGAGGGGACCATGCATACCAAGAAAGGGGGGTGAGGGGACCATGCATACCAGGATAGGGGGGTGAGGGGACCATGCATATCAGGATTGGGGGGGTGAGAGGACAATGCATACCAGGACTGGGGGGTGAGGGGACCATGCATACCCTCGAAAGGGGGGTAAGATGACCATGCATTACAGGATTGGGGGGTGAGGAGACCATTCCAGGATTAGGGGGTGAGGTGACCATGCATTTCAGGAAAGAGGGAGAGGGGACCATGCATATCAGGAAAGGGGGGTGAGGGGATCATGCATACCAGGAAAGGGGGGGTTAGTATACCATGCATACCAGGATTGGGGTGTGAGAGGATCATGCATACCAGCAAAGGGGGGTGAGGGGACCATGCGTACCCCGAAAGGGGGTAAGAGGACCATGCATACCATGAAAGATAGATGAGAGGACCATGCATACCAGGATTGGGGGGTGAGAGGACCATGCATTCCAGGATTGGGGGGTGAGGGGACCATGCATCCCCCGAAAGGGGAGTAAGAGGACCATGCATACCAGGAAAGAGAGGTGAGAGGACCATGCATACCAGGATTGGGGGGTGAGAGGACCATGCATACCAGGATAGGGGGTTGAGGAGTAGCATGCATATCAGCATTGGGGGTGAGAGAACCATACATATCAGGATTGGGGGTGAGAGAACCATACATATCAGGATTGGGGGGTGCATTATTGCATTATTATTAAATCTTCAAAAATAAACTCCATACATATTCTAGAATACCCGATGCGTTAGAATCTGGCCACCATCTAGTGTCATATGAATGGTAAACTGAGTGTGGGGGGTTCTTATTTATCCCCATCAGCACCCTGAGATCATAATCGTGTGGTCCTGCTGTTTGCCATGGCAATTCACTGCGAAATAGCAGGCCTAGAGTCTGTCGGCTGTTGAAAGATGTTCAGACGTTAGCGACTTTTAGGTGGTAAAAAAACACGTTTTCCTTCCTGTCATGTCACTTTGCATTAATTCCTGAAAAGCACCTGAAAGTTTCATAAACTACATGACAAGTTTTCAGTATGTCAGGAGGTGCTGTTTTTAAAATTGTATCAGTTTTGGGTGTTTTCCAATATGTAGGACTCCTAAAGTCACTTCAAACCTGGATAGGTCCCTAAAAAAATTTTTTTTGTAAATTCGCTTGAAAAAAATGAAAATCACTGCTACATTTTTAAACCTGCTAAAATGTTAACAAAATAAAATAACATTTTTCAAATGGTGCTGATATAAAGCAGACATAAGAGAAATGTTATTTATTAATGTTTTGCTATGGGATGACTATCTGGATTAAAGGGATAATCATTCAGAGTTTGAAAATTGCTTTTTTTTTTTTTTTTTTTTTTTTTTAACAGTTGTGCCATATTCTTATTTTTTTTTTTTTAGAAATAAACGCAAAACATAATCTAAATTTACCATTGTCATAAAGTATAATTTGTCACGAAAAGATATTCTCAAAATCACTGGGACATGTTGAAATGTTCCAGAGTTTATTACCACTTAGAGTGACACTGGTCAGATTTAAAAAATTTGGCCTCGTCACTAAGAGGTTAATAATTATAGAAATCCTAACTGACCTAAAATGGAAAAGGCTTATTCTGATTTCCTGTCAGATATTGAGAAAATCACATGTGTCTTTTTATGTAGTGTATGTTGTAAACTTCTGGTTTCAGCTGTGTATATATGTATGTATTTGTATGTATACTACCGTTGAAAAATTTAGGGTCACTTAGAAATTTCCTGATTTTTGAAAGAAAAGCACAGTTTTTGCCAATGAAGCTAACATTAAATGATTCAGAAATACATTCTATACATTGTTAATGTGGTAAATGCCTACTCTAGCTGCAAACGTCTGGTTTGTAATGCAATATCTACATAGGTGTATAGAAGCCCATTTCCAACAACCATCACTCCAGTGTTCTTATGGTACTTTGTGTTTGCTTACTGTGTAAGAAGGCTAATGGATGGTTAGAATACCCTTGAAAACCCTTTTGCAAGTATGTTATCACCGCTAAAAACATTTTGGCTGATTAGAGAAGCTATAAACCTTACCTTCCTGTGAGCTAGTTGAGCATCTGGAGCATTACATTTGTTGGTTCCATTAACTCTCAAAATGGCCAGAAAAAAAGAACTTTCATGTGAAACTCGACAGTCTATTCTTGTTCTTAGAAATGAAGGCTATTCCTTGCGAGAAATTGCCAAGAAACTGAAGGTTTCCTATAACGGTGTGTACTTCTCCCTTCAGAAGAGAGCACAAACAGGCTCTAACCAGAGTAGAAAGAGAAGTGGGAGGCCCCGCTGCACAACTGAGCAGCAAGACAAGTACATTAGAGTCTGTAGTTTGAGAAATTGACGCCTCACAGGTCCTCAACTGGCAGCTTCATTAATTAGTACAGGCAAAACACCAGTGTCAACGTCTACAGTGAAGAGGCGACTCTGGGATGCTGGCCTTCAGGGCAGAGTGGCAAAGAAAAAGCCATATCTGAGACTGGCTAATAAAAGGAAAAGATTAATATGGGGAAAAGAACACAGACATTGGACAGAGGAAGATTGGTAAAAAGTGTTATGGACAGAAGAATCCACGTTGAGGTGTTTGGATCACACAGAAGAACATTTGTGAGACACAGAACAACTGAAGAAATGCTGGAAGAATGCCTGACGCCATCTGTCAAGCATGGTGGAGGTAATGTGATGGGGTTGCTTTGGTGCTGGTAAAGTGGGAGATTTGTACAAGGTAAAAGGGATTTTGAATTAGGAAGGCTATAACTCCATTTTGCAACCCCATGCCATACCTTGTGGACATAGCTTGATTGGAGCCAATTTCATCCTACAACAGGACAATGACCCAAAGCACACCTCCAAATTATGCAAGAACTATTTAGGGAAGAAGCAGGCAGCTGGTATTCTACCTGTAATGGAGTGGCCAGCGCAGTCTGCAGATTTCAACCCCATTGAGCTGTTGTGGGAGCAGCTTGACTGTATGGTTCGTAAAAAGTGCCCATCAAGCCAAACCAACTTGTGGGAGGGGCTTCTGTAAGCATGGGCTGAAATTTCTCCAGATTACCAAATTAACTGCTAGAATGCCAAAGGTCTGCAATGCTGTAATCGCTGCAAAGGGAGCATTCTTTGACGAAAGCAAAATTTGAAGGCGAAAATTATTATTTCAAATAAAAATCTTTTTTCCGAACTTTGTCAATGTCTGGACTAGATTTTAAATTCATTTGGCAACTCATTCGATTAATAAAAGTATGAGTTTTCATGGAAAACCCAATTGTCTGGGTGACCCCAAACTTTTGAACGGTAGTGTGTATATATACTGTATGTGTGTGTGTGTGTGTATATGTGTGTGTATGTATATATATATATATATATATATATATATATATATATTATTCACATATATACGTATATATACACTACCGTTAGTGTGTGTGTTTATATATATATATATATATATATATATATATTTACTGTATGTATATATTATACTTCATACACAGCTCTGGCAAAAATTAAGAGACCACTGCAAAATTTTCAGGTTGTCTGATTTTTCTCTTATAGGTAAATTTTTGAGTAAAATGTAAATTTCTTTTATTCTATAAACTACTGACATGTCTTCAAATTTCGAAACACTAAATTTTGTATTTATTTTCTGAAAATGAGAAATGGTCATAATAACAAGAAAATGCAGTGATTGCAGACCTCAAATAATGCTAAGAAAACAAGTTCATAATCATTTAGAAACAACAATACAAATATTTTAACTCAGGAAGAGTTCACAAATCAATATTTTGTGGAATAACCATGATTTTTAATCACCGCTTTCATGCGTCTTGGCGTGTTTTCCACCAGTCTTTCACACTGCTTTTGGGTGACTTTATGCCACTCCTGGTAAAAAAATTTAAGCAGTTCTTCTTTGATTGATGGCTTGTGACTATTCATCTTCCTCTTGATTACATTCCAGAGGTTTTCAATGGGGTTCAGGTCTGGAGATTGGGCTGGCCATGACAGGGATTTGATGTGGTGGTCCTTCATCCGCGCATTGATTGACCTTGCTGTGTGGCATGGCGCAATGTCCTGCTGGAAAAAACAGTCCAGAGTCGGGGGAACATTGCTTGAGCAGAAGGAATCAACTGTTTTTTCAGTTTAACCTTATATGCGGCTTGATTCATACGTCCTTCGCAAAGATTAAAGGTAATCTGTCACCACTTTTTTGGCATATTATGTAAAAATATCATTCAATTTAGTGTCAGGTCTGCATTATGCAAGTACTTTTTGTACCCCCAAGTAGACTCCCCACCAATGATACATAAATGCCGTTTTCATTCCTCCGGCGGTGTATGTAAATATGCTTGGTTCAGTCCGATGGGCAGGGCTTATTGTCCGTCCCTCCCCCCCTCCTTGCTTGCTGTACGCATTCCTTTCTGGTAATTCCTGCACTTGCGTAGTTACCGCGCGTGCGCATTCAAATGGTCCCCTCGCTCGTGCGGAGTATGCTTTGCCCAGCTGTGGGCAAAGCCGAAAAACAGTATTGCGCATGTGCTGGCATACGCGATTGCGTTCTATGGCCTGGAACTATACTTGTATACTTCCAGGCCATAGAAAGTCATGGCGTATAGTGGCACATGCGCTATAATGATTTTATGCTTTGCCCATAGTTGGGCAAGGGATACTGTGCACGTGCGAGAGACCATTTGAATGCACACGTGCAGTAACTGTATGCTGTCTGTAATATTCACAGAAACGGATACGTACAGCAAGACGAGAGGGGGTGGAGACAGACAATAAGCTCCGCCCAACGGACCAGACCGAGCATATTAACATACACCGCAGGAGGAATAAAAACGTTATTTATGTACTGTATTATTGGTGGGGAGTCAAGGGGTATAAAAAGTACTTGTATAATGCAGAGCTGACACTGAATTGATGATATTTTTACATGATATGCCAAAAAAGTGGTGACAGATTCCCTTCAACCTGCCAGATCATCACCGATCCTCCACCAAATTTCACAGTGGGTGCAAGACACTGTGGATTGCACGCCTCCCAAGACGACCAGATGTTGGGCAAAGCTGAAAATTAGACTCATCAGAGAAGATTACCTTACTCCAGTCCTCTATGGTCCAATCTTTATGGTCTTTGACAAACTTCAGCCTGGCTCTCCTTTGCTTCTCATTGATGAAAGGCTTTTTTCTACCTTTACATGACTGGAGCCCTGCCTGTAGGAGCCTATGACAAACTGTTCTTGCCGTGCTCTTCACCCCATAAGATGACTGTCCTCCCGATCAGTGGAGAGTCGTTTTCGTCCTCTGCCGGTCTGTAGCTTTGTTGTCTCTGTCTGCTGCTTGACCTTGACCTTGGTGTAATGGACTGCCGTCTTAGAAATTTTAAGGTTGGCGGCAACATGACGCTCACTGTATTCCTCTGCTAGTAAAGCCAGAATTGAGCCCTTCTTTCCTCACTCAAGACTTTTCTTTTCAACTCCTTTGGCATGGCTAAAAGTTATTTTTTCATTCCTATTACTTTTGGGATATTACTAGCACTTGTTTTGCCATCCAGATTCTCCTATTGCAAGAGGATTATGAACACCACAGCAGGGTTTTATATACTTCCTTTGTTAAATAAGATTTGGATCAGGAGATCTAATCAGAAGCACATTAAGTAGAATGAGGTGTACTCTGGTTGGAATTCAACTGGGAATGGAATGGCTGTCGGACATGTAGAGAAGCTGATTTTTATAAAACTGTGCAGTGGTCTCTTAATTTTTGCCAGAGCTCTGTGTGTGTATATGTGTATATATATATATATATATATATATATATATATATATATATATATATATATATATATATATATATATATACACTCACTGGCCACTTTATTAGGTACACCATGCTAGTAACGGGTTGGACCCCCTTTTGCCTTCAGAACTGCCTCAATTCTTCGTGGCAGAGATTCAACAAGGTGCTGGAAGCATTCCTCAGAGATTTTGGACCATATTGACATGATGGCATCACACAGTTGGCGCAGATTTGTCGGCTGCACATCCCTGATGCGAATCTCCCGTTCCACCACATCCCAAAGATGCTCTATTGGATTGAGATCTGGTGACTGAGGAGGCCATTTGAGTACAGTGAACTCATTGTCATGTTCAAGAAACCAATCTGAGATGAATCGAACTTTATGACATGGCGCATTATCCTGCTGAAAGTAGCCATCAGATGCCTGTTCTTAGCTGAGAGGAGTGGTACCCAGTGTGGTCTTCTGCTGCTGTAGCCCATCTGCCTCAAAGTTCGACGCACTGTGCGTTCAGAGATGCTCTTCTGCCTACCTTGGTTGTAACGGGTGGCAATTTGAGTCACTGTTGCCTTTCTATCAGCTCGAACCAGTATGCCCATTCTCCTCTGACCTCTGGCATCAACAAGGCATTTCCGGCCACAGAACTGCCGCTCACTGGATTTTTTTTCTTTTTCGGACCATTCTCTGTAAACCCTAGAGATGGTTGTGCGTGAAAATCCCAGTAGATCAGCAGTTTCTGAAATACTCAGACCAGCCCTTCTGGCACCAACAATCATGCCACGTTCAAAGGCACTCAAATCACCTTTCTTCCCCATACTGATGCTCGGTTTGAACTGCAGGAGATTGTCTTGACCATGTCTACATGCCTAAATGCACTGAGTTGCCGCCATGTGATTGGCTGATTAGAAATTAAGTCTTAACACACAGTTGGACAGGTGTACCTAATAAAGTGGCCAGTGAGTGTGTATATATATATATATATATATATATATATATATATATATATATATATATATATATAGTGGGGAAAAAAGTATTTAGTCAGTCAGCAATTGTGCAAGTTCCACCACTTAACAAGATGAGAGGCGTCTGTAATTTACATCATAGGTAGACCTCAACTATGGGAGACAAACTGAGAAAAAAAAATCCAGAAAATCACATTGTCTGGTTTTTTTTTCATTTTATTTGCATATTATGGTGGAAAATAAGTATTTGGTCAGAAACAAGCAAACAAGATTTCTGGCTCTCACAGACCTGTAACTTCTTCTTTAAGAGTCTCCTCTTTCCTCCACTCATTACCTGTAGAATTGGCACCTGTTTAAACTTGTTATCAGTATAAAAAGACACCTGTGCACACCCTCAAACAGTCTGACTCCAAACTCCACTATGGTGAAGACCAAAGAGCTGTCAAAGGACACCAGAAACAAAATTGTAGCCCTGCACCAGGCTGGGAAGACTGAATCTGCAATAGCCAACCAGCTTGGAGTGAAGAAATCAACTGTGGGAGCAATAATTAGAAAATGGAAGACATACAAGACCACTGATAATCTCCCTCGATCTGGTGCTCCACGCAAAATCCCACCCCGTGGGGTCAGAATGATCACAAGAACGGTGAGCAAAAATCCCAGAACCACGCGGGGGGACCTAGTGAATGAACTGCAGAGAGCTGGGACCAATGTAACAAGGCCTACCATAAGTAACACACTACGCCACCATGGACTCAGATCCTGCAGTGCCAGATGTGTCCCACTGCTTAAGCCTGTACATGTCCGGGCCCGTCTGAAGTTTGCTAGAGAGCATTTGGATGATCCAGAGGAGTTTTGGGAGAATGTCCTATGGTCTGATGAAACCAAACTGGAACTGTTTGGTAGAAACACAACTTGTCGTGTTTGGAGGAAAAAGAATACTGAGTTGCATCCATCAAACACCATACCTACTGTAAAGCATGGTGGTGGAAACATCATGCTTTGGGGCTGTTTCTCTGCAAAGGGGCCAGGACGACTGATCCGGGTACATGAAAGAATGAATGGGGCCATGTATCGTGAGATTTTGAGTGCAAACCTCCTTCCATCAGCAAGGGCATTGAAGATGAAACGTGGCTGGGTCTTTCAACATGACAATGATCCAAAGCACACCGCCAGGGCAACGAAGGAGTGGCTTCGTAAGAAGCATTTCAAGGTCCTGGAGTGGCCTAGCCAGTCTCCAGATCTCAACCCTATCGAAAACCTTTGGAGGGAGTTGAAAGTCCGTGTTGCCAAGCGAAAAGCCAAAAACATCACTGCTCTAGAGGAGATCTGCATGGAGGAATGGGCCAACATACCAACAACAGTGTGTGGCAACCTTGTGAAGACTTACAGAAAACGTTTGACCTCTGTCATTGCCAACAAAGGATATATCACAAAGTATTGAGATGAAATTTTGTTTCTGACCAAATACTTATTTTCCACCATAATATGCAAATAAAATGAAAAAAAAAACAATGTGATTTTCTGGATTTTTTTTTTCTCAGTTTGTCTCCCATAGTTGAGGTCTACCTATGATGTAAATTACAGACGCCTCTCATCTTTTTAAGTGGTGGAACTTGCACTATTGCTGACTGACTAAATACTTTTTTTCCCCACTGTGTGTATGTATATATATTATATATATATATATATGTATATATATATATATATATATATATTTGTGGCCAAAAGTATTAACACCCCTGCAATTCTGTCAGATAATACTCAGTTTCTTCCTGAAAATGATTGCAATCACAAATTCTTTGGTATTATCTTCATTTAATTTGTCTTAAATGAAAAAACACAAAAGAGAATGAAGCAAAACATTGATCATTTCACACAAAACTCCAAAAAATGGGCCAGAGAAAAGTATTGGCACCCTCAGCCTAATACTTGGTTGCACAACCTTTAGCCAAAATAACTGCGACCAACCGCTTCCGGTAACCATCAATGAGTTTCTTACAATGCTCTGCTGGAATTTTAGACCATTCTTCTTTGGCAAACTGCTCCAGGTCCCTGATATTTGAAGGGTGCCTTCTCCAAACTGCCATTTTTAGATCTCTCCACAGGTGTTCTATGGGATTCAGGTCTGGACTCATTGTTGGCCACCTTAGAAGTCTCCAGTGCTTTCTCTCAAACCATTTTCTAGTGCTTTTTGTAGTGTGTTTTGGGTCATTGTCCTGCTGGAAGACACATGACCTCTGAGGGAGACCCAGCTTTCTCACACTGGGCCCTACATTATGCTGCAAAATTTGTTGGTAGTCTTCAGACTTCATAATGCCATGCACACGGTCAAGCAGTCCAGTGCCAGAGGCAGCAAATCAACCCCAATACATCAGGGAACCTGACTGTAGGGACCGTGTTTTTTTTTTCTTTGAATGCCTCTTTTTTTTTTTCTCCTGTAAACTCTATGTTGATGCCTTTGCCCAAAAAGCTCTACTTTTGTCTCATCTGACCAGAGAACATTCTTCCAAAACGTTTTAGGCTTTTTCAGGTAAGTTTTGGCAAACTCCAGCCTGGCTTTTTTATGTCTCGGGGTAAGAAGTGGGGTCTTCCTGGGTCTCCTAGCATACAGTCCCTTTTCATTCAGATGCCGACGGATAGTATGGGTTGACACTGTTGTACCCTCGGACTGCAGGGCAGCTTGAACTTGTTTGGATGTTAGTCGAGGTTCTTTATCCAACATCTGCACAATCTTGCGTTGAAATCTCTTGTCAATTTTTCTTTTCCGTCCACATCTAGGGAGGTTAGCCACAGTGCCATGGGCTTTAAACTTCTTGACACTGCGCACGGTAGACACAGGAACATTCAGGTCTTTGGAGATGGCCTTGTAGCCTTGAGATTGCTCATGCTTCCTCACAATTTGGTTTCTCAAGTCCTCAGACAGTTCTTTGGTCTTCTTTCTTTTCTCCATGCTCAATGTGGTACACACAAGGACACAGGACAGAGGTTGAGTCAACTTTAATCCATGTCAACTGGCTGTAAGTGTGATTTAGTTATTGCCAACAACTGTTCGGTTCCACAGGTAAGTTACAGGTGCTGTTAATTACACAAATTAGAGAAGCATCACATGATTTTTCGAACAGTGCCAATACTTTTGTCCACCCTCTTTTTTATGTTTGGTGTGGAATTATATCCAATTTGGCTTTAGGACAATTCTTTTTGTTTTTTCATTTAAGACAAATTAAATGAAGATAATAATAACAAAGAATTTGTGTTTGCAATCATTTTCAAGAAGAAACTGAGTATTATCTGACAGAATTGCAGGGGTGTCAATACTTTCGGCCTCAACTGTATGTATATAATATATAGCATATGTGCAGTATGTATGGTCATGACCAAAATTGTTATACACCTATGAAATTACTCCAGAAAATGAAGTAATTCTCCCAGAAAATTATTGCAGTTACGCATGTTTTCTTGTATACGTTTTATTTCCTTTTGTGTGTTGAAACAACGCAAAGATAAATAAAAAAAAAAAACAAATTGGACATATTTTCACACTAATCCTAATGTGAGTAAACAACTTTCTATCAAGCAGTGTAATGTTCGGTCAAACTCATGGGTGGCAAGTAACAGGTGTGAGCAATTTGAATATCACATCTGAAATCAGATAAAAAGGAGAGAAGTTAACTCAAAGTTTGCATTGTGTGTCTGTGTGTGCCCCACTAATCATGGAGAACAGAAAAAGTAAAAGACAACGGTGAGGATTGGAGAATCAAAACTTGAAAAATATCAACAATCTCAAGGTTATAAATCCATCTCTAGAGATCTTGGTTTTCTTTTGTCTATGATGCGCAACATAATCAGGAAATTTACAACCCATGGTATTGTAGCTAATCTCCCTGGACATGGATGGCAGCAGAGAAAAATTAATGAAAGGTTGCATTGCAGGATAGTCCGATGGTGGATTATTCGCCCCAATCAATTTCCAAAGAAATTCAAACTATCCTGCAGGCTCGGCGTGCATCAGTGTCAATACTAACTGTCCGTTGACATTTGAATAAAATGAAAGTGTATTGCAGGAGATCCAAGAGTACCCCGCTGCTGATAAAGACATAAAAATGCTGAGCTGTAGTTTGCCAAAAAGTATGTGAGATAGCCAAAATCCTTCTGGGGAAAAAGTGTCCTGTGGACAGATGAGATCAAGCTAGTTTTGTTTTTTTTTTTTTTTTTTTTTATGTAGCACACAATACTACTGTTTACTGAGAAATGAATGAGGCCTACATAGAAAAGAACACAGTACCTAGAGTCAAATACGGTGGAGGTTCAAAGATGTTTTGGTTTTTTTTTGCTGCCTCTGGCACTGGGTGTCTGTTTTCAAGGCATCATGAAATCTGAAGATTACCAAAGGATTTTGGGTAACAATGTAGGGCCCAGTGTCTTTAAAGCTGGTTTTGCGTCCTAGGTCATGGGTCTTCCAGTAGGACAATGACCCCAAACCTAATACAAAGCGCTGGAGAGTTCTAAAGTGGTCAGAAATGAGTCTGGATCTAAATCCCATTGAACACCTGTCGAGAGATCTTAAAATTGCTGTTGTGAGAAGACCCCTTTAAATATGAGAGACCTGGAGAAGTTTGCAAAAGAAAAGTACCGTGCATACTCAATTTTAAGCCGACCCGAGTATAAGCCGAGGCCCCTAATTTTGCCGTGGAAAACTGGGTAAGCTTAATGACTCGAATATAAGCCGGTTGTACATTGTCCCCTCATCCCTATCCTGCTCTGTGTGGCTCTCCCCCCTCCCAGTACCCGTGGCTCGGCTCCCCCTTCTATGTATGGCTCAGTTCCCTGTGCAGCCCCCGTCCTCCTCTATGCAGCCCCCGACCTCCTCTGTGCAGCCCCCGTCGCCCTCTGTGCAGCCCCCGTCGCCCTCTGTGCAGCCCCCGTCGCCCTCTGTGCAGCCCCCGTCGCCCTCTGTGCAGCCCCCGTCGTCCTCTGTGCCGCCCTCGTCGTCCTCTGTGCAGCCCCCGTCGTCCTCTGTGCAGCCCCCGTCGTCCTCTGTGCAATCCCCGTCGTCCTGTGTGCAGCCCCCGACCTCCTCTGCGCAGTCCCCGTCCTCCTTCATACTCACCCTGCTGTGCCGTCACTGAATGTCCCTGAATCCTCTGTTGTCCAGCGCTGACCGCTCTTCTTGCCTTCAGCGGTCACATGGTACCGCTCATTAAGCTCATGAATATGCTTCCACGCCCATGGGCGTCCATATTCATGAGCTTAATGAGTGGTACCATATGACCGCTGAAGGCAAGAAGAAGCTGTCAGTGCTGGGACAAGGAGGATGCAGGGGAAGTTCAGGAAGGCACGGGAGAGGTGAGTATGACTTCCCAGCCACCGGCTCTTGCCGTTGCTCCCTCTCCCCCGCCTAGTCACTCGTGTATAAGCCGAGGGGGCATTTTCAGCACAAAAAATGTGCTGAAAATCTCGGCTTATACACGAGTATATACGGTAGTCCATAATTCTGAGAAGTGTAAGAAGCTTGATGGTTATAGGAAGTGATTTATTGCAGTTATTTATTACAAAGGTTGTGCAATCAAACATTAAGTTGAGGGTGCCAACAATTTTGTCCAGCTATTTTTGGAGTTTTGTGTTTTTTTTTTCAATACACACTAAGGAACTAACGTGTATAACAAAACATGTACGGTATATCTGCAATCATTTTCTCAAACAATTTTAAAGGTGCCAACACTTTCGGCTGTGTATGTATTGTATATGTGGATATATATTGTATTATACTTTCCAAAAGGGATAAATGAAGCCATTATGAAAATCACAGGATCAATAGTCATGATAATATGTGAGTGATGAAAGAATGGAAACATTTTTTTTTTTAAACGTCTCATTTATATTTACATATGAGCGCTGCGCCCTTACAAACATGGGTACGCTATCAATGTTTGTGTCACTGGTTGTCTGAGGATGTTCTACCATGCTGAATGCACTTGGACAGAAAAACATCAAAATCTGCTGCTTGCAGCTCCTTTTGCAATGGCCGACCAATGATGTCCAGATGTGCTCGTAGAGGATGAAGGCCATGATAGCTCGTTTAATGCACACAGGCTGCCTAAAGTAGCATGAAACAGGCAGCCTGATATTTCCATGTTAAAAACACCAGCTCCTGTGACTATGTGGCTAAATGGCACCATTGCTGGTTACAAGACCAAAGCAGTGTAATGCTGAGTTAGTGTACCTAGAATGAAGACTAGAGGGGTCCGGCAATCATATGTTTATGCCACCTCACGTAATGCAACTCTACCCTGGAATTTGTGACGTTCCCCCGTGAATTCATCTTCATGTCTTGAACACATGATCTCCATACAAATCTCAAGCTATTAGAGCATCCAAGACAAAAGCAAAACTCAATGCTAGGTGGATAAACCTCCACTACAGTTTGTTGACATCTTGCTCTGCACCATAATTGCCTTTAAGAACGGTGGCATGAGGTCAAAGAAACACATGGAGCTGGATGTCTAGCTCGCAGCCCAATGTTCATGCAAATGCCTTTTGATGATGTGGCATAATTTACGGTAACCAGAAGCTAAGGCTGTGTGCACACGGTGCGTTTTTTGGTGTTTTCGTGGCTTTTCTGCACAGAAATGGTCCAAAAACACTAGGGAAATCCTTATGCCAGCTAATTCAATGAGAATCCTGAAGTGCTATGCACATGATCACTAATTTTCCTTTGATTATTTGCAGTGCGTTTTTTTTTCTACAGTCTGTGTCAATTCTTTGTGCAGATTTTTAGCATTTTTCATCCATTTACTTCAGTTGAGTAAGTCACATCCGCAGAAAAAGCGTGGGTATAAAAATGTTTGCGGATTTGCTGAGTTTTTGCTTGCGATTTTACAGACTTCCTATGGTGTTTTAGACAGCATGAGAAACAGACGCAGCAATTCTGATTGGCATTGTTACCGTCGGTCAGAGCTCTGCAGGGTCAATAAGTGAGATAGCAGCTTAACCCTGCAGCTGTGACTTTGACCCGTGGAACCTAACTTACCGCAGGTCACCGACATTGGCTGATGAGACTTCTAGTTCCATCAGGCAATGTCTGCTGTCACTGATAAGTGACAGCAGGTGCCGCTGATGGGAGAATTAGTCTCTAGTCAACCGATGCCTGTGCTCAAACTTGAAAAAAACCATTTAAAATAATTACATTTTCAAATAAAAAAAATTGTACTCGTCTAACACCAAATCACTAATGCCCTTGTCACCTATAAAAAAAAAACATAAAAAAACATATACTCACCTTAACACCCAATCCCCAATGCCCATGTCTCATGTAAACAATCAAAAATAATAAACAACCATACTGTCCTGTCTGGTGTAGTCCATATAATCCGTAGTGTCTCACTGCAAACTCACTTGTAGAACAGGTGCATCATCGCAGCTCTGAATTCCCGTGAGAGAGGTCACATGAGCTCATCAGCTGATGAACTCCGGTGAACTTTGTCCCTGCAGCTCATGACATTAACCCCTTAACGACCGCCGATACGCCTTTTAACGGCGGTAATTAAGGGTACTTAAACCACAGCGCCGTTAATTCACGGCGCTGTGATTTAAGTGAATAGCGCCCCCCAGTGTCAGATTTTCTCCGGGGTCTCGGCTGCCAGGGGTAGCCGAGACCCCAGAGAACATGAATCGGTCGGTTTTTACCGACCCCCGCTTTTGCGATCGCCGTTATTAACCCTATAACGGCGACCGCAAAAAAAAAAAAGCCGCGATTTTACATTTAATTTTTCTTTCCTCTGATGTGATCGCACATCAGAGGATAGAGAAATAGGGTCCCCGATCCCCCCGGTCCCCTCCCGGTACCTCTCCCTTGTCCTCCGTCCCCTCCCGGTGGTCCCGCGCCCGCCGGCGTCATCCGATGGGCGCCGCCATCTTGAAAATGGCGGGCGCATGCGTAGTGCGCCCGCCGGGAATCTGCTGGCTCCGGCAGATTCCATTCATTATTTTGATCACTATGATAAACGATCATAGTGATCAAAATAATAAAAATAGTACATAACCCCCCCGTTTATCACCCCCTTATATAGGCACACATAATGAAATAAAAAAAAATATATTTTTTTTCAGTTTTCCATAAGGGTTAGGGTTAGGGTTCGGCTAGGGTTAGGGTTCGGCTAGGGTTAGGGTTAGGCTAGGGTTAGGGTTAGGTTAGGGTTAGGCTAGGGTTAGGGTTAGGTTAGGGTTAGGCTAGGGTTAGGGTTAGGCTAGGGTTAGGCTGAATATGCTGAATATTTTTTCATAGGAGTTTGGGAAAGTTATGAAATGTCCTATAAATGGCTGTTCTATTCCTGATCTAAGGCTACATTCACACACAGCGTTTTTCCTGTGTTTTTTGAGGATACGTTTTTCAGCTGCAAAAGCTGATCATCTTTTTAAAAAACCGCATCACCTGAAAGGTTTTTGAGCTCATAGATAATGTTTTCAATAGCAAAAGCAGATTAGAAATCTGCTCTATCTATCCATTTATCCATATCTGTCTATCCATATCATATCTGTACCAAAAAGAATGAAAACCGGGTAGTACACCAATATATATTCTGTTCTATCTAAATATCTTGATTATTGGATCATAAAAATGATTAAATGTCTGAGGTTCACATTGTACTACAATAAATTTTTCACTTAAATATAAGCAATATGTGTGGGAGTCGGAGTTGGAGTCGGTGTAAGGGAAATTGAGGAGTCGGAGTCGCAGGTTTGGCTTACCGACTCCACAGCCCTGGTGAAAAGATCATTTTTGTGGAAAAAAAAATGGATTTCTTATTTTCACGGCTCTACGTTATAAACTTCTGTGAAGCACTTGAAGGTTCAAAGTGCTCACCACACATCTAGATACAGTAAGTTCCTTCATGGGTCTAGTTTCCAAAATGGAGTCACTTGTTGGGGGTTTCCACTGTTTAGGCCCATCAGGGGCTCTGCAAACGCAACATGATGCCCGCAGACCATTCCATCAAAGTCTGCATTCCAAAATGGCACTCCTTCCCTTCCAAGCTCTCCCATGCACCCAAACAGTGGTTCCTCCCCACATATGGGGTATCAGCGTACTCAGGACAAATCGCATAATAACTGTGGGGGTATGATTTCTCCTGTTACCCTTGTAAAAATAAAAATTTGGGGGCGAAAAGATCATTTTTGTGGAAAAAAAAAAATGGATTTCTTATTTTCACGGCTCTACGTTATAAACTTCTGTGAAGCACTTGAAGGTTCAAAGTGCTCACCACACATCTAGATAAGTTCCTTAATGGGTCTAGTTTCCAAAATGGGGTCACTTGTTGGAGTTTTCCACTGTTTAGGCACATTAAGGGCTCTCCGAACGCAACATGGCATCCGATCTTAATTCCAGCCAATTCTGCGTTGAATAAGTCAAACGGTGCTCCATCCCTTGCGAGCTCTGCCGTGTGCTGAAAAAGGGGTTTACCCCCACATATGGGGTATCGGCGTATTCAGGAGAAATTGTACAACAAATTTTGTGGTTGATTTTCTCTTTTAACACTTGTGAAAATAAAAAAAATTGGTTCTGAAGTAATTTTTTTCCAAAAAAAAAGTTAAATGTTAATTTTTTCCATCCACATTGCTTTCGTTCCTGTGAAGCACTTAAAGGGTTAATAAACTTCTTGAATGTGGTTTTGAGCACCTTGAGGGGTCTAGTTTTTAGAATGGTGCCACTTTTGGGTATTTTCTGTCATGTACACCCCTCAAAATGACTTTAAATTTGATGTGGTCCCCAAAAAAAATGGCTTTGTAAATTTTGTTGTAAAAATGAGAAATCGCTGGTCAACTTTTAACCCTTATAACTTCCTAACAAAAAAAAATTTTGCATCCAAAATTGTGCTGATGTAAAGTAGACATGTGGGAAATGTTATTTATCTCTCTGATTTAAGGGCATAAAAATTTAAAGTTTTAAAATTGCAAAATTTTAAAATTTTTTGCCATATTTCTGTTTTTTTCATAAATAAACACAAGACTTATCGAAGAAATTTTACCACTAACATGAAGTACAATATGTCACGAAAAAACAATCTCAGAATCAGCAGGATCCATTAAAGCGTTCCAGAGTTATAACCTCATAAAGGGACAGTGGTCAGAATTGTAAAAATTGGCCTGGTCATTAAGCTGCAAACTGGCTCTGTCGCTAAGGGGTTAATTTGGTTTAATTTAGATTCAATAAAGGAGTCTGTGTCATTATTTAACCCCTTTCTGCCATATGATGTTCTATCCCATCCATGTACCCTGGGACTTAATACCCAAAGACGGGATAGTACGTCATAGCGATCAGCGGGGTGAGCTGATTATCACAGCTGACACCCGGCGCTATGTGTCAGAGGCGGTCACGGACCGCCCCCGGCACGTTATCCCCTGGTACACTGCGATCAAACACGATACCAGTGTACCGGGGGTTTAGGGAAGCATCGGCAGGGAGTGGGCTCCCTCCGTGCTTCCCTGAGCCCCCCGGAGCTCTGGGGGGTTCAAAGTGCTCACCTCACATCTAGATAAGTTCCTTAGGGGGTCTAGTTTCCAAAATGGGGTCACTTGTGGGGGGGTTCCACTGTTTAGGTACATCAGGGGCTCTCCAAAGGCAACATGACACCCGCAGAGCATTCCATCAAAGTCTGCATTCCAAAACGTCACTACTTCCCTTCCGAGCCCCGACGTGTGCCCATACAGTAGTTTTCTCCCACATATGGGGTATCAGCGTACTTAAGACAAACTGGGCAACAACTTGTGGGGTCCATTTTCTCCTGTTACCCTTGGGAAAATAAAAAAACTGGGGACTAAAAGATCATGTTTGTGGAAAAAATTTGAGTTTTTTTATTTTCACGCCCGGGCGTTATAAACTTCTGTGAAGCCCTTGGGGGTTCAAAGTGCTCACCACACATCTAGATAAGTTCCTTGGGGGGTCTAGTTTCCAAAACGGTGTCATTTGTGGGGGATTTCCACTGTTTTGGCACATCAGGGGCTTTCCAAACACGGCATGGCGTCCAATTCCAGCCAAAAAGTCAAATGGCGCTGCTTCCCTTCCGAGCTCTTTCATGCGCCCAAATGGTGATTTACCCACATGTGGTGTATCAGCGTACTCAGGAAAAATTGCACAATAACTATTCGGGTCCTGTTACCCTTGGAAAAATAAAAATTGAGGGTGAAAAGATCATTTTTGTGGAAAAAAAATGATTTTTTAATTGTATGACTGTACGTTATAAACTTCTGTGAAACCCTTGTGGGTTCAAAGTTCTCACCACATATCTAGATAAGTTCCTTGGGGGGGTCTAGTTTCCAAAATGGGGTCACTTGTGGGGGGTTTCCACTGTTTAGTCCCTCAGTGGCTCTCCAAACGTGACATGGCGTCCGATCTGAATTCCAGCCAATTTTGCATTGAAAAAGTCAAACGGCGCTCCTTCCCTTCTGAGCTCTGCCATGCGCCGAAGCAGTGGTTCCTCCCCACATATCTGTTATCAGCGTACTCAGGACAAATTGCACAATAACTTTTGCAGTCCAATTTCTCCTGTTACCCTTGGTAAAATAAAAAAAAATTGGACCTGAAGTAATTTTTTTGTGAAAAAAATTTAAATGTTCATTTTTTTTTAAACATTTAAAAAATTCCTGTGAAGCACCTGAAGAGTTAATTAACTTCTTGAATGTGGTTTTGAGCATCTTGAGGGGTGCAGTTTTTAGAATGGTGTCACTTTTGGGCATTTTCTATCATATAGACCCCTCAAAGTGACTTCAAGCCCCGCTCTTTTCGTCCGCAGCCCCGCTCTTTTCGTCCACAGCCCCGCTCTTTTCGTCCACAGCCCCGCTCTTTTCGTCCACAGCCCCGCTCTTTTCGTCCACAGCCCCGCTCTTTTCGTCCACAGCCCCGCTCTTTTCGTCCACAGCCCCTCTCTCTTCGTCCACAGCCCCGCTCTCTTCGTCCACAGCCCCGCTCTCTTCGTCCACAGCCCCGCTCTCTTCGTCCACAGCCCCGCTCTCTTCGTCCACAGCCCCGCTCTCTTCGTCCACAGCCCCGCTCTCTTCGTCCACAGCCCCGCTCTCTTCGTCCACAGCCCCGCTCTCTTCGTCCACAGCCCCGCTCTCTTCGTCCACAGCCCCGCTCTCTTCGTCCACAGCCCCGCTCTCTTCGTCCACAGCCCCGCTCTCTTCGTCCACAGCCCCGCTCTCTTCGTCCACAGCCCCGCTCTCTTCGTCCACAGCCCCGCTCTCTTCGTCCACAGCCCCGCTCTCTTCGTCCACAGCCCCGCTCTCTTCGTCCACAGCCCCGCTCTCTTCGTCCACAGCCCCGCTCTCTTCGTCCACAGCCCCGCTCTCTTCGTCCACAGCCCCGCTCTCTTCGTCCACAGCCCCGCTCTCTTCGTCCACAGCCCCGCTCTCTTCGTCCACAGCCCCGCTCTCTTCGTCCACAGCCCCGCTCTCTTCGTCCACAGCCCCGCTCTCTTCGTCCACAGCCCCGCTCTCTTCGTCCACAGCCCCGCTCTCTTCGTCCACAGCCCCGCTCTCTTCGTCCCCAGCCCCGCTCTCTTCGTCCCCAGCCCCGCTCTCTTCGTCCCCAGCCCCGCTCTCTTCGTCCCCAGCCCCGCTCTCTTCGTCCCCAGCCCCGCTCTCTTCGTCCCCAGCCCCGCTCTCTTCGTCCCCAGCCCCGCTCTCTTCGTCCCCAGCCCCGCTCTCTTCGTCCCCAGCCCCGCTCTCTTCGTCCCCAGCCCCGCTCTCTTCGTCCACAGCCCCGCTCTCTTCGTCCACAGCCCCGCTCTCTTCGTCCACAGCCCCGCTCTCTTCGTCCACAGCCCCGCTCTCTTCGTCCACAGCCCCGCTCTCTTCGTCCACAGCCCCGCTCTCTTCGTCCACAGCCCCGCTCTCTTCGTCCACAGCCCCGCTCTCTTCGTCCACAGCCCCGCTCTCTTCGTCCACAGCCCCGCTCTCTTCGTCCACAGCCCCGCTCTCTTCGTCCACAGCCCCGCTCTCTTCGTCCACAGCCCCGCTCTCTTCGTCCACAGCCCCGCTCTCTTCGTCCACAGCCCCGCTCTCTTCGTCCACAGCCCCGCTCTCTTCGTCCACAGCCCCGCTCTCTTCGTCCACAGCCCCGCTCTCTTCGTCCACAGCCCCGCTCTCTTCGTCCACAGCCCCGCTCTCTTCGTCCACAGCCCCGCTCTCTTCGTCCACAGCCCCGCTCTCTTCGTCCACAGCCCCGCTCTCTTCGTCCACAGCCCCGCTCTCTTCGTCCACAGCCCCGCTCTCTTCGTCCACAGCCCCGCTCTCTTCGTCCACAGCCCCGCTCTCTTCGTCCACAGCCCCGCTCTCTCCGTCCACAGCCCCGCTCTCTCCGTCCACAGCCCCGCTCTCTTCGTCCACAGCCCCGCTCTTCCGCTCTCTCCTTCCACAGCCCCGCTCTCTTTGTCCACAGCCCCGCTCTTCCGCTCTCTCCTTCCACAGCCCCGCTCTTCCGCTCTCTCCTTCCACAGCCCCGCTCTTCCGCTCTCTCCTTCCACAGCCCCGGTCTCTTTGTCCACAGCCCCGCTCTTCCGCTCTCTCCTTCCACAGCCCCGGTCTCTTTGTCCACAGCCCCGCTCTTCCGCTCTCTCCTTCCACAGCCCCGGTCTCTTTGTCCACAGCCCCGCTCTTTTCGTCCACAGCCCCGCTCTTTTCGTCCACAGCCCCGCTCTTTTCGTCCTCAGACTCGCTCTTCCGCTCTCTCCTTCCACAGCCCCGCTCTTCCGCTCTCTCCTTCCACAGCCCCGCTCTCTTTGTCCACAGCCCCGCTCTTCCGCTCTCTCCTTCCACAGCCCCGCTCTCTTTGTCCACAGCCCCGCTCTTCCGCTCTCTCCTTCCACAGCCCCGCTCTCTCCTTCCACAGCCCCGCTCTCTCCTTCCACAGCCCCGCTCTCTTCGTCCACAGCCCCGCTCTCTTCGTCCACAGCCCCGCTCTCTTCGTCCACAGCCCCGCTCTCTTCGTCCACAGCCCCGCTCTCTTCGTCCACAGCCCCGCTCTCTTCGTCCACAGCCCCGCTCTCTTCGTCCACAGCCCCGCTCTCTTCGTCCACAGCCCCGCTCTCTTCGTCCACAGCCCCGCTCTCTTCGTCCACAGCCCCGCTCTCTTCGTCCACAGCCCCGCTCTCTTCGTCCACAGCCCCGCTCTCTTCGTCCACAGCCCCGCTCTCTTCGTCCACAGCCCCGCTCTCTTCGTCCACAGCCCCGCTCTCTTCGTCCACAGCCCCGCTCTCTTCGTCCACAGCCCCGCTCTTTTCGTCCACAGCCCCGCTCTTTTCGTCCACAGCCCCGCTCTTTTCGTCCACAGCCCCGCTCTTTTCGTCCACAGCCTCGCTCTTCCGCTCTCTCCTTCCACAGCCCCGCTCTCTTTGTCCACAGCCCCGCTCTTCCGCTCTCTCCTTCCACAGCCCCGCTCTCTTCCACAACCCCGCTCTTTTCGTCCACAGCCCCGCTCTTCCGCTCTCTCCTTCCACAGCCCCGGTCTCTTTGTCCACAGCCCCGCTCTTCCGCTCTCTCCTTCCACAGCCCCGGTCTCTTTGTCCACAGCCCCGCTCTTCCGCTCTCCTTCCACAGCCCCGGTCTCTTTGTCCACAGCCCCGGTCTCTTTGTCCACAGCCCCGGTCTCTTTGTCCACAGCCCCGGTCTCTTTGTCCACAGCCCCGGTCTCTTTGTCCACAGCCCCGGTCTCTTTGTCCACAGCCCCGGTCTCTTTGTCCACAGCCCCGGTCTCTTTGTCCACAGCCCCGGTCTCTTTGTCCACAGCCCCGGTCTCTTTGTCCACAGCCCCGGTCTCTTTGTCCACAGCCCCGGTCTCTTTGTCCACAGCCCCGGTCTCTTTGTCCACAGCCCCGCTCTTTTCGTCCACAGCCCCGCTCTTTTCGTCCACAGCCCCGCTCTTTTCGTCCACAGCCCCGCTCTTTTCGTCCACAGCCCCGCTCTTTTCGTCCACAGCCCCGCTCTTTTCGTCCACAGCCCCGCTCTTTTCGTCCACAGCCTCGCTCTTCCGCTCTCTCCTTCCACAGCCCCGCTCTCTTTGTCCACAGCCCTGCTCTTCCGCTCTCTCCTTCCACAGCCCCGCTCTCTTCGTCCACAGCCCCGCTCTCTTCGTCCACAGCCCCGCTCTCTTCGTCCACAGCCCCGCTCTCTTCGTCCACAGCCCCGATCTCTTCGTCCACAGCCCCGCTCTCTTCGTCCACAGCCCCGCTCTCTTCGTCCACAGCCCCGCTCTCTTCGTCCACAGCCCCGCTCTCTTCGTCCACAGCCCCGCTCTCTCCTTCCACAGCCCCGCTCTCTTCGTCCACAGCCCCGCTCTTCCGCTCTCTCCTTCCACAGCCCCGGTCTCTTTGTCCACAGCCCCGCTCTTCCGCTCTCTCCTTCCACAGCCCCGGTCTCTTTGTCCACAGCCCCGCTCTTCCGCTCTCTCCTTCCACAGCCCCGGTCTCTTTGTCCACAGCCCCGCTCTTCCGCTCTCTCCTTCCACAGCCCCGGTCTCTTTGTCCACAGCCCCGCTCTTCCGCTCTCTCCTTCCACAGCCCCGGTCTCTGTGTCCACAGCCCCGCTCTTCCGCTCTCTCCTTCCACAGCCCCGGTCTCTTTGTCCACAGCCCCGCTCTTCCGCTCTCTCCTTCCACAGCCCCGGTCTCTTCGTCCATAGCCCTGCTCTTCCGCTCTCTCCTTCCACAGCCCCGGTCTCTTCGTCCATAGCCCCGCTCTTCCGCTCTCTCCTTCCACAGCCCCGTTCTCTTTGTCCACAGCCCCGCTCTTCCGCTCTCTATTTCCACAGCCCCGGTCTCTTTGTCCACAGCCCCGCTCTTCCGCTCTCTCCTTCCACAGCCCCGGTCTCTTTGTCCACAGCCCCGCTCTTCCGCTCTCTCCTTCCACAGCCCCGGTCTCTTCGTCCATAGCCCTGCTCTTCCGCTCTCTCCTTCCACAGCCCCGGTCTCTTCGTCCATAGCCCCGCTCTTCCGCTCTCTCCTTCCACAGCCCCGTTCTCTTTGTCCACAGCCCCGCTCTTCCGCTCTCTATTTCCACAGCCCCGGTCTCTTTGTCCACAGCCCCGCTCTTCCGCTCTCTCCTTCCACAGCCCCGGTCTCTTTGTCCACAGCCCCGGTCTCTTTGTCCACAGCCCCGGTCTCTTTGTCCACAGCCCCGCTCTTCCGCTCTCTCCTTCCACAGCCCCGGTCTCTTTGTCCACAGCCCCGCTCTTCCGCTCTCTCCTTACACAGCCCTGGTCTCTTCGTCCACAGCCCCGCTCTTCCGCTCTCTCCTTCCACAGCCCCGGTCTCTTTGTCCACAGCCCCGCTCTTCCGCTCTCTCCTTCCACAGCCCCGGTCTCTTTGTCCACAGCCCCGCTCTTCCGCTCTCTCCTTCCACAGCCTCGGTCTCTTTGTCCACAGCCCCGCTCTTCCGCTCTCTCCTTCCACAGCCCCGGTCTCTTTGTCCACAGCCCCGCTCTTCCGCTCTCTCCTTCCACAGCCCCGGTCTCTTTGTCCACAGCCCCGGTCTCTTTGTCCACAGCCCCGGTCTCTTTGTCCACAGCCCCGCTCTTCCGCTCTCTCCTTCCACAGCCCCGGTCTCTTTGTCCACAGCCCCGCTCTTCCGCTCTCTCCTTACACAGCCCTGGTCTCTTCGTCCACAGCCCCGCTCTTCCGCTCTCTCCTTCCACAGCCCCGGTCTCTTTGTCCACAGCCCCGCTCTTCCGCTCTCTCCTTCCACAGCCCCGGTCTCTTTGTCCACAGCCCCGCTCTTCCGCTCTCTCCTTCCACAGCCTCGGTCTCTTTGTCCACAGCCCCGCTCTTCCGCTCTCTCCTTCCACAGCCCCGGTCTCTTTGTCCACAGCCCCGCTCTTCCGCTCTCTCCTTCCACAGCCCCGGTCTCTTCGTCCATAGCCCCGCTCTTCCGCTCTCTCCTTCCACAGCCCCGGTCTCTTTGTCCACAGCCCCGCTCTTCCGCTCTCTCTTTCCACAGCCCCGGTCTCTTTGTCCACAGCCCCGCTCTTCCGCAGCCCCCCTCTCTTCGTCCATAGCCCTGCTCTTCCGCTCTCTCCTTACACAGCCCCGGTCTCTTCGTCCACAGCCCCGCTCTCCTTCCACAGCCCCGGTCTCTTTGTCCACAGCCCCGCTCTTCCGCTCTCTCCTTCCACAGCCCCGGTCTCTTCGTCCACAGCCCCGCTCTTCCGCTCTCTCCTTCCACAGCCCCGGTCTTTTCGTCCACAGCCCCACTCTTCCGCTCTCCTTCCACAGCCCCGGTCTCTTCGTCCACAGCCCCGCTCTTCCGCTCTCTCCTTCCACAGCCCCGGTCTCTTCTTCAGCCCCGCTGTCTTCCTTCCTCCACTGCCCCGCTCTCCATTCACCACACGCGGTGACGCCTGGACCAGGAGAGAGAGGTGCGCAGATTGTTCATTCAGCTGGAGTGGGCGGAGCTAGAGTGGAGTTGCAGCGCATGTGATTGGGCAGCATGCAGGGGGCGTGTCCTAGCGTCGGTAGGTGGAATTGCAGCGTGTGTGATTGGGCGGCCTGCGGGGGGCGTGGCCTAGTGCTGTAGTAGGCCGCAGTAGAAGCTGGGGACTAAATTTAGGCCAGGAAGCTGCAGGGGAGAGGGGGGATAGTGCAGTTGGCGGCAGGGAGGGCCGGCTGAGCCAGGACAGGGCTGGGAGGGTGCCGGCACTATTCGGCCCCTGCCCTGAAGACTGTCTTCCTCACATCCCTGCTCTCCATGCACTGTCCTGCTGTATCTGTCCTCAGCCCTGCTCTCCAACCGCGTCCCACTCTATTTCGTGATTGGTTGGTGTCCCACTCTGCTGCTTCGTGATTGGTTGGTGATACACACACGCACACATTCAGATTTATATATAGAGATAAAGGACTGTATTTTTTTTTTTTTTTATAATATGACTATGGGGTTAGTAATGGTTGCATCTTATAGACACCTCGCCATTACTAATCTTTGTGCTTAACAAGGCAAAGATGATATCGACCCCCCAACTATCACCCCCACTTGTCACTGCAACAGGTCAAGTGGGAACAGCAAGACTAAGCTCCAGATTTGGTGCCTCTTATTGATGTGCCATTTGTGGGGTGGCTGAGAGCTGATGTTTTTAGTCTGGGAGGGGCCAATAAGAATGGCCCCTTCATAGGCTCTTAATATCAGCCTGTAGCTGTCTGCCTAGTCCTTGCTGGTTATATTTTAGAGGGGATCCCTGTAAACTAGCCAGTAAAGGCTAAGTAATCAGCGGTGTCCTGATTTTAATAGTCTGTGAACCTTTATGGGTATTGGCTCTTTCCCATAATATTAACATCAGCCCTCAGGCATCAACTTTCCCTCTGCTGCTTATGAAAATTGCGAGGGAGCCCATGCAATTTTTTTTTTTGTTTGTTTTTATTATATATTAAGAATTATAGCGGTGCACGCTGATTTCTGCCAATTGCTGTTTGGTTAGAACCTCTGTAGGTTCATTCTGTCAATGCTTTTACATAGGCTGGTGACTGTGTGTGTTTCTGTGTGTGTATTTAACTCTTTACTTACCGATTTAGTAATGAGGTTGTCTGGCTGACACCTCTTCATTACTAAACCTAGAGCTTGGTGTCAGTGACAGCTGCTGACACAAATCCCTCCTCCCATTATCGAAGGTGTTGAACCAATAAATTACATCACAAAACATTTTTTTTTTTTTAATATCGTTATTTAGCTAAAAAAAAAAATTGCTACACAAAATGCTTACAAAAAAAACCTCAACAAACATGCACATTTTTGTCACAGCATTTTTGCTGCAAAGAGATGCAGAAACCTTGCAGAAATTCCTGCAAGCAAATACTCAACATGCGCACATACTCTGACAGTGCAGCGTTACATTGATTTGCTAATGGAACATTTGTGCAAAGTATCCCAGGAGCCATTTTTCAACACGACAACGCCTGGCTGCATGTTGCTAGTGCCTACATGGCTGGAAGTGCTATCATAGCCTGCAGGGTCTTTGAACTTTTCTCCCATAGAGCACATCTGTGACATCGTTGGTTAACAATTGCGAATGAAGCTGCCAGCAGCGTATCTTGATGATTTTCTTGCTAAAGCGCTTTCAGTGTTGCAAAAGTTTCCTAAGACAACCATTAAAGACCTCGCTGATTAAGTGTGCATGGTGCTCAAAATTGTTTCTGAAACATCTTCGGATGTTTTGAAAATTGTTTCCATTTTTCCATTATTTGTAGCTCATTAACATGCCAAATATCGTCTGCTTATCATAATTTCTCATTCTTGGTCTCACAACCTTAATGATGTGTGTGTGTATATATGTGCGTATACATATTATGTTCATTGTATTCCCATAATTCAATTGAATTTATTTTTCATGACAGGAATTGATATCAGCATAACAGACAACAAAGGGATGACTGCATTGGACATTGTACAGGAGTTGCCATCTCAGAAGAGCCAACAGATAGCTTCACTTATCCAAGGTAAGTCAGCTGTTCCACATACTTGCACATGGAAGTATATTCTGTTTAGAGTTGCAATGTTAGTTTTAATTTTAAAGGGGCTTTCCCACGATCAAAATTAATTTTCATTAACAGTTTAATAAATAGATCCTGGAATAATAAGTTTCACGATTGGATGTGTTAAAAAAATGTTCCTGTGCTGAGATAATCTTATAAATGTGTGCCCCTGCTGTGTACTGTGTAATGGCTGTGTCTGACCGTAGAGGAACATGGTCTGGTCATACCACATCTCCAGGGCAGGGGAGAATACAGACATTAGTGCATGGAGTCACAAATGATTCTTTCTATGAGAAAAATTTTTAAACATTTCTTAAAGGGAACCTGTCACCCCCCCCCGGGCGTTTTTAAGTTAAATAGCACTAAGGCTGCATTCTGTGAAGGTGGCTCTTCTTTTTCTGACCCCTAGTAACGCTGAAATATCGACTTTTATAAATAGGTTCTCATACCTGTAATGCGTCTCATAGGTATGGTGTGTCCCCCTGTATCAACCGTCTGCCAGCCGTCCATCATGCCTCTGTCCTGTGTCTGGGCGTCGCCTCCTCCTGTGTAGTGTGCCTGTGCTGTGACAACTCTAGCTGCGCCTTCCCCCATCCCTCTCCTCCTCTTTCTTTTTCCTCCGATGCTGTGTCATGGAAGTATTGCGTTCCGGCAGGTCGGGTGACCGGGGTCACTGAAAGGTCACCCGACCCGCAGGCACAAGACCCTTTGTACTTCACCCCGGGGGGGTGGCTTAACCCCCCCCCGTGGCTACGATCGCTCTGATTGGCTGTTAAAAGTGAAACAGCCAATCAGAGCGATTTGTAATATTTCACCAATGAAATTTGGTGAAATATTACAATCCAGCCATGGCCAATGCTGCAATAGCATCTGACATGGCTGTAGGCCGAGATCCGCCCCCCCCCCCAACACACACACACCGATTGGCAGGGGGCAATCGGCCCCCGTCACCAACGGACGGCGGCGATCTGCCGCTGCCGTCACCATCTGCAACCATCGGAATTTGCCGGCTGCAGATTCATTTTTTCCTTTTGATCAATGTGATAAACTCTCACAGTGGTCAAAATGGAAAAAAAAGGAAATACACCCTCCCTTCATCACCCCCATAGGTAGGCACAAATAATAAAATTAAAAAAAAATTTATTTTTACATTAGGGTTAGAATTAGGATTATAGATATGGTTAGGGTTAAAAATAGGGTTAGTGTTGGAATTAGGGTTAGGGTTGGAATTAGGGTTAGAGATAGGGTTGGAATTAGGGTTAGGGTTGGAGTTAGGGTTAGAATTAGGGTTAGGGGTGGAATTAGGGTTGGGGCTAGGGTTGTGGTTAGGGTTATGATCAGGGTTGGAATTAGGGTTAGGGGTGCGTTGGGGTTAGGGTTGGAGATAGAATTGAGGGGTTTCCACTGTTTAGGCACATCATGTCTCCAAACGCGACATGGCGCCACCATTTATTCCAGCCAATTTAGCGTTCAAAAAGTCAAACCGTGCTCCCTCCATTCCGATCCCCGACGTGTGCCCAAACAGTGGTTTATCCCCACATATGGGGTATCAGCGTACTCAGGAAAAATTGCACAACAATTTTTGGGGTCCAATTTATCCTGTTACTCTTGTGAAAATAAAAAATTGTGGGCTAAAAAGCATTTTTTGAGGGAAAAAAATGATTTTTTAATTTCACTGCTCTGCGTTATAAACTTCTGTGAAGCACTTGGGGGTTCAAAGTGCTCACCACACATTTAGATAAGTTCCTTGGGGAGTCTAGTTTCCAAAATGGGGTCACTTGTGGGTGGAGTTTCTACTGTTTAGGCACATCAGGGGCTCTGCAAACGTACATGACGCCCGCAGACCATTCCATCAAAGTCGACATTTCAAAACGTCACTACTTCCCTTCCGATCCCCGACGTGTGCCCGAACAGTGGTTCCCCCCCACATATGGGGTACCAGCGTACTCAGGACAAACTGTACAACAACTTATGGGGTCCAATTTCTCCTGTTACTTTTGTGAAAATAAAATTATTTTCATTTTCACGGCTGTGCGTTATACACTTCTGTGAAGCACCTGGGGGTTCAAAGTGCTCACTATGTATCTAGATAAGTTCCTTAGGGGGTCTAGTTTCCAAAATGGGATCATTTTTGGGGAAGCTCCAAAGTTTAGGCACACAGGGGCTCTCCAAACACGACATTGTGTCCGCTAACGATTGGAGCTAATTTTCCATACAAAAAGTCAAATGGCGCTCCTTCCTTTCTGAGCCCTGCCGTGCGCCCAAACAGTGGTTCCCCCCCCACTTATGGGGTACCACCGTACTCAGGACAGACTGGTCAACAACTTTTGGGGTCCAATTTATCCTGTTACCCTTGAGAAAATAAAAAATAGCGGGCTTAAAAAATCATTTTTGAGGAAAAAAAATTATTTTTTATTTTCATGGCTCTGCGGTTATAAACTTCTGTGAAGCACTTGGGGGTTCAAAGTGCTCACTACACATCTAGATAAGCTCCTTGGGGGGGTCTAGTTTCCAAAATGGGGTCACTTGTGGGGGTTTCTACTGTTTAGGCACATCAGGGGCTCTTCAAATGCAACATGACGCCCGCAGAAAATTCCATCAGAGTCTGCATTCCAAAATGGCGCTCCTTCCCTTCTGAGCTCTCCCATGCGCCCAAACAGTGGTTCCCCCCACATATGGGGTATCTATGTACTCAGGACAAATTGCACAACAACTTTTGTGGTCCATTTTCTCCTGTTAGCCTTGTGAAAATAAAAAATAGCGGGCTAAAAAATCATTTTTGAGGAAAATAATTATTTTTTATTTTCACTGCTCTGCGCTATAAACTTCTGTGAAGCACTTCGGGGTTTAAAGTGCCCACTACACATCTAGATAAACTCCTTGGGGGGTCTAGTTTCCAAAATGGGGTCACTTATGGGGGAGCTCCAATGTTTAGGCACACAGGAACTCTCCAAACGTGACATGGTGTCCGCTAACGATTGGAGCTAATTTTCCAATCAAAAAGTCAAATGGTGCTCCTTCCCTTCTGGGCCCTGCTGTGCACCCAAACAGTGGTTTGTGACCACATATGAGGTATCTGTGTACTCAGGAGAAATTGCCCAACAAATTTTTAGGATCCATTTTATCCTGTTACCCATGTGGAAATGACAAAAACTGAGGCTAAAAGAAAATTTTTGTGAAAAAAGTCCTTTTTTCTATGGATCAATTTGTGAAGAACCTGGGGGTTCAAAGTGCTCACTATGCATCTAGATAAGTTCCTTGGAGGGTCTAGTTTCCAAAATGGGGTCACTTGTGGGGGAGCTCCAATGTTTAGGCACACAGCGACTCTCCAAACGCGGCATGGCAATCGCTAAATATTGCAGCATATTTTCCTTTCAAAAAGTCAAATGGCGCTCCTTCCCTACTGAGCCCTGCCGTGCGCCCAAATGGTGGTTTATGACCACATATGAGGTATCCGTGTACTCAGGAGAAATTGCCCAACAAATTTTAGTATCCATTTTATCCTGTTACCCATGTGAAAATGAAATAATTGATGCTAAAAGAAAATTTTTGTTGGAAAAATTAAAATGTTCATTTTTTTCCTTCCACGTTGCTTTAGTTCCTGTGAAGCGCCTGAAGGGTTAATAATCTTCTTGAATGTAGTTTTGAGTAGCTTGAGGGGTGCAGTTTTTAGAATGGTGTCACTTTTAGGTATTTTCTGACATATTAACCCCTCAAAGTGACTTCAGATGTGAGGTGTTCCCTAAAAAAAATGGTTTTGTAAATTTTGTTGTAAAAATGAGAAATCGCTGGTCAACTTTTAACCCTTATAACTTCCTAACAAAAAAAAATTTTGATTCCAAAATTGTGCTGATGTTAAATGTTATTTATTAACTATTTTGTGTCACATAACTCTCTGGTTTAGCAGAATAAAAATTAAAAATTTGAAAATTGCTAAATTTTCAAAATTTTCGCCAAATTTCCAGTTTTTTTCCCCACAAATAAACGCAAAAATTATCGACCTAAGTTTACCACTAACCTGAAGCCCAATATGTCACGAAAAAACAATCTCAGAATCGCTAGGATGCGTTAAAGCGTTCCTGAGTTATTACCTCATAAAGGGACGCTGGTCAGAATTGCAAAAAATGGCCAGGTCATTAAGGTCAAAATTGGCTGGGTCATGAAGGGGTTAAAGTATCACTCTGTTTATCCTCTTACTATATTGCAGTCATCATATTATATAGCACTATGCACTTACAATTGCTCATTTTGCCTTTCTACCCAGCTAATTCTTCTGTTTTCCATTAGGTCTATGATATCACATGATTAAAAGCTCTATGTAGAAATAAGAGGTCAATTTTCTCTGTATGAGTTATAAGTCCCTGCTGAAGTGAGGAATAATTTTTGCAGGGACAAGAGGCTTCCTTTTTCTACATAGGGCAGAAAAATTTGCTGAATAGAAATACAAAATCACAGTGCTATGTAATATGATTACAATCAGCATCGGAGACACCCCCGCAGCACCACTAGACACCCCCTTATCCCAGCCTGCGGCCTGAGCGACGGTATCAGTAAGGTATATCCCCATTATAAGACACCCCTCCCCCCATTTTCCCCCAAAATTTGAGGGCAGAAGTGCGTCTTATAATCCGAAAAATGTGGTATATATTTTCCAATAAATATAATGGATTACTATGGTGACAGTTACAACTGTGTGAAAATGTTATGTCTTTATCCAAGTCTATTCATATACAAAAGTGATGTTTACCTGGCCTTCACCAATAAACTGTTTTAAAGTAATGCTCCCTTGTTTCTATATAGGGAATATTGTATTTTTTTATTTTCTGTTATGTCTTTTTTCATTCGAGGTATTTTTATGTTATAAAGGGGTTGTCCTGTCTAAAATGAAAAGTCTGCAGTCACTCTGTGTGACTGCAGACTTTTGAATTCAACAGCGCACTTACTATGCACTATGCACTATCCAAGATTCGCTGGTTTCTGAGCCTGGAACGGCGGTGACGTATGCAATATGTACAGTGCATTGCGAAAGTATTCTCCCCTTTTGGCTTTTTACCTATTTTGTTACGTTGCAGCCTGTGTTTAAATATTTTTAGAATCTGATTTGTGTGTGATGCATCAGCACTAAATAGTTGAAGTTGGCGATGTGAGAAAAATATATACATAAATTACATTTATGGGATCAAATAGCTAAAAATTGGCATGTGCATATGTATTCACTCCTTTTGCTGTGAAGCCCCTAAAAATTTCTGGTGTAATAAATTACCTTCATAAGTAATAATAAATAATAATCTTTATTTTTATATAGCGCTAACAAATTCCGCAGCGCTTTACAGTTTTGCACACGTTAGCATCGCTGTCCCTGAAGGCTCACAATCTAAATCCCTATAAGTCACATACTTGGGGAAAGAAAGTCCACCTGTGTGTAATCTAAGGCTGTGTTCACACACAGCGTTTTTTTAGCGGTTTTCCCAATAAAACCGATATAAAACCGCTAAAAATAAGCTTCCCATTCATTTCTATGCGCATATTGATGTGTTTTTTCCCGCGAAAAAACGCTTCGCGGTAAAAACCGCAGCATGCTCATTAATTTCGCCGATTTTTCCGCGTTTCTGGCTATTTCTATGCGTTTTGAAAACGCGCGGAAAAAACGCATAAAAACCGCGCATTTTTTGCGCAAAAAAGCGTGCGGTTTCTGGGAAGGGAGTCAGGTTTTCCAGCAGAAATTTTCTGCTACGTGTGCACTTAGCCTAAGTGTTACATGGTCTCTCAGTATATACACACCTTTTCCGAAGGCCACAGTGGCTGTAACCAGGGCTGTGGAGTCGGTGCTCATTTTGGTGGAGTCGGAGTTGGAGTCGGTATAAAATGGACCGACTCCGACTCCTAAAATATATAATAAATTGGGTACAGTAATTCAATGCAGGATGTGCTGAATATTTTTTTTATAGGAGTTTGGGAAAGTTATGAAATGTCCTATAAATGACTGTTCTATTCCTGATCTAAGGCTACATTCACGCACAGCGTTTTTCCTGTGTTTTTTGAGGATACGTTTTTCAGCTGCAAAAGCTGATCATCTTTTTAAAAAACTGCATCACCTGAAAGGTTTTTGAGCTCATAGATAATGTTTTCAATAGCAAAAGCAGATTAGAAATCTGCTCTATCTATATATCCATTTATCCATATCTGTCTATCCATATCGTATCTGTACCAAAAAGAATGAAAACCGGGTAGTACACCAATATATATTCTGTTCTATCTAAATATCTTGATTATTGGATCATAAAAATGATTAAATGTCTGAGGTTCACATTGTACTACAATAAATTTTTCACTTAAATATAAGCAATATGTGTGGGAGTCGGAGTCGTGGAGTCGGAGTCGGAGTTGGAGTCGGAGTCGGTGTAAGGGAAATTGAGGAGTCGGAGTCACAGGTTTGGCTTACCGACTCCACAGCCCTGGCTGTAACACCATTAAGCAAGAGGCACCACTAATCAAACAACACAATGAAGACCAAAGAGATATCAAAACAGGGACAAAGGTGTTGAGAAGTACAAACAGAGGTTGGGTTCTTATCTGTGAGGATCCTCTAGAGCACCATGAAATCCATTATCATTATATTCATTATCAATTGGGAAGAAAATGGTACTAAAACAAAACAAGCCTGCTAAGAGAGGGCTGGCTACCAAAACTCTCGGCCCGGGCAAAGAGTGCATTAATCAGAGAGGCAGCACAGAGACCAAAGGTAACTCTGAAGGAGCTGCATAGTTCCGAAGCAGAGACTGGAGTACCTGTCCATGCAGCCACAATAAGCTGTACACGCAATAGGATGACGTGGTCTTTATGGAATTGGCAGAAATAGAGCCTTTACTTACACAAATTGTAAGGCTCATTTTGAATTTGCCAAAAGGCATGTGGAAGACACCCCAAATGTATGGCAGAAGGTGCTGTGGTCAGATGAGACCCAAATTGATCGTCTTGACCACCAAGGTAAACGCTTTGTCTGGCGCCAAACTAACAAAGCTCATCATGATGAGCACCATCCCCACAATGAAACATTGTGGTAGCATCATGCTGTTGAGATGTTTCTCGGCAGCAGAGACAGGGACACCTTCCAACAAGACAATGACCCAAAGCATACTGCTAAAGCAAGACTTGAGTAGTCTAAGGTAAACGTGTAAATGTTTTGGAGTGGCCTAGACCAAGCCGAGACCTTAATCCAATTGAGAATCTGTTGTTAGACTTGACGATTGCTGTTCACCAGAGAAAACCATCTAACTTGAAGGAACAGGAGCAGTTTTGCCTTGAGAAATGGGCAAGATGTGGAAAGCTCATAGAGACTTATCCAATGCAACTTGCAGCTGTAATTCCTGCAATAGGAGGCTCTACAAAATACAGACTTTAGGGGGTAAAAAGTTATGTACACTGCAGTTTTAAGTTATTTTGTCCTGTTTGTTGTTTGCTTCACAATAGAGAGAAAACCAAATGTTCACAGTTGTAGACATGTTCTTTACATGAAACTGATTAAAAAAAACTGTGACATACAGGTTGTGAGGTAGCAAAACACAAAAAAGGGCTGAATACCTTTTGTAAGCCACTGTATTTCTTTAGTTAGACAGCATGAATTAAACAAGTTTGCAGTAAACTTGCTTTTATCTTGCATAGTTTATAGCTTGTTGGATGTGTGTGTGCACAGTTGTTTCCTGGAATATAAGGATTTAAAGGGGTTGTCTGATAGGTATAATGCCTTCTATATAACTCTCTTGCAAAACCACTTTAATTCCAAAGATTCCAGTCAGCTTTTCAGCCCTTTGTTTTCTATATAGCCTTTAGCTGCTCACCTCCCTCCCCATCACTGTCAGCTATTAACAGAGCTGCTCTTATCAACCCTATGTAATCACAATCCCAGGCCATCTGCATGGTCAGTTTCCAGAGCAGTTCTACTCATGGCTCTCATGTTCCTGAGCCGTTGGCTTGTTTAAACGCACGGTTATCACTAAATTAAATATAGTGATAAATAACACTGAAAGATAAGTGGCGAGCATTGGTATATTGATGTTTAGGGGAAAATATATATATCTCAAATATCATAGACAAAATCTTAAATGTATAGCCCCCAAAAATTAATACCATGGACATAAATAGGACCGATTGTCAAACAAACATGTACCTGAGGAGGGGGAAAAAAAACAGACAACCACAGGTCCAAGTAAAAAACTAAAATTGCTTCATTAGTAGACAGGCAAGGATTAGTATGTATAAATAAGACTGTAGACTCAAGAATGACCGCAACAGAATGAAACTGACCAGAACGGTCACTCCCCCCTCCCCCGCAACAACCATGAAGTTAGGAGACTGCAGGCCTATGTGCTGCTTAAGAAACAATTGAGAATATCCCTTTAATATTGCCTTTTGTATTGTTTCTTTAAGGCCACCATTCAGTGAGACCAGCATCAAGAGAACCAGAAATGGAACCCGCACCATTACCTAGTACATCTATTTGTACTGATGCTCAAGGGGGTAACGTAATATTTAAGCTAATCTATTTGTTTAGATCTCCAACTGACCTGCTCCATCTTTATCTGGTCTCTGCCAGTTATCTCACCCCCAGATACAGGACAGGCTTCTTTTACACGTGCTTTGCCAATAGATTTCTATGGGGCTGCAAAAACGGCCCGCAAAAATTTGTCAGTACTCCGTATGGCCGTGAGGGCCGTGCTTACGACCATGAAAAAATATCGAGCCTGCTCCATATTTTTCACGGCTTACGGACATGGCAAAAACAACGGAAGCTTGCCCAATGTGTTGTGTTTTTCAGTACACCATGAAGACCGTATTTGCGGAACGCCTTATTTTTTTTTTTTTTTTTTCAATTTTATTTACAATTTCCTTTTTTTTTTTTTTTTTTTTTTTTCTTTCTACTTTTTAAAAGCTATTTCCAACCAGAAAAATGTCGATCCGAGAAGATTTTTGCAGCCCGTTTTTGCGGAAGACTGTGAAAATTGCAGCAATACGGCCCGCAAAAAAATACTGCAAGTGTGAAAAAAGCCATAGGAGGAGAAAGGGGCATGGCTGATTTTCTAAGACAAACAGAGGGTTTGTCTTCATTGTGAATAAGCATTACTAGGGACACTGTGCATATGAAGAGTGGTCTGCCTATGTAAACAGTATATTAAACAACTGCTGATCAGTACTTATCGGTGGTCGTTTACTACTGTGAATCTTCAGAATGTAAACAAACCTTTGGGAAGTAATGTTTGAGCTTAATGTAGGCATCTAAGTGGTTAAACATTATCATTGGATGCCAAGTCTGGTCATTACTGTTACACATGTACTGTCAGTATGAAATCCGCTCCATACAATTGCACTCGACATAGGTTAGATGGGGTTAAATAAAAAACGGAAATTATTGTAATTCCAAAATGGCATGTAGCCAACTACACCCAGGTTAAATATTACAAATACAATAATCAAAAGCACACTGCGTTTTTTAGTTTCTTATGTACATATTTATTTTTTTTAAAAAAAACAAAAAAAATATCTAGTCCAAGGTGTTTTCTTTACCAAATTCTCTCCTTTTTTAGGTGGTATGCAAAGAGCGTTGCTGAATTTGCATTTGGATTTAGATAGCATATCCCAGTCGGAATCTCCATATGAAGCTCTGTACAATGCCTCCTCATGTCATTCTTTAGATAGCATATGTAGTGGGCGCTCTTCTGACAGGGATTCCCTGTGCCGCGAAAACACAAAAACACGACATGTAAGTGAATTTGCACTTAGTTGTTTATATTCATTTTTATTAGGTGAACCTTTTGATTGTAATTATTATTTATATTCCTTTTTTTCTTTTACAGAAGGAAAGGCCACCGCCTCCTGCTAAGCCGCCACCTGAAGATGAAGAAGCGTTAGAGAGGAAACAGAGCGTAGGTGTTGTTCTGGAAGTATGTCTGGTTTATATAAAGTTGAATTGGCTGGCCAGGTTCTAAAAACCCCATAAACTGTCATTTCTTATCATATTTCACCTGTTTTAGGCCTCCTGCTGCCTGTAGAACCAGTATGAGTAACCAAGACATATGGGCTTTCATAGGAGACATGGAGAATCATGTAGAAACATCTCTATATATAAAACTGAATGTGTGTGTATCACCAACCAATCACAAAGCATCTTCCATTTCACCAGAGCTGTTCAAAAGAAGCTGAGCTATGATTGGTTGCTATGAGCAACAGTTTTCCTTGCAACCAGTCACTTAGCATCTCTCATTTCAGCAGAGCTGGTTAAAAGAAGCTGAGCTGTGATTGGTTGCTATGAGCAAGTTTTCCCACTTGACAACACCTCAGCAGACACTGACATGGTGGGAGAAATCTAGCATCCCTGGGAACATAAGCTCCCATCCATTGTCTGCCCCCCAAAAAGGAGCACAGAGCACATGACATAAATGAATCCCCCCCCCCTCCTGTGCCCATATACACATCACACATCCTCCATCATATAGGCACATCTTCCCTCTTAAAGGGATCATTGGTATGGAAGTCGGAGCAAATCCATCCAGCGCTTTGGTTTTGACCCCAGGCCTCTCTTAGAGGGATCCCCGGTATGGAAGTGAGGGCAAATCCACTCTGCGCTCTGGTTCTGACCCAAGGCCCCTATTAAAGGGATCCCCGATATGGAAGTGAGGGCAAATCCACTCTGCGCTCTGGTTCTGACCCAAGGCCCCTCTTAAAGGGATCCCCGATATGAAAGTGAGAGCAAATCCACTCTGCGCTTTGGTACTGACCACAGCCTTCTTTTAAAGGGATCTCCGGTATGGAGTTATGGTAAATCCCTCAGCGCTCTGATTCTCACCCCAGGCTTCTATTAAAGGGATCATTGGTATGGAAGACAGGGCAATTCCACTCAGTGTTCTGGTTCTGACCCCAGGCTCTCTTAACCCCTTCACGACCTATGACACAGCGTATGCGTCATGAAAGTCGGTGCCAATCCGACCCATGACGCATACCCTGTGTCACGACTTCAAAGCCCCCCTGCGGGTCGGGTGACCAGGGTCAATGAAAGGTCACCTGACCCGCAGATACAGGGGGCTTTGTAATTCACCACAGGGGGCGTGGCTTTGCCCCCACGTGGCTACGATCGCTCTGATTGGCTGTTAAAAGTGAAACAGCCAATCAGAGCAATAGTAATATTTCATCAATGAAAATTACGGGTTAGGGTTGGAATTAGGGTTAGGGTTGGAATTAGGGTTAGGCTTGTGGTTAGGGTTATGGTTAGGGTTGGGATTAGGGTTAGGGGTGTCTTGGGGTTAGGGCTAGGGCTGTGGTTAGGAGTGTGTTAGGGTTAGAATTAATGGGTTTCCACTGTTTAGGCAGATTAGGGGGTCTCCAAACGCGACATGGTGCAACCATTGATTCCAGCCAATTTTGCGTTCAAAAAGTCAGACGGTGCTCCCTCCCTTCCAAGCCCCGACGTGTGCCCAAACAATGGTTTACCCCAACATATGGGGTATCAGCGTACTCAGGAAAAATTGCACACCAACTTTTGGGGACTAATTTCTCCTGTTACCCTTTAATTTCTCCTGTTACCCTTGGGAAAATAAAAAATTGGGGGCTAAAAAAATATTTTTGTGGGGAAAAAAATGATTTTTTAATTTTCACGTCTCTGCATTATAAACTTCTGTGAAACACTTGGGGTTCAAAGTGCTCACAACACATCTACATAAGTTCCTTGGAAGGTCTAGTTTCCAAAATGGGGTCACTTGTCGGGGGTTTCCACTGTTTAGGCACATCAGGGGCTCTGCAAACGTAATGACGACCGCAGACTATTCCATCAAAGTCTGCATTTCAAAACATCACTACTTCCGTTCCGAGCCCTGACGTGTGCCCAAACAATGGTTCCTCCCCACATATGGGGTACCAGTGTACTCAGGATAAACTGGACAACAACTTTTGGGGTCCAATTTCTCCTGTTACCCTTGTGAAAATAAAAAATTGCGAGCTAAAAAATCATTTTTTGAGGGAAAAAAATGATTTTTTATTTTCATGGCTCTGCGTTATAATCTTCTGTGAAGCACTTGGGGGTTCAAGGTGCTCACCACACATCTAGGCAAGTTCCTTATGGGGTCTAGTTTCCAAAATGGGGTCACTTGTGGGGGGTTTCCACAGTTTAGGTACATCAAGGGCTCTGCAAATGTAACATGATGCCCGCAGACCATTCCCTCAAAGTGAGCATTTCAAAATGTCACTACTTCCCTTCCGAGCCCTGACGTCTGCCCAATCAGTGGTCATACCCCACATATGGGGTACCAGCGTACTCGGGACAAACTGGACAACAATTTTTGGGGTCCAATTTATCCTGTTACCCTTGTGAGAAAAAAAATTGCGGGCTAAAAATCATTTTTTTTTGAGGAAAAAAAATTATTTTTTATTTTCACTGCTCTACGTTATAAATTTTTGTGAAGCACTTGGGGGTTCAAAGTGCTCACTACACATCTAGATAAGTTCCATAAGGGGTCTAGTTTCCAAAATGGGGTCACTTGTGGGGGAGCTCCAATGTTTAGGCACACAGGGGCTCTCCAAACGCGACATGGTGTCCAATAACGATTGGAGCTAATTTTCCATTCAAAAAGTCAAATGGTGCTCCTCCCCTTCCAGGCCCTGCCCTGCACCCAAACAGTGGTTTATGACCACATATGAGGTATTGGTGTGCTCAGGAGAAATTGCCCAACAAATTTTAGGATCTATTTTATCCTGTTGCCCATGTGAAAATGAAAAAACTGAGGCTAAAAGATAATTTTTGTGAAAAAAAAGTATTTTTTTTTTTTTTTATGGATCAATTTGTGAAGCACCTGGGGGTTCAAAGTGATCACTATGCATCTAGATAAGTTCCTTGTGGGGTCTAGTTTCCAAAATGGGGTCACTTGTGGGGGGTTTCCACTGTTTAGGTACATCAGGGGCTCTCCAAACGTGACATGGCAAGCGCTAAATATTACAGCATATTTTCCATTCAAAAAGTCAAATGTGCTCCTTCCCTTCTGAGCCCTGCCGTGCGCCCAAACAGTGGTTTTTGACCACATATGAGGTATCGGTGTACACAGGAGAAATTGCCCAACAAATTTTAGGATCCCTTTTATCCTGTTGCCCATGTGAAAATGAAAAAAATGATGCTAAAAGAAAATTTGTGTTGGAAAAATTAAAATGTCCATTTTTTCCTGCCACGTTGCTTTAGTTCCTGTGAAGCACCTGAAGGGTTAATAATCTTCTAGAATGTAGTTTTGAATAGCTTGAGGGGTGCAGTTTTTAGAATGGTGTCACTTTTGGGTATTTTCTGCCATATAGACCCCTCAAAGTGACTTCAAATGTGAGGTGGTCCCTAAAAAAAAATGATTTTGTAAATTTTGTTGTAAAAATGAGAAATCGCTGGTCAACTTTTAATAACCCTTATAACTTCCTAACAAAAAAAATTTGTTTCCAAAATTGTGCTGATGTAAAGTAGACTAAATAGTTATTTAGTAACTATTTTTTGTCACATAGCTCTCTGGTTTAATAGAATAAAAATTCAAAATTTGAAAATTGCGAAATTTTCGCCAAATTTCTGATTTTTTCACAAATAAACGCAAAAATTATCGACCAAAATTTACCACTAACATGAAGTCCAATATGTCACGAAAAAACAATCTCAGATTCGCTGGGATGCGTTGAAGCGTTCCAGAGTTATTACCTCATAAAGAGACACTGGTCAGAATTGCAAAAAATGGCCAGGTCATTAAGGTCAAAATAGGCTGGGTCATGAAGGGGTTAAAGGGATCCTCGGTATGGAAGTCAGGCAATTCCCTTCAAATGCTCTGGTACTGACCCCAGGCTCTCTTAAAGGGATCTCCTGTGTGGAAGTTAGGGCAAATCCCTTAGCGCTCTGATTCTGACCCCAGGGTTTTATTAAAGGGATCATTGGTATGCAAGTCAGGGCAAATCCACTCAGCGCTCTGGTTCTGACCCAAGGCCCCTCTTAAAGGGATCCCCCATATGGAAGTGAGGGCAAATCCACTCTGCGCTTTGGTACTGACCCCATGCTTCTTTTAAAGGGCTCTCCGGTATGGAGTTATGGTAAATCCCTCAGCGCTATGATTCTCACCCCAAGCTTCTATTAAAGGGATCATTGGTATGGAAGTCAGGGCAATTCCACTCAGTGTTCTGGTTCTGACCCCAGGCTCTCTTAAAAAGATCTTCTGTATGGAAGTTAGGGCAAATCTCTCAGCGCTCTGATTCTGACCCCAGGGTTCTATTAAAGGGATCATTGGTATGCAAGTCAGGTCAAGGCAAATCCACTCAGCGCTCTGGTTCTGACCCAAGGCCTCTCTTAAAGGGATCTCTGGTATGGAAATTAGGACCGTTCCACTTAGCGCTCTGGTTCTGAACCCAGGCTGACGGGATGATGTGGGATATTGGGGGTAGTAGTCCGAAGGCTCTGGCTGACGGGATAATGTGGGATATTGTGACGACTCCTGGAGTGGACCCTCTGGGTCAAGGCACCAACCCTCCCAGGGCGAACTGGCCTAGTGAGGACCACCCCCTATACAGGGAGTGTCACGGGCAAGCCCCAGGGGGTAAGGTATCACGACTGCTGGCATCAGGTGGCCGGCTCACAGGAGACACAAGTGAGTGTGTCTGCAGGAACGTGCATGGCGGTTACACGAGAGCACGTATGGTGTGCACAGACAAGCACGCCTGGGAGCTAGCAAAGCAGGGCGCGTTCTAAGGAGCACGCCTGAGTACAGAGTTAAACGGATCGCGTGCAGAGAAGCACGCCAGAGTGCAACGCTAGGCAGAAGGTGTGCCAGGAGGCACAACTGAGCATAGAGCAAAGTGTAGTATCAGAGCGTGTGCCAGGAGGCACAACCGAGCAGAGGACAGAATCAGAGCGAGTGCCAGGAGGCACAACTGAGTGCAAGGCAGAGGACAGAATCAGAGTGTGTGCCAGGAGGCACAACTGAGTGTGAGGCAGAGGAGCCGAATACAGCGCACAGCCAGGCAAGGTCAAGGCAGACCAAGCCAGGAAGCACAACAATAATCAGGCATCTCCCATAGGAAGAGGTAGCCTGATCTAGCACATGATCACTAGGACTTCCGGGTCAAGTCCTCCAATACCATAGAGAGAACAAGCCTGGAGACAGAGCAGAGGAGAGCGTGCGTGCGCACTGGAACATAGTGCAACCACGGAGCTAGGAGCAAGGCGTGCGCACCCGACGAGACCCTCGGAGCGGCTGCGGCTCCGAAAGTGGTGAGGACGAACCCGGGGTCCCACCCCCAGGTGGGAGCGGTGTGTCAGGCGGCGTGACAGATATTAGTGGTAGTTGTCCGGTGGCTCTGGCTGACGGAATGATGTGGGATATTAGGGGTAGTAGTCCAGTGGCTCTGGCTGACGGGATGATGTGGAATATTAGGGGTAGTAGTCCGGTGGCTCTGACTGACGGGATGATGTGGGATATTAGGGGTAGTAGTCCGGTGGCTCTGGCTGATGGGACGATGTGGGATATTATAAGTAGTAGTCCGGTGGCTCTGGCTGACGGCATGATGTTGGATATTAGTGGTAGGTGTCCGGTGGCTCTGACTGACGGGATGATGTGGGATATTAGGGGTTGTAGTCTGGTGGCTCTTGCTGACGGGATAATGTGGGATATTAGGGGTAGTAGTCCGGTGGATCTGGCTGACGGGACGATGTGGGATATTAGGAGTAGTAGTCCGGTGGCTTTGGCTGATGGGACGATGTGGAATATTAGGGTTAGTAGTCCGGTAGCTCTGGCTGACGGGATGATGTGGGATATTATAGTGAATGTGGGTATGCGGAGTGGTCGGGGCTCTACAATTTATATAGAGAGATATATATATATATATATACAGTGCCTACAAGTAGTATTCAACCCCCTGCAGATTTAGCAGGTTTACACATTCGGAATTAACGTGGCATTGTGACATTTGGACTGTAGATCAGCCTGGAAGTGTGAAATGCACTGCAGCAAAAAAGAATGTTATTTCTTTGTTTAATTTTTTTGTAAATTGTGAAAAGTTTATTCAGAGGGTCATTTATTATTCAACCCCTCAAACCACCAGAATTCTGTTTGGTTCCCCTAAAGTATTAAGAAGTATTTCAGGCACAAAGAACAATGAGCTTCACATGTTTGGATTAATTATCTCTTTTTCCAGCCTTTTCTGACTATTTAAGACCCTCCCCAAACTTGTGAACAGCACTCATACATGGTCAACATGGGAAAGACAAAGGAGCATTCCAAGGCCATCAGAGACAAGATCGTGGAGGGTCACAAGGCTGGCAAGGGGTACAAAACCCTTTCCAAGGAATTGGGCCTACCTGTCTCCACTGTTGGGAGCATCATCCGGAAGTGGAAGGCTTATGGAACTACTGTTAGCCTTCCACGGCCTGGACAGCCTTTGAAAGTTTCCTCCCGTGCCGAGGCCAGGCTTGTCCGAAGAGTCAAGGCTAACCCAAGGACAACAAGGAAGGAGCTCCGGGAAGATCTCATGGCAGTGGGGACATTGGTTTCAGTCAATACCATAAGTAACGTACTCCACCGCAATGGTCTCCGTTCCAGACGAGCCCGTAAGGTACCTTTACTTTCAAAGCGTCATGTCAAGGCTCGTCTACAGTTTGCTCATGATCACTTGGAGGACTCTGAGACAGGCTGGTTCAAGGTTCTCTGGTCTGATGAGACCAAGATCGAGATCTTTGATGCCAACCACACACGTGACGTTTGGAGACTGGATGGCACTGCATACGACCCCAAGAATACCATCCCTACAGTCAAACATGGTGGTGGCAGCATCATGCTGTGGGGCTGTTTCTCAGCCAAGGGGCCTGGCCATCTGGTCCGCATCCATGGGAAGATGGATAGCACGGCCTACCTGGAGATTTTGGCCAAGAACCTCCGCTCCTCCATCAAGTATCTTAAGATGGGTCGTCATTTCATCTTCCAACAAGACAACGGCCCAAAGCACACAGCCAAGAAAACCAAGGCCTGGTTCAAGAGGGAAAAAATCAAGGTGTTGGAGTGGCCTAGTCAGTCTCCTGACCTTAACCCAATTGAAAACTTGTGGAAGGAGCTCAAGATTAAAGTCCACATGAGACACCCAAAGAACCTAGATAACTTGGAGAAGATCTGCATGGAGGAGTGGGCCAAGATAACTCCAGAGACCTGTGCCGGCCTGATCAGGTCTTATAAAAGACGATTATTAGCTGTAATTGCAAACAAGGGTTATTCCACAAAATATTAAACCTAGGGGTTGAATAATAATTGACCCACACTTTTATGTTTAAAATTTATTAAAAATTAACTGAGCAACATAACTTTTTGGTTTGTAAGATTTATGCATCTGTTAATAAATCCTGCTCTTGTGTGAAGTTTGAAGGCTCTAACTTATTTGCATCTTATCAAACCTGCTAAATCTGCAGGGGGTTGAATACTACTTGTAGGCACTGTGTATATATATATATATAATCATTATAATTTGTTATAACTAACCGTAGTTAGTTACTATGCCTGGGCAGCGCCGGGCTATTCAGCTAGTATATTAATATTGTCAGAGTACATAAGGTGCAAATATAATGTCATAAACCTCCCAGTGGAGAAAAAATAAATGCAGTAGAAAGTGCTAGTGCAAAGTACGTCTATATTGTACTATGGGAATAAAAGTAATAATTAGCTAAACATTGCCAAGCATAGTGATTAAAGACAAATAACCCAAATTGAAAATAACTATAAATATGAGGTAGAAATGTAAGATTCTAGTGCAAAATACCTCTATTAAACTAGAAGTATTACATCGAATAAAGTCATGACATATAAATCATTAAGAGAAGGAAGATAAAGACATATGACAACTTTGCAATGGTACAGACACTCATATGCTAGTCCCCAACCCATGTTTCACCCTTTTTCCTCAGGGAGGCGTGTGGAACCAGAATGTAAACAGAGAGCTCCATGTCTATAGCACTTAAGTTGGCGAGATTCCCAGGATTTTTACTCATACCCCACTTTCCCAGCTGTTTCCTTCTGCACTTGAACGGAAATAATTTAGTGCATGTTCAGATAAAGGAGATTTCTGAATCTGCACATGCTCTGAAAGCGTTTTGCGGCAGTGTGGAGGAAGAGAAAGCAAGGTAAATGATCAACTTACAGCTTCTGTGACATGACTGCTGTCAGGCGGCAATGATGAAGTGGCCCCTCTTGTACTATGTGTGCGCTGCTGACTCCTTCATAGTTGGCGTGCATGTGCAGCACTGCAGTTTGGGTTCAGGCAGTGCTCGCTCTGGCCAAGCATGCACTATCAAGCAGAGTCAAGGAGCTGCTCAATATGCAAATCGAAGGGAGCGGAACGGTGCACCAAACTCTTGGCCACATCGGGGTGCAGAGGAGCCTCTTCATTTGCATGTGGAATATAAAGCATTTTCAAACTAATTAAAAAAATAAAATGTATTCTGTTAAAATTACCTTTCTCCTTCGCCTCATTGGGGGACACTAGGCCGCTGGCAGAAGCCCCGCCCTCGTGACACGTGTACTTCCGGCAGACCCGCCCCCGGAGCCTCGGGGGTGCAAATTTAGTCCCCGGCTTCAGCCGGCGCTAGGCCTCGAGCAGGAGCTCGGCCCATAGGAAGTCACCGGCGGTACCTTCTCAACCTGCCGGACCGCCCACACGCCGAGGCGCACTTTTTGGAAAAGTGTGCAGCGGTTCAGCAGGCTGGACGCCTAAAGGGGATCCAGGACTGGGCACAGGACTGCGGTAAGTGCTACCCCCAATGGAGGAAGGCCACCCTCTGTTTTTTTTTTGCCAGAGGCTAAGCAGTAGAACCCCGCAGGCATATCACTTAGCAGGGCCATCATGTACAGAGCAGCTAAGACGCATACGTTTCTGTATGCTGCGTGCACCTTCTATCGGTCCGCCTTCCCACATGCAAAAATCTGTATCCCACGGACCGTCTCATAGAGAGCCTGGCTCACTCAGTGTTTGACGCGTCGGGTTCAGTCTCTCCCTCTTTCACAGCAACTTGGAATCATTAAACAGAGCCTTGCAGGGTATGGACCTGCCTGCGGAGGTAGCAAATATTGCTAATCAGATTGCATTGGCCGCAGACTACTTGATTAATGCGTCTTTGGATGCGGCTAGCTGCGCAGTGCTCGCTGCCGCAAATGCAGTTTCTATTAAGAGGGGCTCTGTGGTTGAGAACGTGGCATGCACATTCAACCTCCAAGAAGTCCTTAACTTCCTTACCTTATCAGAGCGGCCGCCTATTTGGGTGCTACCGGCCATTCTAGGCTGAGCGTGGCTGCATTCGCCTATTTGGTGAAAGGTTGGACCAGCTTATCTCCGACTCCATAGGGGGCAGGAGCAGTTTTCTCCCTCAATAAAGGGTTAAACAGCGTTTTCGTCACCTGCTTCAGACACGGTTTCGGTCCTTTCGCAACCCAGGGTGGGCTTCAGCAACCAACCCTGCCTTTGCAGGCCGCCCCAACCAGGACAGGGATCATCAAGTCTCATATAGAACAACCCATTGGAGAGAATGTGATACTATCAGCCCAGATCAAGAGGACCTAGGTCCGAAGGATCTTCAGCCAAATGACTTGTGGCAAGTTCTGGGCGACACCAGTAGAGTTGGCGGTCGCCTACTCTGGTTTCACTATGTCTGGCTATCAGTCGTGCGCGACACATGGGTAAGGGGCTGGTACCCTCGGGGTACAAGTTAGACTTTGTCACACAGCCCCAAGATGATTTTTTTGCTTTTTCGCCCTTCCAAAATGGAATCCCGGGCACAGGCCCTGTTCAAGGCCATAGAATTGCTCCGGCAACACAGTGGTCAGCCCCGTACCGGAAGAAAAAAGTTGAGTTTCTTTTCCAACCTGTTCACGGCCCCCGAAAGGGACGGGGCTGTCACGCCCAATCTGGACCTTACGCTTCTGAACAGTTTTGTCAGGGTCAGACATTTCCGGATGGAGTCTCTCCGCTCGGTCATAGCTGCCATAGAACAGGGAGAATATTTGGCCTCTATCGACATCAGAAATTTCTACGCTTCGCTATCAACGGCCTACACTTTCAGCTTCGCAGCTCTCCCCTTCGGGCTACCTACCACCCCCAAAGTGTTCACAGGGGTCAGGGCGGTCGTCATAGCCATCCTGCACTCCCGGGGCATAGTCGTCTTGCCTCATTTGGATGACCTCTTGATCAGGGGCCCTTCATATCGAGCATGCGAGGAGAGCGTCAACGCTAGATACTCTTGCCCGCTTAGGGTGGTTGGTCAACCTGAAGAAATCATCCCCGGTTCCAGCTCAGAGGAGTTCCCTTTTTAAGGATGATCTTCGGCACCTCCCGAGGGTTGGTTGCTGTGCCCACTATGCGAAAAGTTAGCAGAACATTTGCGGATGGTACCCACGGTCCGGAGGAGAGGAGACTGTCCTCCGGGCTGTGGGTACCATATCCCTGTAAAAAATAGAATTAAAATAAAAAATATTGTTATTCTCACCTTCCGGCGTCCCGCGCAGCCTTCCCGCCTCTCTCCACGCTCCCGGCATCTTCCGGTCCCAGTAATCCTTTGCAAGAATGACCGCGATGACGTCGCTGTTTTGCTGGAGTGCGACGTCTCGCTGTCACTCGTGATGACGTCGCGGGAACGTGACGTCTCGCGGTCATTTGCGCAAAGGATTACTGGGAACGGAAGATGCCGGGAGAGAGGCGGGAAGGCTGCGCGGGATGCTGGAAGGTGAGAATAACAATATTTTTTATTTTTTTTATTATTTTTTACATCCTATCTTTTACTACTGATGCTGCATAGGCAGTATCAGTAGCAAAAAGTTGGTTACACTTGTCAAACACTATGTTTGACGAGTGTGACCATCCTGTCAATCAGTTCTCCAAGCGATGCTACAGATCACTTGGAAAACGCTAGCATTCTGCAAGCTAATTACGCTTGCAAATCGCTAGTTTTCCCGCGGGAAAATCGCGGGAATTTAAAATGCGATTTTCCCACGGAATGCAATTCCGGAATTCTCGCGGTAACTTCTGCGGGAATTCCGTAACATGTAAACTTAGCCTAAAAGCTGCGATTGTCCGATTGCTTGTGCTACACAGAGCAGTGCTGAAGCAGAAATGCTCACTTGTTATGAGCGCCGCCCGCTGGCGGTCATGAGGTTAGTGATGCTCTTCTGCTGCAATCCTGTTAAATGCTGCTGTCAGATATTGTGATCAAGATTCCACCCGCAGCTGTTGAAATCAGCTGACGTGCCGGAAAAGTTGTGGGCTCAGCGTCAGAGCCCACATCAAAGGGGGAGTCCAGACATGCGTTCTTGTACGGCACATGTCGTGAAGGGGTTAAAGCGCCACTCCAGTGGTGCAATAAAAAACGGTAGAATGTTGCTTTGAAGAAGTGGGGTAAGAGGCTGGAGAGAGACATGAGCACTAAAAATGCAAGCTACATGTGACATAATGGCTATATTCCCTGTCTCCTCATAGAAGAGGAGAGGAAATTTAGAGGCTATATGGATTTTAGTGTTCATGGTGCAAAATTAGAACAGTGACATATTTTTTGCTTAGTTACCTCAAAGTGCAGTTATACTTCTTATTCCTTGTTTTATGAAAATTATTTTCCACATTTTAAACCGCTGAGACAGAACTTGTAAAGTATGTATCTATTCCATACCCTAATAACACTAGGCTTGTAGATGAGCTCCTGAATTCTTAATGAGCCCCCTCAGCAAGAATGTTATCCCCTAAACCTTTTTCCAGTCGTGTGACAATGGTTTGTGTGCACCCGAAGATAATTTCATAATGTAAGACTATGGGGACTTTAAATATTGGCCATAATAGATGTATATGCAATGTGCAAAACAACATGTTCACATTAATAAATGTCCAAAAATGTTTACCAGACCAGTACTCTGATGGCTTTTCCGGTGTCACACTGCCCCCATGCCTTCTGTCTTGCACATTCAGCAGTTTCCAGGGGATATAGCTGCAAATAAACTCTGAAGAACATGGTCATATTTTCTTTTTTTTCCATAGATACAACTGTATGGGGGCTTTTTTTGTGTGGAGCGAGTTGTTTCACAAATTGGTACAATTTTCAAATACATATAATTTAGTCATTAGCCATTATTAGTTTTATTTGGAGGGGATGAGATTAACAAAAATAAAAATAAATTTCCACAATTTTGGGGGAGTTTGGTTGTAGCAGTTTAACCACTTAGATGCTGTAATGAGTTTGGGGAGTTGTTAACGTGAATGGATGGACCAGTATGTCCAGGTGATCGCCTATTACGCATAAGAGCTCCGCTACTGTAATAGCCAGCGCCAGCACCCTTCCTGCCTGTTTCACCCACTGGACCACGCCATATAGATGGATGTAAGTGGGCAGGGCTGCCACTAGGAATTTTGGGGCCCCATACTGGGAAAATTTTCAGGGCCCCCTTTAGACCGCCCAGGCTCCACCCCTCGAACTGTCTACAGCCCCACCGCTCTCTCTTGGAAAAACTCCACTTCTCACCAATCACGCATTACCAGTTTCCATCACCAGATTACACATATAGCCATCAGCTTTTGTTTTCGCTAAAGATTTTTTTAAGCCAGCACCACAACAAGGTAGACTGTTTTGGATGAGCTCTACTCTATCCTATTAATCATTTGTTAAAATATCCAATACAATTTTGGTATATTTATTTTTCAATTTTTAATATGACCAATAATATCACATACAAGGGACAAATACCACCACACCATGACCAGACACCATATTTCCACCACATAGTGACCTATAATACCAAATACCGCCACATCATGTCCAGACCACATATTACCACCACAGTGACCAAATAATATCACATACAAGGGACAAATACCACCCCACCATGTTCAGATCACATATTACCACCACATGGTGACTAAATAACAGCACATACAAGGAACAAATACCACCACACCATTGTCGGACACCATATTACCACCACATAGTGACCTATAATACCACATACAAGGAACAAATACCACCACACCATGTTCAGACCAGATATTACCACCACAGTGACCGAATAATATCACAAAACAAGGAAAAAATACCACCACACCATGGCCAGACAACATATTACCACCACATATTGAGTGAATACTACAATACTGATTATTAATAAAAAAACACAATACTTATATCACTATAAGTGCCATTATACACAAGAGATCTGTACTTAGTATGCAGTGTCTGTGTACAAGTAATATAGTTTTGAACATAGTAACATAGTTTTGAAGGCTGAAGGAAGACCTTATGTCCATCTAGTTCAGCCTATTTTTAGTGCAGCTGTTCTGCATTGTTGATCCTGGGGAAGGCAAAAAAAAAACCACACAGAGTAGAAGCCAATTTTCTCCATAGGGAAAAAAAATTCTTCCTCTAAGCTGGGGAAATAGAAAATAGAAATAGAAGACTTCCGGCACAGGAATTCTTTTTCAGTAAAAATTCTTTATTTAAACATCTTCAGCGATAAAAAACAACATCATGGAGACACCCTCCCCCCTCATAGGCCTAACGCGTTTCAGACCCAGTAAAAACAGTCCTTCCTCAAAGGCATACAAACATTGAGTGAACAGTTCCTTATATTTATTGCAACAACACATGTAATTAATTAGAAAGGACTAACTCCCCAATTAACCCCATATTGACCAGAAGGAAATTAGTCCTTTATCTACATGAAATTACAATGTCATGAAAATGCATTAGATAATAAGTATATACATATTTAACACATGCGTACGTTGTATGAAGATATTTCATATGAATAGGATTAGTTGAGAACCTGTTCTCGCAAATTAGCAAAGCCGAGCTTGTATTCAAACAAAAAAACAAGGAAAACAAACCCACATATTGATGGAAAAAAAAACAGCGATATTTTTACACCGAATGTTAATGATACACAAGGCATTCATCATATGCACAAAAAATAGATGTTGACAGAATACTGCAATGATACGGCAGAACGATCTAGTAAAAATATAGAAGATCACTTTTATAATTAAGGCCTTCTGGAGAATGTGCATTCAAAGCTAATATCCAATATGCCTCCCGACAAGGGAGTGCACGTTCCCAGTCACCTCCTCTGATTGATTTAGTTACTCTCTCAATTCCTTTAACCTTTAAACTCCGTAAATTGCCTTTGCAAAAAATGTTTAGATAACCTTGAAATAAACCAATTGCAATAGTAACGGTAATAAAAGCAAAATAAACGTCCCTACTTTCTCAACCTCGTATAGTTAAAATTATAAGGCTATTGTTAAGTTAATACACAAGTATTTGCCAATGTTATCAAGATCCTGTTTAATTTAAAATTCTTTCATCAGGATTTAGATGTGTCCCAAGAAAAGCAAAAAAAATCTGGGGCATTATCTGTTTCCATTGCTATGTACTTCCAGTTCTCATAAACCTATCTGGTTAACATATACTGGGTGTTTTAAGTGTGGTGAGAGAACCTGCGGATTGTGTCAGTATATAGACAGGACAGATAAATATGTTAACAATACCACTTTAAGGCTATGTGCCCACGTAGCGTTTTAAAACGCACAATGAAAACCGGACTCCTTCCCAGAAATTGCGCGTTTTTTTCCGCGCGATTTCACCGCGATTCTGTTCGCGATTTTGTTGCGATTTTCTCAAGCACTTTCCAAGCGATTTGAAGCATCGCTTGGAAAGTGACTGACAGGTTGGTCACACTCGTCAAACATAGTGTTTGACAAGTGTGAGCAGCTTTTTACTATTGAGGCCGCCTATGCGGCATCAATAGTAAAAGATAAAATGTTAAAAATGATAAAAAAAAATAAAAAATCGGGGTATATTTACCTTCCGACGTCCCGCGCTGCCATCCCGTGCCACAGCGTTCCCAGTAATGCCTTGCGAGACCTGTGTCTCGCGTTACTATAGCGATCTCGCGAGACCACGTCATCACAGGACCTTGCCGCAAGGCATTACTGGGAACGCTGTGGCCCGGGAATGCAGCGCGGGACGTCGGAAGGTAAATATACCCCGATTTTTTATTTTTTATTCTTTTTTTTACAGGGGTATTGTACCCAGGGCCTGGAGGACAGTCTCCTCTCCACACCGTGGGTACCAACCGCACATGAGACGCTTAACTTCCCGCATGGTGGGCATAGCCACATGCGGGAAGTAAGCGATTCTCATGCATTCCTATGGGTGCAGAATCGCGGCAATTCTTTGCGATTCCGCACAAAAGAATGATCATGCTGCGATTTTTTCCGCGATGCGATTCCGCCGCGGAAAAAAGCACAGCATTAGCACAGCATGTGCGGAATGCCATAGGAATGCATGGGGTGCGTCATGTACAAGATTTTTAAACGTTTTCGCTCCGAAAATCGCGGCAAAAACGCTTAAAAATCGCGTCGTGGGCACACAGCCTAAAGGAATATAAGATTAAAACCTATATTAACTGCAATACCACGCATGTTGTCTACATGGCAACGTGTGTGGCATGCGACAAATATTATATAGGCTGCACTACAAGGAGTCTTAAGAAAAGGATAAGCGAGCACATTACTGCCGCAAATCCTGGAACTGCTGCAAGCCATAGAAATATTTCAGGGTTCTCTAAACATTTTTTGGAAACGCACAAAAGGAATTTACGGAGTTTAAAGGTTTATCTTCCGCCCGCGTCCATGCGTCGCTCGTCGGCGCCAGCAGGAAGCCGGTGATGAGAAAATGGAACATCCCGTTCTCGTGCGATCAGTGTTATCCAGCGGGGGGGGGCAGTTGGAGGTAAGTGTCACATGTAGCGAGATCGCTAGCGATATCGTTGTTGTCACAATCTGTGACACTTTAGCGATATCACTAGTGATATCACTGTGTAGGAGGCCCTTTACTCATTGCCCCTTCCCTGTGGCCTTGTCTCCCTCTTGCTACTTCCTGCTTTCTGTGTATGCATCCCTGTTCTTAAAGGGGCAGCGCACACATTATGCTACATGCTCTCAGCCTGTTTCTGAGTGGTATTTAGCATAAGTAGTACACTTGCAAGATGGCTTTGGAAAGTTTAAAGGGGTATTCCCATCTCCAAGATCTTATCCCAGTATGCAGTAAGTGTAATGATAATATTAGCAAATACTTCTACTTAGAAATGTAGAATAGTTCTGATTCGCTGTGTCGCTTAGAGCTCATTCCCACTTGCGATGAAATCGGACGAATGCATTACGATAAAAAATCGTATTGCATTCGGACCAATGTTATTGTATCATTGTGTGTTCATTTGTGTTTTTTTTTTCTGGACCGGATCACAATCGGGCTGGAAAAAAATCGCAGCATGCTGCTATTGTAATCAGAAATTGGATCGCATCCTGCAATGGAAGTCAATGGGTCCGAGAAAAAAATCACACAGCACTCGGATTCAGATTTTTACACACCGATCTCCTTTGAAAAGCCGACAATTTATGTGCTACGTACAGTAAAATCACACTGACAGGTTAGAATAGATATATACAAATAGAATACATAGATATATAGATATCAGTGACACACACATATACAGGGTGGTCCAAAAGTAGGTGGACAGAAAGTAACATTTAGGCTGTGTGCCCACGTAGCGTTTTTTTAAGCGTTTTTGATGCGTTTTTCGGTGTCAAACCACATCAAAAACGCTTAAAAGAATCATCCCATTTATTTTAATGCATTTTGGCCTTATTGTGCCAATGGATGCCTTTTTTACCGCTAAGGAAACGCTTAGCGGTAAAAAACGCAGCATGTTCATTAATTTCCGCTTAGGTCCGCGTTTTTGGCTATTTCCAATAGTCCAAAAGATGCGCCGAAAAAAAGAGCGTTTTTTTGTGCAAAAATCGCGCAAAAAAAACTCGCGTTTTCTGGGAAGGAGACCCGTTTCCTGAGCATTTAAAAACGCTACTGTGGGCACATAGCCTTATTTTGATTTATATATAAAATTATATTTACTAACACAAACATAACACAATACTCTTTTAAAATCCATTTTATTTGATCTGTATTTAAATTATTTGCCATTATGGGTTATCTGAATTATCTGAAAAGAACCCGATTTGGGGGAGATTTATCTGTGAAAACTGGATCTGTGAAACTGACTCAGTTGCCCTTAGCAACCAATCAGATTCCACCTTTCATTTTCCAAAGAGTCTGTGAAGAATGAAAAGTGGAATCTGATTGGTTGCTAAGGGCAACTGAGTCAGTTTAACTTTACACCATGTTTGATAAATCTCCCCCTTTATAACCCTATTAGGCATACTGTCCACCTACCTTTGGACCACCCTGTATATTTCTGTATGTATGTATGTATGCATATATATATATATATATATATATATATATATATATATATATTAATTACATAGAAGAAAAGCTGGCAATTCATCTGCCGTGTACTGTAAAATCACAGCGTGACAGGTTATAATAGATAAAATAGATATATATATATGCACATAGAATACATAGATATGTAGATGTCAGTGACACACATATATATCTAAATACTAGCTGAAGAGCCCGGCACTGCCCGGGCATAGTAACTAACTGTGGTTAGTTATAGCAAATTATAATTATCCTCCATCCCATAGTCCCGTGCCCATATACCCATCATACATATCCACAATCCCATAGGCCCGTGCCCATATACCCATCATACATATCCTCCACCCCATAGTCGAGTGCCTATATACCCATCACACATCCTCCATCCCATCGTCCCATGCCCATATACCCATCATACATATTCGCCATCCCATAGTCGAGTGCCCATATACCCATCACACATCCTTCATCTCATAGTCCCATGCCCATATACCCATCATACATATCCTCCATCCCATAGTCCCGTGCCCATATACCCATCATACATATCCGTCATCCCATAGTCCCGTGCCCATATACCCATCATACATATCCTCCTTCCCATAGACCAGTGCCCATATACCCATCACACATCCTCCATCCCATAGTCCCGTGCCCATATACCCATCATACATATCCTCCATCCCATAGTCCCGTGCCCATATACCCGTCATACATATCCTCCATCCCATAGTCCAGTGCCCATATACCCATCACACAGCCTCCATCCCATAGTCAACCATTATGACATCATAATGAGCGGCGGGGTTTGCAACCTATGATGACATAAGCGCCGCCATGGCAACCATTAAGACATAATGAGGGTGGGGCTTGATACACACACACTTTTTCCCCATTATGTAGATGGGGCAAAATTGTTTGGTGAATTGGAAGGCGCGGTGTTAAAATTTCGCCTCACAGCATAGCCTAGGACACTCTCGGGGTCCAGACGTGTGACTCTGCCAAATTTTGTGGCTGTAGCTGCGATGGTGCGGATGCAAATCCCGGACATACATACACACACTTGAGCTTTATATGTTAGATTACATAGAACAAAAGCGGGCCATTCAGTAGCAGTTTACTGTTTAGTCAATGCAGGAGCCAACAGAATAGATGAGATGGATTACATACAGTAAATAGAATAAGTAGAAATACAGATGTCAGTGACAAAGACAATTAGTACAGTGTGTGTGCAGCTCACTGTACATGTATTTAATAAAAGATTTTTCTGAAAAAATGGCGTGACCTCCTGCTTAATTTTGTTAACCAGCAGAGGGAAAGCCGGGGCTGGGGGCAGATGTTTATAGCCTGGGAAGGGGGTAATACCCTTGGAGCTGTATAATTAGCCTTTACTGGCTATTAAAATGGGGGATCCCCTCAAAAAATGACTTGGAGGTCCTCCTATAATAATCAGCAAAGGCTTTGCAGAAAGCTGCAGGCTGATATAAATAGCCTAGGAAGGGGCCAAGGATACTGCTCCCCCAGGCTACAAACATCAGCTCTCAGCTGCCCCAGAAAAGGCGCATCTATAAGACTTGCCAATTCTGGCTCTTAGCTTCGCTCTTCCCACTTGCCCTGTAGCGGTGGCAAGTGGGGTGATAGTTGGTGGGTCGATGTCACCTTTGTATTGTAAGGTGAGATCAAGCCCAGAGGTTAGTAATGGAGAGGAGTCAATAAGACACCCCCATTACTAACCCCTTAGTCCTATTTTATAAAAACAGACACCCAGAATAAAATCCATTAATTGAAAGAATGGCACAGACTCCTTTAATAAATCTTTAATTAAACCATATGACTTCTCCAATTCCACAGATGACATTGTCTCCTGCAAAAGAGTTAAAATTACAAACAACAATATTCCTCACCTTTCTGCAGAGAAGATAATCCAATTGTCCCACGACGAGTCTAGCTCTGCTACATCCAGATGGCATGCTGTATGGTTGCATGATGCGACTATACAGCCTGTCATCCAGCAGAGACACTGAGCAGCGTGTACTCAGTGTCTCCTTGTGTACTATTACCTGTGGGATGGCACCGCGAACGCGAGAAAGTTCTTATGCTCACGGTGCCGTCAGAAAGGTCCTGAGAGTTCACAGCCAATGAACTCACTTCACCTATCTGAAGTCAGTGTGAGCGTCGTGGGAAATATTCCCACCACGCTCAAGCAGTCAGTGGTATCTTTATATCTAACTATTCTGTATGTACAGTATATATCCTATTGTAACCTGTCACGCTGTGACCTTAATGTACGCGGCAGATAATTGCTGGCTTTTCACCTCTATCATATATATATATATATATTCATATATATATATACATATATATATATATATATATATATATATATACACGCATGTGTGCGTATATATATTAACCCCTTTCTGACATCAGACGTACCATGGGACCCGGGCCCCTATGCCCTTGGACGGGATAGTACGTCTAGCGCGATCAGCGGCGCCCACGTGATCGCCGCTAATCGCGGCCGGATGTCAGCTGATTATCACAGCTGACACCCGGCACTATGTGTCAGGCGCGGTCACGGACCGCCCCCGACACGTTAACCCCTTGCACACCGCGATCAAACACGATCACGGTGTACCGGGGGTTAAAGGGAAGCATTGGCAGGGAGGGGGCTCCCTCCGTGCTTCCCTGAGCCCCCCACAGCAGCGCAATGTGCAGCGCTGCTGCGGGGGGCTCTTTCCCTGCAGGTCCCCGGATCCAAGATGGTGACGGGGGCCTGCAGGGAGCTGGTTTCCTCAGTGCCTGCAAAGCACAGGCAAGGAGGAAACCTGCACACTGCCTGTGACAGATTGCTGATCTGTCACAGTGATGTGACAGATCAGCGATCTGTCACAGGAAAGTGATGTCCCCCCTGGGACAACCTAATAAAGTTAAAAAAAAAAAAAAAAAAAGTGTAAAAATAATTTTTAAAAAATCGCTAAATAAAAAAAAATATATATTCCCTAATAATTTCATTTTTTGGAAATAAAAAAACCAAACAAAAGTACACATATTTGGTATCGCCGCGTCCGTAACGACCTGCCAAATAAAACTCCCATTAGTTAACCCCTTTAGTGAACCCCTTAAAAAATAAAAAAAACGAAGCAAAAAATAATAATTTATCATACCGCCGAACAAAAAGTGCAATAACGCGCGATCAAAAAGACGCATATAAATATCCATGGTACCACTGAAAACGTCATCTTGTCCCGCAAAAAACGAGCCGCCAAACAGCATCATCAGAGAAAAAATAAAGTTATAGCTCGCAGAATAAAGCGATGCTAAAATAATTTTTTTAGATAAAATTGTTTTTATTGCATAAAAGCGCCAAAACATAGAAAAATTACATAAACGAGGTATCGCTGTAACCGTACTGACCCGAAGAATAAAACCGCTTTATCAATTTTACCGCACGCGGAACGGTGTAAACGCACCCCCCAAAAGAAATTCATGAAACGCTGGTTTTTGTTCATTCTGTGTCCCAAAAATCGGAATAAAAAGCGATCAAAAAATGTCACGTGCCTGAAAATGATACCAATAAAAATGTCAACTTGTCCCGCAAAAAATAAGACCTCACATGACTCAGTGGGTCAAAATACGGAAAAATTATAGCTCTCAATATGTGGTGATGCAAAAACTATTTTTACAATAAAAAGCGTCTTTTAGCGTGTGACAGCTGCCAAAAAATAAAAACCGCCATAAATAGTAAATCAACCCCCCCCCCGTTATCACCCCCTTAGTTAGGGAAAAATAATAAAATTTAAAAAATGTATTTATTTTCATTGTCCCATTAGGGTTAGGGCTGAGATTAGGGTTAGGGATGTGTTGGGGGTTAGGGTTGGAGTTAGAATTAGGGGGTTTCCACTGTTTGGGCACATCAGGTGCTCTCCAAACGCAACATGGCGTCTGATCTCAATTCCAGCCAATTCTGCGTTGAAAAAGTCAAATGGTGCTCCTTCCCTTCCAAGCTCTGCCATGCGCCCAGTGTTTTAGCCCCACATATGGGGTATCAGCCTACTTAGGACAAATTGCAAAACAACTTTTGGGGTCCTATTTCTCCTGTTGCCCTTAGGAAAATAAAAAATTGAGGGCAAAAATATCATTTTTGTGGGAAAAAAATGATTTTTTTATTTTCACGCCCGGGCATTATAAACTTCTGTGAAGCCCTTGGGGGTTCAAAGTGCTCACCACACATCTAGATAAGTTCCTTAGGGGGTCTAGTTTCCAAAATGGGGTCACTTGTGGGGGTATTCCACTGTTTAGGTACATCAGGGGCTTTCCAAACGCGACATGGTGTCCGATCTCAATTCCAGCCAAAAAATGGCGCTGCTTCCCTTCCGAGCTCTGCCATGCGCCCAAATAGTTGTTTACCCCCACATATGGGGTATCAGCGTACTCAGGACAAATTGGGGGTTCCTTGGGGGATCTAGTTTCCAAAATGGGGTCACTTGTGGGGGGTTTCCACTGTTTAGGTACATCAGGTCACTTGTGGGGGTATTCCACTGTTTAGGTACATCAGGGGCTCTCCAAGCGTGACATGGCGTCCGATCAGAATTCCAGCCAATTTTGCATTGAAAAAGTCAAACGGCGCTCCTTCCCTTCTGAGCTCTGCCATGCGCTGAAACAGTGGTTACCCCCCCACATATCAGGTATCAGCGTACTCAGGACAAATTGCACAATAACTTTTCCCGTCCAATTTCTCCTTTTACCCTTGGTAAAATAAAAAAAAATTGAACCTGAATTATTTTTTTTGTGAAAAAAAGTTAAATGTTCATTTTTTTTTTTTTTAAATATTCAAAAAATTCCTGTGAAGCATCTGAAGGGTTAATAAACTTCTTGAATGTGGTTTTGAGCACCTTGAGGGGTGCAGTTTTTAGAATGGTGTCACTTTTTGGTATTTTCTATCATATAGACCCCTCAAAGTGGCTTCAAATGTGATATGGTCCGTAAAAATAAAATGTTGTTGTAAAAAAATCGCTGGTCAACTTTTAACCCTTATAACTTTCTAACAAAAGAAAATTTTGGTTCCAAAATTGTGCTGATGTAAAGTAAACATGTGGGAAATGTTACTTATTAAGTTTTCTCTTTCCCCCATGACGGCACCACGAAGAGAGAGGGATCCGCCCTCAGGGACAGGAAACCTACAGATGAAAAAGGCGGTACCTCTCTCCCACATCAGTTGGTTTCCTGTCCCTGATGGGGAACCTACAGCACGTACCTGCAGTCGACGCGGGATGCCGGGGACCGAACCAGTCTGGTAATAGGCAGCGGGGCTCCGTGCCTCGGCTGGGTCGAGGCCTCGCGCAGGCTTCCCCTGTAGCACCACCTCCGGGTTCGGCGGGCCTTGAGGGTGAGTGGGGAGAGGCAGTGAAGATCCGAGGACGAAGCCTGCCGATCCCAAGAAAGAGAAAAAAAAAAAAAAGGGGTTTGCGGCCTTCTTTAAGTGAGTGGCAGCGGTCACTCAGGGAGAGCCCCCCCGCCGAGCGCCAGACCCAGAGCGTGCGGAGGATGGCGGCAGCCACCGGGACCGCAAAAGGTACAGGGGGCGGGACCTCGGAGCGGCCTGGAGGGGGTGACGGCGGCCACCGGGAGCCGCGAGGTATAAGCCCGCAGTGCTTGCAGCGATGGGGGTGGCGGCGGTCACCGGGGGCTGCTGGAGAGAACGGAGGGCGCAGGACGCCGGTATCGGGGGTGCGCGCACGTGCACAGCAGCTTCCTTAAAAAAGGAGGCGCAATGCACTGCTGGGAAATCTCCCAGTGCGCATGCGCCGACGGTCACTTCCGGCGGGGCCTCGGGCAGCGGAGAGGAGGCGCCAAATTCAAATTAAAAAAAAAAAAAAATTTATTTAAAGCCCTACTAAAAGAGGAAAAAGGCGATCACTATGAGTGGAAAGCCTCAGAAAGAGAAGGAGACGCGGCGGCGGTCCCCGTAGCAGGGGCGGCGGAAGTCACAAGAGCAGCGCCAGCGTGACTCCTCCCTGCAGCGCGGCAGCAGTGGTCATACAGGATCACGGCGCAGCCAAAGCTCCACCATGGCGGCACAGCCAGAAGTGGATTCAGCGGTGGAAATAATCCCTACGCCCGAGACGGTATCTCTCGTTCCACAAGGGGGTGAGTGATCTCCGTGAGCGCCCGCTCGCTAATATGCGATTATTAATTTTTTCTTTTCAGGGGCGCAAGTGCACAGCAAAATCCAAGCACATGGTATGTGCTATATGCATGGAGGAGCTGCCCCCTACATGGCAGAAAAAGCTCTGTGCGGCTTGCATAGAGCAGACGATACAGGAGTAATCCCCGAGGTTTGCTTCAGACCTTAAAACACTGATAAGGACCCAGGTAGAGGATGCCCTCAAGGGCGTTAGAACCACTAAGAAAAAACGTAGATCCAGGCATAGATCTCCAGAGTCCAGTATTAGTGAGTCAGGGAGTGAATCATTTAACTTGAGTTATTCATCATCCTCCCAGTCATCATCATCATCATCCTCAGAAGGGGGACGCAGCTGCTTCCCTATTGAGGAGACGGACGCAATGGTAAAAGCCGTGAGGACAACTATGGGGCTGGTAGATGAACGCCCTAAAAAAACAGCGGAAGAGTTAATGTTCAGTGAACTGGAACAAAAAAAACGGAGAGTTTTCCCGGTGAATGAGAAAATCCACTCTCTAATCAAACGAGAATGGAAAAAGCCAGACAAGAAAGCCCACCTAACACCCAAGAGGAAATACCCTTTTGATGATCCGGCCTGCTCCCTATGGAGTAAAGCACCTAAACTGGATGTGACGGTTGCAAAGGCTTCTAAAAAATTTGCCCTGCCCTTCGAAGTTATGGGTACCCTGAAGGACCCAATGGATAAAAAGGCAGAAAACTTTTTGAAAAACGCTTGGGAAGCGGTAGGAGAGGGACTAAAGGCAGCCATAGCAGCCACATGCACGGCACGTGCCTTAATGGTTTGGTTAGACCACTTAGATTCCCAAATAAAAAAAAAAATCCCAAGGGAAACAATACAAAGGTCAGTTTCTGTAATGAAGGGAGCAGCAGCCTTCCTGGTGGATGCGTCACTAGACTAAACTAGGTTGGCGGCCAGAGCAGCCTCCTTCTCAAATGCCGCGAGACGCGACTTATGGCTAAAATGCTGGCCGGGGGATCTGCAGACTAAAACCAAATTGTGCGCAATCCCATGTGAGGGAGAGTTCTTATTTGGCCCAACGTTAGACGACATCTTGGAGAAGGCGGGCGGGGGACAACAAAAAATCCTTTTCCGGTTTCTCTAATCAGTCATACAAACGGCCTTTTCGGAACAGAAGATTTATGCGGCGAAGACCCCCAAAAGGGAACAGAGAAGGTTGGGAGGATAAAAGAAATAAGAACAAAGGCTTTATGTTCAACAAGCCCCCGATAACAAAAAGCCACAATGAAGGTGCTCCCCGGGTCGGGGGAAGATTGTCCTACTTCTTCCAGGCCTGGGAAAAAATATCTGCGAGCCCGTGGATTCTGAACATAATAAAAGAAGGACTGAGACTAAAATTCAATACCCTCCCCAACCATTTTTTTGTGATAACGCCCCAAAGGACATCACACGAGCAGCTGGCTCTGCAACAAGAGGTCACGAACCTAAGGGAAAAGGGGGTACTACAAAAAGTCCCCTACCAGGACAGCGGCAAAGACTTCTACTCCCCTCTCTTTCTCCGCAGAAAGCCAGACGGAACATACAGGGCCATAATAAATCTAAAGAGACTGAACAAGTTCCTGGAAATTCAGCGTTTCAAGATAGAAACAATTAAATCTTGTGTAAAATTGCTTCCCCCATCATGCTTCATGGCTGTATTAGACCTTAGAGATGCATACTACCATGTACCTATTCACAGAGAGCACAGGAAATACCTTAGGGTGGCCGTGACAATCCAGGGGGAGATAAAACATTATCAGTTCAGAGCTCTCCCCTTCGGGCTAGCTATTGCCCCAAGAGTATTTACAAAGATAATGTCGGAATTAATGGCCCACATAAGAGAGCAAAACATCCTGATAGTCCCATACCTGGACGATCTCTTAGTAGTAGGCGTCACCTTTCACCACTGCAAACAACAGTTGGACATGGTCATGGGATCTCTAGTGAATCTAGGATGGATGCTGAATTTGCCAAAATCCAGACTCGTACCAAGTCATATACAGGAATACTTGGGAATGATACTGGACTCAACCGAACAAAAATGTTATCTTCCACAGGCGAAGATTCAAAAGATGACACAGATGGTGTCACAAATGATAGCTACCCCAGTAACTACCCTGAGAAAGGCAATGTCTCTATTGGGGTCTATGACAGCCTGCATGCCAGCAGTACAGTGGGCACAAAGCCACACGCAAATCTCACAGTGGGAAATATTAGACGCAGACGTTTCCCTACACGGGAATTTAGACAGGCGGTTAAATATCTCACCAAACACAATACACTTCTTAGCGTGGTGGACAGACCCAGCCAATCTAACCAAGGGGGTCCCTTGGGCGTTACCAACGACAAAAATCTTAACCACAGATGCAAGGGTGCACATCTAAGCCAGGTAGCGCAAGGGCCCTGGGCTCAAAAAAGAGAGTCAGTTTCCTCAAACATGAAGGAGCTGCTGGCAGTGAGACTAGCTCTCGTTCATTTTCTAGACTCACTTTGCTCCCAACACACAAGAGTCTTCTCAGACAACCAGGTAGTGGTAGCGTATCTAAACCACCGGGGGGCACCAGGTCTCGAGCACTGATGGAAGTAGCAAAATCCATCTTTCACCTAGCGGAACACAATCTGGAATCCCTGACAGCCCTCCACATAAAAGGGTCGGAAAACCGAACAGCAGACTTCTTGAGTAGAACACGCCTTAAGCAGGGGGAGTGGGAACTAAGCCAGTCAGTCTTCAACCAGATTGTGAACCTCTGGGGCCGGCCAGAAATAGACTTATTTGCAAACAGTCAGAACCGGAAATTGGAAACCTACTGCTCAATAGATCCCCGGGGTGGCCCAGTAGCTCTAGATGCCTTCACGGTTCCCTGGGATTATCATCTGGCTTACGCTTTCCCTCCAATATCTCTCATCCCCTTAGTACTGAGGAAAATACGGGGGGACAAAGCGACGGTAGTAGTAATAGCGCCCTTCTGGCCCCGGAGGATATGGTTCCCCTGGCTGAGAAAAATGTCCGTCACAGACCCTTGGGTTCTACCAGAAACCCCGGACCTTCTATCCCAGGGACCAGTGTATCACCCCCATATAAAAAACCTACACATGACAGCTTGGCTTTTGAGAGGGAACTCCTAAGCAATAGGGGCTTCTCGTCAAACTTGATAACCACGTTACTACAAGGTAGAAAGCCAGTAGCCACTATGACATATGGGAAGGTGTGGAAAAAATTACTATCAATTTCAGATTCTGACCCAACGGGAGAGATCCCAATAAGGGAAATTCTGGAATTCCTACAGAAAGGGTTGGAAAAGGGACTAGCTACAAGCACCCTGAAAGTACAGGTGGCAGCCTTAGGGACTTTGTATAATCATGACTTAGCCGGAAATCGGTGGGTTAGGAGATTCATGAGGGACACAAGTAGATCTAGGCCGATCCCCCTGCGTACCTCCCCCCCCCCCCCTTGGGATCTAAACCTGGTATTGAACACACTAACCAAATCTCCCTTCGAACCCTTGGCGGAGGCTCCCTTAAAAATATTGTCCTTTAAGACCTGCCTCCTCGTAACCTTAACTTCTGCCCGCCGCATTAGTGATATACAAGCCTTGTCTTCCCACTCACCCTTCACGCAAGTTCTGGATGATAGGGTAATTCTTAGAACCGACCCAGCATATCTCCCCAAGGTGTCTTCACAGTTTCATAGGACCCAAGAAATCTCCCTACCCTCCTTCTGTCCCAATCCCAAAAACAAAACAGAAGAGGTATGGCACACTTTAGATGTAAAAAGATGCCTGGTCCAGTATATAACAACCACGAGGGAGTTTAGGAAGGATAGGGCTCTGTTTGTCTGTTTTCAGGGTCCTCGGAAGGGTCAAAAAGCATCGAAGGCCACGCTGGCAAGGTGGATAAGAGAAGCCATCACCCTATCCTACTCCTCCTGCGGGGCAGCCATCCCAGAGGACATAAGGGCCCATTCAACCAGGGCAGTGGCATCATCCTGGGCGGAGAAAGCCAGCGCGTCAATAGACCAGATATGTAGAGCCGCCACTTGGTCTTCCCCCTCTACATTTTTCAAACATTACCGTCTAGACTTGACCTCCTCTTCAGATCTCACCTTTGGGAAAAGGGTTCTGGAGGCGGTGGTCCCTCCCTAGATGTACAATCTTTGTAATTCTCTCCGTGGTGCCGTCATGGGGGAAAGAGAAAATCATAGTTACTTACCGATAACGGTATTTCTCTGATCCCATGACGGCACCCATACATCCCCTCCCTTTCACACACAGGTGTGCACATTAGAGTGAGTTAGTTAGCTTTGATACTTAGCCACACGGTGCCTCTATTAAGCTTAACTTATAATTTGATTAATTGTGGATTTTTTTATAACCATTTGAGTTTCAGCTGAAAGTTCTGTGTAATGATCTGTAAACCAACTGATGTGGGAGAGAGGTACCGCCTTTTTTCATCTGTAGGTTTCCTGTCCCTGAGGGCGGATCCCTCTCTCTCCGTGGTGCCGTCATGGGATCAGAGAAATACCGTTATCGGTAAGTTAACTACGATTTTTTGTGTGCCGTATCTCTGTGATTTAAGGGCATAAAAATTCAAAGTTGGAAAATTGCGAAATTTTCGCCAAATTTCCGTTTTTTTCACAAATGAATGTAAGTTATATGAATGAAATTTTACCACTAACCTGAAGTACGATATGTCACGAGAAAACAATGTCAGAATCACCGGGATCCATGGAAGCGCTTCAGAGTTATTACCTCATAAAGGGGCAGTGGTCCGAATTGTAAAAATTGGCCCGGTCATGAACGTGCAAACCACCCTTGGGGGTGAAGGGGTTAATATATAATAAAAATATATATATATATATATATATATATATATATATATATATATATATATATATATACACACACACACAGTACAGTCCAAAAGTTTGGACGCACCTTCTCATTCAAAGAGTTTTCTTTATGTTCATGACTATGAATATTGTAGATTCACTCTGAAGGCATCAAAACTATGAATTAACACATGTATAGTTAACAAAAAAGTGTGAAACAACTGAAAATACTGTATGTCTTATATTCTAGGTTCTTCAAAGTAGCCACCTTTTGCTTTGATTACTGCTTTGCACACTCTTGGCATTCTCTTGATGAGCTTCATGAGGTAGTCACCAGAAATGGTCTTCCAACAGTCTTGAAGGAGTTCCCAGAGATGCTTAGCACTTGTTGGCCCTTTTGCCTTCACTCTGCGGTCCAGCTCACCCCAAACCATCTCGATTGGGTTCAGGTCTGGTGACTGTGAAGGCCAGGTCATCTGGCATAGCACCCCATCACTCTCCTTCTTGGTCAAATAGCCCTTACACAGCCTGGAGGTGTGTTTGAAGTCATTGTCCTGTTGAAAAATAAATGTTGGTCCAACTAAACGCAAACTGGATGGAATAGCATGCCGCTGCAAGATGCTGTGGTAGCCATGCTGGTCCAGTATGCCTTCAATTTTGAAAAAATCCCCACCAGCAAAGCACCCCCACACCATCACACCACCTCCTCCATGCTTCACGGTGGGAACCAGGCATGTAGAGTCCATCCGTTCACCTTTTCTGCGGTGCACCAAGACACGGTATTTGGAACCAAAGATCTCAAATTTGGACTCATCAGACCAAAGCACAGATTTCCACTGGTCTAATGTCCATTCCTTGGGTTCTTTAGGTCAAACAAGTCTCTTCTGCTTGTTGCCTGTCCTTAGCAGTGGTCTCCTAGCAGCTATTTTACCATGAAGGCCTGCTGCACAAAGTCTCCTCTTAACAGTTGTTGTAGAGATGTGTCTGCTGCTAGAACTCTGTGTGGCATTGACCTGGTCTCTAATCTGAGCTGCTGTTTACCTGCGATTTCTGAGGCTGGTGACTCAGATGAACTTATCCTCCGCAGCAGAGGTGACTCTTGGTCTTCATTTCCTGGGCTGTCTTCCTTTCCTGGGCGGTCCTCATTTGAGCCAGTTTCTTTGTAGCGCTTGATGGTTTTTGCCTCTGCACTTGGGGACACTTTCAAAGTTTTTAACATATTTATTAATGACCTTGTAGGGGGCATAGAGAGTAGAATTTCAATATTTACAGATGATACAAAACTCTGCAGGGTAATCAGTACAGAGGAGGACAATTTTATATTACAGGAGGATTTATGTAAACTAGAAGCTTGGGCTGATAAATGGCAAATGAGCTTTAATGGGGATAAATGTAAGGTCATGCACTTGGGAAGAACAAACAAGATGTATAATTATGTGCTTAATTGTAAAACACTGGGCAAAACTGTCACTGAAAAAGACCTGGGTGTATGGGTGGACGACAAACTCACATTTAGTGGCCCGTGTCAGGCAGCTGCTGCAAAGGCAAATAAAATAATGGGATGCATTAAAAGAGGCATAGATGCTCATGAGGAGAACATAATTTTACCTCTATATAAGTCACTAGTGCGACCACACTTAGAATACTGTGTACAGATCTGGTCTCCGGTGTATAAGAAAGACATAACTGAACTGGATCGGGTGCAGAGAAGAGCGACCAAGGTTATTAGGGAACTAGGGGGTCTTCAATACCAAGACGGGTTATTACACTTGGGGTTATTTAGTTTGGAAAATCGAAGGCTTAGGGGTGATAAGTTACAATGTATAAATATATGCTGGGACAGTACAAAGATCTTTCTAATTATCTTTTTACTCTTAGACCAGTGACGGGGACAAGGGGGCATCCTCTACGTCTGGAGGAAAGAAGGTTTAAGCTTACTCACAGACACAGATTCTTTACTGTAAGAGCAGTGAGACTATGGAACTCTCTGCCATATGATGTTGTAATGAGTGATTCCCTACTAAAATTTAAGAAGGGACTGGATGCCTTTCTTGAAAAGTATAATATTACAGGGTATATTCATTAGTTTCCTTAATATTGCGTTGATCCAGGGACCTAGTCTGATTGCCGTATGTGGAGTCGGTAAGGCATTTTTTTTCCCAATGTGAAGCTTACTGTTTGCCACATGGGTTTTTTTTGCCTTCCTCTGGATCAACATGTTAGGGTAAGTTAGGATAGGATATGGGTTGAACTAGATGGACTTAGTCTTCCTTCAACCTTAATAACTATGTTACTATATACAGTATACAGTACTAGCTGAAGAGCCCGGAGCTGCCCGGGCATAGTAACTAACTGTGGTTAGTTAGAGCAAATTATAATTATCCTCCATCCCATAGTCCCGTGCCCATATACCCATCATACATATCCACGATCCCGTAGGCCCGTGCCCATATACCCATCATACATATCCTCCATCCCATAGTCAAGTGCCCATATACCCATCACACATCCTCATCCTCCATCCCATAGTCCCATGCCCATATACCCATCACACATCCTCCATCCCATAGTCCCATGCCCATATACCCATCATACATATTCGCCATCCCATAGTCGAGTGCCCATATACCCATCACACATCCTTCATCTCATAGTCCCATACCCATATACCCATCATACATATCCTCCATCCCATAGTCCCGTGCCCATATACCCATCATACATATCCGCCATCCCATAGTCCCGTGCCCATATACCCGTCATACATATCCTCCATTCCATAGTCCAGTGCCCATATACCCGTCATACATATCCTCCATCCCATAGTCCAGTGTCCATATACCCATCACACATCCTCCATCCCATAGTCAACCATTATGACATAGTGAGTGGCGGGGCTTGCAACCTATGATGACATCAGCATCGCCATGGCAACCATTATGACATCATGAGGGGCGGGGCTTGATACACACACTTTTTCCCAATTATGTAGATAGGGCAAAATTGTTTGGTGAATTGGAACGCGCGGGGTTAAAATTTCGCTTCACAGCATAGCCTAGGACACTCTCGGGGTCCAGACGTGTGACTGTGCCAAATTTTGTGGCTGTAGCTGCGACGGTGCGGATGCCAATCCAGGACATACATACATGCACACACTTGAGCTTTATATATTAGATGAGCCCATACACAGTCCCCTCTTATATACATTTTGAGTCCTCACATACAGTTATAGCCAAAAGAGTTGGCACCCTTGAAATTGTTCCATAAATTGTAGTATTTCTCCCAGAAAATTATTATAATTACACTTGTTTATTTCCATTGTGTGTATTGTAACATCACAAAAAAAAGGAAAAAAAAAGGCAAATTGGACATAACTTCACATAAAACACCAAAAATGGCTGGACGAAATTGTTGGCACCCTCAATTTAATATTTGGTTTCACACTCTTTGGAATAACTGCAATCAGTCACTTCCTATATCCATCAACAAGCTGCTTATACCACTCAACTGGAATTTTGGGCCACTCTCCTTTTGTTGCTATCCATTTCTGGGTGCTTCTTGAGGTATGTTTAGAGTCACTGTCCTGCTGGAAGACCTATGACCTAGGATGCAAACCTAGCTTTCTATCAGGTAATTTATTATTAAACATTTTCAAAAACTGAAAAAACAGGTAATCACATACAGGATAATTCCCAATAGACCACCACAAAAATCCCTCTGATCTCTCCCCCCACCCGACAAAAAAACTCTCTTCTCTCTCGATGCATTTCGTCTCTCACAGCTACAGTTTTCAGGTTATATCCTCCTCAACGCTCTCATCCATGTTAATCTAGAAGGTGCCAACCCGGGCGTGTCCAACCAAGGTGCCCACATATCCTCCCATTTCTTAATTGATCTTCTCTTTTGATACACATATTTCTCCATATCTATATTATTATTATTAACTGCATCTGTAACTTCCGTGATTGTGGGTACAGAAGACCCCCTCCAGTGAGCCGCCACTCTCTTACGTGCTTGATATAATATTCGGGAGACTGCCAGCTGGTGTCCCTCTGAGAGCGGCAAAGTCTCCACCCCACCCAGGAGAGACATTTTGGGGTCTAGTACCATTTGACATTGATAGACAGTATTCAGTAAATCAGTCACATCTCACCAAAACCTACGTAACTGGGGACAGTTCCAAATCATGTGTTTCAGATCCGCATTGGGCATTCCACACTTCCAACAATCAGCCTCTCTAGCATAGCCCATGTTCAACAGCTGTACAGGAGTTTGATAAACTCGATGAAGCAAATAAAGATGTGACACTCTCTGTGCCTCGCTAACCGAGACTTTCATGACTTTTTGCAATGCATTTTCCCATTCATCTTCTGTTAAATCACCTACTCTTCAGTGCCTCCAAGCTTGCCACTCTTTTCCAACATTGCTGCATATATCATGCATATAATACCTCTTGATCCTCCTCCCATCACTACTCTATCCAACAGCGGGGTTTCGGCAGGGTTACCTAGTGGGGTGAGTCGCTGTTGTGTTTCACAAGCATGTCTCAGCTGGAGATATTGAAAAAATCTTGCATTAGGAATGGAAAATGTCTAAGATCCTCAAAAGATCTAAACACCCCTTCGCAAATAAAGCTGTGATATTAGTTTAATCCCTCTCCTCTCCCATAACTCAAAAGCCTCTAACTTATTTAGCTCTGTACATGTCAAGTTTCTCTAGATCAGGGAATGCCCCGTGACTCCCTGTATACCCAATATTTCTTTGGCCATGTTCCATACCTTAGCCTTGCACTTCATTGTTGGACTATTGATAGCTCGACCTTGACGGAACCGCCCTGAGTCTAGTGCCTGCCCCAGTAAGTTCTTTCCCACTATGCATGTAAGCATACATCCCGAGGCAGTTCGCATGAAGGAATCCTCTTCCCCCCCATCCTCTAAAATGCTGCAACTGCAATGCAAGATAATACAGAAATGGGTCAGGAACCGCTAAGCCCCCCAGTTCTTTAGATCTACGCAAAACCTCCAACCGAATTCTAGAAACACTCCTCTTCCAGATAAGCTCTCTAAACACTCTTTTTATCTGATAAAAGACTCAACCAGGAATCCAAATGGGTGCACTATGGAGGACATACAATGCTTGTAGCATGAGAACCATTTTTACTAGGTTTGCCCTTCCCACCATACTCATTGGTAGCCTGCACCTGTCCTTTACTTTTTGATGAAATTTAGCAAGTAGCGGGGTAATATTTAAATGCTCAAAATCTTGTCTATTATGCCCAATATGAATTCCCAAGTATTTTAACTCTTTGACTATATTTAAGCATCCGTCCGGCCCATTAGGATGTGCTCCACTATTGCCAATGCCATCCAGTGCACGTCTTGCCGCATGTATGAAATCCTTGAACAGCCGGTCGAGGGTGCATACTGCTGTGCGAGATGTGAGCACGTTGTGCATTTGGAAGCCCAGCTACTGGATCTAAATGTGCAGCTGGCAACACTGAGATCCATAGACATTATGGAAAGGAGTCTTCTGCTCACTGAGCAGATGCTCAATGGGATAGATGAGGGGGGGATGATAGGTTGGAGCTGCAGGACAATGAAGCAGCTAGCTGGGTGACAGTTAGAAGGTGGGGTAGAGGGAAGAGCACCAGGGAGGCTAGTCCTGATCTGGCACATCCCATTAAGTTTGCTAAGTTGGCAGATGAGGGGAGTGTTAGTGCAGGAGTATCACTTCTGCAGCAAGGCATGTCCTCTGAAAGCCGGAGGAGTGTCTGCTCCAGTAAGGGGGGAGATATGAGAGCAGGGCAGACCAGACAGGTTCTGGTAGTGGGAGACTCAATTATTAGGGGAACAGATAGGGCAATCTGTCACAAACACAGGGATCGTCGAACGGTGTGCTGCCTACCTGACGCTCGAGTCCGACACATCGTTGATCGGGTTGACAGATTACTGGGAGGGGCTGGTGAGGATCCAGCAGTCATGGTGCACATTGGTACAAAAAACAAAGTTAGAGGTAGGTGGAAGGTCCTTAAAGATGATTTCAGGGAATTAGGCTGTAAGCTTAAAGCAAGGACCTCCAAGGTGGTATTTTCGGAAATACTTCCTGTACCACGTTCCACGCCAGAGAGGCAACAGGAGATTAATGAGGTTAATAAGTGGGTCAGGACTCAGGAATTGGTGTAGGAAGGAGGGGTTTGGGTTCCTGCAGAACTGGGCCGACTTCTCAGTTGGCTACAGGTTCTACGCTAGGGACGGGCTGCACCTCAATGGGGAGGGTGCAGCTGTGCTGGGGGAGAAAATGGCTAGAAGGTTGGAGGAGTGTTTAAACTAGGGACGGGGGGTAGGGTATTCCTTTTATAGGAAAGGGGAAGACAGTGCAGACCTAGGCACAAATAATGAAATTGGGTGTGGCATGGGGGTGGGGTTAGAGCAGTTAATAATTTAAGAAATAATAGAGGTACAGAGAGATACATAAAGTGCATGTATACTAATGCCTGAAGCCTCGCCAACAAGATGGAGGAATTGGAGTTAATGTTGTTGGAACATAATTATGACATGGTGGGGATATCTGAGACATGGCTGGACGAGAGCCATGACTGGGCAGTTAATTTACAGGGCTATAGTCTGTACAGAAATGACTGAACAAATAAGCGAGGGGGAGGCGTGTGTTTATATGTAAAATCATCCTTAAAACCCATCCTTCATGAAAATATATATGAATCTAATGAAAATGTAGAGTCCCTGTGGGTAGAGATAAGGGGAGGGGGAAAAATAATAAATTACTGATAGGGGTTTGTTATAAGTCTCCAAAAATAATGGAAGCAACAGAGAATATCCTCATAAAGCAAATAGATGAAGCTGCGACTCAAGGAGAAGTCATTGCCAGAGAAAATAAAAATAATCCCAAAATATTCTTTAACTACATCAATAGTAAGAAGCTAAAAAATGATAGTGTTGGTCCCCTTAAAAATAGTCTGGGTGAAATGGTGGATGAGGAAAAAGCCAATATGCTAAATGACTTTTTTTCAACAGTATATACACAAGAAAATCCCATGACGGATAACCTGATCAGGGATAAAAATTCTCCATTAGGCCATTTTCACACTTCAGGCTTTCGGTATCCGGCATGGTGCGGCGAAAAACCGGACTGCCGGATCCGGCGCCTGTTACGACCAGATCCGGCTTTTTCCCCGTGCTGTTTCATTGGTGCCGCATTGCTCCGGATGGCAATGCGGCGCGTCCGTTTCTTTCCGGATCCGGAGAAAATAGCCGGTCCGGCGTCGGGAAAAAACGTTGCATGCAACGTTTTTTCCCTACGCCGGACCGGTTTTTCGCACTGCGCATGCCCGGAAACCTTCTCTGCCAGGAATATATCCGGCAGAAAGAACGATCCGGTGTCTGCGTTTGCGGCCGGATCCGGTAGTCCGGTTTTTCGCCGCACCATGCCGGATACTGAAAGCCTGAAGTGTGAAAGCGGCCTTAAATGTCACCTGCTTAACCCAGCAGGAAGTACGGCGGCATCTAAAAATCACTAAAATTGACAAATCCCCGGGCCCGGATGGGATACACCCCCGAGTACTGCAGGACTTAAGCACCGTCATAGACCATTATTTTTAATCTTTAAAGATTCCATAATAACAGAGTCTGTACCACAGGACTGGCGAATAGCAAATGTGGTGCCAATATTGAAAAAGGGGACAAAAACTGAACTTGGAAATTATAGGCCAGTAAGTTTAATCTCAACTGTAGGTAAAATCCTGGAGGATTTTTTAAGAGATACTATACTGGAGTATCTGGAGAAGAATAACCTCATGACCCAATATCAACATGGGTTTACAAGGGACCGTTCCTGTCAGACTAATCTGATAAGCTTTTATGAAGAGGTAAGTTCAGGACTGGACCAAGGGAATGCAGTGGACGTAGTGTACATGGACTTTTCAAAAGCTTTTGATACGGTGCCACACAAAAGGTTGATACATAAAATGAGAACAATGGGGATAGGGGAAAATATGTGTAGGTGGGTTAAGAGCTGGCTCAGGGATAGGAAATAAAGAGTGGTTATTAATGGAGCACACTCGGACTGGGTCACGGTTAGCAGTGGTGTACCACAGGGGTCAGTTTTGGGCCCGCTTCTTTTTAACATATTTATTAATGACCTTGTAATGGGCATAGAGAGTAGAATTTCAATATTTGCAGATGACTCTAAACTCTGCAGGGTAATCAATACAGAGAAGGACAATTTTATATTACAGGAGGATTTATGTAAACTAGAAGCTTGGGCTGATAAATGGCAAATGAGCTTTTTTAATGGGGATAAATGTAAGGTCATGCACTTGGGTAGAACAAACAAGATGTATAAATTATGTGCTTAATTGTAAAACACTGGGCAAAACTGTCACTGAAAAAGACCTGGGTGTATGGGTGGACGACAAACTCACATTTAGTGGCCAGTGTCAGGCAGCTGCTGCAAAGGCAAATAAAATAATGGGATGCATTAAAAGAGGCATAGATGCTCATGAGGAGAACATAATTTTACCTCTATATAAGTCACTAGTGCGACCACACTTAGAATACTGTGTACAGTTCTGGTCTCCGGTGTATAAGAAAGACATAGCTGAACTGGATCGGGTGCAGAGAAGAGCAACCAAGGTTATTAGGGAACTAGGGGGTCTGCAATACCAAGACAGGTTATTACACTTGGGGTTATTTTGAGTTGGAGAATCGAAGGCTTAGGGGTGATCTTATTACAATGTATAAATATACGCGGGGACAGTACAAAGACCTTTCTAATGATCTTTTTACTCTTAGACCTGTGACGGGGACAAGGGGGCATCCTCTATGTCTGGAGGAAAGAAGGTTTAAGCATACTCACAGACACAGATTCTTTACTGTAAGAGCAGTGAGACTATGGAACTCTGCCATATGATGTTGTAATGAGTGATTCCCTACTAAAATTTAAGAAGGGACTGGATGCTTTTCTTGAAAAGTATAATATTACAGGGTATATACACTAGTTTCCTTAATATTGCGTTGATCCAGGGAGCTAGTCTGATTGCCGTATGTGGAGTCGGGAAGGAATTTTTTTCCCCAATGTGAAGCTTACTGTTTGCCACATGGGTTTTTTTTGCCTTCCTCTGGATCAACATGTTAGGGCAAGTTAGGATAAGATATGGGTTGAACTAGATGGACTTAAAGTCTTCCTTCAACCTTAATAACTATGTTGCTATGATCCCAAGGAGTTCTCGGGGGACTCTTTCACCGGCATAATTGAAGATTTTCTCCCAGTTAATACATAGACCAGAGATCGCTGCGAAGGATTCAAAGACTTTCATTGCCACCCTCAGAGAAGATGGCCAATCTCCCAGAAACAAGAGCATATCATCAGCATACAACGCTATTTTTTCTTGTTAAGACTCCTATTCAAACCCCTTGATTTCAGGTGTCGCCCGAATTACTACTGTAGCCAAGGGCTCAATTGCCAGAGCAAACAGTAGGGGAGACAGGGGGCACCCCTGTCTGGTCCCTCTGTGTAAGTTAATTGTATTTGAATTCTCCCCATTTACTCTAATTTTGGCCTCTGAACTCAAATACAGCAGCTGTATCCAGGCAATAACATTTTTACGGAAACCCATCTTGGCTAATATAGCCCACAGATATGGCCATTCGACGCTGTCAAATGCTTTGGCAGTGTCCAAAGATGTAACTGCTCTAGGTTCCTTTCCTTTTTATGGCATCTGTAAATTTAAATACAACCGACGGATATTAATTGCAGTCGATTTCTCTGGCATAAAACCAGTTTGATCTGGATGAATAATACTAGATATTACTCTAGACAGCCGCATCGCCAGAATCTTTGCTAAAATCTTGACATCAACGTTTAAAAGGGTGATAGGTCGGCATGACTCTGGAAGACAAGGATCCTTATCAGCCTTGGGGATCACCACTATGATTGCTTCATTCAAGTGCCCATCTTCCCTAGCCGCCTCAAACACCTTCAACAGCTGTGGAAGCATTATATTTGAGTACTGTTTATATACCTCCACAGGCAGCCCATCAGACCCTGGTGTCTTAAGCCCCCTTCACACATAGTGAGATCGCTAGCGATATCGCTAAAGCGTCACCGATTTTGTGACGCAACAGCGATATCGCTAGCAATCTCGCTACATGTGACACTTACCTCCGACCCGGCTCCCCGCTGGATATCGCTGATTGCACGAGATCGTCCTGGTCCATTTCTTGTCATTGACTTCCTGCTGGCGCCGACGAGCGAGTCCATGGACGCGGGCGGAAGACGTCACCCTCGCTGCTTGTGACAGGTAAGTGCCAACCGCTGCTGCATCACTGGTGAGATCTGCCTGTTTGGCAGCTCACTAGCGACCATTTAGCGATGCACCAGCGATCCTGACCGGGTCGTATCGTTGTCGGGATCGCTGGTGCATCGCTGAATATAACGGAACCTTTATTCCCTGCCATAGAATCTAGAGCCTCCTCTAATTCCTCCAGACTAATTGGTGCCTTCAGCCAAACAGCTTCCGATTCCGACAGAGTAGGCAGACTAGTAGTCCCCAAAAAGCTACTGATCAACTCATCAGAGAACCCCCCTTGCGAATTATATAATGTCTCAAAAAACTTGCTAAAAGTTACTAGAATTGCCCCAGAAGATCTTTCTAGTTCCCCGTTTTTATATTTTATCTCCGCTACCATTGCAGGGCCAGATTGAATCTTGATCAGGGTAGCTGGCAGATGTCCAGTTCCCTCTCCCTCCCCGAAATAAACCTGTCGCCGGAAATTTCATTTATCTGCAGCTTTCAAAAGCTTATGTTGGGCTGATCGTTTTTCCGCATCCTTTAATGCGTTAAAATGTATATCAGACCGAGTTTTCAATTATTGCAGTTCTGCAGAAATAACTTCCTTCTGTAGGAGTTCCCCATTTTCTCCTGACTTAGTTTTAACTCTATTCACTTTACGAGATCAACAATCCTCTCAAGTAGGCTTTAGATGCATCCTATATTATTTCCCTGGGGGCCTTACCCTCATTAATAGCAAAAAATTCCTTTAGCAAGTGAGGGATCCTAGCACCTGCCTGAATAATAGGTAACCAGAATGCATTAAACAACCATGGTGCCCGTTCCCCTCTTCCACCATTTTCCCAGTTAAATGTCACCAATACAGGGGAGTGATCCGACAAGGCTCTAGGTTGATACTCGACTCCTCTGGACAGTCGAACTGCCTGTGGGTTATCAGTATCATATCAATCCTGGACAGCGAGCCATGAGAAAGGGACATGCATGAGTACAATCTTGTCCGTGGATTATCTTGTCGCCATAAATCCACCAGCTCCAACTCATCCAACAGTCCCCCAAAAGATGGCTGATCTCTCAATGGTCCCCCTGACCCCTGCGATCGATCTAATGTGTTATCCAGTATATTGTTAAAATCACCCAGTATTATCGTCGGGACTCCCGGATGTCTCTACAAACCGGACTCTCCTTCAACACTGTTCCAGAATACGGAGGAGGGACATAAAGAGCTACAATCAAACATTCAATCTGCCCCTCAAACATACAAACCGACCATCCACGTCTATTTTGGAATCAGATTCACAGAACGTAGTATTTTTTCTAAACCGCGCACTCATTCCCCTAGAATAAGTGGAAAAGGTGGAATGAAAAAAACGCCCAACCCATCGAGAACGCAAAGATTGAAGTCTATCCTTTGTCATTTGCGTTTCCTGCAAACATATCACCGCCTGCGAATATCTTCCGCCTGCGAAGATTTTACATAATCAAGCACTGCTTTACGCTTAGTCGGCTCATTCAGACCCCGGACATTCCATGTCACTATTTTAAGGTTTCGGGCCATAGTACCTACTTATGAGACATAATAGCAATAGAGCAGCGTGAGGAAGCATTTCACGCATATAACCTAGCCGCAATAACCCCATACATCAAGAGACAATTGAGAGAAAATAGAAGCCATTCCCTACATGCCCACCTCCCCGTCCCAACCAGTTCAATACCCCATTTAAACATAATACTGGAGGCCGGGGGTCTTTTTCTCCGCTTAGCGCGAGAGTCCAGACCATTAACCATCAGGTCTCCAGAAAAGGGGGAGAATTGTTAGCTTATCACCGCCAGCAATCAGGAGTTACAAAAAAAAGAAAAACAAATCCTCTCCATACCGCAATCCCAGTTTGCTCCACATATTGCCGGAGTCTTCGTTATCCAAATATTTTCGCATATTTTATGGACGTAATACAAAATGGAGAGAAGAAAAAAATTTAAAACAAGAAAAGGAAGGATTAAGCAAAAAATTTCCTTTCCTAGCCTGCGTGCACCACCAGAGCGGACTTAAAGTGTACAACAGGGGAGAAGGGGAGTTCCATCACTTCTCTGCCAACAGTCAATCCAGAGGGAGGTATCTCGAAAAGACTCCCAAAAGGCATTTAGCGCAGATCCATTATTATGAAGTAGTTTATACATCAAGGATAAACACACTCAAGTCTCCGAATGACTTAATGTTTTCTCATTCTTATCCAGCCAGTCCCGTGCATCCTTTGGAGATTCGAAGAAATGGGTAGCTTCCATAGCAGCCACTCGCAGCTTGACCGGATACAGCATTGAGTAAGGCACCTTTAAGGATCACAACCGGCGTTTAACATCTTGAAATTGCCATCTCTTATTTTGAACTTCAATGGAGAAATCCGGATACAAAGAAATTTGAGCTTCTCTCAAGATGGCGTCTCTATCCATATAATGAAATATTTGGATCAACACAGTGCGTGGCTGTGCCCCAGGCGGCTGAGGTTTAGTGGGGACCCTATGGGCTCTTTCTATTGCAAACAATGGAGACAGAACATTATTCCCAAACAATTTACTATTCCAGTCCTCAAAGTATTCCACAGCTCTATTTCCTTCTGCCTTCTCAGGGACCCCCTCTATACGCACATTATAACGGTGCATCAGACAAACCCAACTTTCTGACATTAGACACTACATTGCGACTTAAAATCCTTTGGTAATCTTCAGATTTCAAGATGCCTTGCACACAGTCAAGACACCCAGTGCCAGGGGCAGCAAAACAACCCCAAAACATCTTTGAACCTTTCCATTATGTGACTGTGGGTACCATGTTCTTTTCTTTGTAGGCCTCATTCTGTTTCTGATAAACTGTAGAATGATGTACTTTAGTAAAAAGCTCTGTCTTGGTCTTTGCTATCCACAAGATGCTGTCCCAAAAGATTTTGGCAAAATACAGTCTAGCTTTTTTATGTCTCTGTGTCTGCAGTGGGGACCTCTTGGGTCTCCTGACATAGTGTTTCATTTTATGCAAATGTTGAAGGATAGCTCGCGCTCACACTGATGCCCCCTAAGCCTGCAGGGCAGCTTGACTTTCTTTGGAACTTGATTGAGGCGGCTTATCCACCTTCCAGATTATCCTGCGTTCCAAGCTTTCATCAATATTTCTCTGCTGTCCACATCTTGGAAGATTAGCTACAGTGCCATGGGTTGTAAACTTCTTGATTATGTTGCGCACCATGGACAAAGGAACATAAAGATCACTGGAGATGGACTTGTACCCTTGAGATAGTTGAAATTGTTCAACAATTTGGCTCTGAAGTCCTCAGACAGTTCTCTTCTCTTTTTGTTCTCCATGCTTAGTGTGGCACACACAGTTCAAAGATTAAGTCAACTTTTCCCCTTTTATCTGGTTTCAGGTTTGATTTTCATATTGTCCACACCCATTACTTCCAAAAGGTGAGTTTGCGCTAGCATCACATGCTTGAAACATAGTTGTTCACCCTCAATTTTGGAAAGGTGCCAACAATTTTAAATTGCCTGTTTTTGTTTGTTGTGTGAAATTATGCCTTTTTTTCATTTTTTTGTTTCAATACACTCAAAGGAAGTAAACATGCCTATAACAAAACATGTAATTGCAATAGTTTTCTGGGAGAAATACTTTTTTCAAAAGCAATTTCAAGGCTGCCAACACTTTCGGCCATGACTATAGCTCCCTATATACAGTATTAGCTCTCACACAGCCTATCTACACTTCGCCCTCACATAGCCTCCTTTATACAGTATGAGCCCCCCACATAGCCTTCTTTATACAGTATGAGCCCCCCACATAGCCGCCTTTATACAGTATTAGCCCCCATATAGCCTCCTTTATACAGTATGAGCCCCCACATAGCCCCCTTAATACAGTATGAGCCTCCACATAGCCTCCTTTATACAGCATGAGCCCCACTTAGCCTCCTATATACGGTATGAGCCCAGACATATTCTATATACAGGATGACAATTTTTTTTTGCTGTTTTTGCTGCTTTTTTGCACTTTCTTCTCTTTATGGGTGAAAAAATCCTTTGGAAATGCAGCAGTTATCCAATTCAGTCAGTAAAATCAAACCAAGTGTGTTTAATGAGCATTTGTTCGTACTGTAAACATCCAGGTTTTAATTTGCATAAAAACGCAGCTGAATTGGGATGTAAGATTAAGCAGAGAATTGGACGTGACACCTTATTAATAATAACTATCAAATATTGATCAAATCAAATACTCTAGATTATATAGTTGGACAAGTCCAAAAAATTGAATGGCAAACCATTCGGAACTGAAAGCAAAGAAAACCGCAGGACATGGAAATGTGAATAACACAATAAAAAGGGGAGGAAAGGACAAAATAGTATAATAAAAAGCCTTTATTTAAGTGAATCACAAAACTGGTGTAATATGCAAGAGTGCCCGCACAAAGACAGATAAAATCTATTCCACAAAACATAAATATAGAAACATGACAAAAATTAAAAACTGACAAAACAGGTACTGCCAAAAGTAATCATAGAATAATACCTAGAAAAACACATACAATAAAAATTGGGACGTAGTAGACATATGTAGCAGGGCTGAGCTGTGTCATTGAATCCATACTATCTTCAGCTTGTGTCACAAAGCAGACTAATAAAACTTAGTCTTCCTTAAAAAAAAAAAAAATAAATAAAAATCCATGTTTTGTCCCCCAAAGTGTGTGCTGCACTTTTTCACTCATTCTGCACTGATATTGGAGCCTGATGTTTTGGGAGGTGAGGATGTTCATGTCAGCTCGGCCAGTGAATGTGTCTATGATATGAGTTGAAGTGAAGAGCATTGGATCAGAGGAGTCTCGGACAGACTGAACAATCTGCTTTCTTCTCTGCCCAGAACTAATTAAGTAGTGCAGTGTCCGGCAGAGAGAGTGAACTCGTTGTACAATGTTCTTAGTCACTGAGGAAGGAGCAGTTTTCTGAGTGGGCACCCAGATCACTGAGGAAGGTTACTACCCTGTGGGCGAGGAGAAGCTGCCTCCTGACTATAAGGCTATGTTCACACATTGCGTTTTTGCAGCGTTTTTCCCCGCAGGCAAAACCTGCTCTCTTGGCAGTAAAGAAGTTGCTTACAAAAAGCAGCTTTTGCTGTCTTTTGCCACATCTTTGTTGTCTTTTGTGCATGTTGATAAAGTTTAGTGGCCCAAAAAAGCATGATTTAACTTCCTTAGGTTTTTGAGCCAAAAGCTGATAGCTGTGTTTTTGCTGCGTTTTTGCACTTACTCATTGTTTCCTATGGGTGAAAAAATGCTGCAAACATGCTGAAAGAAGTGTCATGCTGCTGTTTTCATAAACACAGCAGTTTTCTAATTCAGTCAGGAAAATAAAACCATTGTGTGTGCCTAAGATTTCTGTAATCTCATAGACACTGCTGGTACTGTAAAACGCAGCTTAAACTTTGTATTCAAAACGTGAGATGTTTATAGCTTGGGAAGCGGGTAATACCCATGGAGCTTCCTAGGCTATTGATATCAGCTCACAGCTGTATACTTAACACTTACTGGCTATTAAAATGGGGGACCCCCCAAAAAATGATGTAGGGTCCCCCTATAATTAATAACCAGCAAAGGCTAAGCATACAGCTGTGGGCTGATATTAATAGCCTAGGAAGGGGCCATTGATACGCCACCCCTCTCCTAAAGTTAAAATATCCGCTCTCACCCACCCCTGAAAAGGCGCATCTTATTTAATAAGTTAAAACAAAAAACAACAATATTCCTCACTATTACGCATAGATGATGAAAATCCATTTATCCCACGACGATTCTAGCTCTGCTTCATCTAGATGGCTCTGTCCTCCGCATACTCTGGCTGTGACGTTCAGGTCAGAGGGCGCGATGACGTGGTTAGTGCGCGCCCCCTGCTGAACAGTCACTGACAGAGGACCCGGAAGATAGAGGCGTGCGGCGGTGGAACGAGGACAGATGAATATCGCAGGTGCCAGAGCCTTGAAAGAGTGGTGACACCGAAACCTGGCCCCCATAGCGCGCCGGTGTCCCCGCCTGCTCAGGACACTGGCACCTGGCCCCCAGCGACGAGAGGTGAGTATGTAATTTTTTTTTATTTGCAGCAGCATATGGAGCCTCTTCTATGGAGCATCTTATGGGGCCATAACCTTTATGGAGCATCTTATGCGGCCATTACTTTTATGGAGCCGCATATGAGGCATATTCCATGGAGCATCTTATGGGGCCATAACCTTTATGGAGCAGCATATCTTATGGGGCCTATTCTATGGAGCATCTTATGGGGCCATAACCTTTATGGAGCATCTTATGGGGCATATGTTTTTGGAGCATTTTATGGGGCCATAACCTTTATGGAGCAGCATATGGGGCATATTATTCTGTGGATCATCTTATGGGACCATTATTAACCTTTGTGCAGCATTATATGGACGTATTTTGTATGCAGCATCTTATGGGGCTATCATGAACTGTATGGAGCATTATATGGGGCTCCTGATTCAATATGGATATTCAAAAACATTTATCCTACTGATGTCGCAATTAATTTTACTTTTATTGCTATCTATTTTTATTTTTGAAATTTACCAGTAGCTGCTGCATTTTCCACCCTAGGCTAATACTCGAGTCATTAAGTTTTCCCAGTTCTTTGTGGCAAAATTAGGGGCCTTGGCTTATACTCAGGTCAGCTTATACTCAAGTATATATGGTTTATATATATATATATATATATTTATATATATAGATATAGATACCGCATATACTCATGTATAAGCTTTAGGTTTTTATATTTTCCCTTCCAATGTTTTTTGTTTTACATTATTGTTTATCATTTGCTCTTTTGTATTTAACATGAGGGCTCTATTCAAGAAAACAGTTTCACTGATTCTTTTTTTTTTTTTATAAGATATTCTACATTATATACCATATATACTCGTGCATAAGCCGACCCCCCCTAATTTTGCCACAAAAAACTGGGAAAACTTATTGACGCGCGTATAATCCTAGGGTTAAATGGTAGTCCAAGAAGATGCTCCATAGATAAAACCCCCCCATATGCTGCTGCACAAGGGTTAATGTTGCCCCATAAATACCCCCCATATGCTGCTCCACAAGGATTAATGATGCCCCATAAATACCCCCATATGCTGCTGCACAAGGTTTAATGCTGCCCCATAAATACCCCCCATATGCTGCTCCACAAGGGTTAATGCTGGCCCAAGAAGATGCTCCATAAATACCCCCATATGCTGCTGCACAAGGGTTAATGCTGCCCCATAAATGCCCCCCATATGTTGCTCCACAAGGGTTAATGCTGCCCCATAAGATGTTCCATAAATAACCCTTATTTGCTGCTGCTACAATAAAAAAAGACATACTCACCTCTCCATCGCTGGGGGCCAGGTGCCGGTGTCCTGAGCCCCTGGCAGTGGCGATATTCACCTGTCCCCGTTCCAAGCCGTGCACCGCTCCCAGATCTCTGCATTGACAGCAGAGGGCGCACACTGACTATGTCATCGCGCCCTCTGCCAACACAGCAGAGGGACCCGGAGACAGCAGTGCACGTCTTGGAACGGGGACAGGTGAATATCACTCTGCCCCCATCATACTCACCCCTCCTAGCACAAGGTCTTCTCTGCAGCGGCAGCCCCTGCATCTCCATCTGCCGTCTGCTTCCTGCATTCAGCGGTCACGTGGTACGGCTCATTAAACTCATAAGTATGCGCATATTCATGAGTTTAATGAGCGGTACCACGTGACCGCTGAATGCAGTAAGCAGACAGAGGGAGACGCAAGGGCTGCAGAGAAGTGCCAGGAGAGGTGAGTATGGTCTCTGACACCCCCGCTCCACCGGTATATGACTTGCGTATAAGCCGAGAGGGGGGACTTTCAGCTGGGCTGAAAATCTCGGCTTATACACGAGTATATACGTTATATAGATATATATTTCTCCAACACGCTCAATGTCTGCTGAGGTGTTGTGAAGTGGGAAAACTGTTGCTCATAGCAACCAGTCACAGCTCAGCTTCTTTTAAACAGCTCTGGTGAAATGAAAGATGCTTCGTCATAGGTTGGTGATACAGACATACATTCAATTATATATATATTTTTTTCCCACTCCACAACACCTCAGCAGACACTGACTGGGTGGGAGAAATCTAGCATCCCTGGAAACATAAGCTCCCAGCCATTGTCTGTCCCCCAGAAAGGAACAGAGAGCACATAACAGAAATGAATCACCCCCTCCCATGCCCATATACACATCACACATCCTCCATCCCATAGGCACATCTTCCCTCTTAAAGGGATCTCCAGTATGGAGGTTAGGGCAATTGCCTTCATATGCTCTGGTACTGTCTCCAGGCTCTCTTAATGGGATCTCCTGTATGGAAGTTAGGGCAAATCCCTCAGCGCTCTGATTCTGACCCCCGGATTCTATTAAAGGGATCATTGGTATGCAAGTCAGGACAAATCCACTCAGCGCTCTGGTTCTGATCCCAGGCTCTCTTAAAGGGATCCCCGGTATGGAAGTGAGGGAAATTCCTCTCAGCGCTCTGGTTCTGACCCCAGGCCCCTCTTAAAGGCATCCCCAGTATGGAAGTGAGGGCAAATCCACTCTAGGCTTTGGTACTGACCCCAAGCTTCACTTAAAGGGATCTCCGGTATGGAAGTTAGGGTAAATCCTTCAGCGCTCTGATTCTCACCCCAGGCTTCTATTAAAGGGATCATTGGTATGAAAGTCAGGGCAATTCCACTCAGCGCTCTGGTTCTGACGCCAGGCCTCTCTTAAAGGGATCCCCGGTGTGGAAGTTAGGACCGTTCCGCTCAGCGCTCTGGTTATGACCCCAGGCTGACGGGATGATGTGGGATATTAGGGGTAGTAGTCCGGTGGCTCTGGCTGATGGGATGATGTGGGATATTAGGGGTAGTAGTCCAGTGGCTCTGACAGAATGGTGTGGGATATTAAGGGTAGTAGTCAGGTGGCTCTGACGGAATGATGAGGATATTAGTGGTAGTAGTCCGGCGACTGTGACAGGATGGTGTGGGATATTGGAGGCAGTAGTCCGGTGGCTTTTGACTGGATGATGTAAGATATTAGTGGTAGTAGTCTGGCAGCTGACACGGGATGATGTGGGATATTAGTGATAGTTGTCCGGTGGCGCTGGCTGACAGGATGATGTGGGATATTAGGGGTAGTAGTCCGTGGCTTTGACGGGATGATGTGGGATATTGGGGGTAGTGGTCCGGTGGCTCTGACGGGATGATGTGGGATATTAGTGGTAGTAGTCCGGTGGCTCTTGCTGATGGGATGATGTGCGATATTAGGGGTAGTAGTCCAGTGTCTCTGGCTGACTGGACGATGTGGGATATTAGGGGTAGTAGTCCGGTAGCTCTAGCTGACGGGATGATGTGGGATATTATAAAGAATGTGGCTATGCGGAGTGGACGGGGCTATACACTCAGCTTTTTATATATCTGTATATAGATATATATATTTATCTGTGCGTGTGTGTGTATATATATATATATATATATATATATATATATATATATATATAAAATCATTATATATATATTCATTATATTTTGTTATAACTAACCGTAGTTAGTTACTATGCCTGGGCAACGCCGGGCTCTTCAGCTAGTATATATATGTATGTGTGTGTATATATATATATATATATATATATATATAGTGTGTGTGTCACTGACATCTATCTATTCTATGTGTATATACTGTATGTAATCCATCTAGTCAATATGTCAGCTCCCGCTGTGATTTAACTGTAGGCGGCAGATGAATTGCCGGCTTTTCATCTATCTTTCTATCTGTCACTGGCCTCTTTATATCTATCTATTCTATGTGTATGTATCTATTCTGTTCCGACCTGTCACGCTGTGATTTTACTGTACGCGGCAGATGAATTGTCGGCTTTTCAAAGGAGATCGCTGTGTAAAAATCGGACAACACTCGCATGGTCAGAGTGCTCTTCGATTTTTTTTTTTCTTACACCCATTGACTTCTATGGCGGGATGCGATCCGATTCCTGATTACAATCGCAGGATCCTGCAATTTTTGCTGTCTGATTGTGATCTGATCAGAGCTGGAAAAAAACCCCCACAGATGAACAATGATAGGATAACATTGGTCCGAATGCAATCCTATTTTTAATCAGATTACATTCGTCCAATGTCGTCGCAAATGGGAAGGAACCCTTACCTGTGAAAATGAGAATTTTTGGTAGAAAAAATGTAATGTTTGATTTTCACTATCCAATATTATAAAATTGTGAAGCGTTTTGTAGGTTTTTAATATGCTTACCACAACCCTAGCTGAGTTCCTTGAGTGGTGGTGTTTCTGAAATGGGGTCTATTGTGAGGGGTTTCTGCTGTTTTGGTATGTCAGGGACTCTTCAAATGGGATATGGTGGCAGCAATGTATTCCAGTCCAAATTGTGCTCCAAAGTTCAAATAGCACGTCTTCACGTCCGAGCACTGCCGTGTGCACAATAGACTGTGTGGTCCATTTTTTCCTGTTACCCTTGTGAAAATGAAAAATTTGGTGTTAAAGTAACATTTTTGTGGAAAATAACCAATTCTTCATTTTTGCCTCTACGTTGTTTTAATTTCCGTGAAGTACTTAAAGCGTAGTAAACTTTCTAAGTGTGATTTTGAATACCTGGGAGGGTGCAGTTTTTATAATGGGGTCACTTCTGATTGTTTTCTTACATATAGGACGTTAAGGACCCTAAAAGTCACTTGAAATATGAAGTTTTCCCTAATAAAATTGGATTTGTAAATTTTGTTGGATGAATGAAAACTTGCTGCTAAAATTTTTAACCCTTCAGTTCTAACAAAGAAAGTTTAAAAAATTATGCTTATATAAAGTAGATGTGATAAATGTTATTTCTTATCTATTTTAGTGATATGACTCTCTGTTTTAAGAGCGTAAAAATTAAATGTTCAAACATGGCGAATTTTTTTGGGAACTGTTTTTAAAGCAAGGTATGGTTTTGGGCCTTCTAACACCTAGGCCCTTTACAGTCATTTCAAAATGTAATAGTTACTAAAAAAAAAAATGGGTTATTTCATTGAAGAAAAAAATGCTATTAAATTTTAAGCCATTTAACATCCTAACAAAATGGTGTTCCAAATATGATGATAATATATATTATATAGACCCTATGGTAAATGTTGTCTATTAACTTTTGTTTGGTTTAATCTGGTTTAATGACATAAAATGTAACATTTTAGAAATTGCAACATTTTTTGATATGTTTAGGAAAAAAACCTGATATTTTCAGAAACCTATGTAAATTGTAATTACATTTCCCACTAATAAGGTACAATGTGTCATGAAAAAACAGTCTGACTTCCTGAGATGTGGTGAAGCATTCCACACTCGTGACACCCCTTGGATTTGATCAGTCTGGCTTAGTCAGCAAGGTTAATGCTCGCTGTGATGGGAGTGAACGAAATGGTGCTATTTACAAAAAAAAACAACCATTTTCTTCCGCTTCCCTTATATTGCTTTGTTGTTACAAAATTAAGTCATGACTCTTGGTAGGCAAGGATGAAAAAGCTAAAAATGGCCTGATTCTTAAAGGGGTATTTCCATTTTAGAAAATCTGTCAGTTAAATGAAAATATTCTGTACTTCTCGAGTTCTCCAATTCCCATTAACTTCTACAGGAATTTTGGAAGCCATGTTACACAGTAGCACTTGGCTGCTTCTCTACTCCTGATCTCTGCACACACACAATGTTTCCATCTCAGCCATGAATAGCTGACATGAGAATACCCCTTTCAAGTATTATGGCAGATTATCCTTGGCCTGATGTTTTTGTTTGTAGAGATGCCCATACAACTATGGTACTTCCTTACTCACATAGTGTACAGTGGAGGTGTTTCAAATGACTTTTTAAATGAGTGATCTTTTTAGGTTCTGAAGCTGGTTTATAAAGAGAAGCTCTTCTGCACACCATATATGACTTTTCATACTCTTGCTGACCATCATTGTTATACTAATGTGCACCTTTACAGTCATAATGGTTTCCAGATCTTCCTGAATCGGCCTCTGTCCTTGGCTGTATATTAAGACAATGTGCATGAACTGATAACTTTAGATGTGCCGTTTTTTTCTTTAAAAGGTCCATAGTAAAATGCATATTAGTCTGGAGGAAGAGAACCCATACGAGCTTCTGCTCACTGCTGAGACCAAAAGGCCCGATGATCAAGGTAAAGTTTAAATACTGAAAGACCAATAGATAAGCATATGAGAATTGGTGCAAATAAAACAAAAGGTGTCTATCACTTCTCATTTACGCTTGACCTGCCGTATTTTTCGGAGTGTAAGAAGCACTTTCCCATAAGATGCACCCCAGATTTAGACAGCAGAAAATAGAAAAAATGTTTTTCCTATAAATTAATATTTCCCTGCTGGTGTAAAGTGGAGGGGTCATTATCACTCACTTTAATATCCCAGGGTAGAGTAGGGAGGCAATAAATCTATTGTTAGTGTCTCTCTGCCGTGTGCATTATACAATGAGCTGGCTCCAGTGTATAATTGAGATGCAACCCTGTCTAATAATGGAGTTCACTGTAGGAACTACTGCCTCGCTGTTTATCGTAGCTGACAATCATTAATAAGATCCTACCTCTCGCTAATTAAATTATATAAGGGACCTTGGCAAGAGTTTCCCTAAGCTATGGACGGTAATACTATGTTACTTGCATACTGGGACTTTAGTGGCTCACAGTTGCATAGCAGATAATAAATTGATCAGCAATGCAACAGTGCTCCAATAGACATTCAGTCTAAATATTGAGTATATGATGCCTCTTAATTAATCTTAATTATTCTAAGCTCAAAAAAGTCATTCTATATAAAATAAAAGCTATATTTTAATCACACACATATTCCCTCGTTCCTTTCCCTACATGATATACCCATATTGACACACACAGCTCTGTTGCATGCACATTTACATACATATACACACACAGTATCACATCTTTCAGTTACACGTTTACGCATACACACTTTACATTACCACATCTTTCAAATCAAATAGTTTTTATTGAAGAAAATAAGATAATACATACACAGGCATGTATAAATATATCAGCAATATTAGTTTTCTTACATTTTTAGTAATACAAGAAAATCCCCCCTTAGAAACTAAGAAAACCCTCCCCTATCCCCCACCTCGTCACGCTTACACGATCCTTGTCCATATAATACACTGCCACACACATTTCTATAAACCAACCACGTAGTGAGATAAACTCAGTAATCACCAAACACCTAAGAATATTCACTAATGATTCATATAAAACCTACTCAAAGTGAATAAACAAGTATTGAGACTTTAAAATAATTTTATTCATATCAATATTTAAAAGGAGAACCAGCAAAGACTAGACATAATAAAGTACCATAGTATGAGGAGATGATAATAGCATAACATATATAGGGGCCATGATTAGATAAAATGACCATACATAATCCTGAAATAGTCTGTATAAAGTGCAATAATAAACAGACCAAAGTCTGAAATAAAGTGCAAAAAAGTACAACAAGGATTACAAATACCAGTTATCAATGGCTCCCTAGGATCTCCAGCTCCAACGCACGTTTCGCCTATTGAGAGAGAGTGTTGTGTATGTCCCAGAATGGAAATCTCAACTGCGGATCCGCAAAAATAATTGACATGGTGCGGAAAATAAACCACAGCAAATCTGTGCGTAATTTTCCGCAGCATGTGCACAGCGGATTTGGTTTTCCATAGGTTTACATGGTACTGTAAACCACATGGAAACTGCTGCGGATCCCCAAGGCCAAATCCGCGCCGGATCCACAGCCAAATCCGCAACGTATGCACACACCCTATCTCCTCCCCAGAAGCACAAGGGACAAAGTTTGGAGCAAATCTGCACAGACAAGCCGCACTAGAATCCGCAAGGAATCCGCTAGAAATCAGCATGCGTTTTACCCTGCGTTTTCTGCCAGGAGATGCGGATTCTCTGCAGAAAAATCCGCACCCAAGTCTGCAACGTGTGCACATTCCATAAGGACTCCACAAATGGCGCTCAAAAACTATTGAGAGAATCTGAGCCCCAATTGGGCACTGCTTCCCTTCTAAGCCATGCCATTTGCCCAAACAGTGTATGGCCATGCAAGGGCATTGCTGCACTAGGGAAAAATTGCGTAATAATTTAAAAGGTTTTGTTTTTTTAATTCATGTTAAAAATGAAACATTTCATGCTAAATCTACTTATTATTGTAGCATATAATTTTATTTTCATACAGCCCAATGTTAAAGGAATCCGTGACACAAGTATAATGTAAAAATGCTAACTACACCTCTCGTGGAATTACCTGGAGGTGTAATTTCCAAAAAGACATCACATTGGGGGGTTTTCTGTATTCTGGCACTTCTGGGCTCTGTCTGTTAGCACCACCCACAAACTATTCCAGCCAAATTTGCACTCAAAAAGCCAAAGGGGCTTCTTCATTTTCGAGCTGTGCCATGTGCCAAAACAGTAGCTTATCTCCACTTTTGGGTATGACCATGTTCAATAGAAATTGTATGATAAATAGTGGGGTCTATTTTCTCTTTTTACCGCTTGTGAAAATGGGAAATTTGGAAACAAAACAATCTTTTTTTTTTTTTTTTTTTTTTTTTCTTAACTGCCCAGTGTCCTAAAATCATGTGACATATCTGTGGGGTAAAATTGCTCACTATACATCTAGATGAATTCTGTGATGGGTGTAGTTTCCAAAATCGGGTACATTTTGATGGTTTTCTGCTGCTCTAGCACCTTTGGTGGGACTTACACATGTCAAAATTGAAAAATCTTGCTTGGTCATGGAGGGGTTAATGTCTTCAATGGCAACTGTTCATCTTGCTAAATAAAGATTGTCCATTATGTATCAGATTTGAAATGTTTGTATTGGCTACAGACATCTCACTGGTTAAATGGCGCAGACGTTGAGATCTATAGGACTGAACCCTGCAATCTCTATCAGACCTTTAGGCTTTGGATAGAGCGGCAGTAAACATGAGCTCCACTCCAATAGGGGACTTAAACCCCAATATTCTGATTGAGGAGGATCATGGCCTTTTTTTATCCTTCATATTACTACATTTATGTAGCTAAAGATGCATGATACTAACTAAAAATGATTGTTTTGTACAGGATTGCTGCACTTACAAGGGGATGTTGGTAACTCTCAGCCTCAGGTAAGACTATTTATATTAATTTCATGTTTTAGAATATATTTATAGTATCAGCTTTAAAGTCATTGTTAACATACACCACTCTTTTGTAAAATTAACTTAAGGTTCGGGCACGACTGTCAACATTTCCACAAGATCCATGCCGCCCTGCGAACCGCCGCGGTTCTTCTGATCTGTCCAGTGGCCATTCTGAAGGAGAGTCTCATGGCTCAGAAAGGCTGAACAGTAAGATCTCATTATTAAACATATCCTCAAAGTCATCTTCTATTTAGCTTTTCTCCATATTTACAAAATGTCAAAGCTCAGGGTTGAACAATAGTAGTTACTGTTAAGCAGTTGACACTCGTTCTGCTGCTGACTGTGTCTTAGGAGGATTGGAATTTTCGATTTGCACAAGTTCTAATCTTTCTGTCAGCAACGCTGCGTCCCTGTAAGATGGCTTGTTTTTCTTGTTTATCTTGATTAGTAACTGTCTATAATGTGTTTCCTCAATAGTTTGTCTTTTTTTTCTTGCTTTTTAGTTATATGCTTCTGACTTTTCAGGTGGCCAACGGAGGAACAGTTCAGGGGGTTGGAGTTTAGCCTCAGGTGACAGTTCTGATTCACACATGCTTCAGCACTTCTCTGGACTTCTGCATGGTTCTTCTCCAGTTTGTGAAGTTCGAGATCCTCCTGTTCCCTGTGACCTTCCCTGTGCAGACAGTGGAAGAAACGGTGCTGCCTCACACATGGAGTTGCCTCTTCGCCGCAGTTTGTCCAAATCTGACTCAGACCTGTTAACCTGTTCCCCCCCAGCTACTGGTGATGGAGATGACTGGAATCGCAGTGAGTCCTTCAGCAATTGCACCACTGGGGGCAGCAAGAAAAGACTAGAAAAGTCTCCTTCCTTCACATCTGAATGGGATGAGGTCAGTAAGGGTTATGGGGAGGCATTTAAATGAAGTGTGAGTAGATTGTAATATGACGGTCTTTTAACAACAGAAATTCACCTGTGGTTTATAAAGAACATACAATGTTTCTACTACCGTTCTAACAAAATCTTGATTAGATTATCTGTCTGAAATGAACACTAAACTGTTTTAATTTCATTGCATATGGGGGTTATTTGTGTAGATAGCTCTAACAATACTGCTTTTCCATCAGAACCACCAATTGGTCACAGAATGTCTACCCCAAAATTACGTAAGGACAGTCAGCTGGGTCCTGTTGGTACTTGGGGTGTCTGCTTGGTTATACGACTTCTTAGAGTGCTGCCGCATCTTGTATTTTGGTGATGGAGATTGAACCTGTATGTGGAAATGGCTTTATCATGGGTTTCTGGGCAACCATCTTCTCTGCTCTGCTGTCATTGAACTATCTGCTGATAATTGGGCATGTTGGTGTAGGCATATACATAAGGATTCCTGCTTTGCTTGCATTATTCTGTGGCATCGTGTAGAAATACTATCAACATTTATGTCAATGTGTAAAAATCCAAGTTTTGTTTTTCTATTGCATTGTCTAGTACTGCCCTAATTCTTTTTAGAACGTCTTAAATGTTTATAAAAGTGTGTGTACTGAAATCTAGTACACTTGCCGCTTTCTCTAAACCCATTGTTGCTTCCTGGGCTAGTTTGCGAATTACTTAAAACAAATGAGCGCTACTCAATGTTCGAATTTTGGAGCAGATTTTCAGCAATGGTTTGCCTGGAATAAAAAGCATTTATTCTCTCAGGCATTTCATGCTTAACACTAGACATGTCCTCTACCAATCTCTGCATACCCTATTTTCTCTGGTGGCTGACCAGTGAGAACCAAGAGAAGCATTGCCATGTTTGTCTGTTGGGTACAGAGGATTTTTGTTTTGTTTATTTCATTTTTTTTGTTAAGTTAATCCCTTAACGACCGCCGATACGCCTTTTAACAACAGCAGTTAAGGGTACTTATCCTCAGCGCCTCTTTTTAACGACCCTAAGAAATAAGGTTATAGCACCCCCAGGGTTGGAAATTCTCCGGAGTCTTGGCTACCAGGGGTAGCTGAGACCCTGGAGAACATGATTCAGGTCGGTTTTTACTGACCCCAGTGTTGCAATCACCGTTATTCACAGAATAACTGTGACCGCAAAAAAGTCATATTTCCCATTTAATTTCTCTCTCCTCTGATATGATCTAGCACATCAGAGGAGAGAGAAATGTGGTCCCCCAAGCCCCCCAGCTACCTCAGGTGTCGCTTGACCCTCCTGCATCCCCCGGTTCTGTCCCCTGGCCGTCGGCGTCTTCTTCCGGGAAGAAAATGGCTGGCACATGCGCAGTGCACCCACCAAGATCTGTCGGCTGGCAAAAAATAGGTATTAGACCTACCGGTAATGATGTTTCCAGGAGTCCATCCTGACAGCACCATGGAGGACGTCCTCCTCCTCCTTACAGGGACAGGAAGCACACGAGAGGTTAAAGGTCACGTCCCACCTCCTCTCCCTCAGTGATTTAACAAGTACCGCAAGGTGGATGATGTTAGTAACAGTTTAATGAAACAATCATATTACAGCATATGACATATCAAAATACAACATAGCATAACATAACAGGGAGGGAAGTACCCGTGCTGTCAGGATGGACTCCTGGAAACATCATTACCGGTAGATCTAATACCTATTTTCCAGGACGTCCACCTGACAGCACCATGGAGAGTACCAAAGCACCTCCTCAGGGTGGGATTACCGCCTGGAGAACTTTTCTTCCGAATGCGGTCTGCTGACCAGCCAACACGTCAAGCTTGTAGTGCTTGCAGAATGTATTCAGATTGGCCCAGGTTGCTGCTCTACAGATTTGGTCAACCGAGGCCCCCGCCCGTTCGGCCCATGAGGCTGATACCGCCCTCGTAGAGTGGGCTTTTATGGACCCTGGCGGGCTAAGGCCTTCGGCTTGGTAGGCGTCAGAGATTACTGAGGTAATCCAGCGCGCGATAGACGCCTTAGAGGCCTTCTTCCCCTTATTTTTACCCCCAAAAAGGATGAACAAGTTTGGGTCAATGCGCCAGCTATTGGTGGCTTCTAGATAGTCTAGCACCGCGCGCCTCACATCCAGCGAGTGAAGACGCTGTTCTATTTTATTACGGGGATTGTCGCAGAACGATGGTAACACTACCTCCTGGTTTAGATTCTTTGAGGAGACTACCTTCGGGGTAAATGCCGGGTCTAACCTTAGGATTATACTATCCCCTCTTATCTGTAGATATGGGTCCTTAGTGGACAGGGCCTGGATCTCCCCTATCCTTTTGGCCGTGGTAATGGCTACTAGGAAGGCCGTTCTACGGGTGAGGGCAGAGATGGTTATTTTCTCCCCTAGAGCATAGTGGTCTGTACAGAGGGACCTGAGTACCAGACCCAGATCCCACGGCGGGGTGAGCTGCCTAATCGTGGGATGCAGGCGCTGCGTGGCCTTTATAAATCTTATTACCCAGGGATGAGCAGCTAGCTGGTAATCGAAGAAGGCGCTTAAGGCTGAAACCTGGACTTTTAGCGTGCTAGGCTTAAGGCCTTTATTAAAACCTGCCTGCAAAAAACTTAGTATGCTAGGGAGGTCAGGGGTGCCTGCCACGAGATCGGACCTGCCACCCTCCAGACAGAATCTTTTCCATATCTTCCTATAGATTGCGGATGTCACCGGTTTCCTACTGGCCAGTAGGGTGGATATGACCTGGTCCAACAATCCCTTTGTCTTCAGGATGTCCCTCTCAGGATCCAGGCCGATAGATGAAGTCTTGCTGGGTTTGGATGGTAGATCGGGCCCTGGTGGATGATGTCCTTCCACAGGGGTAGCTCGACCGGATTTCCGACTGCCATGGCTCCTAGAAGGGGAAACTAGCTTCTCTTCGGCCAGTATGGAGCGATCAACATCACTCATGCGTGGTCCTCGCGTATTTTCCTGAGCACTGCCGGTATAAGGGCCAGTGGCGGGAATGCGTAGGAGAGGGATTCTCCCCAGGTCTGACTCAGGGCATCCACGCCTTCTGGGTGGTCCGTCGGATTCAGGGAATAGAATCTGGGGACCTTCGAATTCTTTCGGCTTGCAAAGAGATCTATACTGGGGGTCCCCCAACGCTGACAAAGATGGTTGAAGATCTCTTCGTTCAGTTCCCATTCTGTCGGGCGAATCCGTTGTCTGCTCAAGTAGTCTGCTACTTCGTTCTGGGAACCCTCTAGGTGTACTGCGGTCACTGATCGGACTGTTCTTTCTGCCCAAGCAAATATTTTTCCTGCTAGGTCCTGTAGTGGTTGATGTCTGGGCCCTCCCTGGTGCTTCAGGAATGCCACTGTCGTCATATTGTCGGATAGTATACGGACATGACGATTCTCTAGTATCGACTGGTTCCGCCGTAGCGCTTCCCAGACCGCGTAGAGTTCTCTGAAATTGGAGGATCTGGTCTTGATGTCTACTGGCCATCTCCCCTGGAAGATTTTCCCTTCTATGTGGGCTCCCCAACCCCACACACTGGCATCCGTGGTGACTACCACGTATGGAGAGGCTGTCCAAAATACGCCCACCTGAAGGTTTCTGGACCGTGTCCACCACCGAAGGGACTCTCTTACTCGTTCTGGCAGCCTTAGGGGTCTGTCTAGCGACTTCTGTCCCACCTCGCAAGGATCTCTTTCTGCAGTGATCTTGAGTGGAATTGGGCCCATCGGACGCACTGGATGCAGGCCGTCATGAGGCCCAGGACCTCCATTGCCTCTCTTATGGAGCACTGACGTCTCAACAGGTCTCTGGTTTTGGTCTGAATAGTCCTCTGCTTCTGTTCGGGTAGCCAGGATATTCTGTCGGTTGAGTCTAGGAGGACCCCGAGAAATATTTTCCTGGTTTCTGGCCTGATGTTCGACTTCTCCCAATTGATCACCCATCCAAGGAACTCCATTACCGTAGTTGCTCGGTTTCTGTCGCGAACGAGCGCTTCCCTGGATCTTGCCACCAGTAGGAAGTCGTCTAAATAGGGTATGATCACGATACCCTGATCTCTCAGGTAGGCCACTACTTCTCCCACCAGCTTTGTAAAGATTCTGGGAGCTGAGGCCAACCCGAATGGAAGACACGAACTGGAAGTGGCAGGTCCGGGTTGGTAAACTGACCGCAAACCTTAGCAGTCTCTGGGATGAGGGATGGATAGGGACCTGGTAGTAGGCCTTCTTTAGGTCTAGGGTGCACATGACGGAGTCCCGATCTATCAGGAGGGTTGCGAATCGGACCGATTCCATCCGGAATCTCTTGTACTTGACCCAGGCATTTAGTGGTTTCAGGTTTATGATGGTACGGGCCTCGCCAGATGGTTTTGTGATCGAGAACAGGGACGAATAGTACCCTTTCCCTCTTTCTGACGGGGGAACTGGTACTATGACCTTTGATTTTACCATGTCCTGTAGATCCGTCCACATTGCGGAGTCCTCCAGGACGACAGTGGGGGTAATATATCTTTCGGGGGGAGGTGAATAAAGCTCTATATTGTAGCCCTCCGCGATGGTTCTGAGGACCCACTGATTGTGGGTGACTCGGGACCAGTTTGCTGCGAAGTGGCGAAGTCTCCCCCCAATACCTATGGCGTCATTGCCTCCTCGATCTAGAGGTTGATGTGAATGGAGGACCTCTGTCCCTCCCGGTCTGGCTGAAGGAGCCCTTATAGGAGCCTCTACTGGACCTTGCCCGACCCCTGAACTCGGTCTGCCTCCTAGAAAAGGAGCCTCTCCGAAAGGACTGGGGTTGTCTGGGTTTTTCCTCCGGGAATCCCTTCTTTTTATAGGACACCAGCTCTAGAATGTTATCTAGGGCTGGCCCGAATACCCTCAGGCCCGAGAAGGGGATGGCGCATAGCTTAGTTTTTGAAGCGTTGTCCCCCGAACAGGATTTGAGCCAGACTGCTCTTCGGGCCGCGTTGGAGAGGGAGCTGTTTCTGGCTGCAAATCTTACCGATTCGGCCGACGTATCTGATAGGAACGCCGTAGCCGATTTCATGAGCGGAAGGGATGCTAGGATGTCTGATCTAGGGGTCTTGTTGGTTAGGTGTTCTTCCAACTGCCCCATCCACAAAAACATAGACCTGGCCACCGAGGTGGCTGCTATGTTGGCCCTAATAAGAGCCGCCGACGTCTCCCATGCTCTTTTTAATAAGACGTCTAACTTTCTATCCAACGGGTCTCGAAGACCTGATGAGTCCTCGAATGGGATAGCCGTCTTTTTGGTAACTTTAGCGACTGGGACATCTATTTTAGGAATTTCTTCCCATGCCCGGGTTTCCTCAGGATCAAAAGGCAGTCTGCTTCTAAAGTCTCGGGAGAGTGTCAGTCGACGCTCTGCCTCCTTCCACTCCTCCTGGACCATCGTTTTGATGTGTTCACTTACAGGGAACACTACCTGTCTCCGGGCCACCAGTCCTCCGAACATTAAGTCCTGCCTGGACTGTGGTTTAGGGACCTCCTCTATCTGCATAGTATTTCTGACTGCTTGGACCAACTCGTCCGTGTCCTCCAGTCTGAATAGGTATTTCCTGCTCTGATCTTGTCTATCCCCCCGGATTTCGCCTTCTTCCTGATCCGAATCCCGGAATTCGGACTCCTCACTAGGGCTTTCTTCCGACTCTGGGTCCGCTTCCCACCTTGGACGTTTGCGACTCGGCCCTGGGCTGGGGGACTGACGCCGTGCGAGGCTGGATGTAGAGGCCCGAACTTCCTCCCTTATCAGCGATCTCATTTCGGCTAGGAGGGATGGCTGTTCCTCGCCTACGACCCTTGAGGTACAGGGTCCGCATAGGGTCTTGTCAGCTTTACCCTGCATACTGGGCATCTGACCGATTTGGAGGTGGCCTTTGCCGGGTCCTTCGCCCCCGAGGGGGATTCTGTCGGGGCTCCCTTCTCCTAATAATACAGAAGGGGCACCTACTCAGATCTGGGTTGGGGTAATGGGTGGGAGAGGGTGGTCTGCGCTATGCGCACTTACCCCTCCGCCTGCTGGAGCGACCCCTTCCATCCTGGCGCGGTCCGCAGGGCGCTATGGACCTCCGAAACGTGCTCCCTGGATCTCCAGAAGCGCGCTCTGTGCCTTAGGAGCGCGCGCTGTGGACCCCAGAGGCGAGCGCTGTGTGGCTTCAGTGGCGAGCGCTGTGGCTTCCGTAGCGAGCGCTGTCTGGCCTCAGCAGCGAGCGCTATGTGGCTTCAGAAGCGCGTTCTGGGATTCAAAGGCCGGTGTCTGACGTCACCGGATGTGACGCGCGGCCTCTCGCGCTAGGCCGCCTCCTCCACTTCCTGCTCTGCGCGTGACTATGGCGGCCTCCTCCGGCCAGCCGCCGTGGGGAGCCAACCCCCATCCATATGCGGCGGACTGCCACTCCGGCCTCTTCGCCTGCTATGGCGGACTGCGGAGGCCTCATTCCTGCCTCCCAGCGCCGGCTGCGCCAGTCGTCCGTCGGTGCCCGCCCGGCCAGCCGCCTGCGGGGAGCCGACCATCACCTGCCGTGGCGGTGAGTTTTTGGAGCCGAGAGCCTCTCATAGGGAGGAACGGCTCCCTCCAGGAGCGTCGTCCTGCTCCTGGCCTTTGGGGCAGAGGGACTCCCCACTGGAGAGTTTCGGCCCCGGGACCTCTTGACAGGGGAAGGCTTGGACTAGCCGTACGATCCCCTGAGCCCCTCCGGTAAGCTTCTCGTGTGTCCCTCCGTGCAGGGACAGGAAAAACACTGAGGGAGAGGAGGTGGGACGTGACCTTTAACCTCTCGTGTGCTTCCTGTCCCTGTAAGGAGGAGGAGGACGTCCTCCAGGGTGCTGTCAGGTGGACGTCCTGGAAATAGGAGATTTCTCCTATTAGTTCATTTTGATCACTGTGATAGACCCTATTTCATTGAAGACCCTATCACAGTGATCAAAATAAAAAAAATAGTAACTAAATAAAAATAAAATAAATAAAAATAGTATCTCAAACCCCTTTTATCACCCCCTTAGTTAGGTAAAAATAAAATTAAAAAATATATTTTTTTCCATTTTTCCGTTAGGGTTGGGCTAGGGTGGGGTTATAGCTAGGGGTTAGGGTTATGATTGAAGTTATGGTTGGGGTTACAGTTGGGGTTATAGTTAGGGTTGGGACTAGGGTTAAAGCTAGGGTTGGGGTTAGGGTGGTGTTGCTGTTAGGGTTGTGTTTAGGGGGCTATGGATAGGGTTGGGATTTGGGTTAGGGATGTGTTGGGGTTAGGGTTGGTGTTAAGGATGTGTTAGGGTTGGAGTTAGTATTGGGGGTTTCCACTGTTTAGGTACATCAGGAGGTCTCCAAACACGACAAGGCATCCGCTATTTATTCTAGCCTATTTGCATTCCACAAGTCAAACAATGCTCCCTCCCTTCTGAGCCCTACCATATGCCCAAACAGTGGATTTCCCCCACATACGGGGTATCGGCGTACTCAGGAGAAATTGCACAACAAATTTTGTGGTCCATTTTCTCCTGAAACCCTTATGAAAATAAAAAAGTTTGGTTCCAAAGTAAATTTTTTGTGAAAAAAGTAAAATGTTCAAATGTTCATTTTTTCCTTCCACATTGCTTTAGTTCTCATGAAGCACCTTTTGACCCCCCCATACGCGCGTCAAATGTGATGTGGTCCCTAAAAAAATAGTTTAGTAAATTTTGTTGTAAAAATGAGAACTCGCTGGTCAACTTTTAACCCTAATAACGCCCTAACAAAAAAATTGTTTCCAAAATTGTGCTGATGTAAAGTATACAGGTGGGAAATGTCCTTTATTAACTATTTTGTGTGATATGACTCTGATATAAGGGCACAAAATTTAAAAGTTTGAAAATTGCCAAATTTCTGAAATTTTTGCCAAATTTCTGTTATTTTTTCATAAATAAACGCAAGTCATAATGAAGAAATTTTACCACTAACACGAAGTACAATATGTCACGAAAAAACAGCCACGGAATCAGCGGGATCCGTTGAAGTGTTCCAGAGCTATTACCTCATAAAGTGACAGTGGTCAGAATTGTAAAAATTGGCTCTGTCATTAAGTACCAAATTTGCTCTGTCACTAAGGGGTTAAACCTCTTGTGGCTTTCTTTATTTTGTCTTTTTTTTTCTTTAATTCTGGAATTTGCCATGAATCCCAGGGTATTCCACAGCAATATCTGCAACCGTTGGGGTTGGTTTCTGATCTTACCTTTCCAATTGAATTAAATTTAAAAACCTAAACCATTGGTCAAATTCTATGCTAAAAACTTTTGGCCCGCACAGAAAAGTTTTGTTTGTTTTTTTTTTTGTTTGTTTGTTTTTTTACAGAAAGTGTTGTACTGTAAATATGGCCTCTCAGTCATTGTTGTCTATAAAACATTGTTTAATCCTTGCCCCTATTTTTCATTTTTTACAGATTGATAAGATAATGAGTTCAATCGGGCAGGGCATAGAATTCTCTCAGGAGCAACAGGTCATGGCAGGTAACAGAATATAATAAAACCAGAATGTTTAATAACATACTTACAGCTTCCCTTTCACTAGTAATATTCTCCTCCCTACATCCACAGTTTCCAGAGTGCCTTGTCAGAGTGTAGCCCAGTGGTTGGTATCTCTGGGTCTTCCACAGTATGAGAGCAAGTTTGTGTTGAACGGCTTTGACGATGTCCGTTTTCTGGTGAGTTGTTGTATTTAAGGAGTAGTACGATGTGTGAAATGTTTTATTAGACACTTTTGGAGAGGTAATAAAGGATATTATGGTTTAAGCAATTAAATATTTTGTGATGGAGCACCCAGAAATCACACTTTAAACGCCTGTGACTTGCTGATAAATGGATTTTCCCAGAAATAGTCTTTAACGAGAATCTGTCACCAGGTTTTTGCTACCTCATATGAGATCAGCATAATGTTGGAAAGGAGACACTGATTCCATAGTTATAGCGCCCAGTAAACTATCAGAGTTCTCAGATGTGTCATGAAACAGATGAGACAGCTAACTCTGCCCACATCAACATCCCAGCACTGATAATCCCCTTACCTTCATTGTAAGTAAACAGTACACAGCCTGATAAATTACACTTTCCTGAAATCTGTGTTTTAACCCCTACACCTGTCCTCAGATTACATAGCAAGAAAACTGCTGACAGATTCCCTTTCAGTTACTATTGGCTACAGTGCTGCTCACCATTATTGGCACACCTTAATTTTATTCATAGACTGTACAATATCTTCTGAAATATATGGCGAGGTACCAAAGTTATAGGCTCAGGATTTTTTAATTAGTGGTGCAAAGTAATACAACAATAAAACATTGTTTTTCAACGTAGATATTGTAATTTCAAAGAATAAAGGCAATTAAGGCACCCCTAATTAATACTTGATTGCATACACTTTGGCATTGATGACAACCTCCAAACAGTTCTTGTAGCCATCTATAAGCTTCTTGCACTTCTCAGCTGGTATTTTCTACCACTCTTCTTTTGCAGTTTGTTCAAGCTCTTTAATGTTCTTTTTCCCAATGGCAGATTTCAGCTCACCCCAAAGATTTTCAATGGGATTGAGGACAGGACTCATTACTAGCCATTTTAAAACAGTCCATTTTTTCTGTTACAACCATTCCTGTGTACTTTTGGATGTGTGCTTTGGGTCAGTGTCTTGCTGGAGGACCCATGATCTTCAATTCAAAGTTTTTTTACACTGGGTAGGACATTTCGCTCTAAAATTTCTTGATAAATCTCTGATTTCGTGATTCCTGTGTTACGGTTAAGACCTCCAGTAGCAGACGCAGCAAAGCAAACCCACAGCATTATGGATCCTCCACCATGCTTAACTGTGTTGGTAGGGTGTTCTTTTTCTTATAAGGTTCATTGTGCCGTCTCAAAACAAACTGTTGCTTTACATTGTCAGAAAGCTCTATTTTTATTTTCTCTGTGTACAGAATATTTTCCCAGAAGGATTGTGGTTTTTCAAGGTACTCTTTGCCAAAGATCAGTCATTCCTTTTTGTCTTTTAATCAGCAATGGTTTCTTCCTTGGCTTTCACCCTTAAAGCTCTGCTTGGTTTAGTGTACGGCGTAAGGTACTTGTGGGAAACCCTGAGCCCAGACTGTTTCAGGTTGGTCTTCAGGTCTTTGGATGTTTGACATGGTGTTTTTTCCACCATTCGGATCAACCTACGAAGACATCTCTTGTCAATGTTCCTCTTTTGCCCACGTCCAGGGAGGTTCTTGATGGATCCATGCTTGGAAAACTTCTTAATAACACTGCGCACTGTTTAAACTGGGATACCAAGGTCTTTAGCGATGACCTTATACCCTTTGGAAGTCTTGTGTTTATTAGTAATAGCAGTTCTGATGTCCTCACAACAAGCTTTAGGTTTTTATATTTTTCCCTTCCAATGTTTTTTGTTTTACATTATTATCATTTGCTCTTTTGTATTTAACATGAGGGCTCTATACAATAAAACAGTTTAACTAATTCATTTTTTTATAAGATATTCTACATTATATACCGTATATACTCGTGTATATGCCGACCCATGCATAAGCCGACCCCCCCCCCCCCCTAATTTTGCCACAAAAAACTGGGAAAACTTATTGACTCGCGTATAAGCCTAGGGTTAAATGGTGGTCCAAGAAGAAGAAGATGCTCCACAGATAAAACTCCCCCATATGCTGCTGCACAAGGGTTAATGCTGGCCCAAAAAGACGCTCCATAAATACCCCCCATATGCTGCTGCACAAGGGTTAATGCTGCCCCATAAGATGCTCCATAAATACCCCCCATATGCTGCTGCACAAGGGTTAATGCTACCTCATAAGATGCACCATAAATACCCCCCATATTCTGCTGCACAAGGGTTAATGCTGCCCCATAAGATGCTCCATAAATACCCCATAATATGCTGCTGCACAAGGGTTAATGCTGACCCATAAGAAGCTCCATAAATACCCCCCTAATATGCTGCTGCACATGGGTTAATGCTGCCCCATAAGATGCTCCATAAATACCCCCCATAATATGCTTCTGCACAAGGGTTAATGCTGCCTCATAAGATGCTCCATAAATACCCCCATATGCTGCTGCAAAAGGGTTAACGCTGCCCCATAAGATGCTCCATAAATACCCCCATAATATGCTGCTGCACAAGGGTTAATGCTGACCCATAAGAAGCTCCATAAATACCCCCGTATGCTGCTGCACAAGGGTTAATGATGCCCCGTAAGATGCTCCAGAAATACCCCCCATAATAGGCTTCTGCACAAGGGTTAATGCTGCCGTATAAGATGCTCCATAAATACCCCCCATATGCTGCTGCACAAGGGTTAATGCTGCACCATAAGATGCTCCATAAATACCCCCCATAATATGCTGCTGCACAAGGGTTAATGCTGCCCCGTAAGATGCTCCATAAATACCCCCCATATGCTGATGCACAAGGGTTAATGCTGCCTCATAAGATGCTCCATAAATACCCCCCATGATATGCTGCTGCACAAGGGTTAATGCTGCCCCATAAGATGCTCCATAAATACCCCCCATATGCTGCTGCAATAAAAAAAAGTCGTAGTTACTCACCGGTTAACTGTATTTTTCGGAGTCCATGACAGCACCACCTGAGAGGGGATCCGCCCTCCAGGAACAGGAAATTCCTCAGATACATAAGGGCGGCACCTCTCCCACGCATCAGTTAGTTTACGGAGCACAAAGAGGACCGCCAAGGTTAATAGCATAATTTATGTACAATACTCTATACAATTATTTATTACCAGTGTACATATAAGAGGTAGAAGTGCACACCCAAATTTAAACTAAAGGGAGGGAATATACGGGTGCTGTTATGGACTCCGAAAAATACCGTTAACCGGTGAGTAACTACGACTTTATTCGGTCGTCCATGACAGCACCACCTGAGAGAATTACAGAGAGTAATAATTACTTTAGGGAGGGACTACAGCCTGCAGAACCCTGACACCAAAGGAGAGGTCTGAGGAAGCACCCAGGTCTAGTCTATAATGGTTGTAAAAGGTGCTCGGAGAGGATCAAATAGCTGCCTTACATATTTGGTCGATCGAGACTTCCGATCTCTCTGCCCACGAGGTTGCCTTGGCCCTGGTAGAATGCGCCCTCAGCTTTCCAGGAGCCGATCTGCCCTTTGAAGTGTATGCTAACGAAATGGCCTCCCTAATCCACCTCGCTAGAGAGCTTTTTGAAGCCCTAAGGCCCTTCTTAGTGCCCTGATAGGAGATAAACAAGGCATTATCTTTTTTCCAGGGGAGGAGACATCTCCTAACGTCTAGAGTGTGTAGTTTCCTTTCCTTTTCGTTCGTGGGATTAGGGAGGAAGGATGGAAGGACTATCTCCTGTGTTCTATGGAAACTGGAGGCTACTTTAGGCAGGTATGCTGGATCAGATGTAAGAATTACCCTGTCGTCCCTCAATTGTATGTAAGGAGGAAGTCTGGATAACGCCTGGATGTCACTTACTCTACGGGCTGATGTCAACGCTACCAGAAGAGCCACTTTAACCCCTTCACGACCTTTGACGCCACGTAGGCATCATGAAAAGTCGTGCCAAAACGACCCATGACGCCTATGTGGCGTCATGAATTTATTGCCCCCCTGCGGGTCGGGTGACCAGGGTCACTGAAAGGTCACCCGACCCGCACACAGAGGACACCTTAGAGTTAACCACAGGGGGCGTGGCTTAGCCCCCACGTGCCTACGATTGCTCTGATTGGCTGTTAAAAGTGAAACTGCCAGTCAGAGCAATTGTAATCTTTCATCAATGAAATTTGATGAAATATTACAAATCCAGCCATGGCCGATGCTGAAATAGTATCGGGCATGGCTGGAGACACTGAACCGACCCCCCCCCCCAACTGACTGTCAAAATCTGCTCCCCCACCTTCCCTCCGATCACCCCCTCTCACCCTGCACGGTGGCTCCGAAGTCCCTCTGGCTGTCCCGGATGTCCCGCAGTGATCAAAATAAAAAAAAGTAAATCACCGCCCCCCCTTATCACCCCCATAGGTAGGAATATATGATAAAATAAAGAAAATATTTTTATTTTTCCATTAGGGTTAGGGCTAGTGTTATGGTTAGGGTTGGGGTTAGGGTTAGAATTAGGGTTAGGCTTAGAATTGGGGTTAGGGTTGGAATTACGGTTAGGGTTGGGATTAGGGTGAGGGGTGGGTTGGGGTTGGGATTACGGTTAGGCTTGTGGTTAGGGTTAGAGTTGGGATTAGGGTTAGGGGTGTGTTGGGGTTAGGGTTGTGGTTAGGGTTATGATTAGGGTTGGGATTAGCAGGGGTGGGATTCAGCGGGTTCTCCACGGTTCGGTGGAACCGGTTGTTAAAAAAGCAGCAGATTCCCTGAACCGGGGAGATTCAGAGCCGTGATTCGGTTCTGAGGACTATACAGGGGCCGGAGCTGCAGCCAGCACAGTGCGGGGATCGCCGCGTCACATCCACAGGGAGCATAGAGCTCACCTCCAGCCCAGCCTCAGGAAGCAAGAACCCGGAACTACAGCTACCGTATATCACGTATATCAGCGTGTGGTGCTGTGAGGACGCGGTCAGGTGCTCAGGTACACGTCGTGACGGAACACGCTGAGTCTGGAGGGGACAGTGGAGTCTCTGGGACAGAGAGGTCTGGGGGAGAGAGAGAAGTCCAGAGGGACAGAAGGGACAGAGGACTAGCTTGGGTCAGATGAGTCCAGAGGGGACTGAGGAGTCTGAGGGAGAGAAAGGAGTCCAGTGGGGACAGAGGAGTCTGGGGTGGACAGAGGAGTACAGAGGGGACAGAGGAGTCTGGGGTGGACAGAGGAGTACAGAGGGGACACAGGAGTCTGGGGTGGACAGAGGAGTACAGAGGGGACACAGAAGTCTGGGGTGGACAGAGGAGAACAGAGGAGTCTGGGGTAGACACAGGAGTTTGGGGTGGACAGAGGAGTACAGAGGGGACACAGGAGTTTGGGGTGGACAGAGGAGTACAAAGGGGACAGAGAAGTACAGAGGGGACACAGGATTCTGGGGTGGACAGAGGAGTACAGAGGGGACACAGGAGTCTGGGGTGGACAGAGGGGACAGAGGAGTCTGGGGTGGACAGAGGACCTGTGCCTGCCTATTGGGGACCTGTGCAGCACTGTGCTGCCTATTGGGGACCTGTGCAGCACTGTGCTGCCTATTGGGGAACCTGTGCAGCACTGTGCTGCCTATTGGGGAACCTGTGCAGCACTGTGCTGCCTATTGGGGAACCTGTGCAGCACTGTGCTGCCTATTGGGGAACCTGTGCAGCACTGTGCTGCCTATTGGGGAACCTGTGCAGCACTGTGCTGCCTATTGGGGAACCTGTGCAGCACTGTGCTGCCTATTGGGGAACCTGTGCAGCACTGTGCTGCCTATTGGGGAACCTGTGCAGCACTGTGCTGCCTATTGGGGACTTGTGCAGCACTGTGCTGCCTATTGGGGACCTGTGCAGCACTGTGCTGCCTATTGGGGACCTGTGCTGCCTATTGGGGACCTGTGCTGCCTATTGGGGACCCGTGCTGCCTATTGGGGACCCGTGCTGCCTATTGGGGACCCGTGCTGCCTATTGGGGACCCGTGCTGCCTATTGGGGACCTGTGCTGCCTATAGGGAACAGCTCCTTGACTGCGCCCCTACTTGTATATGTTTGAGGAAAAGGTGAGTGTAAATGGGTGTGGCTTAATGGGTGTGGCTTAAAACGGGTGTGGTTTTCCTACAAACACAGAACCTGTTGTTAAAAATTTGAATCCCACCACTGGGGATTAGGGTTAGGGGTGTGTTGGGGTTAGGGTTAGGGTTTTTTTTATTTTCATGGCTCTGCTTTAGAAACTTCTGTGAAGCACTTGGGGGTTCAAAGCGCTCACCACACATCTAGATTAGTTCCTTGGGTGGTCTAGTTTCCAAAATGGGGTCACTTGAGGGTGTATTCCACTGTTTAGGTACATCAGGGGCTCTGCAAACGTAACATGACACCCGCAGACCTTTCCATTAAGTCGGCATTTCAAAACATCACTACTTCCTGTCATGATCTCAGTGCGGGTTTGACTCGCACACGTGGGGTTAATGTCTGGAACCAGTGCTGATGACTGGCATTTCTGGGGTTAAAGGTTGTGATCCCAGTGCAGGCTTACCTGCACACCTGGGGCTGTGATTGTGGCCTCTCCCTGGTTCTGGGAGAGGCTTCTTATAGCCTCAGGACGCTCCCATCCCCGTCAGTTATACTTTCGCCCTTGGCATTGTGTGGTGACCCCTGAGTGTGTTTGTGCTGTGTTCTGGTTGCTTGACTCTCTGTGTACGACTCGGTCTGTTCTCTGGATATTGCTTTGGATTCTGCTTGGTACCTTCTGTGTCTGTTTGGTTTTGACTTCTGCTTGGCCCTGATTATCCGTTCTGTCTCATCCCTGGTACTTTACTGATATCTTTGTGTATGATCTCCGTTTTGCCTGACTGAGTATTTCTGTATAGTGTCCTGCCATCTCTGAAAGCAGGACGCTAAGCCCCGCCCCCTTGCAGTCACAGGACAGTAGGTCCTGTGACTGCTTGCTAAACTTCAGCGTCCACAGGTCCTGTGTATCTGTACTTTCCGGCTATACCTGACCCCGGGCCCCCCTACAGTGCGGGTGAGTCCCTGCTCAGTGGAGGCTGCACGCCGGCGCTGACAGGATCCTGACATTATAACTGACCGTTAAGTTTTTGGGTTTTTTTTTTTTTTCTTTCTCGCTGAGAAATATGGATCCCATACAATCTCTTGCTGAGCAAATGAAAAAACTGAGTCAGATGTTTCAGGGTTTATCTCTGGAGCAGCAAGCTCTGGCTCGTTCTCAGCAGCAGGTTTCTGAGACAGTGCGGGGGGCTTTAGCTGCTGGGACTCTGGGGGCTGGGGCGAGTGATTTTGTTTTGGTGTCCCCAGAACCACCTGTTAAACTGCCTGATTTCTTTTCTGGGAACAAAAAGGAGTTCAGGGTCTTCATGGAGAGGTGCAAACTCTTCTTTAGTTTGAGGCCACGTTCCTCTGGGGATGAAAGTCAGAAGGTTGGGGTCATTATGTCTCTGTTAAGAGGGTCCCCACAAGCTTGGGCTTTCTCCCTTCCTCTCACTGCCCCTGAGAGTATGTCTGTGAATGCGTTTTTTGAGGCCCTCGGGCACATATATGATGAGCCGGACCAAGTGCGATTGGCAGAGGACATGGTGATGAGTGTCTGTCAGGGGAAACACTCGGCTGAGTGGTTTTGTACAAAATTCCGCCGCTGGGCCGCAGAGGTCTCTTGGGACAACGCCGCACTCCGAGGACTCTTTCGCAGAGGCTTGTCCGAGCGGTTACAGGATGCCTTGGCATTACATCCCCCACCTAACTCACTCGAGGACGCCATGACCCAGGCCGTCCGGATGGACCGCAGGCTGCGGGCCAGGGGGGTGATGCAGGCGGAGTCTCCATTGTTCCCTAGTGGAAAAGAGACTGTTTCTGTGCCCATGGTCGTAGGGGCTCTCTCCCTGAAGGAAAAGGAGAGAACGCCGGAGAGAAAAGCAGTTATGCTTCTACTGTGGTAAATCGGGACATTGGAAAAGGGAGTGTCCTGATTGTCCATCCTCAACCCGGTCGACGGGAAGCGACTAGGTCTGGGTAGTCAGCGGGGAGACTACTCAGACTCTCAGGTACCCTTTTCCTTGTTTTCTAAGGTGTTGCTTCATGTGGAATTGTTAGTGGACGATTGTTGTTTTCCCTCTACAGCTTTCGTGGACTGCGGATCATCCATCAATCTCATTGACTCCCAATTGCTCACACGCTGTAAGATAGGGACAGTTAGACTTAAGGATCCGATCAAAGTGGTGGCCATTGACTCCTCCCCCCTCACTAAAGAGGGAATTCTCTTTATGTCTGACTTGTTTTCGCTCAAAGTGGGCGCTACCCATGTGGAAAAATTAAGTTGTTTGGTTCTGGACAATCTACCAGCAGGATTGGTGTTGGGCATGCCCTGGTTACAACGCCATAACCCAGTCATTAACTGGAAAACGGGGGAGATTGTTCAGTGGGGGTTTAATGATTCGATGTTATGTGATAAGTCTGCACTATTGGTTGAACCTGTTAAATTTGTATCTGTGTCATCTGTCGAGCTGGAAGGTATTCCGGAGTACCTGAAAGAATTCGAAGATGTGTTCTCTGAAAGCAAGGCCGAGACGTTGCCGCCACATAGACCCTTTGACTGAGCTATCGAGTTAGTCCCGGGGGCTAAATTGCCTAAAGCCCGTCTGTTTAATTTATTTGTCCATGAATGATTACATTGCTGAGAGTCTTCGCAAAGGACACATACGTCCCTCAATCTCACCTGTGGCGGCAGGGGTTTTTTTTGTAAAGAAAAAAGATTGCGTTTTACGTCCCTGCCTCGATTTTCGTGAGCTCAACAAGATTACTGTACGAAATACGTACCCCCTTCCGTTGATTCCCGATTTGTGTAACCAACTTTCAGGGGCAAAATGGTTCTCCAAACTGTATCTTCAGGGGGCATATAATTTGATAAGGGTCCGGGAGGGGGATGAATGGAAAACCGCGTTCCTCACGACCGAGGGACTGTTTGAAAATTTAGTCATGCTGTTTGGTCTTACCAATGCCCCAGCCATATTTCAGAATTTCATCAATGTGGTATTCTCGGATCTTATTGGTCGTTTTGTTGTTATTTACTTAGACGATATTCTGATATACTCTCCCGACAGTCAATCTCATCTGAATCATGTACGAACAGTTCTCCAAAGACTGAGAGAAAATCATCTGTATGCCAAATTGGAGAAATGTGTGTTTTTTGTTCAAGAATTTTTTTGGGGGGATTAATTGTGTCCTGTGAGGGTTTTCGCATGGACCCCAAGAAGGTGCAGGCCATTGCGGATTGGGTGCAACCCCGAGACCTTAAGGGTCTTCAGCGCTTCTTGGGGTTTGCCAATTACGGTATTACCGCAAATTTATTTGGGGGTTTTCACAGGTGGTCAAACCACTCACAGATCTTACTTGTAAAGGTACGGATGTGAGAAACTGGTCCTCGCTCACAAAAGAGGCCTTTGCGACCCTGAAAAGAAGCTTTATGTCTGCTCCCGTATTAGTACAGCCAGATCCGTCCAAACCATTCGTCGTGGAAGTGGACGCCTCGGAGGTGGGGGTGGGGGCGGGGGCGGTGTTGTCCCAAGGGCTTGCCACTCTAACCAACCTCAGGCCATGTGCTTTCTTTTCCAAGAAGTTCTCTGCTGCGGAAAGAAATTACAACGTAGGCAATAGAGAGCTTCTTGCGGTCAAACTGGCGTTTGAAGAATGGAGGCACTTTTTGGAGGGGGCCAGTCACCTGGTTAGGGTGATCACGGATCACAAAAATTTGTCATACATTGAGTCTGCTAAAAGACTTAATGCCCAGACAGGCCAGTTGGTCACTTTTTTTTTCCCCGTTTTCAGTTTCCGATTACATTTCGTCCAGGGTCTAAGAATGTCAAGGCTGACGCCTTATCGCGCAGTTTTCAGCCGGTATCGCCCCCTGAGCCACCATCCCCAATTCTTCAACCTGGAGTTGTGATAGCAGAGGTCTCGTCTGAATTGGAACGGGAGATTCAGGGGGCCCAGTCGCAGGCCCCGGCGGCCAAGCCGGAGGGGAAGTTGTTTGTCCCAGAGCAACTTCGCCTGAAACTCTTGCAGGAGTTCCATGAATCCAAGCTGAGTGCTCACCCTGGTATTTCAGCCACGCGTCTGGCGGTGGCTAGGATCCTTTGGTGGCCTACCCTTGGTTTGGACACAAAAAAAATTAATTGCTGGTTGTGGGGTCTGCGCTCGTTCTAAAAGCTCTCATAGCCGGCCGGCAGGGGAGCTGATGCCCTTGGCAGTGCCCGAAAGACCATGGACTCACTTATCCATGGATTTTGTTACCAATCTCCCTCCATCTAAGGGTAATACAGTGGTATGGGTAGTGGTGGACAGGTTTTCTAAGCAAGCTCATTTTGTACCACTGTCCGCACTACCGTCAGCTGAGACGTTGTCCAGGCTGTTTGTGCAGCATGTCGTCCGGTTGCATGGGGTACCCCTGAATGTGGTGTCTGATCGTGGTTTGTGGCTAAGTTTTGGCATGCTTTCTGCAAAAAATTAGGGATGTCTCTGTCCTTTTCGTCTGCATACCATCCTGAGAGCAATGGTCAGACGGAGCGCACTAACCAGTCCCTGGAACAGATCCTCAGGTGGCTAACCTCTGCTAGACAGAATGACTGGTGCGATGCACTGCCGTTGGCTGAATTTGCCTTCAATAGTCGGGTGAGTCAATCCACGGGTATGACTCCTTCTTTGATCAATTATGGGTTCAGTCCTCATTTTGGTGAGTTTTCTCGTCTCGACTCGGGGTGTCCCAGGGCTGAGGGCTCTGTTCAGTGATTACAGAATACGTGGGCAGAAGTTCAGCGGAGTATATCTAGGTCTCAGCGCAGGTATAAGTTTTTCGCGGACAGGAAACGAACACCAGGGCCCACGTTTCAGGTTGGAGACAAGGTTTGGCTGTCCACGCGAAACATTAAGTTGAAGGTTCCTTCAGCCAAGTTGGGTCCCAAATTCATTGGTCCATACAAGATTGTGGAAAAAATCAATCCAGTGGCGTATAGGCTGTGCCTTCCACCCTCTTTCAAGATCCCTAACGTCTTCCACAAATCTCTACTGAAACCTTTTGAAGCAGTCCGGGGAGACTCCGAGTCCGCTGCTCCTCCTGTTTTGGTCGAGGGGCAAGTGGAGTACGAGGTTGGTCATGTCGTAGATTCCAGGTTGGTATGGCAGTCGGTACAGTACCTGGTTCATTGGTAGGGACCGGAAGACAGGTCCTGGGTACCGGCCCGGTTGATGCATGCTAATCGCCTGGTGCGGGCTTTCCATGCTAAGTACCCGGGCAAGCCTGGGGGTCCAGAGGCCCCCGTTGAGAGGGGGGTACTGTCATGATCTCAGTGCGGTTTTGACTCACACACTTGGGGTTAATGTCTGGAACCAGGGCTGATGACTGGCATTTCTGGGGTTAAAGGTTGTGATCCCAGTGCAGGCTTACCTGCACACCTGGGGCTATGATTGTGGCCTCTCCCTGGTTCTGGGAGAGGCTTCTTATAGCCTCAGGACGCTCCCATCCCCGTCACTTATACTTTCGCCCTTGGCATTGTGTGGTGACCCCTGAGTGTGTTTGTGCTGTGTTCTGGTTGCTTGATTCTCTGTGTACAACTCGGTCTGTTCTCTGGATATTGCTTTGGATTCTGCTTGGTACCTTCTGTGTCTGGTTTTTACTTCTGCTTGGCCCTGACTATCCGTTCTGTCTCATCCCTGGTACTTTACTGATATCTTTGTGTATGACCTCCGTTTTGCCTCTCTGAGTATTTCTATATAGTGTCCCGCCATCTCTGAAAGCAGGACGCTAAGCCCCGCCCCCTTGTCGTCACATGACCGTAGGTCCTGTGTATCTACTTTCCGGCTGTACCTGACCCCGGGCCCCCCTACAGTACGGGTGAGTCCCTGCTCAGCGGAGGCTGCATGCCGGCGCTGACAGGATCCTGACACTTCCCTTCCGAGCCCCAACGTGTTCCCAAACAGTGGTCCCCCCCACATATGGGGTACCAGCATACTCTGGACAACAACTTTTGGGGTCCAATTTATCCTGTTACCATTGTGAAAATAAAAAATAGCGGGCTAAAAAATCATTTTTGAGCAAAAGAAATTGATTTTTTTATTTTCACTGCTCTGCATTATAAACTTCTGTGAAGCACTTGGGGGTTCAAAGTGCTCACAACACATCTAGATAAGTTCCTTCGGGGGTCTAGTTTCCAAAATGGGGTCAATTGTGGGGGAGTTCCAATGTTTAGGCACACAGGGGCTCTCCAAACGCAACATGGTGTCCGCTAACGATTGGAGCTAATTTTCCAATCAAAAAGTCAAATGGCGCTCCTTCCCTTCCGGGCCCTGCCGTGCGCCCAAACAGTGGTTTATGACCACATATGAGGTATTGGTGTGCTCAGGAGAAATTGCCCAACAAATTTTAGGATCCATTTTATCCTGTTGCCCATGTGAAAATCAAAAAACTGAGGCTAAATAAAATTTATGTGAAAAAAATTACTTTTTTTTTTTTTTTTACGGATCAATTTGTGAAGCACCTGGGGGTTCAAAGTGCTCACTATGCATCTAGATAAGTTCCTTGAAGGGTCTAGTTTCCAAAATAGGGTCACTTGTGGGGGAGCTCCAATGTTTAGGCGCACAGTGGCTCTCCAAACGCGACATGGCAACCGCTAAATATTCAAGCATATTTTCCATTCAAAAAGTCAAATGGCGCTCCTTCCCTTCTGAGCCCTGCCGTGCACCCAAACAGTGGTTTATGACCACATATGAGGTATCAGTGTACTCAGGAGAAATTGCCCAACAAAATTTAGGATCCATTTTATCCTATTACCCATGTGAAAATGAAAAAATTGATAAAAGAAAATTTATATTGGAAAAATTAAAATGTCCATTTTTTCCCTCCACGTTGCTTTAGTTCCTGTGAAGCACCTGAAGGGTTAATAATCTTCTTGAATGTAGTTTTGAGTAGCTTGAGGGGTGCAGTTTTTAGAATGGTGTCACTTTTGGGTATTTTCTGCCATATAGACTCCTCAAAGTGACTTCAAATGTGAGGTGGTCCCTAAAAAAAATGGTTTTGTAAATTTTGTTGTAAAAATGAGAAATCGCTGGTCAACTTTTAACCCTTACAACTTCCTAACAAAGTTGTGCTGATGTAAAGTAGACATGTGGAAAATGTTATTTATTAACTATTTTGTGTCAGATAACTCTCTGGTTTAACAGAATAAATATTAAAAATTTGAAAATTGCGAAATTTTCAAAATTTTCGCCAAATTTCCGTTTTTTTCACAAATAAATGCAAAAATTATCGACCTAAATTTACCACTAACATGAAGCCCAATATGTCACGAAAAAACAATCTCGGAATCGCTAGGATACGTTGAGTTATCACCTCATAAAGGGACACTGGTCAGAATTGCAAAAAATGGCCAGGTCATTAAAGTCAAAATTGGCTTGGTCATGAAGGGGTTAAGAGACAGATTTTTTTTTTTTTGTAGAGTCTGATGAGAGAGGTTCAAACGGGGCCTCTGTCATGGCCGTGAGGACAAGGTTCAGATCCCATGGCATAAATTTATTTCTTACCACTGGTCTGGACCTGCCTGTTGCCTTAATAAATCTATTGATCCAATACTTACTGGCGATGTTGCAGTTAAAAAGGGCCCCTAAGGCTGACACCTGTACTTTAAGCGTGCTGGTGGAAAGCCCGATGTCATGACATCTTTGCAGGAATTCTAGGATCTGCGCTATCGGCGCGGACTGGCCAGCTACTACCCCTGAAACTTGAAGGAATCTTTTCCAGATCCTAACGTAAATTTTGGTTGCAATTGGTTTTCTGCTCTTAAGCAGGGTGTTAATTAGGGCTGGGGATAAAACCTTTCTCCTTTAGTAGTGACCGTTCAAAATCCACGCCGTCAAATGTAGGCCAGCCACCTGAGGATGGTAAACTGGGCCCTGGGATAGGAGATCTGGGATGTCTGGTAGGACCCATGGGTCGGACACCGACATGGTCCTGAGGCATGAGAACCATGCCCTCCTGGGCCAAAACGGGGCGATAACTATAATCCTCGCCTTGTCCTTCCTGACTTTCCTCATCACCAAGGGTAGAAGGGACAGGGGAGGGAAGGCATATGCTAGCCTGAAGTCCCATTTGACCAGAAGAGCATCTACTGCCAGCGGCTTTTCTCTGGGATTTAGAGAGCAAAACTGAGGCACCTTCCTGTTCTCTCTGGTGGCGAAGAGGTCCTCTTCTGGCTGCCCCCATTTTTGTACGATCAGGTCGAAGATGGAGGTTTTTAAGGACCATTCCCTTTGTCTTAGAAGGTTGCGGCTTAGGAAGTCCGCCGTTGTGTTTTCTCTTCCTTTTATGTGCAGAGCTGTTAAAGACAGAAGATGTTGCTCTGCCAATTGGAACAGCTGCTCTGCTACCTTCATCAGGGGTCTGAAACGAGTCCCACCTTGGTGATTGATGTAAGCGATGGTGACCTGATTGTCGGAGAATATTCGAACATGGGTGACCCTGTAGATACACAAGAAGGTTTTTAACTGCCCACTCTACGGCTTTTAGCTCTTTCAGGTTGGAGGACATTTCCAACTGATGGTAATCCCATACGTCCTCGATTAAGACCCCCCCCCCCCATGTGGGCCCCCCAAATAGTAGGGCTTGTGACTGTGGTGACTACCCGGGTTACGTTATATTCCCAGGGCACCCCTCTGGCTAGATTGTTTTCCTCTAGCCACCAATCAAGGGATTTTATAGTATGTTGGGATAAAGTCAACTGGCCTTCTAGGTAACCCCCCCAGGATTTTTTGATGAAATAAAACCTCGCCCTGTAGCACCCTTGTATGGAACCGGGCCCATCGAACCGTGGGGATGGAGGACAAGAGAGAACCTAGGAGGGACATTGCCTTCCTAAGAGACATGGTGGGGTTATTGGAGGCGTTCAAGACCTGATGATGTAGGCAAACTAATTTTTCGAGTGGAAGACGACAGTCCTGATTCTGCGAATCTAGGATTAGGCCCAAGAACTGCTGAACTTTCATGGGCTGTAGACGGGACTTCTTAATGTTTAGTAGCTACCCTAACCGTTCCAGCGCTGATTTTGCTTTTTGCAATTGATCCCGACAATGGTCTGCTGTTCTGCCTACAATAAGGAAGTCATCCAGGTAGGGGATTACCAGGATATCTGCTTCTCGTAGATGGGCCATAACCTCCGCTATAACTTTAGTGAACACTCGGGGGGCGACTGCAATACCAAAGGGAAGGACGACATATTGGAAATGCTGTACCGACCCCTCTAAATGAACCGCTACTCTGAGGAAACGCTGATGAGACGTATGGATGGGTATATGGTAGTAGGTGTCTTTTAAATCCAACACCACCATAAAGAAGTTTTCAAACAGTAACTTTATTGTGGAATTAATCGTTTCCATTTTAAATGGCCGAATGATCAGGTATCTATTGAGTGCCTTCAGGTTGATTATGGTCCTGTAAGAGCTATCCGGCTTACGGACCAAAAATAGAGGGGAGTAGAAGCCTTCGCCCTTCTCTGCCTCTGGTACCTTTATCAGTACCTTTTTATGGCATAGGTCACGGATTTCGGTCTCTAGGGCAGTCTGTTCCGACAGGGAAGACCTGAGCGAGGTGACCTTAAAACTGTTCCGCGGGGCACAGGAAAATTCTAGCCTTAGACCTGAGGCTACCAACACCAGGATCCAGTTACTGTTTGAGATCAGTGACCAGGCTTGGTAGAAGGCCGATAGTCTACCTCCCACCGGAGCCGCTAGTCATTGGGGAGGTTTCTTGGTCTCACGGGATGCTTCCTGGCGTCCCCCTCCAAACATAAACCTGGTACCTTTTTTCTTTTTATCTTCCCATCTGCCCCGGTCTCTGGATGATCTTCTACGAAAAAATCTCTTCCTAGCGAAGGGACGTCTATAGGAAGGGGTTGGCAGGGAAGGGAAATTCTTTTTATTGTCGCCGGCTTTCTCCAGCAGTTCATCTAGGACTGGACCGAATAGATATTCTCCCTCACATGGGATGGAGCAAATCCGGGATCTGTCATGGATATTTCCGGGCCAACACTTTAGCTATATAGCCCTTCGGACTGCATTTGATAGACCTGTGCCTTGGCCGCCATTCTTGCAGAATCTGCGGAAGCGTCTGCTAAAAAGGCTGCAGCATTCTGCGTTGGAGCCGCGCGCGCGTCTGAGAGGGCGGCTAGTCGACTGGAACTGACTGCGCACTTCCGGTTTGCTGAGGAGTCCGACCCTGAGAAACTTGCTCTCTTTCTTTTCTCGGATGACTCCACTGGGGATACGGATTTTAGAGCTTTAACTTCCGTCCTGATAATTTCCCTTAGACTCTTAGCGAAGTCAGGGGTTTCTTCCGCCACCTGTAGGAGTGGGGAAAGGTAAGGAAGTATGTATGGTAATCTTTTGGGAATACTCCCTTTTTTTTTTTTTTTTCCCTACCGTCTGCCGTATACATGACTGACACAGTTTTTTAGGGTAGGCATCTGGCAAGGGACAATTGCAAAGGGCGCACTCCCTGTTTTTCGCTTTATCAGCGCACTTCTTCCCCTACAGGAGAAAAAAAAATATAAGGGGAACACTGCATCAGGGCACATTCACGAAGATCTCTTACCCTGAGCAGAAGGCGTAGGCAAAGGTTCACGGGGGGGGGGGTACGTTCCTGCTCTCGGTCCAGCTGGGCCACGGGAGCTTCTGGCTCATCCATTGCCCATTGCTGCACCTGGGCCAAAGCAGCCCCTGCAGCGATTCTGTGGCCTTTTATACTTAACCCCCCCCCCCCCCCGCACCACCACCAGAAATCCGGGTTAGCAGGTATCATGGCCAGGGGCATAGTTCCCCTCCATTCCCCCTCCCGAGACGTCCATGGACCCCACCACCCTGTGCCTCGCCCCCACGCTGCACCTGGCGACGCACACAGGAGAAAAGCCGGCCGGCATTTGACTTCGGTCTGGCGCCACCGCCCCCGCCGACCGCGTCACTTCCGGCCTCCGTGAACGCGCGGGGGCGCGCAGACCGCCAGCGACACGGCACCGCCCGACCAGGCACAGTGCTCCCTGTCCGTCACCAAGCCACAGCAGCCAGCCCCAGACCGCAACCTGGACCGCGGGGAGACCGCACAAGGAGGGCCAGGAATCGGCGTCCGGGGGGGAGACTCTACGTACCTGCCGGCCCTGGAGTCGGGCATCCTCCGGACCCCGCTCCCACCTGCTCCGCACACAGTTGTGGAGCCCTGCCTGGGCTCACCGTAGGCGCTTTCAGGGGACCCCGCACTGCCCGAGGTAGGAGACCCCCCCCCGCTACCTGAGTCGGACAGCTGGCCTGGGGATTCCTCGTCCATAATAGTGAGATCTGTAGGGAATCCTGTCCTCCAGGAACAGGAAACCAACTGATGCGTGGGAGAGGTGCCGCCCTTATGTATCTAGGATTTCCTGATCCTGGAGGGCGGATCCCCCCTCTCAGGTGGTGCTGTCATGGACGACCGAATAAAAAGACATACTCACTTCTCTGTCGCTGGGGCCAGGTGCTGGTGTCCTGAGCCCCCGACACCGGCAATATTTACCGGTTCCTGTTCCTTCGCCATCCACCGCTGTGTCTCCCGGGTTTCTGCAGTGACAGCAGAGGGCACACACTGACTACGTCATCGCGCCCTCTGCCGTCACAGCAGGAGGACCCGGAGACACAGTGGTGCACGGCGATGGAACGAGGGACAGGTGAATATTGCTCTGCCCCTGTCATATTCACCCATCCTGGCGCACGGTCTTCTCTGCAGCCCCCGCTTCTCCCTCTGCCATCTGCTTCCTGCATTCAGCTGGTCAGGTGTTACCGCTCATTAAACTCATAAATATGCGCATATTCATTAGTTTAATGAGCGGTACCAGGTGACCGCTGAACGCAGGAAGCAGACGGCAGAGGGAGAAGCAGGGGCTGCTGAGAAGTGCCAGGAGGGGTGAGTATGATCTCTGACCCCCCGCCCACCCCCCGGTATATGACTCACGTATAAGCCGGAAGGGTGACTCTCAGCCTAAAAAAAAATGGACTGAAAAGCTCGGCTTATACACGATTATATACGGTACTTAAAATTCATGGGTGCCAATAACGATAAGCAGGACTGTATTTATAATAATTGTTCGCAAACTGACACTTTTTGTTTTTGTCTAAGTGAATAATGTGAGATTTTTAATGCTTCTAAATGAAACTCAAGACTGAAAAATCAAGATTTCAGATCTGAAGGTTTTATTTGCCATGGTAGTGCCTGTCATGACATACCCTGCCTTATTGTTGTTGCTCAAAACTTACAGAGCAGAAGCAATTTGGACCGATCTTCTGGCCAACAGACCAGGAGAGGCAATGCAATTAACATTTGAAAAATATATAGTCTGCAAACAACCAACAACAGACTACCATTGCAACATAAACATTAGAAAAAAACAGTTATACTCTTTTGGATTAGACATATTTATAATTGATCATTTGATGATTACTTTGTTAAATATGTTGCAGTCTTCTTTTTGCTTTAATTTATTCTTTTCATGCAGGCAGATAATATTCTAGAAGACCAGGACCTTGTAGATATTGGGATCCTGGACCAACAACATCGTAAACGACTTCTTCAAGCAGCTCATACCTTACCAAAGGTAAGACACAGACGTTTTATTTGTAGAAATCCACCAATTCCTATACATTCTTCAGAACGTTGTCCATTATAGTTAGATGAATTTTTTCTATATTTTTGTTTTTATTTTTTTTCTAATTTTGAGTCCAGAATATCAGCTTTGAAAATACACAAAGATCATTATTATTTGGGGTACAGCTTTCGTTTGGAGTCGGGGATCAGTATGAAAGCTGTTCTTGGTTGTGCCGATGTGAGTGGAGTGGAACTGGAAGGGGTGAAATTATGTCAGGAGCAAAGTTCACATGACACAAATTTGCCATAAACACATTGTTTGTAGATTTTTCTGAAAATTTGCTGTAATTGGAAGCTGAACTTCAAATTCTTGTATTCTCATTCAGATCTACATGCAGAATATCACCAATGCAATTAAATAGGAGCTAATTTGGAGATACAAAATCCCTAATAAATTTGTATTGCAAGCAGAATTTCAACAGATTCTTTCAAGGTTCAGATGTAAAATCCACTTTTAAGTCTTGCCAAAATGTGGATTATGTCAAAATTGCCTCATTAACAACTCTCCCTGAGGTGTAACTGGATGAGGAAGTTGTTTAACCAAGACATATGCAATGTGTGCCAGGGGGCAGAGAACAAGCCATTTTGTCTTGGCCAGACTATTTAGTTTCACGGTGCTAAAGCAGCAAACTAAATATGTACTTTGGATAAGGGAAATGTATGGCATATCTCTATGCAGACAGACCTGTCATTAGTGTCTATGCAGCCCATCAATGTTTACATGAGATGTGCTGCCGGAAACAACGATTTAATGGGCCGCATAAACGATTCAGATAACTTGCTCTCCAGCTTATCTGCAGCATGTTTAGGCGGATCTGGTTTTGAGTGTTTTAGGAACGATCATTTGGTTGAATTAAGTATGAAAAGATCTTGTTTCCAGATGAGGGTGGAGCCAGTATTTAAAGCTTTTAATTCATATACTATGGTACATTTACCTAGGTTGAAGCTACATATGTACAGTCAAGTACAACCTTCTCGCATCAGTTATAAATCATTCAATGCTAACATTTTTATCAAATATATTGTCCTTAGATATTCTTGTAGCTCTATAGAACAACTCATTGTTTTTTGTCCCTTAGCCAATTCTTTACCCACGTTCATAAGTTCCTCCAGTCTCTGCATCTCTAGTTTGTCGTGTTTATTCAGTCATTTAATGATTTTCTCCTTTTTTGTAATTTGCACTCATCCTCTAGGTAGAAATACATATGACACTTCAAGATTGACAGTTGTGTAGCATGATGTGGAAAGTTACAGTATTTTAATATCATTAATGGTTTTGCCTTTTAAATGTTTTTTTTCTAGCCATTCCCACTTTCATGGGACATGTCTGTAGCCGCATGGCTGCATACTCTGTCCCTTCAGCAGTATGCTTCCAGCTTTCTTAGCAGTGGTTATACCTCTATGGAAACGCTTCGCAGTTTATGGGAACTTGAGATCGTAAATGTGAGTTGTCTTCTATCCTCATTATGACTAGTGACTAGACATCTTAGCTTTCCACCTTCTGTTGGGTTCCAGCCAAACGTCTCCATTTTCACAGTTTTTTACTTTTATTTTTGCTCTGCATTCAACATATAAAATAAAGACTGAATTAGGCTGGTTTCACACTTGCGTTTTTTCGCGCTGGATTTTAGCGCTAAAAAACGCATGCGTTTTTTTTCCCTATATTTTGCATGGGATGCGCTTATGTGCGCATACACATGCGTTTGTATGCGTTTTTCCGCGCATGCGTTTTTTTGCGGTATGCGCTCGGGCGCACAAAATGCATCCTGTTGCATTTTTTGGGCGTCCGACTTGCCTCAAAAAAACGCATGCGCGCGCAATGCGTTTTTTTACAGCAAGACACCCATTATAAGTCTATGGGTGCGCATATGTGCGCATTGGCATGCTTATGTATGCGTTTTTTTGCGCATGCGTTTTTTTTTTTTACCATTAGTTGGACAATGGAATTTAGGGGTTTGGGTTAGAGTTAGGGTTAGTTAAGGGGGTTTAGGGCTAGGGTTAGGGTTAGCTAGGGTTTAGGGTTAGGGTTTGGGTTAGGGTTAGTAGGCTTTGGTTAAGGGTTAGGGTTAGTATGGTTTGGTTAAGGGTTAGGGTCAGGGTTAGGGTTAGGATCAGGGTATGGTTTGGTTAAGGGTTAGGGTTAAGGTTAGGGTCAGGGTTAGGGTTAAGGGTCAGGGTTAGGGTTAGGATTAGTAAAGTCATGGTTTGGGTTAGTGTGAGGGGCCACCTAATGTTGGAAAAAAAACGCAAACGCGGTAAAAACGCACTAAAAACGCATACAAACGCATAAAAACGCTGCTTTTTTTTCATGCATGCTCATAAAAATGCTTGAAAAAGCGCAGCATTTGTATGCGTTTTTTCGCGGGAAAAACGCGCTGCAAAAAAAAAAGCAAGTGTGAAAGTAGCCTAAGTGTTTGTTATTCCACCCTTTAATCTTAAAACACCACTCCATGTTTTTTTTTTATTTTACTGCTGGAGTAGTACTTTAAATGTAAGACCTGTACCCCCTTTGTTATACCCACTTTCCACTGCCTTTATAGGTTTCCACACTGCTCCGTCTCCTGTGAAAATTAACCTGCCGGTGCACTCCAGTGTCTGCTGAAGCACGTCGGAGGTCACTTTTCAATACAGATCTATGAGAGCCTCGTTCTTGCTCTCATAGAGTACTATTGAGAGGTTGAGAGCGGAGTTTCTGACTTCTGGCTGTCAGAAGCTGCGCTCACAAAATGGCTGAAAACCGGGAAAGACACCCAAGGGTGAGCATATCGCTGGGGGGCTAGTAGCTTACTCTTCAAGCACCACTTCAGTGCTGAAAAAAAAATGCTGGACTGGTGCTTTAATGATTCAAGAAAGAGCAGATGATTTCAGCTCTTCATAAAGACCAAAGATTAAATGGTCTGTACACTACTAAAAAAGTTTCCAAAAGTTCCAATTATAGTTCTTCAAATTTATATATATTTATATTTTTTGGCACAGCCAGCTCACCACTTTGAAGAAAGCCAGGAATAAGTAAAGCCTGCGGTTGAAGTTCACACGGAAAACGGATTGGGATAAATCCTTACATGTAAAAGGAATAGTATGGTTTCTCCAGCGATCAGTCCAATGGTGGGGGAAAATATAACTTTTATTTTTCCATTAAAAAGGTTCCACGTTTCTTCAGTAACAATTTTGCATATAGTCAATCCCTTTTGGACGACATGTTTCGTCACTAAATGTGTCTTCTTCCAGGTCCAAGTGAGGAATGAATCAAAACCGATTATATAGTATGAAGCCAGGGAAAAACACCACTGAATTTCTGGGTGTTACCCTTTCTAGAAACTGGCTGGTGTGTATAGGAGATTCCAAGTGGATTTAGTTCAGCCAAATTAACCCTATAAACAGCAGTAACCCTTTGCGGTGTTGTTCCATCGCCAAGGACTTCACCAACATGAAAGAAACAAATAATTAAAATCAATTTTAAAAACAAATAAAATCAATCGATACCTTTAAGATACAGAAATTTGTATGAAACATTCAGATATTCTACAGCACAAGAATAGTTAATATTGGAATTATTTGATACTGGATCAATTACTGTTACTGTGAAACCACTATTAAAGTATCACCATTTATGTTTAATATTGCGTTATCAAGTCCATGCGGCTATTCAAACCGCACGGTACTCGAGCTTCCAGTAAAAAAAATCCACTTACTTTCCCTTGCCAGGATTTTTTCATGTAAATTGCCCCCCCTAGTGGGCTTGGACACTTTCTCTATTCCTTTGAAGGAGAAAGATTTTAGATCTCCATTATGTTTGTTAGCAAAATGCCGTGAGACTGCAGTTACCTGCCAGCGGTAAATTAACTGCATCGGACAAGTGTTTACGGATACGTTTTCAGAGGCCATGTATCCATCTATTCCCCATAATATAGCTCTTAAATGTTTATCCTTCTATCTCAGGAAATATAGCAGCTATTCGGAGGTTCTATGTAATTTTTTACTTGAAGCAATGACATTTCTCTTGAGCCATAATTATTGCATGTTTGACAAATAGGTATTTTTTGCAGATCAGCGGTGTGAGTATGGGGGCAAAATTTTCCCCTTCACTCGATAATATTGTAATGGCAACCTAGGAAGAGAACTTTATCTACATATCTTCAAATCCATTCGGAGCAAATCTGGTGTGGATGGGAAGATACTGTATATTGATGATCTGGTCTTTGTTTTGAAAGATATGGAGGATGATGCCCAATTTTTCCTTGAATATTTAAACAACAATGATTACAGTCTTCAATTTACTGTTTTTTCTGAGAAGTAACATCTTGATTAGATGTAACATTTGTTGCTAATATTGGGGAAAATAGGGTATTGGTACTTCCTTACCGAAAACCAACTGCTTCAAACAGTATACTGGCAGCTACATCTTGCCATCCCCCACATGTCATCAGAAACTTACCTGTTGGTGAGCTCATCAGGATTAAACACAATAGTTCTGATGACTCTACATATATAAGTGAGAGTAAAAAAGTTTGTAGCAGATTCCAAAATCGTGGTTACCCCAAGTGATGTTTGGAAAGAGCCCAATCTATTGTTGGTAACATCAGCAGAGATTCTTTACTTCAACATAAATGTAAGGAAAATAAAACCAAAAATATCATTACATTCACCACGGGGTACAGCCCACAATTCAATCAGATCTCTAACATCATACGGAAATATTTACCTGTTTTACAACAAGATATAATTCTCAGAAAGATCTTGGACAATTACACAGTCCGATTTGTGACACAAAGAGCGACTACATTAAAAAAACCTTTTGTCTCCTAGTTTATTTGTGGAGTTAGAACGAGATCAAAAGAAAAACTGTCTCAGTACCGTTGGTTTCCACAAATGTGGAGCTAATGTGTGCAAATGTTGCCAATATGCCACAGAAGATAAAAAATTTGTCTCCTTTAAAAATAAGAGTTTCCAATGCGCAGTTTTATAAATTGTAATACGGATAATGTCATTTATCTAATTCAATGTAACATCTGTCAACTTCAGTATGTAGGTTGTACTATGAACCCTCTGAAAACGTATCCGTAAACATTTGTCCGATGCGGTTAATTTACCGCTGGCAGGTTACTCTGCAGTCTCACGGCATTTTGCTAACAAACATAATGGAGATCTAAAATCTTTCTCCTTCAAAGGAATAGAGAAAGTGTCCAAGCCCACTAGGGGGGGGGGCAATTTACATGAAAAAATCCTGGCAAGGGAAAGTACCGTATTTTTCGGACTATAAGACGCACCGGACCATAAGATGCACCCCAATTTTCAGAAGGAAAATAGGGAAAAAAATAATAATGTGTCAAATGGGGGTCCGTCTTACAGTCCGAATTCAGCTTACCTGGGAAGGGATCCGGCACAGGTGGAGAAGTAGTCACAGGGGTCATTCAGTGGTCCAGGCTCGTGCGGTGGTGGCGGCTCTGTGCTGGGGCTGGGGCGGGTGGGCTGTGCAGGGGCAGCTGTGCTGGGGCAGGGGGAGCTGTGGCAGGGGCAGCTGTGCTGGGGCAGGTGGGCAGGGGCAGCTGTGCTGGGGCAGGGGGAGCTGTGGCAGGGGCAGCTGTGCTGGGGCAGGTGGGCAGGGGGAGCTGTGGCAGGGGCAGCTGTGGCAGGGGCAGCTGTGGCAGGGGCAGCTGTGGCAGGGGCAGCTGTGGCAGGGACAGATGGGCTCTGCGGTGGTGGCAGCGGGCGGCGTGGTGCGGTGGTGGCAGCGGGCTGTGCTCCGGTGCAGGGGCGGCGGCTCCGCCGGCGTTTCTTCGCAGCCCGGAGGCCCCCGCACAAGCTGCGCATGCGCCGTCCCCGGACCGGTGGCCATCTTGCCGGCGTCCATGCTCCCGGAGGCCACCGCAACATGGCGGCGCCCAGCAAGGGGTGTGCGGGGGCCTCCGGGCTGCAAAGAAACGCCGGCGGAGCCGCCGCCCCTGCATCGGAGCACAGCCCGCTGCCACCACCGCGCCGCCCACTGCCACCACCGCACCGCAGAGCCTCGCCTGCTGCCACCAGCACACCAGGTACCGTGCATTGCGATCATAAGATGCACCCCCCACTTTTCCCCAAAATTTTGGGGGAAAAAAGTGCGTCTTATGGTCCGAAAAATACGGTAAGTGGATTTTTTTTACTGGAAACTCGAGTACTGTGCGGTTTGAATAGCCGTATGGACTTGATAACGCAATATTAAACATAAATGGTGATACTGTAATAGTGGTTTCACAGTAACAGTAATTAAAAGTTCAAATAACAGTATCAAATAATTCCAATATTAACTATTCTTGTGCTAAGGAATATCTGAATGTTTCATACAAATTTCTGTATCTTAAAGTATCGATTGATTTTATTTGTTTTTAATATTGATTTTAATTATTTGTTTTTTTTTCATGTTGGTGAAGTCCTTGGGGATGGATCAAGACCGCAAAGGGTTACTGCTGTTTATAGGGTTAATTTGGCTGAACTAAATCCACTTGGAATCTCCTATACACACCAGCCAGTTTCTAGAAATGGTAACACCCAGAAATTCAGTGGTGTTTTTCCCTGGCTTCATACTATATAATCGGTTTTGATTCATTCCTCACTTGGACCTGAAAGAAGACACATTTAGTGTCGAAACATATCGTCCAAAAGGGATTGACTATATGCAAAATTGATACTGAAGAAACATGGAACCTTTTTAATGGAAAAATAAAAGTTATATTTTACCCCACCATTGGACTGATCGCTGGTGAAACCATACTATTTCATATATATATATATATATATATATATATATATATATATATATATATATATATATATATATATATATATATATATATATATACAGTGCCTACAAGTAGTATTCAACCCCCTGCAGATTTAGCAGGTTTGATAAGATGCAAATAAGTTAGAGCCTTCAAACTTCACACAAAAGCAGGATTTATTAACAGATGCATAAATCTTACAAACCAAAAAGTTATGTTGCTCAGTTAAATTTTAATAAATTTTAAACATACAAGTGTGGGTCAATTATTATTCAACCCCTCGGTTTAATATTTTGTGGAATAACCCTTGTTTGCAATTACAGCTAATAATCGTCTTTTATAAGACCTGATCAGGTCGGCACAGGTCTCTGGAGTTATCTTGGCCCACTCCTCCATGCAGATCTTCTCCAAGTTATCTAGGTTCTTTGGGTGTCTCATGTGGACTTTAATCTTGAGCTCCTTCCACAAGTTTTCAATTGGGTTAAGGTCAGGAGACTGACTAGGCCACTCCAACACCTTGATTTTTTCCCTCTTGAACCAGGCCTTGGTTTTCTTGGCTGTGTGCTTTGGGTCGTTGTCTTGTTGGAAGATGAAATGACGACCCATCTTAAGATCCTTGATGGAGGAGCGGAGGTTCTTGGCCAAAATCTCCAGGTAGGCCGTGCTATCCATCTTCCCATGGATGCGGACCAGATGGCCAGGCCCCTTGGCTGAGAAACAGCCCCACAGCATGATGCTGCCACCACCATGCTTGACTGTAGGGATGGTATTCTTGGGGTCGTATGCAGTGCCATCCAGTCTCCAAACGTCACGTGTGTGGTTGGCATCAAAGATCTCGATCTTGGCCTCATCAGACCAGAGAACCTTGAACCAGTCTGTCTCAGAGTCTTCCAAGTGATCATGAGCAAACTGTAGGCGAGCCTTGACATGACGCTTTGAAAGTAAAGGTACCTTACGGGCTCGTCTGGAACGGAGACCATTGCGGTGGAGTACGTTACTTATGGTATTGACTGAAACCAATGTCCCCACTGCCATGAGATCTTCCCGGAGCTCCTTCCTTGTTGTCCTTGGGTTAGCCTTGACTCTGGACAAGCCTGGCCTCGGCACGGGAGGAAACTTTCAAAGGCTGTCCAGGCCGTGGAAGGCTAACAGTAGTTCCATAAGCCTTCCACTTCCGGATGATGCTCCCAACAGTGGAGACAGGTAGGCCCAACTCCTTGGAAAGGGTTTTGTACCCCTTGCCAGCCTTGTGACCCTCCACGATCTTGTCTCTGATGGCCTTGGAATGCTCCTTTGTCTTTCCCATGTTGACCATGTATGAGTGCTGTTCACAAGTTTGGGGAGGGTCTTAAATAGTCAGAAAAGGCTGGAAAAAGAGATAATTAATCCAAACATGTGAAGCTCATTGTTCTTTGTGCCTGAAATACTTCTTAATACTTTAGGGGAACCAAACAGAATTCTGGTGGTTTGAGGGGTTGAATAATAAATGACCCTCTGAATAAACTTTTCACAATTTAAAAAAAAATTAAACAAAGAAATAACATTCTTTTTTGCTGCAGTGCATTTCACACTTCCAGGCTGATCTACAGTCCAAATGTCACAATGCCAAGTTAATTCCGAATGTGTAAACCTGCTAAATCTGCAGGGGGTTGAATACTACTTGTAGGCACTGTATAATATTGTAAGGTAGCGCTATTATTCGGGTAGTGGATACTCGCTCAGCAGCCACGAAACCAGATCCAGCACGGGTTTTCCATAAGCAATCATAGTCCATGCGGTTTATTATACAGCATAAACCAATGCAAGCAACATAAACTTCATAACATCAGCATAACGACCATGACAGAGTTCAGCTCTGTAATCCCTATGGTCACACAGGTTAGGCATACACGGGCTCTTCAGCCTCAGTTATCTCACCCACGTCAGGGTCTCCTCATGATTCCTTCACCATGCTTCAGACGTCCATTCCCTCCAGGGAATCATCAGGCACGTGCAGCCATTCAACACAGCGTTCCTTGCTGTCAGGAAGACAGCCACATATCTCTCAGACAGGACCTTCCAAAACGGATCAACCAGGTCCAAGCATTCACTTCATGTGACCTACCCTGGCCACCTTATACGCCCACCGGGTCACATGGCTATGACCTCACCACAGGTCCTTGAACCATTCAGACATCCTTTACAATAGCGTTCTTACCCATCCCCTGGGTGGATTTGTAGGTAACTGGTCCCTGACACATTCAACCAGCACCTCAGCAGTACCACTGCTGATCACCACACACACAAGTCTCTATCTCAAGACCACCCACCTTGAGATACATAATGGTCATTCAGTATTCTGCCATTCATCCACTCTCCTGGGACATCCACACAGCGCCCCCTAGCGGACACAGTGGTCACTACACCACATAATATATATAAAGTGTGTGTGTGTGTATATATATATATATATATATATATATATATATATATATATATATATATATATATAATGTATGTTTTCCGTACTCCTGAGAGTGTTTTCCTTGGTCTTCTAACTTACTGCTGTGATGGGTGGCGTCAGGTGTATAAATAGTCAGGAAACGGTTTCTTTAAGCTTGGACACCTGACATTTTGCTGGAAGTGGAAGGCTTTGGGGACGCAGTTAAGTCTTGCTAGATTGGCTGGGATGAAGGTATGTGTTTGTTTTCTTGTTTGTTTTTTGTTATAGTGGTAGACAGCCTTTATCAGTTAGGGTATGTGCAGACTATCAGTAACGATGCGGGTTGGACACTGCGTTACTTGTGCAGCGTCTAGGTGCTTCAGCATAGTGGATGGGATTTCAAGAAATCCCATTCCCACTATGCGCCCAAAGACACCGGCAGCTCACCTATGGAGACGGACATGTGGTGCGTCTCTCCAGACCACAGCATGTCAATTTCACCCATGTATTGTATGCAGTGATTCTGCATGGTTTAGTGAACACATGCAGATTCACCTGCGTTCAATAGAAGGCAGCGCTTTGGAAGCATCGACTATGCGCTGCATCCAAAGAGCTGCCAGTTCCGGATCGTCGACACATACCCTGACAGACCTGATCAAGGAAAAAATATTTCCTTTTTCACGATTAAAAGGACGTTCATAATTTAAAATAAGAATTAGTTAACTGTTGAAGCTGCCGTATCGCCAGTGCTACTTATCCCTTGCTCACATCACAAGTCTGCAGCAGTGACGTCCTGTATACAACGGGTATATGTGACCATCCCTGGGCTTTGCTTTGGTGCAGAGTTGGAGGCATGACATTGCTGAGGCTTATGCAGTGTTCACGTGTTGTATGAGGGATGTCACATCGGAGAAAAACCTCTGCTATTTGATGCATATTTTGTTCAAATCTTCATCAGCTTGTTCTCCACTTTTCACACAACTCCATTAAGCTTTTCACCCCTTCAATTGTTTTTTTTTTAATTAGGTGTTGAAAGTAAATTTATTGGGCCATCGAAAAAGAATATTGGCATCACTGGCAGAGAGACCTTGTGAGGATCCTCCACAGAAGCCACCTCGATACTCTCGGGTGAGCAAGATGTTTTAGTACAGATCACATAAGCTAAGCATTTGTGTCATCACCATGAAAATGCGTGACTTTGATGATGTCACAGGTTTCCCACTGTTGTTTGGAGAAAAACAGCATGCTGGGAGAATAAGATGTCCTTCCAGAATTCCTCTGTATGCACATTACTGCAAAAAGGAGGCAAATATCTGGGATCTGCATATGAAAAAATGCTTGCAGCAGACTGATAATGTCAGCACATCTTTTGCCAGGCAGCAGGGTAATAAGTGTTAAAAAAAAAAAAACAAAAAAAAAAACCCTTGGTCATGAGGACAGTCTCTTTAATGACGTATTGCAACTATGAATAATATATTGGTCACATTTACTTTACCTATTAACATAAGACTGGTAAAAAATATATTGTGCTCAAGAGCTTTTGAGTAAAGTAGTTCTATTGATCCTTTCCCAACATATGATGTACATGAATGTCATAATGGGGAAGGTGTTCCCGCAGTATGACATACAGGTACATCATGGTGAACATGCGAGCACAGGAGCTCTGGCCGTACCATGACCACCAGGGGCTCGTCTTCCCATCCCTGGCTGTTTTAACCCTCTAGATGTTGCAGTCAATAGCGTCGTCTTGAAGGCTGATAGTCATGCGATTGTGTGGTGCTGATGGTTGTCATGGCATGTAAGTCAGAGAATAACCTCTGGCTCTACCTGGTGTGGTGGCTGGTTGTTGAAACCTTAGTAAAACAACAAAGAAAAATGCGATAGAAAGTACAAAAACATTTTTAAAAAGTTTCATTGCTAAAAATGCATTTGTCCTGTAAAAAAATAAGTTTGGATGCTTTCACGTTGCATTTTGGCACCCATTTGTTGGTCCCATCAACGGGATTCGGGCATATGCCTGTTCAAGTTCAACCTTTCTCCACCAATTGTACGTTTTTCACTAACTTATCTATATTGTCATTGATGCGTTTCAATCTGGGATCCCAGTTCTGCAAAGCAGCAGTGCAAACCACTGAGCCATTGTGTTGCCTATAGTAACATCTGCCTAAAAGCCCTTTTAGAGATGAGACCAATGTCGGATGGACCTGCCAATATTGGCCGACAGTCTAATGTGTGTGGTGATGCCGGCCTGCCAACTTGTGATCGGGGGAGATGTCAGTCATGCATGTATGATTTCGGACTGCCGATTGCATTGTTTTCCTGGAGATAAGCCGCCAGTCGACATGTCAGTTGTCAGCTTTTTAATAGGGAACACAGGAGCATTTGAGCAAGTGCCATTGTGCATGGGAAAGTCGGCTAAGATGGCTATCAGCCAAAGCATCGTTCGGCTGACTGCAATTTAATGTTTATTGCCATTTTAAACGCTCTAAAAACACTGAAGCAGCAAACCAGTGAAAACCAAAATTTGTGTCAGTTTCAACACTTTTGCTCACAACTGTACACCGAAAGCTGTTGGTGAGTGGTGTGGGCAGGGTTAAACAGCCCAGCATTCAGAAAACAGTGATTTTATCAAAATGACAGCATGCAGACCAGTAAGTGACACATATCTGAAATCAGGATCTCTGTTCCTACATCAAACTACTCTCAGATGGGGAACAAAAACCTGCTGGTGTACTTTAAAAAAAAAAAAAAAGTACTTTTTCAGGGTGTCTCCATTGTTTTTGCATGTTAGCGGCTCTTCAAATTCAACATGGCATTCATAACCTATGCCAGCCAAAATTGTGTCCCAAAAGTCAGAGTGCTCCTTCCCTTCAAACCCCTGCCATGTGCCCAAATTGTGGTTTCCAACCACATATTGAGCATCGTTGAACTGAAGAGAAATTTCACAAGAAATTGTGGGGTCCGTTTTCTTGTTAGACTTGCAAAAATGAAAACTTACAGGCCAAAGTAACATATTCATCTAAAATACGTAATTTTTTGCTTTTCCGTTCCACTGTGCATTCCTTAATGTGAAGTACCTAAAGGTTGCAGATATGAAAACCTTGAGGTGCTGTTTGAAAAATAGGCTTTTGAGTGGGGGGTTTCTGACATATTGGCTCTCCAACATCACTTCAAAAGTGAAGTGGTCCGTAAAGGAAACAGGTTTTGTAAAAGTTGTTGAAAATGAAGTGTTGTACATTTTCAGAACATTTCATATAATTTCATAAACACAAATAATGTTTACGTAAATTTTAACCATGTACATAATGTGTCATGAAAAACTCACAGAATCCCTAGTGTATGTAGGAGCATTCCAATGGTATTGCCAAATAAAGTAACACAGATTGAAAAATGGGGCCTGGTCAGGAAGGGATTAAAAAAGTGGAAAATATTTTTGGCACATTTTTTGAGCTTTTTCAACTATATAAAAGTAAAAAAAAACTAAGTTAAATCAGTATTTTCATTTATCACATTAAAGCCCCAGTTCAGTTTCAATAAAAGAAACACACATTTTTTTGCTAAAGAATTGAATGTAAAAAAGTCAAATTTTGCTGTAAACATTCAAGCTTAAATCTGGAAAGGGTTAAAGGGAATCTGTCACCCCATTTTAGCCCTATAAGCTGCGGCCACCGCCATCAGGGCGTATTAGATTATACTCACCCGGGCATCCGGTCCAGTGGGTGTCGCGGTCCGGTCTGGCGCCCCCCATCTTCATATGATAATGTCCTCCTGCTTGCTTCTCCTTCAGCTCCTGCGCAGGTGTACTTTAATTGCCCTATTGAGGGCAGAGTAAAGTACTGCAGTGCGCAGGCGCCGGACCTCTCTGACCTTTCCCGGCGCCTGCGCACTGCAGTACTTTACTCTTCCCTCAATAGGGCAGATAAAGTATGCCTGCGCAGGAGCCAAGGGAGAAGCAAGGAGGAGGATATTATCGTATGAAGATGGGAGGCGCCGGACCGCGACAGCCCCCCCCCCCCCCCCCCGGTGAGTATAATCTAACTAGTTTTTTTTATCTTTCAGGTTACATCAGGGGCTTATCTACAGCATTATAGAATGCTATAGATAAGCACCTGATGGCGGTGCCGGCAGCTGACAGGGCTAAAATGGGGTCACAGATTCCCTTGATTTTCTGTATGTCCCAACTGCACAGGACATATGGTGAACAAGATACAGAGTGACAGTGAGTCCCACTGATCCATTACTGTCACCTACCCCTTCAGTTTTAATCCTACCTTGTCAGCTGATCTGATGTGTTCTACTTGTATTCCTGCAGTTTCATGATATCCTCCCAGGATCTATGCCTTCCATTTCATCAGAAGAGCACGAGATTAGGCCTGAATCTGCAAGAAGTAGATCAGAAAGCAGAGAGCGCCACAAGGTTCCAACATCTGTGAAGGAGGTTTGTTTGGGTTTATTTTCATTAGATTTTATTTGTCAGCTGTGGATGTTTTAGGTCCGTATTTTTTTTTTTAGATACTATAATTAATTTTAATCTTATGTGTTCAAAGTAGCTTGCCTAATTACTATGGGAGACAGCATGTGAAATTGGAGACATGTTAATATCCAAGAAGTATAATTTCTCCTTGCAGAGATTGACATGATAAGCATTGCAGAGATGAGGAGACTTAAAGCCGCAATGCACCTCTGGAAAATATGCAAATTGTCTCTTGAGAGCGGAAGAGAACTAGAACTCAAGTGCCACCTATTGGAAGTAGCAATCCTAAAAGTCAATGTCTACCCTTTAACAAGCTTGTTACATGACTTAGGATAAAAGCCAAACCAGAATCTCAATTTTTCCATTCTACATTCTCGGCACCACGAGAGAGGGGATCCGCCCAATGATGACAGGAAACCTTCAAGATAAAAGGGGCGGCTCCTCTCTCCGCATCAGTTGGTTTCCTGTCGTCGATGGGGAACCCTCAAGATGAAGACCTCTTGAAGATTCTTGAAGAAAGAAGAGGATGCCTGGGCCTGGGTCGAGTGATTACTGGCAGGCACTGGTCTGCTACACCCGTCACCAGGTACCGGTAGTCTCCTCGGGGGCCATATATTCCTATGTCCCCCCCGAGCGACTGCATGGTCACAGCCTGTGAGGCAGATGCCCGGGTGAAGTCTGGACCTCGGAGACCACGATATGTGTACCCTCCCTGTTGACAGACATGCCCCATAGATGTCCACGGAGGCCACTTTGTGCTCCCTCCCTGTTGACAACCAGTGGCCATGCAGCCCGTGAGGCACATCGGTGCCCGGGCAGATGAAAGTCTCCTCGGAGGACCCTTTGGGGATCCCTCCCTGTCGAGCACAGGTCTGTCACCGGGGCTGCCCAGAAGAAGAGTACCTGCACAATGTGGAGGCTTCCGCAGACGTTCAGGTCCATGGGGGCCGCAGGTATGAGGACAGCAGCAGTAGGTGTCATGGCGATAGCAGCATGGGAATGCTGCGGTGACCTGGGCGTGTACCGGAAGGGGAAAGGCCGGGCACGCGCAGCTATTGGGGACACTTGAATTCGGGCAGCGGTTGGATCTGGGAGCACGCACCGGAGGCAGCAGCAGGCAGCGCGCGATCCAGCAGTAAAATCCGGGTACACGCAGTGGCGTGTTCTCCCAGGGAACCTACGGAGAGGCCGGGAGCGCACACCGAAAGTTAATGAGGCGTGACCCGTAAGTAGAGTCTGCAACAACCGGGAGGCAGCAGCAGAGCAGAGAGCGCGCACAGGAACAAGCGGTACGGCCACATGACAGTGGGCGAGCAGCGGATACTGTCCGGGTGCGCGCAGACACAATTTTCAAGCTGGCATAAGGAGCGCGCACTGAAGGTGCTCCAGAAACAGAAGCGCAGCAGCCTCAGGACAGTATGTCGGCAGTGCTGGGGGCGCGCGCGCAAATATCCCCAGGCCGGGTAATATTCTGGGGTGTCTACTGTGGCTTAGCGGAATGAGAGGCTAATCTTAAAGCACATGCTCAAGTGTTCGAACACAGACACATGGCACTACTAGCACTAGATAATACAGCATAACTACAGTGGAAGCCGCTCGGACAGCATACAGGAGGATCGTCATGGTATTTAAAAGGAGGGGTCCACAGTCCCGATGGGAGACGTGTACAGACCAGTCAGCCTCCAGATCCAGTACCCGTCCTGTGAAGCGTCCGAGTGGTGAGTGAGCTTCGAGAAAGTCCAGTACGATAATGTCTGTTCTCTATCTCTCTTGTCTCCTCTCTCCCCTCTTTTTACAGACATTGGTGGGGTAGAGCGTTGGAGGTCCCTAAAAAAGGGGTAGATCTAAAGCTAGGAATATTCCTTCTACAAAAAAGTCCCTTAGGAATAAGAGGTGGTGTCAGGCCTGTATTCATAAAACAGAAGCGGAGGAGACACCCTCTTGCTGAGAGCCGGAGATCCCTGTCCCAGTCAAAGGGCTTTTGCAGTCTAACGGATAGCAAAATAAAGGCCAGCCCTCATTTGGTCTCACGGGAGGACTCCGTAGGGATCAGAGGAGGACTCAGCTAAATCTCGTTACTGAGAAAGTAGCATTCCTAGTAGAGGATACAGTACGGACAAGCTTATTAAAGCAGTCCGGCTGACCATGGGGCTGGTAGATAGGAAAGCCATAGAACTCATGTTCGACAGCTTGTTATAAGGAAAACGTAGAGCCTTCCCTATTTACTAACAGTGGCAAGGACTCATTAAAAGGGAATGGGAAAAACCAGAGAGGTAGTCCCAGAGAATCAATTCCCTGAAAAAGAAATATCCGCTTGAGGAAGACACATCTTCATCCTGGGATGAGGCTTCAAAAATAGGCGTAGCAATCTCAAAGGTCGCCAGAAAGTCCTCTCTGCTCCTTAAATGATGTAGGTTCCCTGAAAGAACCTCTGACAGAAAGACAGATAATTGTCTTAAAACAACCTGGGAGGCCTCAGCTGAAACACTAAGGGTACCGTTACACATAGCAATGCACCAGCGATCCCATCAACGATATGGATCGCTGGTGCATCGCTAAGTGGTCGCTAGTGAGCTGCCACACAGGCAGATCTCACCAGCGATATAGCGGGGGTCGGGGGTCGCTACTTACCTGTCAGACGCGGCGATCCTGATGTCCTCCCGCCCGCGTCCACGCTCGACAGCGCCACAGGAAGCGCCCGACGAGGAATGGTCCAGGGAGTTCTCGCACGACCAACGATGAGCAGCGGGGTTGCTGGTCGGAGGTAAGTATCACATGCAGCGATATCACTAGCAATATCGCTGCAACGTCACAAAATCGGTGACTTTACAGCGATATTGCAAGCGATATCGCAGTGTGTAACGGGGGCTTTAGACTGGCCATCGTGGCCACTGGTGTGGTTAGATCCCTTAAGATATGGATCAATAACCTAGAGCTAGAGTTAAGAGTCCCCAGGGAGACTGTCCTAGAGGCAATACCGGCCATAAGAGCAGTGGCAGTATTCCGAGCTGAGACTTCAGCAGGATTCAGCAAGGCTATACAGCAAAATTAGCAACTTTGGCTAATATAGAAGGCCGTGCAGGATGGCTTAAATGCTGGCCGGGGGACACACAGGCAAAGATGGAACTCTGCTCTTTACCGTGTGAGAAATATTTCCTATTTTGGTCAGACATTGGATGATATATGAGGAAAAACAGACAACAAAAAAAGAAACTTTTCCCAGAAAACAGCCATGTCATGCCTTTTTCGGCGCTCCTTTTGGAAGGGCCGGAAGTCCAGGGGATGGCAATATAAGGTTCGAGACAGAAACAACTCTGACTAACGATCCAAAGGTGGGAGAGGCTTCTACCTTAGCGAACCCTCCAGGACACCAAAAAACCCTTCCAGTGACAAGCCTCCTCAGTTGCACTTACTCCCAGCTTGAGAGCGGACATCATCCAGCATGATCTGGCAAATTGTGGGTCAGGTCTGGAGTTAAGGTTCCACCACTGGCTTCCACGAGGACATATGCAGTCTTCTCGAGAAAGGCAGGCTGGAAAGGAAAGCAATCTCACTCCTAGACAAACATGTCCTGGAAGGGTTTCCGATAGTAGGATAGGAGTTTTACTCCCCCTATTTCAAAAAAAAAAAAAAAACATATAATTCCTGGAGGACAATCCTAAATCAGGGAAAACCTCAACAGGTATCTGTTAATCCCGTCTTCCAAGGTGGAGACAATAAGGTCAGCAGTGGAACTCCTTCTTCCTCAGGGTTATATAGCAATCCTGGGCCTCAAGAACGTTTATCACCACGTTTTGACCGGCAATAAGACCGCAAATCTAACAGACTGGCAGTCAAGATGAGGTCTCAGTGGCCTCACTTTGAATACGGGAACCTTCCCTTTGGAGTAGCAATAGCCCATGATTTTTCACAAAGATTAATTGTAGAAGTCACAGCGCACCTCAGAGAAAAGATACTTGGGTGATACCATATCTGGACAACTTCTTGATGGTGGGAAGAAGTCTCCCTTACTACCAAGAACAAGTCAGGATAGTGATGGAAACACTACAGACTCTGGGGTGGCAGTTGAACCTCAAAAAATTCAAACTGGAACCGGAAAAAAGAGCCAGAAATGGCTCTGTGAAGGACCATGTCTGTATTGGGGTCCCTCACCTCCTGCATACCAGCAGTGAAATGGGCCCAGTTCCACACAAGGGAACCATAAGGGTGTGTGCTACAGAACACCCGGGAACTTCAGGGACGGTTAGAGCAGAAGCTCACCCTCCAGACTCTGTACTCCAGACACTCAGGTGGCGGTTACAGATAGTCATCTCCGAGAGGAGTACCCGGCACACGCACACACAACCTCCAAGGTGGTCACAACGGATGCCAGTATTTGTGGGGGGAAGCCCACCTAGACACATTATGGCTCCAGGATCCCTAGGCGAAAAAGACTAATAATATGAGAATTAGAAAACAGTATGTGAACATACAAATCCCCTTTTAAAAGACAATTTATTATGATAAATGTTTAAAAAAACACCTTCCCAGTGAAAAATCGGCCAATGCCAAAATATGAAAAAAAACCTAATCTAGAGTGCTGCACAGCCCTAAAATAAGGCCTAACTGATACCTTCCTAACCGTGGAGGTTGGCACCCTAAAAGTACGATATTGGCGCCCCCACTCAACGAGGACTATCCCTCGCTTCCCTATTAATCCCTGATAACACAGAAGGGAAAACAATATTCAAATAGTGCAGGGATGAAAGGATCAGAATGCCCTAGAACTAGTGCAGAATCCCAGACAAATGTCACAAATTGACAATAAAAATACATAATACCCACATCATGAAAACATTTGACCCAAAATATGCTTCCAAGGCATGATAACAAATGGTCCCACTAAGGGGGTATACACATTCAGATATACTTGGTATACAACATATAGTCACTTATCATGTCTGTAGAGAACCCTCAACGCATTTCCCCGCCGTGGCGGTTCATCAGGAGGTATAGCTGATACTGTTACTGATGCTGTTGCCACTTCATGTCTGATATCACAATTTTGCTTGATGGCAACCAGGATCAGAAAAAGGCGGATTTAAATAACCACCTTAATTATAATAAGCACCCCCCACTAATACTGGTGGCCAAATCAATGAACCCCTCTCCATAATCTTTGAAAATTCTTGGAGAACAGAAGTGCCAGAAGACTGGAGAAGAGCAAATGTTGTTCCTATCTTCAAAAAGGGGAAGAAGGTGGACCCAGGCAACTATAGGCCGGTGAGTCTGACTTCTATACCAGGAAAGATCTTTGAACAAATTATTAAACAACATGTATGTCAATACCTGGATAAGAATGAAGTGATTAAACAGAGTCAGCATGGGTTTGTAACTAATAAGTCATGTCAGACTAACTTAATTTCCTTCTATGACGGTATCACTGATTGGGTGGATCAAGGAAATGCTGTAGATATAGTATATCTTGACTTCAGCAAAGCATTTGACAAAGTCTCTCATACAATCCTTATTGAAAAAATGACTAAGTATGGAATGGACAAGGCAACTGTTAGGTGGATTCATAACTGGCTTAGTGATCGGACCCAAAGAGTGGTCGTAAATGGCTGCACATCCAGTTGGAAGAATGTCTCAAGTGGGGTACCACAGGGCTCTGTCCTGGGCCCTGTATTGTTCAACATCTTTATCAACGATTTAGATGAAGGAATTGAGGGTAAACTGATTAAATTTGCTGATGACACAAAGCTAGGAGGGATAGCTAATACTAGAGAAGGGAGAGAGAGGATTCAAAAAGATTTAAATAAACTGGAGAAGTGGGCAGCAACTAACAGAATGGTTTTTAACAGGGAAAAATGCAAAATACTACATCTGGGCAATAAAAATGAAAAAAGCATATATAGAATGGGAGGAATAGGGCTAAGTAACAGCACATGTGAAAAAGACTTGGGTATACTAATAGATCACAGACTGAATATGAGTCAACAGTGTGATGCAGCAGCAAAAAAGGCAAATGCAATTCTAGGATGTATTAACAGAAGCATACAGTCTAGATCACGTGAAGTCATTATTTCCCTCTACTCCTCTTTGGTCAGACCTCATCTGGAGTATTGTGTCCAGTTTTGGGCACCACATTTTAAAAAAGACATCAACAAACTGGAGCAAGTTCAGAAAAGAGCGACCAGAATGGTGACCGGTCTGCAAACCCTGTCTTATGAGGAAAGGTTGCAGGATTTGGGAATGTTTACTTTGCAAAAGAAAAGACTGAGAGGAGACTTAATAGCTGTCTACAAATATCTAAAGGGCTGTCACATTGTAGAAGGATCAACTTTATTCTCATTTGCACAAGGAAAGACTAGAAGCAATGGGATGAAACTGAATGGGAGGAGACACAGATTAGATATTAGAAAAAACTTTTTGACAGTTAGAGTGATCAATGAGTGGAACAGGCTGCCACAAGAAGTGGTGAGTTCTCCTTCAATGGAAGTCTTCAAACAGAGGCTGGACAGACATCTGACTGGGATGATTTAGCGAATCCTGCTTTGAGCAGGGGGTTGGACCAGATGGCCCAGGAGGTCCCTTCCAACTCTACGATTCTATGATTCTATGAAAGACACATATAACTAAACCCAAATATGCACATGCTTCAATTCAGCTAAGCGCTACAATCGGTATATACCTAATGATCCAGGTTCCGCCTCTGTACTCAGTATAAATGCCAGTGGACAGTCGCTAGCGTGCGCTCCACACTGGAGCACATTCAAGATGGCGCGGGACCTTCCGGTTAGGTTGACATCTCATGCGCTTCAATGCAGGTACCCGCGGGAAAAAGCTGACGTGTGTCCCACAATGGAGCGCACCCAAAATGGCGCGGGACCTTCCGGTAGAATGACATAATATCCGCTTAGTCGTCACCATGGAGCCTAATCGCTATCCGGGACTCATTGTGTGCTTTAAAACGGCGCATCAGAATAACATAAGAACATACAGTCCCCTATAGATAACCCTGAACGGCAGCATTAGAATAAGAAAAATCAAAAAAGGGCAGAAGAAATACTGATAACACAAGGCACCTGCCATATACATAACCAAAGTCCCAGGAAAGATTGAGGCCAATATTTTACCCCACCATATCCCAGAGGTATTTCCTTCCTCAAGGGTTCTGGGTGATGGCTCGTCCACCTCAACAGACTGTTCGTGTCGGTTGGTTTACTATAAGTACATGTGCTGATGCCTCCATCAGCCTTCTTAGAGATAGTCAAATCAAGAAAGTTAATACTTGTAGTGCGGCATTCAGATGTAAACCTCAGTCCCACCACATTCTTATTGATGCATTCAATGAAGCAGAAAAAATCCGCCTCTGGGCCAGACCAGGTTACAGTCCGTCTCTCCAGATGGAATGAATGAATACGTGCCTGGTAATGTTTTTTCATGAGACATGACGGCACCACGAGAGAGGGGATCCGCCCAATGAGGACAGGGAACCTTCAAGATAAAAGGGGCGGCTCCTCTCTCCGCATCAGTTGTTTTACAGAGCACGAGAGGAACTCCGCAGGTTAGTGTACATATAAATAATATATCCTTTACACTACTAAATTTCCGACACCCAAGGGAGTGTATAATGCTAATAATGCATCCCACTAATGATGTGATCAATAGGGAGGGTATATAAGGGTGCCGTCATGTCTCATGAAAAAACACTTTACCAGGTATGTAATACCCGTGTTTTTCCATTCTGCATGCCGGCACCACGAGAGAGTTACAGAGATTTGTATTCTCTGGGGAGGGATCACTGCTTTTAACACTCTTCTCCCGAATGTGAGATCAGAGGTAGCAAATAGGTCTAACCTATAATGTCTGACAAAGGTAGACGGAGCCGACCAAGTGGCTGCCTTACAGATTTGGTAAATGGGAGCATCTGCTCTCTCCGATCATGACGTCGTCATGGCCCTCGTGGAGTGGGCTTTTATACCTTCTGGGATAGCCCTGCCTACACTGCTATGTGTTAGCATAATGGCTTTTTTTTTTCATCTAGCTATAGTCTGTTTAGAGGTTTTTAAGGCCCTTCCTTGCCCCTTGGAATGAGACAGATACGGCCCTCTGTTTTCTCCAAGGTCCCGTTATCTCTAAATACTGCAGGATACATCTGCTCACATCTAGGCAATGATGCCTCTCCTCCTTCTGGTAGTTCGGGTTAGAACAAAAGGATGACAAGATTATCTCCTGAGCCCTATGAAATTTTGATACCATCTTGGGAAGGTGTGCTGGATCTAATTTTAACACAACTCTATTGCCCATGGCCTGAGTGTAGGGAGGGTCTGTTGAAAATGCGAGTAAATCCTCAACCTACGGCTGATGTGAGTGCCACTAATAAGGCTGTCTTTAAAGTTAACACTTTATCTGATGTTGTGTTTAGTGGTTCAAACGGACTCTGTCAGAGATGATAGGACCAAATTTAGATCCCAAGGAGGAGGAGTAGGGGCGGGACAGAGTCAGCTCTAGTACAGGCCCGGATAAACCTGGTCACCCACCTATTTTTTGCCAGGTTGCAGTTGAATAAGGCTGCCAGGGCTGAGATGTGTACTTTGAGGGTACTGACAGCTAACTCCAATCTTAAACCTTTCTGCAGACACTGTGTTTGCAGACACTGTGTTTTGGGGTACTGCCCCTCGTCAGTGCAAAGTGTGAGATCTGGTTTGGCTGTGTGAGAGGCGTCTGACCGATATCCAAGAAGTATCATTTCTCCTTGCGGAGATTGATATGCTTAAACATGCCGAGATGATGCCAGCAGCTCCTGCGGCCATGCCATCACGTGTCCCCGCTCATTAAGGGAATGAATAGTCACCTTTCTCCACACCTATGGGAGTGGAGAGAGGTGAATATTCATAACTCTTAACCCCTTTCTGACATCAGACGTACTATCCCGTCCACGGTACCCGGGTCCGTATGACCGGGGACGGGATAGTACGTCATAGCGATCAGCGGCGCTCCCAGCCCGGTGTCAGCTGATTATCAGCTGACACCCGACACTATGTGTCAGGGGCGGTCGTGGACTACCCCCGACACATTAACCCCTGGCACACTGCGATCAAACCTTATCAGGGGATTGGGTAAGAATCTTCCCTGAGACCCCTGGAGCAGCGCGATTCACAGCACCATGTGAACCAATAAAGAAAAACAAAAGGTGAGCCTAATGAAAGACAAATAATTAAGTCAGGCATACAGTTATTTGAATTGCCAAATACCTGACCATCAATGTGAAGAGCAAAAGACCCCTGCGCCTGCAGGTGCACAAGGACAAAGCGAACTGAATATGAAAAAATGAATGCAGTGCCGAGAGCAGCTATGAAGTGGGGAAGTGGGGGGGAGCAAAGCCCCTCGCGTATCGTTACTCTCTGTGTGGTTTCTTCAGGGGAGGATGTGCGCTCCATCCTTTGTCCTTGTGCACCTGCAGGCACAGGGGTCTTTTGCTCTTCACATTTGATGGTCAGGTATTTGGCATTTCAAATAACTGTATGCCTGACTTAATTATTTGTCTTTCATTAGGCTCACCGTTTGTTTTTCTTTATTGGTTCACATGGTGCTGTGAATAGCTTTCTATATACATTGGTTACTCAGGCCTCCTCATTTTTTAGACAAAAACCTGTGTCCTGTGATCATATTATATGCAGTATTGAAGGTCTTCAGAGGTTGTCTACCTGATAATTGTTATTGTGTGGGGATTGTTTTTGATGTGGGAAAGTCATTGCATCATCATTCCATGACTTGACTTGATTTGCACTTTGCATTTTTTAACTGTTTTTAATGTTTTTTGTGCGGTTTCATGTGTGTGTTGGAATCTATAAATAAAATTTGATATTTTTTCTATATATTGTGGAGTTCCCATATCTAGATATATTGCTTTCCGTTTTCTTGCCTATTGTTCTTGAATAATATTTAATATTTGTATCTAAAGGAAGTCACTAATTGTGTATTATACATAATTGATAAGTGTCCAGTTCTCCCATTTTCACTTACCTTCATTATTTGCTATAACCCTGTATTTTTTTATTCGTTTGTAAAAAATTATTTGGCTTTTTGGGAGGATTTTATGAGAATAGTCCTCAAATACATCTTTTGTGCCTATGCCCTGTTATACCCTCATACCCTCCCCACTCTCTGGTGGGTCTTTTTTGAGGTATGATATTGTTGTAAGGGTCAGCCTACGTGGAGCGGGGGCACTAGAACAACGTAGGGTGAAAAAGCTCCGCTGTTAGGCAGGGATATCTTCAAATAGGGACTTATTATTGAATTCAAAAGTATGATAAGCATTTTTTGTGCCTGTTTTTTTAAAAAAAAATTTTAACGCGCTGCAGAAGGGACTGAAAGGAAAGACAGTCAGGGGGGTTGCCCTGACAGGATAGCCGCAGGACAGAATACGCCCAGGGGTACCAGGACTCGGACAGGCGAAGCGCTGTGATGGTAGGCCTAGGGCAGCCACAGCGATAGAACCGCGAGGGACGTCTCTTTAGGAGAAAGGAGAAAAAGTGCAAGGTACCCGGGCCTGTGTGTACTGAAGCTGTCGTGTTGCTGTGGTCGTTGGGAGTAAAGGAGGAAATCGGTAAACGAGGGGAAAAGTCCTGATGAGAGAATTTGCATATTCCCAGTGCTTTCTGGGATAAGTGAGGAGTCTCCGCGAGCTCAACGATCACTGGATTTTGGCCGTTGCAGCTGAAAAGAGGAAATCCGTAAACCGCGCGAAAAACCAAATTTTGGCTCATTTTTCATTGCTTTGAAATCTCTTTAACAATAACAATATGGAAGAGGTCAAGAGCCATTCGGTGAGCCGCATTTGTTGCTACATATTCACAGACTTACCAGTGGAAAAGCCAAACTTAACTTGCCACAAATGCAAGCTTGTGTCCCTGTTGGAGGAAAAGTTGCAAAATCTTGGAGAGGTTAGCTACACTGAAGATCATTAAGGAAGGTGAAGAATTCTTAGAGCAGAATTATATCTACATGTTACAGAAAGAGAAAAAATTCGAAGTGCACCTGAAGAAACAGAGGAATGGTAACATGTGACCCAGAGAAGCAGAAGGATCGGGAGGCAGTCAGCACCTACACTGCTAAGGAACGAGAACTAGGCTCTTACGTAGGAGAACGATGAAGAAATACATCAGGGTAAGACTTTGCCCACAAACAGCAACCTTGTAGACCTTCAGAATCCTCCTGGATGGAGAAAGAAAAATGTTGTGAAGAGGAAACGGAGAGTGGTGGTCATGGGGGATTCCCTGTTGAGAGGAACAGTGGCCACTATCTGCAGACCGGACATAACCTCAAGAGAAATGTGCTGTCTTCCAGGTGCAAAAATTAAAGATGTCTGACAGGATATCATGACTCTTCAGACCTACAGACGACCACCCATTCCTGCTAATACATGTGGGGACAAATGACACAGCAAGAAGCGACCTGGAAACCATCTGCAGTAACTTTGAAAACTTAGGTAAGAAAGTGAAAGAACCGGGAGTCAGGTGGTCTTCTCTTCCATCCTCCCAGTGGATGGCCATGGAACAAGGAGGTGGAATAAGATTCTGCAGGTGAACAACTGGCTACGTCAATGGTGCGCCAGCAAGGATTTGGATTTCTGGATCACGGAGTGAATGACCTATACGATGGACTACTTGCTAGAGATGGGGTGCACCTTACGAAGACAGGAAAACTTGTATTTGGAAGTCGCCTTGCTACACTCATCAGGAGAGCTTTTAAACTAGAACAATGTGGGAAGGGAAGTAAAAGGCCAGAAAAAGCCATACACCTGACAAATGCTATTGAGAACTCTGCTAATAGAAGTGGGAAAAAAAGAACAAAGACAAAAAAATCTAAATAATAAAAATATTGGAGAAAGAGAAGCCAAACACAAACTAAAATGTTTCTATACTAATGCACAAAGCGTGGGCTACAAACAAGGAGAATTGGAACTACTAACGCAGGAAAAGAAATATGATGTCATTGGAATCACTGAAACTTCGTGGAATACAAGGCAAGAAGGATACAACTTATTTGCAAGAAACAGACTTGATAAACGAGGAGGAGGTGTTGCATTGTATGTTAGAAACGCATATATCTGCACAGAGATTGAAGCTTCAGAGACTGGGAGTTCTGTGGAAACTGTTTGGGTAATAATACAAGGACAGAACAATGGAAAGGACACCGTTGTAGGCATTTACTACAGACCGCCTGTGCAAGCTGAAGATATTGATGAACTCTTTATGCATCAAATGGCCAAGTTCTCCAAAAAATATGACATAGTTGCCATGGGAGATTTCAACTATCCGGACATTTTTTGGGAATCTCTCTCAGGCAAAACTAACAGGTCAAGGAAATCCATATACTCTCTTGCTGACAACGTTAACTTCCAAAAGGTAGGGGAGAAAACAAGGGGAACTGCTACCTTGGATCTAATCCTTATAAACAGGGAGGAAATGGTTGAGGAGGTAAAAGTGGCTGGGACCTTAGGAGGTAGCGACCATGCTATTTTAGTATTTTGGATAACTAGAAAAGGAAGACCTTGTATTTCCAAGTTTTTAACCCTAAGGCTGGAGTCACACACAACGATTAAAAAATCAGTCCGATTTTTCCGGTACGAAATCGCACAAAGATTTCTTGTCCTGGGATCCATCTGTCATACGAATTTCCGGCGATGAATCGATTTTATTCGCATCTAAGCATCAAATTGACTTCCAATGCCAATGCCTGATGCTCTTTCCTGTGACCTGGAGAAGTCTTGCGATTTTATCGCAAGTCACGCTTGTGGTCCGTTTGTAATCCGATTTTTAATCGCACCCATAGACTTGCATTGGCAAGTCCGATCCGAAAAGCAGTGACAATCGCAGCATGCTGCGATTGTCTCGGTCCAAGGAAACTTTCCGAAAAAAAATCGGATATTGGGAGCTGCCCCATAGAATAACATTGGGATGAATGCAATGCGATTTTTTTTATCGCATTGCATTCATCCGATTTTTTCGCTAGTGTGACTCCAGCCTAAGGTTCGGATACGGCTTTAAAGAAGGCTACTGCCGGCTACCACAGACAAACCTTAATGTTCTTACAATAACAAACATAGAAACTTAGAACTATTTGTGGAGTGAAATGGTTTTAGGTAATCTCAAGATTGTGTAACTGTCAGTATTGTCTGCCACATCAGAAATGCAGCTAATGGTCTGATAAACTCACCACAGACAGAGGTTAAATAAACCTTAATGTTTTACAATGACACACAGCAAACATAGATTCTCAAGTTTGTCACTGTAACCATTATCTTGTCAGTAACTGTTTGACTAAAAATGCAGCTCTGTCCTGGTCTGAATGCATTCTGTATATTTCAATATATGGACTCAAAATAGCCATTTTTATATTCGCACTACAGACCTGTGAAGACTCATACGTCAAGATTAGATTTCAGAAAGGCAGATTTTAAGGGATTCAGAAAGAGAATTGGAGGCATCAAATGGCTGGATATCCTTAAGGACAAAAATGTCCAGGAAGGATGGGAAATCTTGAAAAGTGAAATTCTCAAAGCACAATTATTAACAATTCCGAAAAGAGGGAAGAATAGGAAGCATTTAAGGAAACCAGGATGGATGAACACATGAACACAGAACTTAAGCACATGCTAAAAAGGAAGAAAGAAATGTTTATAAACTGGAAAGAGGGAGGCATATCTAAAGAAGAATATAATGCTGTCTGCAGAACCTGCAGGGCACGAATCAGATTACTAAAGCTGACAATGAAATGAGGCTTGCAAGAGACGTCAAAAGCAATAATAAAGGATTTGGGGGATATGTCAAAAGTAAAAGAAAAGTCAAAGATAGGATTTTTACAGGATGAAAATGATGAAATGGTGTAACACAGGATGTTGAGGCTGAACTTTTAAATTCATATTTTGCATTTGTTTTCTCTCAGAAAGGAAATGTAACATCAACTGTTCTTCACTGTCCTATTAAGGGAATAGAAGAATCCAGGATATCTATAAACAGAAAGTTAGTGAGGAAACACTTAGCTAACCTAAATGAATTCAAGTCTCCAGGTCCAGATGAATTACACCCCAGAGTACTGAAGAAGATAGCAGAAGAAATTTTTGAACCCCTCTTCATAATCTTTGAAAATTCTTGGAGAACTGGAGAAGTCCCAGAAGACTGGAGAAGGGCAAATGTTGTTCCTATCTTCAAAAACGGGAAAAAGGTGGACCCAGGCAACAACAGACTGGTGAGTCTGACTTCTATACCAGGAAAGATATTTGAACAAATTATTAAACAACATGTATGTAAGTACCTGGATAAAAATGAAGTGATTGAACAGAGTCAGCATGGGTTTGCAACTAATAAGTCATGTCAGACTAATTTAATTTCCTTCTATGACAGAATCACTGATTGGGTGGATCAGGGAAATGCTGTAGATATAGTATATCTTGACTTCAGCAAAGCATTTGACAAAGTATCTCACACAATCCTTATTGAAAAAATGGCTAAGTATGGAATGGACAAGGCAACTGTTAGGTGGATTCATAACTGGCTTAGTGATCGGACCCAAAGAGTGGTCGTAAATGGCTGGACATCCAGTTGGAAGAATGTCTCAAGTGGGGTACCACAGGGCTCTGTCCTTGGCCCTGTATTGTTCAACATCTTTATCAACGATTTAGATGAAGGAATTGAGGGTAAACTGATTAAATTTGCTGATGACACAAAGCTAGGAGGGATAACTAATACTAGAGAAGAGAGAGAGGATTCAAAAAGATATAAATAAACTGGAGCAGTGGCCAGCAAATAACAGAATGGTTTTTAACAGGGAAAAATGCAAAGTACTACATCTGGGCAATAAAAATGAAAAAGCATATACAGAATGGGAGGAATAGGGCTAAACAACAGCACCTGTGAAAAAGACTTGGGTATACTAATAGATCACAGACTGAATGAGTCAACAGTGTGATGCAGCAGCAAAAAAGGCAAATGCAATTCTAGGATGTATTAACAGAAGCATACAGTCTAGATCACGTGAAGTCATTATTGCCCTCTACTCCTCTTTGGTCAGACCTCATTTGGAATACTGTGTCCAGTTTTGGGCGCCACATTTTAAAAAAGACATCAACAAACTGGAGCAAGTTCAGAAAAGAGCGACCAGACCAGAATGGTGACCCGTATGCAAACCCTGTCTTATGAGGAAAGGTTACAGGATTTGGGAATGTTTAGCTTGCAAAGAGAAGACCAAGAGGAGACTTAATAGCTGTCTACAAATATCTCAAGGGCTGTCACATTGTAGAAGGATCATCTTTACTCTCATTTGCATAAGGAAAGACTAGAAGCAATGGGATGAAACTGAATGGGAGGAGACACAGATTAGATATTAGAAAAAACTTTTTGACAGAGTGATCAATGAGTGGAACAGGCTGCCACGAGAGGTGGTGAGTTCTCCTTCAATATAAGTCTTCAAACAGAGGCTGGACAGAATCTGTCTGAGATGATTTAGCGAATCCTGCTTTGAGCAGGGGGTTGGACCAGATGGCCCAGGAGGTCCCTTCCAACTCTGATTCTAACGTACACCGGTTTCTGTCTCCAGTCTGTTCGCGGCGAAAAAGAGACCACCCCCGGTCGGCTCACGTTACACTTTGACCCCCAACTTTGTAATTTTCAAAAGTGGCAATAGTACAATATGTTAAACAGTTTCTGCTGAGTAAACCAATTCCCCATATATGGTTGAAAACTACTTTTGTGGCACAGTGCAAAGCTCAAAAGGGAAGAAGCGCCATATTGGAGTTCAGATTTTGCTGCACTGGTTTGAGGGTACCATGTTGCATTGGCAGAACCCTTGAGGTGCCAGAACAGCCGAACCCCCCAGAAGTGACACCATTTTTAAAACTACACCTCTCAACTAATCTGTGGGTGCAGTGAGCATATTGACACCACAGGTGTGTCACAGAATTTTAAACCATTGGGCAGTGATGAAAAAAATTACATTTTTTACCACAAAATAAAATAGCTTCAGATTTTACATTTTCACAATGGAAAATGGGCAAAAATGGTTCCAAAATGTGTCCCACAATTTTCGCTGAATGTGGCAATACCTCATATGTGGCTGTACAGTACTACTTCGCTATACAGCAAGACTCGGGAGGGACAGAGTGATATTTGCCTCTCGGGAGAACAAATTACCGTAGAATAATTAGCGGACTGCATATACACAGGCCCTAAGTGCCAGAAAAGCATAAATCCCCATCCCTCCAAGTGACCCCATTTTGGAAATTATACCCCTTTGGGAATTTATCTACAGATGCAGTGATGCTTCTGAAGTCATACACCCGTAACCTAAGCAGATTCGCTTTGCTATAGAAATGCAATACATATGGACACTGAATGTGGTTTAGGCACATACTGGGGCTCAGAAAGGATGGAGCTTTTCTTTTGGAGGGCGACGATCTATAGCGCTTTTCCGGAGTCTTTGTGCTACCAGTAACGTGGAAGCCCCCTATATTTTTGTTAACAGATGACGGACCTGAGTGGGTACTTGCTTTTCTTGTGGATTGAGTTGAAGCTTTTGTTAGGAACATTTTACATAACATTTGGGATCATATTTCTCCAGCGCGCTACGCTGAGCAATTACTTTGGGGTTTCCATTTAAGTCTCCGAATTACTTAATTCATATAACACCCCTAAGGGATCCTTTTACTATAATGTGGTAGCAGAGTTACTCTGGACTCTGTCTGTCCTCTGTTCAGCATTGTCCTTCTTTTTAAAAATGCATGGCAGACAGCCTTTCTGTGCGCAACTAAAAATACAGACACCGCCGGATCATAGGTGTCTGCCTCTTCCCCCGAGGGATCCATCACTATAATGAGATAGCAGAGTTACTCGGGACTCAGTCTGGCCTCTGTTCAGCTGTTTTTTTTTCAGAAATGCTTGAAACTGCTGCCAATGGCACTTTTATGCAATCCTAAAAAGACAGACTCCGCCGGATTACAGGTCAGATGGTGTCCACAGTGCCTCCATCTACCTCATTATAGGGAATCTTCCGTTGAGGGTTCCATCTGAATCACGTGTTTCAGAGATTTACACATAAACTCCGGTGTAAGCGCATAGTGCAGGATAAATGTTCGCCGAGCCTTACTGCTATCTTTGAGAGACGGAATGAACAAATCAACAGCAGGTGAATAATTGGTGTTTATTTTTTACGCCGTTCCTCGTGTGGTATAACTGATTAGACAACTTTATTCTTCCGGTCGGTGCGATTACAGTGATACCAGATTTATATCAGGTTTTTATGTTTGGCTGCTGTCACACACTAAAAGACGCTTTTTCTTGCACAAAAAAACTGTTTTTGCATCGCCTTATTTTATAGCTATAATTTTTCCAGATTTTGGCCCACAGAGTCATATGAGGAGTTGCTGTTTGCAGGACGAGTTGAAGTTTTTTATTGGTACCATTGTGGACACGTGACATTTCTTGATAGCTTTCTATTCCGATTTTTTGAAGGCAGGATGAACCAAAAACAATTCAGGAATTGTTTTGAGTTTTTTTTTTTTTAATGCCATTCACTGTGTGGTAAAATTGATAAGGCTGCTTTATTCTTCGGGTCAGTATGATTACAGCGATACCACATTTATATAAATTTCAATGTTTTGAGATTTTACACAATAAAAACTAGTTTTTGAAAAAATGATTATTTTTGCATTACTTTTTATTTCTTTTTTCCGTGACTAGATGTTGTTTTCAGAGATACTACGGTATTTTTATTTCCATTTAACTTTTTAATTGCGTTTTATTCCTCTTTTTGTTTGGTTGTCTGATGAAAAAGCAGTTATTTTTCTACTTTTTTAATTTTTGTTTACAATGTTCACTGAACAGGTTAGCTAGTGGAAGTTTTATAGGTCGGGTAGTTCTGACTGCAGCAGTACCAAATATGTTTACTTTTTTCTTTACATAAATATACGTGTATATTGGTTTAATTTTTTTATTTTATTTTTTTACATAGTTCTAAAAAAAATTTTTTTTTTTTTTGTCTGTTTGGTACTTCAGTTTCATTTTTCTGACCACTGGTCTCATGCATTGCAATACACATGCATTGCAATTCATGAGACCTGTCAGCTTTATGCTATCAGATCGCCTGATAGACCCTGCTGCTGGTTGGGTCTATCAGGCTTGCTGTAGCTGGCAGACCCAGTGGTCATCATGTGACATCCTGATACCATGACAACGCTTGTGATTACTGGGGCTTGCCAGAGAGGTAAGAAAAAGAACCCACTCCCTCTCACAGTCATCTAAATGCTGCATCTATAAGGTTACAAAGGGTTAACATCAGTGGGACCTGAGCCAATCAGGTCCCGATGATGTCACTGGTCAGAGCTACTGCTCTGCACTGGAATCACAGCGCTTGCAGGACTCAAGGGTGAGATCGCCAACCATAGAGGTACATTAGGGTTGTACAAAAGCCCAGTAAGCGCCAACCTTTGTCCACAGTGGGCGGTCAGAATGCGATTAATAACAGTTATTAGTCAAGATGGTTGACCACTGAATACATCTGATATGAATCAAGGAAAGTACACATAATAAAATATAACATTTAATTGTGCCAATTTTAAAAAGGTCACAACACAAAAATTCTAAAAACACCAATAATTTCCTAGTCACAGTATTTTACTATAATTACATTAAGTCTTCAGGGGAGTACAGATGCATGAGAAAGAAACTATCATATCTGGATTTGCATTCCCTTGTCCATCACTAGCTGTGTACTAGATGATAATGGCACAGCGTCAATCAAATCCTTAAATACCTGCACCTTGGAACTGGATCAAGATTCACCTGGTTCCGTCACACAAAGCATTATGCACCATCTTCTTGCTGAAATTACTGGCACGCACGCTGTTCCTCCGTTAGCTACCTTGGTGGAAGGCATCGGCCATGTTTCAGCTCCCTGGGTAGATACCCAATCGTTCGATGATACGCTCCTAGGCTTTTGGTCATTGGCAAAGACAGCGCATACGGTGTCAGCTGGCTTGCAATGCAGAGATCCTTGGCTTCATCATAGCGCACGTGATCTCCTGTGAGCCACCCTGTGGGGCCGTGTCATCTATCTTGTGCTTTTAGTCAGCCAACATCAGTATTTGAACGGTGCGTCAGTGCTCCAACCTATCTCTTCACCTGCATAACGCCCAGCAGGGTGGTAGCAGGAGACACACGTTGGAGCTCCAGCCCTTAATACAATAATACATTATCCATATACATTTTCCTTATTCTGCCAGCTTCCAAGAGTATGGCCCCAAAATGTTTTCCACTTTTATATATTGAGTGGAAAATGTTTACTCTTTCACTTATGGAAAAGGTGATTTTTGGGGTCTATACATAAGTTGTAAGTATGCAGTATTACCTTAGAAAAAATAAGTCCAGCGCTGTAAGTCCATAAAATCCATTTTTCTTTTATTCCACAACTTCAAATGGCATAAAAACAATTAAGTCATAGTCCAGACATTAAAAACAAACTCGTTTCAACACAAAAAAGGGGCTTAATCATTGATTAGTCAATGCGCTGGACTTTTTTTTTCTAAGTTCTGAAAACTTGCCGCACAGCAGGATCCGCGTGCTCCCGGAAGAGGTGAGCAGACACTAAACTTTTTTGTATATTTTTATGCAGTATTACCCTTACAAATATCAGCCAATATTTAGCTGCTCATTCAAGCCAGTAGGATGTACCATATTAAAATGAGTAATGCATCTGTTCTCACTTTTGAGGATAATTTTATCCCAGTCTCCACCTCTTACTGGTTTGGAGATTTTCTCTATCACCATAAAGAAGACCGCTGTCTTTTTCTCGTTTTGCCCTGGGGGTATCTTTTATGCTCTGTCGCCCAGGTGTTTTCTGGCTCTTCGTTTAAACTCTGTTCTAGTTTTCCCGATTTATTCAAGACCATAATCACGTGGCCCTTTATACAATGCCTTTTGTACAGCAGTTTATAAAATCTGATTTGTAAATTCCTCTTAGTGTTTTCTATAAAGGTTTTTCCTGTAGCGATGTATGGGATAACTACACATTTCCCACGTTTATAACACTCTTCAGTGTTGAAGTCGAGCCACGTTTTCTTGTTCGGTGTGACGAAGTGGCCTACGGACAAGTCTATCCCTTAAAGACCTGTCATGTTTGTATGTGACCCGTGGATATGAATGAAGATTTCCTCTGATATTCATATCCACTTTAAGTATGGTCCAATGTTTAGCGAGAATGGATCTCCTCTCGTTTTCTCCATTTGAATAGGTGGTAATGAATCTGGTCAGAGTGTCTAATTAAGGTCTACTAGCTGGGGGCAACAAATCCATCCTATCACTTGATTTAGCTTCCTTGAAGGCCTTTTTAGTACTTTTTTTCCAGGTCACCACCTGACAGCACCCTGGAGGACGTCCTTCTCATCCGTAGTGGGACAGGAAACCACGAGAGTTTAAAAGGATCCTCCCCCTACCATCCCTCAGTGTTTTTCCTGTCCCACTGCGGATAGGAACGACGAGAGGAATATCCGACCGTTCCATGCAGATGGTCAGGATCGGGGGCCCCCAGCCTTTTCCCTTCCTACCTGGAGAGATCTGCAGCTGACACCCGACAGAGGGTCCCTCAGCTAATCCGGTTTAGCGCTGCTCCCGGATGTAGAGTCGTTTCCTCCTGACGGGGGCTCTCGACTCTGGACGCCACCACCGCCTCTGGGAGCCCACAAGCGGCTCACCGACAGTGGCCGCACCTTCCCCCGCCTGCCCCGGAGAACTCGGGAGTCGCCATGCCGGGAGTCAGAGGCATGCAGCAACAGGCGCGCGACATAGACCGAGGGCGCCGCAGCAGTCGCCCCCATCCAGACGCGCAGGCCGGGGCGCGCATCACAGAAGGGGCGCGTTACTTCCAGCAGGAGCAGGGTGCGGGCCGGGGGGAGCGTCATCAGCGGGGATGCGTCACTTCCGGTCGCGTCATCGGCCGATGACGCGTCACTTCCGGTTGCGTCATCGGCCGGGGGACGCGTTACTTCTGGTCGTGTCGCCGAAAAAGCCCTCTGACAGCGCCTGCCCGCTACCACAAACAGCAGCGGCATAGGCCCACCAGGAAGTGGGCAGGCGTCCTTAGGAACGGATCAACAGCGCAGCAAAGTTGTACTCAGGCTCTGCTCCGGGGGGCCAGGGAGGAGACCCGTCACCACTTACAGGTCTGTGTCTCCACAGTGGCCAACAGACAGCGGCGATCTCCACCATTACCTATGGAGGACCAGGCTAAGACGGAGACGGGAGCAGAAAGTCAGGGTCACGGGGGAGCCTCCACCTCTGAGAGAAAAGACCCTAAGCGGAAGGGTAAGAAGTGTCCGGTTTGCTCTAAGAAGCTTAAGGACACGTGGCAAAAGACCCTCTGTGACGCATGTGCAAAGCGTATAGTGGGAGAGGAGCAGGCTACTTTCATGTCTAACATGAGAGCGATAATCAGAGAGGAAGTACAGGCCTCGGTATCTGGTCTAGCGACTTCTCAGACCCCGCAGGTGAATCCCCAGTTATCCAGGAAGAGACAGAGGGAATCGGATACGTTGTCTGAAGACATTCTGTCCGAGTCAGATGCAGAGGAGGAGGAGATCAGAGAGCACCGGGAAAGGGGAAGGAAATATCTGTTTTCGTCTGGGGATACAGACGAACTATTGGGGGCGGTACGGCAAACTATGCAGATCGAGGAACCCCCTCCTTCCCTCTCAATTCAGGACGAAATGTTTGGAGGGTTGCGCTCCCAGACTTCAATGGTCTTCCCAGTAAATACCCACATACGGGCAATGATACTGGAGGAATGGGTCGAGGCAGAAAAAAGGTTAACTGTTATGATTGAGTCACCGTAGGAGGCAAAAACAGAACTGCTAGCTAAGTCCAGAAAACCAGAGAGGTTGGCAGCTATCGGGTTGCAGACCCCTGATCCTATCACAACAACTAACAGTAGCCGTGGGGGGTTCCTACGGTGCCCTAGACCCCTCGATCACAGCCGGAGAATTAAATAGGCCTAAAGAAAGAAAGGGGAAATCTAAACTGCCCCAGAGCAGACCCCAAAGCAATAGGCAGCCCCCAACATATAATGACGGTGAAGCAAGATGAAAACACTAACACAGACAGAAAAATAGACTGAGCAAAGACGGGGCCCAAACTACCTAGATAGGAAAGGACAGGAAGGCTACTGTCTGCAATCCGTGAAAAACCCCATGAAAATAAGAGCCAACAGACTGACAGTGAAAAAGGCCCTGAAGACGCTAGGCTTCAAAAAAGCTATGTCAGTACTCAGGAATATTCTGAAGACAGAGCAACCGGCAAAAGGAGATTCAGCTCATCCCAGCAGGGAATGGCAGAATCCAGAAAAGCAAGGAAAACAAAAACAAAACATAAATGCAAACAGGCAAAGCAGAAAACTTAGCTTTAGGGAAGCAGGAATCAGACTGGTGTCCTAGAAGTCCACAGAGAAATCACCCGCAGGGCAGAAGGGCGTCGGCAGCCTTATATCCAGTCAGTGACTCCACTCAGCCAGTCATCCTCATTAGTCTCAGGTGCCTGATAATCAGGCTCATTACCTTCCTTTACCAGAATAGGGAGTTCACCAGACCTCAGTGACGAAGGGGAAAATGAACTCGCAACAGTACCTCCCCCTTGAGGAGGGTTCACCGAACCCTCAACCACGCCACCAGGGCGATCAGGGTGAGCCCGGTGAAAGGCACGCACCAATCTTTTGGCATGAATATCAGAGGCAAAGACCCAGGAATTATCCTCCTGACCATAACCCTTCCACTTAACCAAATACTGGAGTCTCCGTCTAGCCAGACGGGAATCCAGTATTTTCTCTACCTCATATTCCATGTTACCTTCAACCAATACAGGGTCTGGAGGTGCCACCCCAGGAACAACTGGTTCAACAAACCTCTTCAACAAGGACTTATGGAACACATGGATTTTAAATGTGACAGGAAGAGCCAAACGAAAAGAGACCGGATTAATAATCTCCAAAATCTTGTAAGGTCCAATAAATCTAGGCTTAAACTTAGGAGAAGCCACCTTCATAGCAATATTTTTTGATGATAACCACACCATATCACCAATCTTAAACTGGGGACCAATGGACCTATGTCGATTTGGAAAACCGCTGGGCCTTTTCCTGGGAGAGAGATAACTTATCCACCACTTGGTCCCAGATCTGGTGCATTCTCTCCACCACAGTGTCAACACCTGGGCAGGCAGAAGGATCCACCTGCCCTGAAGAAAATCGAGGCTGAAACCCAAAGTTACAAAAAAAAGGTGACATCAAAGTGGCAGAACTAGCTCTATTATTTAAAGCAAATTCGGCCAAGGGCAAAAATGAAACCCAATCATCCTGATCAGCGGAAATAAAACATCTCAAATACGACTCCAAGGTCTGGTTTGTTCTCTCTGTCTGCCCATTGGTCTGAGGGTGAAAAGCAGAGGAGAAGGACAACTGAATTCCCAGCTTGGAACAGAAAGTCCTCCAAAATCTAGACACAAACTGAACTCCTCTGTCAGATACAATGTTCTCAGGAATCCCGTGCAAGCGAACTACCTGTTGCAAAAACAGGGGCACCAACTCAGAGGAAGATGGCAACTTAGGGAGTGGTACAAGATGAACCATCTTAGAGAACCTATCACAAATCACCCAAATAACAGTCATTCTTTGAGAGACCGGCATATCAGAGATGAAATACATTGAAATATGGGTCCATGGCCTCCTGGGGACCGGCAAAGGCATCAACAACCCACTAGAGCGAGAACAAGATTTAGACCGGGAGCAAGTCCCACAGGACTGCACAAAATTCCTGACATCATGAGACAAGGTGGGCCACCAAAAAGAGCGACTCACCAGATCTCTAGTACCAAAAATACCTGGATGACCAGCCAATGCAGAGCAATGAACTTCAGACATCACTCTCTTCTTCCACTGGTCAGGAACATACAACTTTCCACTGGGACAGCGCTCAGGTTTGTCCTCCTGGAACTCTTGCAGAGCAAGTCTCAAATCGGGCGAGATGGCAGAAAGAACTACCCCTTCGCCTAAGATGGTAGCAGGCTTGGTCACCACAGGAGAATCAGCAAAGAAACTCCTAGAGAGGGCGTCTGCCTTGACATTCTTAGTTCCAGGAAGAAAAGAGACCATAAAATCAAAACGTGTATGTCATGATCCAGGACGGGATTTCGCTTTGACCCGTCCTGGTTATACTATGGGTTAATTGTGCTGCCTCTCTCTGGCAGCAGGAGGCTATTTAGTGCTCACTGGACCTGGGTCCGGTGTCAGTTATACTCCTGCCCTCGGCTGAGTTAAGTGACCTCTTGTATACGTGTGCCTTGTGCCTGATATCTTGCTTGCTTGTTCGGTTGTGATCTGGTTCTGTCCCTGTTACGAGTTCTGCCTGACCCTCTTGTACTGCACTACCTCTCGTGTATGACTCTCTGCTTGTGACCCGACTCCTCTCTGCTCGTCCACTTTGTACCACGTCGCCCTCTTGTGTATGACCTTTGGCTCTGTCTGACTACCCGTCTGTTTGTCCCTCCTGTACCTCGTTTGCCCGTACTGCTGTGACCTCTGTTTTGCCTGACTGAGTTGTTGTATGGTGTCCTGTCCTATCTGAATACAGGACGCTAAGCCCCGCCCCCTTGCAGTCACATGACCATAGGTCCCGTGCAAGCTTACTCATTTTCAGTGTCCGCAGGTCCTATGCCTCTTTACTTTCCAGCGCTGACTGGACCCTGACACTATTAGCCTGAAGCACGCATGGTCACCGCTGCTGCCCTGCTCCCCAGGTAACTTTTAGCACTGCTTCTGTACTCAGGACACGCGCACTGGCTCTATGAGCAAGTGCAGTGCGGTGTCTCTGACAGTGTAAAAAAACAAGGCCCACCTAGCCTGTCTAGGGTTCAAGCGTTTAGCCGACTCTAGGTAAATCAAATTCTTGTGGTCAGTGAGGACCACAACTTGATGTTTAGCTCCCTCCAACCAATGTCTCCACTCCTCAAATGCCCATTTCATGACCAACAGTTCCCGATTCCCCACATCATAGTTACGTTCAGATGGAGAGAACGTTCGGGAAAAGAAAGCACAGGGATTTATTTTAGATGCTACAGGATCCTTTTGGGACAAAACAGCTCCTGCACCAATCTCAGAAGCATCCACCTCTACCTGGAACGGGAGTGAGACATCAGGTTGCCGCAAAACCGGGGCGGAGGTAAATCTTCGCTTCCGCTCCTGAAAGGAAGCAACAGCCTCCGGAGACCAATTCAACACATCAGCACCCTTCTTAGTCAGATCAGTCAATGGCTTGGCAATACTAGAAAATTTTGCTATAAATGTCCGATAAAAATTAGCAAAACCCAAAAACTTCTGGAGGGCCTTCAAAGAAGTGGGCTGAACCCAATCATAAATGGCCTGTACCTTGGCCGGGTCCATTTCAGTAGTTGACGGAGACAAAATAAATCCCAAAAATGAAATCCTCTGTACTCCAAAAAGGCATTTCGATCCTTTGACATACAGGGAATTCTCCCTCAAGATCCGGAACACAGTCCGAATATATGTTCCACATGAGAATCCCAATCCTTGGAGAAGATCAAAATATCATCCAGATAGATAATCAAAAATTTATCGACAAAGTCTCGGAAAATATCGTTCATGAAGCACTGGAAGACAGAAGGGGTATTAGTGAGCCCAAAAGGCATCACCAGGTACTCAAAATGTCCCTCCGGAGTATTAAACGCCGTCTTCCATTCATCCCCCTGCTTAATGCGGATAAGATTATACGCCCCCCTGAGGTCAAGCTTGATAAACCAGCAAGCACCTCTAACTCTAGAGAATAGATCCGAAATCAGGGGTAACGGATACTGATATTTAATAGTAATTTTATTGAGGGCACGATAATCAATACAAGGCCTTAAAGAACCATCCTTTTTGGCCACAAAAAAAAAACTAGCACCTAAGGGTGAAGAGGATGGTCTAATATGACCCTTCTCCAACGCCTCCTTAATATAGGACCGCATAGCCTCGTGCTCGGGTACCGATAAATTGAAGAGCCGACCCTTGGGAAATTTACACCCCGGGCTTAGTTCAATAGCACAGTCATAACTCCTATGAGGAGGCAAGGACGCAGACTCATTCTCACTAAATACATCATAAAAGTCCGCCAAATAGTCAGGAACATCATGCGACTGAGGAGAGGTGGAAAAAAACGAAGCCTCACTAAAGGCACACCGACAACCCCAACTCACCACAGACACAGACTTCCAATCCAAAACTGGATTATGAATTTGCAACCAGGGAAACCCCAGAACAACGACATCATGCAGACCATGCAACACCAAAAATCTGCAATTTTCTTGATGGTCTGGGGCGACCCGCATGACCACCTGGGTCCAAAACTGAGGTTTATTTTTAGCCAAAGGAGTAGCATCAATCCCCCTCAAAGGGATAGGCGTCTGCAGAGGTGTCATCGGAAATCCACAACGTTTAGCAAAATCCAAGTCCATTAGGTTTAGCGCTGCTCCCGAATCCACAAAAGCCTTGGCGGAAAATGTGGACAGGGAGCAGATCAGAGTAATTGCCAGAAGAAACTTGTGTGTGCAAAGCGTTTCTCTCGTTTAGGACAAACAGAAATAATATGCGAGGCATCTCCACAGAAAAAACACAGCTTATTACGCCTTCTGAACTCCTGACGTTGCGCCTTAGACAAAACTCTATTACATTGCATAGGTTCAGACGTCTGTTCAACCGGTGGCAACACCTCTCGTGCAATCCTGCGTTCATGTAAACGCCGATCAACCTGAATGGCTAATGACATAGAATCGTCCAGACCAGAGGGAACAGGAAATCCCACCATAGTATCTTTTACGGCTTCTGACAAACCCTTCCGAAAGAGAGCAGCCAAGGCATTATCATTCCAGGTAGTAAGGACTGCCCACTTTCGGAACTTTTGACAGTACAACTCTGCAGAATCTCGACCCTGGTTTAATGCCAACAGGGTCTTTTCAGCCTGATCAATAGCATTAGGTTCGTCATACTGTACAACAACCCCAAAGCTTGAAAGAATGCGTTCACATTAGTCAGAATAGGATCATCTGGTTTCAAAGAAAACGCCCAATCCTGGGGATCGCCATGCAGCAAAGAGATGACAATTTTAACCTGCTGCGCGGAGCTCCCTGACGAGTTAGGCTTCAAGGCAAAAAATAATTTACAATTATTTTTGAAACTCAAAAATTTAGATCGATCCCCAAAAAATACATCAGGTGTAGGGATCTTTGGTTCAACAGCATGCGAACGAGCAAGGTAGGCGGAAATTCCCAGCACTTCCGCAGCGAGCTGCTCCACACGATCAGACAATTGCTTTATCTCCATTGAGAGAGAAAAAAATTCCCCCTACGGCCTCAGAGATATAGAGGAAAGAATATACACACACTTTTTTTTTTTTAAACACAATTCTTTCCTGCTATTGAGTACCCTTGGATCTGCGGTATGGCGGGTGATTCTGTTATGATTGAGTCACCGTAGGAGGCAAAAACAGAACTGCTAGCTAAGTCCAGAAAACCAGAGAGGTTGGCAGCTATCGGATTGCAGACCCCTGATCCTATCACAACAACTAACAGTAGCCGTGGGGGGTTCCTACGATGCCCTAGACTCCTTGATCACAGCCGGAGAATTAAATAGGCCTAAAGAAAGGGGAAATCTAAACTGCCCCAGAGCAGACCCCAAAGCAATAGGCAGCCCCCAACATATAATGACGGTGAAGCAAGATGAAAACACTAACACAGACAGAAAGATAGACTGAGCAAAGACGGGGCCCAAACTACCTAGATAGGAAAGGACAGGAAGGCTGCTGTCTGCAATCCATGAAAAACCCTGTGAAAATAAGAGCCAACAGACTGACAGTGAAAAAGGCCCTGAAGACGCTAGGCTTCAAAAAAGCTATGTCAGTACTCAGGAATATTCTGAAGACAGAGCAACCGGCAAAAGGAGATTCAGCTCATCCCAGCAGGGAATGGCAGAATCCAGAAAAGCAAGGAAAACAAAAACAAAACATAAATGCAAACAGGCAAAGCAGAAAACTTAGCTTTAGGGAAGCAGGAATCAGACTGGTGTCCTAGAAGTCCACAGAGAAATCACCCGCAGGGCAGAAGGGCGTCGGCAGCCTTATATCCATCAGTGACTCCACTCAGCCAGTCATCCTCATTAGTCTCAGGTGCCTGATAATCAGGCTCATTACCTTCCTTTACCAGAATAGGGAGTTCACCAGACCTCAGTGACGAAGGGGAAAATGAACTCACAACAGTTAACTATCCCTAGAGACTTTAGGTTGCGTCTGCCGTTTGACCTGGAAGAGGTCAAAGTCTGGGAGGAGGTCCCCAAGATAGACATCCCCGTAGCAAAGGTGTCAAAGAAGACGGCAATTCCGTTCGAGGATTCCTCAAGCTTGAAGGAACCCCTAGATCGGAAGGCAGATGGGCTCTTAAAAAGGGCCTGGGTAAGCTCAGCAGCGGTCATAAAAACGAATATAGCTGCAACATTAGTAGCACGCTCTATGCATCTATGGATAGATGACCTGGAGGAGCATCTGTCAGATAGAACCCCGAGGGAAACGATTCTGAAGTCCCTCCCTTTAGTTAAGTAAGCTACAGGGTTTTTGGCCGACGCCTCGGCAGAATCGGTTAGGTTCACGGCCAGGAGCCAGGCCTTGTCCAACACAGCCAAAAGGGCTATCTGGCTTAAAAGTTGGGGTGGGCGACATGCAATCAAAAAATAAACTGTGCTCAATTCCCTTCTCGGGGGGCAGGGTCTTCGGGCCCGTGCTCGATGACATCCTGGAAAAAGCATCAGATGAAAAAAAGGGGTTCCCTGATAAGAAGCGTAAGAGATACCAGCCCTTTCGTAGACCCCGTTACGACCAGAGAACGGACTACAGGGGGAAGGGCAAGTCGGGTCGGTGGAGCTACCCCAAATGAGGCGAGGGTAGAAATAGGAACAGAGATAACATCTTTTCCGGCCCTGGGTCCAGCTCCTGAAAAAATGACGCCACCAGAGTAGGGGGGCGATTGCTCAAGTTTGAGGGAGAATGTCAGAAAATTACCCCCAGCCCCTGGGTACTACAGGTCATTTCTCAGGGGTACAAGATAGAATTCAACTCCCTGCCCCCGAACAGGTTCTTAGTCACCAATTCGTGTCTCGGTTCCGCTTCCCCCATGTGGTTGGACATTCAGGATCTCCTACTCATGGGAGCGATTACTCCGGTTCCCACCCAGGAAGAAAGCAGAGGACACTACTCAAGCCTCTTCGCAATAAAAAAAAAACCCTCGGGGGAAAACAGAACCATAATAAACCTCAAACCCCTAAACAAATGGGTAACATACAGACGCTTCAAAATGGAATCAATAATATCTACGATTCCACTCCTGGGGAAGGGGGCAGTAATGTGCACGTTAGATCTAAAAAACGCGTATTATCATGTCCCTATCCACCCGGATCACCAAAAGTACCTCAGAGTCGTGGTCGAAAGGGACGGCATAATTTACCATTATCAGTTTCGCTGCCTACCCTTCGGCCTTGCGTCAGCCCCGAAAGTCTACACAAAGATAATGATAGAGGTAGTAGCCTACCTAAGGGACCGGAACATCTTGGTGGTCCCGTATCTAGACGACTTCCTAATTATAGCCGATTCGGCAGCCCAGCTCAGGACCGACTGTCAGTCCTTGATCTCCACGCTGCAGAGTTTAGGATGGATCGTAAATTGGTCAAAGTCAGATCTTGTACCCAAGCCCAAAATAAAATTCTTGGGGGTCATGCTAGACTCAGAAAGAAGAATGTCTTATCTACCAACCGAAAAGCAGACCATGATGCCGAAGAGGATACGGCAATTCTCAAAGAATCGGGTATCGATCAGGGACGCAATGAGAGTCCTGGGGCTGATGACTTCATGCATTACCTATGTCAGATGGAGTCAGTTCCACTCCCACGACCTGTAACGCACAGTCCTAGCGTCCTGGGACAGAAGGCAGAGCTCACTGGACAGCAAGATACTGTTGACCCCCCCCCCCCGAGCCAGAAGATCGCTATTGTGGTGGACCATTCCGAGAAACCTAAAGAGGGGTGTCTCATGGGTTCAGTCTCCGGAGGTTGTAGTAACAACGGATGCGAGTCTGTTCGGCTGGGGCGGACATGTCGCAGGGAGGTACTACCAGGGGCGATGGAGTCCGGAGGACAGCAACAGGTCCTCCAACGTCAGAGAATTACATGCAGTCTGGAATGTACTGCTCGTCGCCGGGTCTCACGTGAAGAACAAACACAAAATTATGTCAAACAATACCACAACAGTGGCCTGTCTCTGTCACCAGGGCGGACCAAGACACCCAACACTTCAGGGCTTTGCGGATCAGATTTTCAGATGGGCAGAAAAGGAGGTCCTCTCAATCTCGGCCGTGCATCTGGAGGGCTCCCGGAACCAGATCGCAGACTTCCTCAACAGGAAAAGGATAACTGCGACAGACTGGGAGCTCAACGAAGAAGTGTTCAGCAGCCTGTGCGATCGTTGGGGACAACCGACAATAGACCTGTTCGCCGACAAATGGAATGCAAAGCTCAGGACCTTTTACTCCCTGAACCCTCTGGGAGATCTGGCGGGAATAGATGCCCTATCACAATCCAGGAGCAGGGGCCTGTTGTACGCTTTCCTGCCCCTAGCCCTCATTTCACGGGTCCTCAGAAAAATCTGCGAGGACAGAGCCAGGGTCATACTGGTGGTTCCCTACTGGCCAAGAAGAAGTTGGTTTCCCCTACTCAGGAAATTAGCGGACGAGGAACCCATTCTCCTGCCAAGAAGAAAAGACCTCCTACATCAGGGCCCGGTCCTACATCAAAGACCGGAGGCTTTCCAGTTTTCAGCCTGGATCCTGAACGGCAGGTCCTAAGAGAAAGGGGTCTATCGGACGAAGTCATTTCTACTTTACAAGCCAGTAGGAAACCCGTGACCGCGGCGATATATAACAAGATCTGGAAGAAGTTCTGCAGTTTTTGTGGAGAGGCGACAGTCGGAACTGACCAGCCCAACATCCCGAAGATAGTTGATTTCTTGCAGGAAGGATTCAGAAAGGGCCTTAGGCCCAGCACTCTGAGAGTGCAGATAGCAGCCTTGAGCGTGTTCTATGACACAGCTCTATCATCACACCCATGGGTAGCACGGTTCTCGAGAGCGGTGAAAAGGCTTAAACCCCTAATTAGGAAGGGCATACCACCCTGGGACCTTAACCTAGTCCTCAATACACTATGCAAACAGCCATATCAGCTAGGGGCAGAGATAAATATCGGTAATCTCGCTCTCAAAACAGCCTTTCTAGTGGCAGTCACCTCAGCCAAAAGGTTAGAACTGCAGGCCTTATCAACCCAAGACCCCTATTTACAGGTGTTTAGTGACCGTTTAGTTCTAAGACTCGACCCGGCTTTCCTGCCCAAAGTTATCTCAAACTCTAACATGAACCAGGAAGTAGTACTCCCTTCCTTTTTCCAGTCTCCCAAGAATAGCAGGGAAAAGACCTACCATAATTTGGACGTAAGGGAAACTGTACTCAGGTACCTGGACGCAACCAGACCCTGGAGGCAGGATAGCAACCTCTTCAATACAGAGGTCCCAACAAGAGGAAGAAGGCGTCAAAATCAACAATAGCAAGGTGGATTAGATCCACTATTAGCATAGCATACAGATCACAGGGTCAGATTCCCCCAGGGAACCTTAGAGCCCACTCAACAAGGGCCATGTCCGCTTCATGGGCAGAAAAGGGGGGAGCCTCGGCAGAACAGCTCTGCAGGGCAGCGTCTTGGACCAGTCTTAGTACTTTCTCCAAGCACTATAAACTAGACATAGCATCCACACAGCTTACTTTTGGGAGAAAGGTACTCCAGGCAGTGATCTCGCCCTAGGACCAATATACTTTGGTACTACTCCAGGGTGCTATCAGGTGACCTGGAAAACGGTAATTAGACCTACCGGTAATTGTGTTTCCAGGAATCCATCCTGACAGCACTGTTAGATCCCTCCCGATAATACTTTCCATACAACTGTGATGTAACGTGTATGAAGAATGTTGTTTGAATAAAGTCTATATTTGCATCCATCCTGAGGTGTTACTTTGTGAAATCACTGAGGAATGGTAGGGGGAGGATCCTTTTAAACTCTCATGGTTTCCTGTCCCACTACGGATGAGAAGGACGTCCTCCAGGGTGCTGTCAGGATGGATTCCTGGAAACACAATTACCGGTAGGTCTAATTACCGTTCTTTGGGTACCCTCTCTGAAGGAAACGATCCCTCAGATCCTTAGCGTGCATCTCAAAGGTTTCTTAGTTGGTGCAGTTTCTTTGCACTCTTAGGTGTTGCCCCTTTGGAACTCCTCTCTTGAGTGGGAGGGGATGGTTATACTCCCATCTCAAGAGTGAACTCCCGGCAGTGAATTTTCAGTAAACTAATGTTGCCAGATCCTCTCTTGTTATTTTTTTTAATAGATGCATCAAAAGAGGGCAGTGTGGTTTGATTGTATTCAAAGGTATAATGTAAACCAATGATGTAAATGTTCAAACTAGTAAACCAATGATGTAAATGTTCAAACTATTAACAAATTCACTGAATTCTCCTGCATCTGTATCCTACCAGACAAGGAAGACATTATCGACGTATCGACTCGAGAGGTTAATTTTCTCTTTGTACCTCATTCAGGAATGTGAAAACCACAGTTTTCCCCCACCAGCCCAGTATAGAGTTTAGACTGAGGGTCAGAGAACACTTGGGCAACATAGAGCATAAAAGAGATACCCCCTGGTAAAACACCAACACCTGCCTGTCTAAAAGTAAAAACAAATGGTGCATCCTACTGGCTTGAATGAACAGCTAAATTTTGGCTGTTATTTGTAAAGGTAATACTGTATACTTAAAGTTTATGTATTGACCCCAAACAGTCACATTTTCCATCTTTATATAGATCTGTCTTTTTTAAACCTGAACTAGCTTATTTCCCCTATAAGAATGTACAGTATGCAAGGATTTTCTGGTGTAGACTATTTGTCCCTCCCCTGCATACATAATGTGACCTGACATGCTCCCAGAATTGGGGCCATGGCACTGGGCCACCTATGTTTAAAGGCTAAGAATAATAGTTGATACACCTTGGCATACATATGCATATTTCGGGACCATGAGGGTAGTTTTGTACATGGCACCCTGATATATGGGACACCCCTACTCATATATGGACCATCAGCTTGAATGCGTGTAATATGTACAAATACTTTACCGCACAGAGAGGACCTCATAGGGGATATATACTGAGATGACACTTCATGTATTCTCAGACTGATGAATGTCTGCGCTATGTATGCGACTAATGGGAACAATACGCACCTTTGCATTTCTCCAGAATAGTGGTTATCCCCCTCAGAGATCACCTAAAAGCCATAAGTGAAAGAGTAAACTTTTTCCACTCGATATATAAGAAAAAAGTGTAAACATTTTGGGGAATACTCTCAGACGCTGGCTTAATAAGGAAAATACACATGGATATTTTGTTATTGTATTACGGGAAGAGCCCCAAATTGTCTCCTGCTACTGCCCCTATGGGAGTTAAGCAGGTGAATAGATAGGATGGAGCACTGACGCACCTTGCAAAAACTGATGTCAGCTGACTAAAAGCATGTGATGGATGACACGGCCCCACTGGGCAGCTCACAGGAGATCACGTGTGCTATGATGATGCCAAGGATCTCTGCATTGCGAGCCAGCTGACACCGCATGTGCTAGCTCTGCAGATAACCAAACCCCTAGGGGCGTACCATCGAGCGATTGGGCGTCTACCCAGGAAATTCAAACATGGCCGATGCATTCCACTGAGGTAACTAACAGAGGAACAGCATGTGAGGCAGTAATATCGGCAAGAAAATGGTGCATAATGAGATACATGTGTTTTGTGTGACAGGACCAGGTGATTCGTGATCCAATTCCAAACGCAGGTATTTAACGATTTGATTTGTTACTCTGTGCCATCATCATCTAGTACACAGCTAGTGATGGACAAGGGAATGTAAATCCAGATATGATAGTTTATTTTGCATACATCTGTACTCCCCTGAAGACTTACTGAAGGAGAAGCACATGGTGAGGCACGTATGACTTTATAGGGCAATATGTCCACTAGGGTAAGCTGTGGACTGTCCTTGTAGGGGCAGGAGTCTTGGGGTCCAAGGGCTGACTAGTGAGAAATAGGGCATAATAGGGCCAAGTCTGGACCTTCTTTCCCATCTATACCAGAAGACCACCTGCTGGGCTGATATTTGGTTTAAGGATATTCTCCCCAAAAAGAATTTTGTGAGACCGTTCTAATTTATATATTTTGTATTGCGTATCCAGCAGTGGTTTAGAGGCACTGATTCTGCTTGATTCATTTAAAAATGCCTTTTTGGTTTGTTGCCCATTGTTGTAAGCTGATTGGTTTTAATAAGATTCTTACTTGACTTTGTTCTCCACCACTGTGATGTAATTATATAGTCAAATACTGTGACTAGGAAATTATTGGTGTTTTTAGAATTTTTGTGTTGTGACCTTTTTAAAATAGGCATAATTAAAAGTTATATTTTATTATCTATACTTTCCTTGCTGTTTAATAATTGATTTAGTGGCGCATATCGGAGTCTGGTTAGCTATCTTGGGTCCTTTTTTCCGCTGTTGTATCTAGTGTCCAGCTTGCTTTTTAACACTGAAGAAAAGAATGCCTAATTACCTGGAGAGAGGAGTTCTGGACGCCTGTTCTAGCACTCAGTGGGGACTCCAGTGATCACACATTTAGCACCTATCTACAGTGCCAATAAATATGTTTCATAAGCCAATCCCTTTAATGTTGATATAAGAGAAATGATGGCTTGTAGACATTACATGCAATCACACTTTTTTTTACAGACTGAGCTTCTTCATTGCTTTTCTGAAATTATAAAGTTACAGTTAATGTTTATGATTCAATATCTTTTTATTGAAGTTATAATTAACAATTGATGTTTCAGCATACATCAAAATCAAATTCAGGTTGTGCAACAGGTACAATCAACAAAATGTAAGTACAGTGGGGCAAAAAAGTATTTAGTCAGTCAGCAATAGTGCAAGTTCCACCACTTAAAAAGATGAGGCGTCTGTAATTTACATCATAGGTAGACCTCAACTATGGGAGACAAACTGAGAAAAAAAAATCCAGAAAATCACATTGTCTGTTTTTTTTTTTCATTTTATTTGCATATTACGGTGGAAAATAAGTATTTGGTCAGAAACAAAATTTCATCTCAATACTTTGTGATACATCCTTTGTTGGCAATGACACAGGTCAAACGTTTTCTGTAAGTCTTCACAAGGTTGCCACACACTGTTTTTGGTATGTTGGCCCATTCCTCCATGCAGATCTCCTCTAGAGCAGTGATGTTTTTGGCTTTTCGCTTGGCAACACGGACTTTCAACTCCCTCCAAAGGTTTTCTATAGGGTTGAGATCTGGAGACTGGCTAGGCCACTCCAGGACCTTGAAATGCTTCTTACGAAGCCACTCCTTCGTTGCCCTGGCGGTGTGCTTTGGATCATTGTCATGTTGAAAGACCCAGCCACGTTTCATCTTCAATGCCCTTGCTGATGGAAGGAGGTTTGCACTCAAAATCTCACGATACATGGCCCCATTCATTCTTTCATGTACCCGGATCAGTCGTCCTGGCCCCTTTGCAGAGAAACAGCCCCAAAGCATGATGTTTCCACCACCATGCTTTACAGTAGGTATGGTGTTTGATGGATGCAACTCAGTATTCTTTTTCCTCCAAACACGACAAGTTGTGTTTCTACCAAACAGTTCCAGTTTGGTTTCATCAGACCATAGGACATTCTCCCAAAACTCCTCTGGATCATCCAAATGCTCTCTAGCAAACTTCAGACGGGCCCGGACATGTACAGGCTTAAGCAGTGGGACACGTCTGGCACTGCAGGATCTGAGTCCATGGTGGCATAGTGTGTTACTTATGGTAGGCCTTGTTACATTGGTCCCAGCTCTCTGCAGTTCATTCACTAGGTCCCCCCGCATGGTTCTGGGATTTTTGCTCACCGTTCTTGTGATCATTCTGACCCCACGGGGTGGGATTTTGCGTGGAGCACCAGATCGAGGGAGATTATCAGTGGTCTTGTATGTCTTCCATTTTCTAATTATTGCTCCCACAGTTGATTTCTTCACTCCAAGCTGGTTGGCGATTGCAGATTCAGTCTTCCCAGCCTGGTGCAGGGCTACAATTTTGTTTCTGGTGTCCTTTGACAGCTCTTTGGTCTTCACCATAGTGGAGTTTGGAGTCAGACTGTTTGAGGGTGTGCACAGGTGTCTTTTTATACTGATAACAAGTTTAAACAGGTGCCATTACTACAGGTAATGAGTGTAGGAAAGAGGAGACTCTTAAGAAGTTACAGGTCTGTGAGAGCCAGAAATGTTGATTGCTTGTTTCTGACCAAATACTTATTTTCCACCATAACATGCAAATAAAATGGAAAAAAAAACAGACAATGTGATTTTCTGGATTTTTTTTTCTCAGTTTGTCTCCCATAGTTGAGGTCTACCTATGATGTAAATTACAGACGCCTCTCATCTTTTTAAGTGGTGGAACTTGCACTATTGCTGACTGACTAAATACTTTTTTGCCCCACTGTATATTAACCAGAATATACTTATTTGGAAAAGGAAAGTATAGTGCAACAAATAGTATTGAAACGTCATATCATGTTATGTTAAAAAATTGTTGTATTCAAATGATGAAACACAATAGGGAAGAATCAGGGGGAATACAAAGGCCAACACAGGAAGAAGGTATAGGGAGGGGAATTTTGCATATTCTGAGTGTGATATCAATGGTTCAAAATCACTAGAATGAAAATGTTAGTCAAGTGCTAAATTCAGATGAATTTCTGAATGATGTCCAAGGTACCAAGCACTCATATATTCCTATGAGTCCAAGTTCAGCCAACTGTCAGAAACTGAGCTCTTCCATATGAATAAGGTTATCTACTTCCTCAACCCTTTCCAATTTAGAAGGAATGGTGATTGATCTCCAATGTCTGGGGATAATCTGTCTCATTGCAGCTAAAAAATACTCTAAATAGTCCCTTTTTAATGGTAGAAATAGGGAATATTGATAGTAAAGCTGTTTCAGGAGAGTTCAGGAAGTTATTGCTGAATAATTTATGGAAGAGATCAAACAATCCTATCCACAATTTGTATATTTGGGGGGCAAGACTACCAAATATGGGTTATGTTACCTACAGTGGAGTCACATCTCCAACACTTATTTGTTATATTAGGATGCATGTGATGAATGCGGTCTGGTGTCCTGTACCATCTGGAGACTATCTTGTAATTAGTTTGCTGGATGTGACATGAAATAGATAATTTGTGAGTTAGAATGAACGATTTATGCCAATCAGAATTACATATGTTTTTACCTGGCTCCTTCCCCCATTGGTCTTGATGGGGAACACGGATCCCCAGCACCTCTTCCCTCTTCTCCTCCCAATACAGATTTTTTTCAAAATCAGTTAAAGGTCTGATCCACGCTTCATGGATGGTAATTGTATGATATCGACTATGGATACGGCGGTACTCCATCCAAGCCTGACCAGATGAACGCCCTGGTGTAATAAGACTCTCTAAGAGTTTTAAGCCACCCGGGGAGACAACCTGTCTCATCTGGGACAATGGATTATCTAGTGTGCCTAACAAATGGAAATCACTATCATCCTGAGGCTTACAGGGTACAGGAGACAATAGACCTGGAGCAGATGCTATTTTATATTTATTAATTATTTTGTACCAGATGATTAAAAGAACACGATATAGAGGTGTTAGTGGAGCTTTAATGGATCTAAAAGTATATCTGCCTCAAAATAGTTTACCAATTGGAACGGGATTTAAGTGTTCCTCCTTAGTAGGCTTTATGATGATATGCAAAATGCTATTTAATATTGATTCTCTACAGTATGCCACATAATCTGGGACACCCATGCCCCCCAAAGTTTTAGGTCTTGTCAAAACCATGTATGATAATCTAGGTTTGGATGCCCCAAAATAAATTTAAAAAAAATTGCCTTAATCTTCCAAAGAAAAACTTTGGGTAAATTATAAGGAATAGTTTGGAACAGATAAATTATACTAGGTAAATTGTCCATCTTCAGAATGTTAATTCTGCCAAACCAGGAGACCAAGAGCCTGGACCACTGTGGTAGATCTTTCTCCGGGTAATGCAATAGTGGCACAAAATTAAGTGAGTTGATCTGTGAGGTATCTACTGGAATTGTAATACCTAAATATTTGATGTGGTCCTTTCTCCTTTTAAATGGAAATGTGGAGCTGAGGTGTGAGGCATGTTCAAGTTAAGGATGTCTGACTTAAGGCCCCGTTACACATAACGATGTCCCAGCGATCCCACCAACGATCCGACATGGATGGGATCGCTGGGACATAGTTGGGCTGATCGCTGGTAAACTGTCACATAGACAGCCCCTCCAGCAATCAGGACCAGCGAGCAAGCTGGTTTCTAATGTAAACATCGGGTATCCAGGTGCCGCGGCTCTTGGATACCCGCTGTTTACCTTGGAAACCAGCGTGTATGCCAGTTTCCAAGGTAAACAGCGGGTATCCAAGAGCCGCATCTCCTGGATACCCGATATCTACATTATAAACCAGCGTCGCTGATCGCTGGTCTCTCGCTGCCACACGCAGCGATGCATGCTGTCCAGCGGGAGACCAGCGATCAAAAAATGGCCCAGGTCGATCAAGCACGATTAGCGATACCCGTTAGGGGGGGCTGGTCGCTGTTCCCCGTCACACACAGCGATCTCGCTAGCGAGATCGCTGTGTGTGATGGGGCCTTTAGAAATATTTACCTTAAGTTTTGAGAGTAGAGAGACTTGCTGATATAGTTAATGTTTATTGGTTTAATTACTGCTTCTTGTTGTTCACCCGTTCTTATTTCCCATTTCTTTGTGCAGGAAGAAACTAAATTAACTTTGCGACCTCCTAGTTTGGCAACTCCTTATGCTCCTTTACAAAACTGGCAGCATCAACCAGAAAAGTTAATATTTGATTCGTGTAGTTATGAAGCTAGTGTAAGTATTATTTAGGATGTTTTATGTGTAAAAAAAATTAAAACAAATTTATTTATTTTTTTTACATCTTGATTATTCTGAAATTGGACGAAATACCCATTTCCGTGGAAAAAAAAATGACATTCTTAGTGATGTGGCATTGCTCCCTTCTCCTTTGAGATGCATAAAACACCAGTATTTGGAATTTAACCAGTATTGGTTTGTTGTATTCCCTCGTGGTCATTTACTGTAGGTAAAGGACATCTTTTTTTGTAGTATATTAAACAGATATGTGGAACATGATTTTAGACACTTGCTACTATACACTTAATACAGGTTCTCATCTTGAACTTGTTCAGGCAGCATTCCTCATAGACTGCACAGCTCTCCTGCCCACAATATGGCTGCTGATAGAGGAGCATGTCACCACACCTGTCCATCATCCTACTCCACGGAAAAGCTGTTTTTTAATTGGAGGAAGCTTATGAATTGGTCTGGTCACATGCTCAGGCAGGATTTCTGTATGGTCTTTGAGAATCATGCAAAAACAAATGCCACAAAAAATATGCCCATCACACTTAAGGCCCCGTCACACTAAGCGATCTCGCTAGCGACCGACCCCCCTGCTGGTTATCGCTGATCGTGCTCGAGCGGCCTGGGCCGTTTTTCGATCGCTGGTCTCCCGCTGCCCAGCGCGCATCGCTGCGTGTGGCAGCGAGAGACCAGTGATCATCGACGCTGGTTGCTAATGTAAACGTCGGGTATCCAAGGTAAACAGCGGGTATCCAGGAGTCACGTGGCTCCTGGATACCCAACGTTTACATTAGCAACCAGCGTCGCTGCCGCTGGGCTGTCTAACGATGTCCCAGCGATCCCATCATATCGGATCGTTGGTGGAATCACTGGGACATCGTTTAGTGTGACGGGGCCTTTACCTAAACAAATTTATTAGCTGCTGTGAGCTCTCTAATCAATCACATTCAGTGCAGCTCATAAGATTTGGCGGTCACAAGATTGATGAGCAAGATGTTAAATCTTTAAAGGGAACCTGTCAGCAGGATTGTGCACAGTAACCTACACTCAATGTCATATTGGCACCATTATACTGATTGATTGATGAATTCTGTCTTATGGTTGTTTAATCTTTATTTTCAGTTTTGAGTTAATGTTATGCTCGTGCTCTGATTAGGTATTTTATGGCTTCTGACAGGTCACCGATCAAAAAATATACCGGTATATACAGTTAGGTCCATATATATTTGGACAGAGACAACATTTTTCTAATTTTGGTTCTAGACATTACCACAATGAATTTTAAACAAAACAATTCAGATGCAGTTGAAGTTCAGACTTTCAGCTTGGGTTGAGATCAGGTGACTGACTTGGCCATTCAAGAATATTCCACTTCTTTGCTTAAATTAACTCCTGGGTTGCTTTGGCTTTATGTTTTGGGTCATTGTCCATCTGTAGTATGAAACGACGACCTATCAGTTTGGCTGTATTTGGCTGGATCTGAGCACACAGTATGGCTCTGAATACCTCAGAATTCATTCGGCTGCTTCTGTCCTGTGTCACATCATCAATAAACACTAGTGACCCAGTGCCACTGCATGCCCAAGCCATCACACTGCCTCTGCCGTGTTTTACAGATGATGTGGTATGCTTTGGATCATAAGCTGTACCACGCCTTCGCCATGCTTTTCTCTTTCCATCATTCTGGTAGAGGTTGATCTTGGTTTCATCTGTCCAAAGAATGTTCTTCCAGAACAGTGCTGGCTTTTTTAAGATGTTTTTTTTAGCAAAGTCCAGTCTAGCCTTTTTATTCTTGATGCTTATGAGTGGCTGGCACCGTGCAGTGAAACCTCTGTATTTACTTTCATGCAGTCTTCTCTTTATGGTAGATTTGGATATTGATACGCCTACTTCCTGGAGAGTGTTGTTCACTTGGTTGGCTGTTGTGAAGGGGTTTCTCTTCACCATGGAGATTATTCTGCGATCATCCACCACTGCTGTCTTCCGTGGGCTCCCAGGTCTTTTTGCATTGATGAGTTCACCAGTGCTTTCTTTCTTTCTTTCTCAGGATGTACCAAATTGTAGATTTTGCCACTCCTAATGTTGTAGCAATTTCTCAGATGGGTTTTTTCTGTTTTTGCAGATTAAGGATGGCTTGTTTCACCTGGAGAGCTCCTTTGACCGCATGTTTCCTTCATAGCAAAACCTTCCACATGCAAGCACCACACCTCAAATCAACTCCAGGCCTTTTATCTGCTTAATTGAGAATGACATAACAAAGGGATTGCCCACACCTGTCCATGAAATAGCCTTGGAGTCAATTGTCCAATTACTTTTGGTCCCTTTAAAAACAGGGTGGCACATGTTAAGGAGCTGAAACTCCTAAACCCTTCATCCAATTTTAATGTGGATACCCTCAAATGAAAGCTGAAAGTCTGAACTTCAACTGCATCTGAATTGTTTTGTTTAAAATTCATTGTGGTAATCTCTAGAACCAAAATTAGAAAAATGTTGTCTCTGTCCAAATATATATGGACTTAACTGTATCTTGGAGAAAAAAAAAAGCACCTTCTGCAGGCAGGCGCCTGTGCTTCACCATGATCACATGTGAATGAGCATTTAATCCTTTTTTTGATGCTATAAATAAATTCATTAAAAAAAGCCTCAAAATTCTGCCGGCCACGCCAGCACAGTAGCAGCTATATTACTGCACAGGCGCCTGCAGCGCTATCTTGCTAGAGAAAAATAAATTGTCTCCACCAAGATGATGCCGACTGCACCTGCGCAGTAGCATTTTGAGACACTTTTTCTTTTTTTTCTTTTTTTTTTATGAATGTATTTACAGCCTCAAATAAAAGAATTCCATGCACATTATACATGCGATCATGCTGCAGCACAGGCGCTGCTGCAGGTGATTTTCTCCATCACCTCATTGGGGGACACAGGACTGTGGTGTATGCTACTGCCGCCAGGAGGCTGACACTAAGTGAATGAAAAAAGGTTAGCTCCTCCGCAGTATACACCCTCTCCTCGGTTGCAGGCGAAACCAGTTTTTGCTTAGTGTCCGTTGGAGGCATACGCCTTGTTTTTTCCCCAGACTCTATTTTTTTTTTTTTTTTTTTTTTTCCCATGAAGATGAGACGGGGCGACGGACCCTTATAGCGCTAAAATTGTGTGACAGATTTCCTTTCCTTTCCAAATAATTCACCACCAATTTCATCCTTTGCAATACAAAGAATCAGGTCAGTGGTAAAGGTGCGACTTACATAGTAGTAAATGCAGCAATATCTGCACAATGTCTGTGTGGATGTTTTTGCTGTTAATTTGCTGTTTGATTTCTGCAGCAAATACATTGTGAATGCACCCTCTTCTAGTGGTGGAGGGTCCTAAATCACTTATATCTGACATTGGAGTAATATCAAAAGAGTTTTCCCTCACATCCCCCATACACTTTTTACAGAAATCTCTCTGCTACATATAAGACCATAACGTTTTATGAAGAGCCTCATTTTGTTAGTAGTAGGGAAAGAAAAGTTTTAGTCAGGGGTGATAAAGGGAGAGAGGGGCTCAATCAGGGTAATACAGGGGGAGGTGGCGCAGTCAGGGGTGATAAAGGAGGAGAGGGGCTCAATCAGGGTGATACAGGGGAGGTGGTGCAGTCAGTCAGGGGTAATACAGTGAGAGAGGGGCTCAGTCAGGATGATATAGAGGGAGGTGGCGCAGTCAGGGTGATACAGGGGGAGGTGGCGCAGTCAGGATGATAAAGGGGGAGAGGGGCTCAGTCAGGGTGATACAGGGGGAGGTGGCGCAGTCAGGGTGATACAGAGGGAGGTGGTGCAGTCAGGGTGATACAGGGGGAGGTGGCGCAGTCAGGGTGATACAGGGGGAGGTGGCGCAGTCTGGGTGATAAAGGGGAAGGTGGCGCAGTCTGGGTGATAAAGGGGAAGGTGGCGCAGTCAGGGTGATACAGGGGGAGGTGGCGCAGTCAGGGTGATACAGGGGGAGGTGGCGCAGTCAGGGTGATACAGGGGGAGGTGGCGCAGTCAGGGTGATACAGAGGGAGGTGGCGCAGTCTGGGTGATACAGGGGGAGGTGGCGCAGTCAGGGTGATACAGGGGGAGGTGGCGCAGTCAGGGTGATACAGGGGGAGGTGGCGCAGTCAGGGTGATACAGGGGGAGGTGGCGCAGTCAGGGTGATACAGGGGGAGGTGGCGCAGTCAGGGTGATACAGAGGGAGGTGGCGCAGTCAGGGTGATACAGAGGGAGGTGGCGCAGTCAGGGTGATAGAGGGAGGTGGCGCAGTCAGGGTGACACAGGGGTGAGGGGGTGCAGTCAGGGGTGATTCCGGGGCGAGGGTACAGTCAGGGTGATTCCGGGGCGAGGGGGTGCAGTCAGGGGTGATTCCGGGGGAGGGGGTACAGTCAGAGGTGATTCTGGGGCGAGGGAGTGCAGTCAGGGGTGATTCCGGGGCGAGGGAGTGCAGTCGGGTGATTCCGGGGCGAGGGGGTGCAGTCAGGGGTGATAGAGTGAGGGGTGCAGTCAGGAGTGAACGGAGAGATGAGGTAATGGGGCCCTGATTATCCCTAAGTAACTTAGCCCCTCCCCCTCTCTCCCCCCAGACTAAAGGCCCCCCATTTACACTTACTTTTAGGCTGGCAGGGGGCCCTCCTTCAACCATTTCAGCTGTAGTAGGGAGTCCTCTATTTCCCTCTGCTGCTTACACTGTGGGGGAGGGGCGTTATAGATGACAGCAGCTCATTATCTGAGCTGTGCTGTATAGCTGGGGTGAAGAGGACACAAACTTAAGCTAACACTGATTAGCTGTGCTGCAGCCAATCAGTGTTAGCCTTGCCAAGAGCTGCTCCACTCTCTGCTTGCTCATTGCAGGGGAGAGCAGTAACACAAAAAGTCATCAGGACACGAGCGCTTACTACTTACAAATAGTGTTCCCCAGTCTGCAGCAGCTGAACATGTGATGCCCGCCTGCACTGCTCTCTGAGCAGTGAGCACGGAGCTGGGAGTAGTCATGGTGATGTCACACTGGGAGGAGTCTTGATCTGGGCTCCTCCCACAGAGCAGTGAATATTAATTTTTCTTTAGTAGCGGGGACCGCAGAAGGTGGCTCCTGCTTCCTGGCACCCCCTGCTGCTCTGCTGGCACTGGGGGGCCCCCATAGCAGCTGCCCACTGGCTGGGGGCCCCTGGAGCAGTGGGGGCCCTAGACAACTGCTGGCCAGTATGCTAGCAGCTGCCTATGCTTGGGCCCACTGGAGAATCCTCCGGTTCTCCGGTGGGCCAGTCCGACCCTGGGGGCCGCTCTCACTCCAGGCAGACGCGGAGGAAACGAACCCAAACAGCGTCTCCCGGTCCATCCGGTGCTTTGGCATCCATAAGCTCTGCCTCTCGCTCGCCTTCACCAGTAGTCGATAACGAGCAAAGCTCGGATTACGACTTGGACGAACCGCTTGATTTGGGTACTCCAGAGTACCGGGAAACAATTGACAGTCTCATTGAGGCCGTCAACCAGACTCTTAGGATGGAAGATGATTCCACCTTGTCCTCAGGTCATAAGGTGTCATTTAAGCGAGTAAAGCAGCCTCATAGAGTATTTAGCTCTCACCCCGAATTTGAGGACATAGTGCAACAACACAGAACGGCCAGACAAGCGTTTCTCAGGCCAGAAGGCGCTCGAAGCAAGGTACCCGTTCTCCCCTGATCGCCGTAAAAAATGGGCAGAATCCCAACGGTAGATCTGCCCGTGTCACGCTTGTCCTCTAAAACCCTGTTTATCCATACCTAGTGGTTCCTCTATCAAGGATCCCACTGACCGTCTCATAGAGAGGATGGCTCGCTCAGTTTTTGAGGCATCAGGTTCAGAACTCTCCCCCTCGTTCGCGGCAACTTGGGTAGCAAAAGCCATGATTGGTCAGAGTCATTGAACAGAGCCTTGCAGGGTATGGACCTACCAGCAGAGGTATCAGAGATCCCAAATCAAATCACGTTGGCCGGAGACTACTCAATTAATGCATCTTTTGATGCAGCCAACTACGCAGCACTCGCTGCCGCAAATGCGATCTCCATTAGGAGGGCACTATGGTTGAGGACATGGCGAGCAGACTCAACCTCCAAGAAATCCCTGACTTCCTTGCCTTATCAGTGCGGTCGCCTATTCGGAGAGAAGTTGAATCAGCTCATCTCTGACTCCACGGGGGGGGAAGCAGTTTTCTCCCTCAGCAAAGGGTCAAACAGCCGTTTCGTCACCAACTTCAGGCACGGTTTTGGTCCTTTCGCAACCCCGGGTGGGCTGCAGCGAACAATCCCGCCGCTTCAGGTCATCCCAGCCAGGACAGGGATTGGCAGGTCTCATATAGAACTAACCCGTTGGGGAGAATGCGTTCCCACCAGCCCAGATCAAGGGGACCTACAGTTGTGGCCAAAAGTATTGACACCCCTGCAATTCTGTTAGATAATACTCAGTTTCCTCCTGAAAATGATTGCAAACACAAATTCTTTGGTATTATCTTCATTTAATTTGTCTTAAATGAAAAAACACAATAGAGAATGAAGCAAAAAGCAAAACATTGATCATTTCACACAAAACTCCAAAAATGGGCCAGACAAAAGTATTGGCACCCTCAGACTAATACTTGGTTGCACAACCTTTAGCCAAAATAACTGCGACCAACCGCTTATGGTAACCATCAATGAGTTTCTTACAATGCTCTGCTGGAATTTTAGACCATTCTTCTTTGGGAAACTGCTCCAGGTCCCTGATATTTGAAGGGTGCCTTCTCCAAACTGCCATTTTTAGATCTCTCCACAGGTGTTCTATGGGATTCAGGTCTGGACTCATTGCTGGCCACCTTAGGCTAGTTTCACACTTGCTTTTTTTTGCAGCGCGTTTTTCCCGCAAAAAAACGCATTAAAAAAACGCATACAAATGCATACAAACGCTGCGTTTTTTTCCAGCATTTTAATGCGCATGCAGGAAAAAAACGCAGCGTTTTTGCGCGTTTGTATGCGTTTTTTGTGCGTTTGCGTTTTTTTACAGATTTTGGAAAAACCCCACAAAAAAGAAAATACAACCATTCAACAACACACAAGACCAATGGGACTTCATTGTGGGTGTGGTATGTTAATATATATAGACCTTGTCTACAGTATTCTTCACATTTGCTTGATTCTTCTCGTGACCATGGATCTGCGCTGGAAGAGTTTTCACTTCAACTTGGATTTGGACATCGCGATGGCTCAGGCGTATGCAGTTGCTTGCCATGAACAAAGGAAGAGAGAGAGGCAGCGAAGACGGCGGCGTATGTGGATACATCCGATTGTTGAACTCCGGGAGAGCCGTGGGGCATACCACACCCTCTACAGCGAGCTACGTGCAAACCCGGAGAAATTTAATGATTATATCCGGATGTCCCACGAAAGTTTCATGGATTTGCTTGCTCGTGTCCAACAATCCATCCGGAGACAGGACACACAGCTCCGTCTTGCGATTCCTCCTGAAGAACGGCTACTGGTGACATTACGGTATGTTTTAAAAACAAAGGGGTGTGGTCTGATGTTTTTTTTTGGAAATTTAGTATTCAAAACCTTGGGTAATTAGTTTTCGTGAATGTACTAATATCTTATTTTATAGTTTTTAAAAATAATATACATAAATATTAATTTTACTTCTTTGTCTGTTCACAGATTCCTGGCGACTGGAGAAACCCTATCCTCACTACACTTCCAGTACCGTATTGGAATCTCTACCTTGTCTGGAATTGTTGCTGACACCTGCCGGGCTCTCTGGAATGTTCTTTGCCCAGAATTTATGCCCCTGCCCACCGCTGAAAAGTGGATGGAAATTGCTGATAAATTCTGGACAGTATGCAATTTTCCCAACTGTTTGGGAGCTGTTGATGGGAAACACATACGGATCATCAAACCCCAAAGAACGGGATCTGAGTACTATAATTACAAAAAGTACTTTTCAATAGTACTCATTGCAATTGCGGATGCCGGATGTATGTTTGTAGCAGTGGACATTGGAGCATTTGGCCGTGGTAATGACTCGCAGGCTTTTAAAAACTCAGACATGGGCCGGAGGTTGTATGGCAACCAATTTAATTTCCCTATGCCACGGCCTCTTCCTCACACCGAAGCTCCGCCACTGCCCTTTGTAATGGTTGGCGATGAGGCTTTTCAAATGTGCGGAAACTTACTGAAACCCTACTCCAGCCGGGACTTGGACCACACCAAAAAAATATTTAATTACAGGCTGACCAGGGCCAGAAGAACTGTCGAGTGTGCTTTTGGGATTCTTGTTTCCAGATGGCGAATTCTGGGCACGGCCATTAATCTTAAACTTGAAACAGTCGATGAGGTGGTGAAGGCCTGTGTGGTTCTACATAACTTTGTGATGGCTAAAGAGCACCCGACCTTTGAACTGGACGATGATGCTCCTAACCCATTGCCTGAATTCACTCAGCACACTCTCAGGTCATCCGTTGAAGTTGGCCAAATGAGGGACAAATTTGCGGCCTACTTTATTTCTGATGTAGGACGGGTGCACTGGCAAGATGAAATGGTGTAATGTTGTTGTTTATGGTAATAAAAATCCTTATTTGATACCATTACTGAGTGCACTATATTTTTTAAACTCCAATTAATTAAAAAACTTCCCATGTATAACTGAATTTTTTTATGTTCACACACCTGGGCAGGTAAATACACATATGAGTTAAAATTCAGCATTGCTAGTCTGCGTGAAATATATTGGAATGAGCAAAGCTGCAGGCCATGAATCATGAAACCATTTTTTTTTCAATCGAAAATTGTGCAACTAGTTTAAAACAAAGTATGTGATTTTCTCAAAACACAACCCTCAAAACCCAACCCCAATGAAAGTCCATGGGGAATACAAGTAAGTTACACTAGGCCTTGGAATGACTATACTAGGCCGTGGTATTTCAAATATGAGTATATTAGGCCTTGTGCCTACTAGTATATTCATATGTGAAATACCACGGCCTAGTATAGTCATAACAAGGCCACAAGGCCTACTCGATTTTGGCAAACTAGTATCTTGTTTAAACTTGACAAGTTTCAACAGTTTGAAAATAGATTCTAGTTGGTAAAACTAGAGTTATTACACTAGGCCTTGTAATGACTATACTAGGCCGTGGTATTTCAAATATGAGTATAGTAGGCCTTGGGGCTAGTAGTATAGTAATATGTGAAATACCACGGCCTAGTATAGTCATACCAAGGCCTACTGTAATAACTCGATTTTTAACAACTAGCATCTTGTTTCACAAAAAACAAACTGGTGAAACTAGAAAGAAACTTATTTTTTTAGACAAGTTTCAACAGTTTGTTTTTCATGAAACCAGATTCTATTTGGTAAAAATAAAGTTATTACACTAGGCCTTGGAATGAATATACTAGGCCGTGGTATTTCAAATATGAGTATAGTAGGCCTTGGTGCTAGTAGTATAGTAATATGTGAAATACCACGGCCTAGTATAGTCATACCAAGGCCTACTGTAATAACTCGATTTTTAACAACTAGCATCTTGTTTCACAAAAAACAAACTGGTGAAACTAGAAAGAAACTTATTTTTTAGACAAGTTTCAACAGTTTGTTTTTCATGAAACCAGATTCTATTTGGTAAAAATAGAGTTATTACACTAGGCCTTGGAATGAATATACTAGGCCGTGGTATTTCAAATATGAGTATAGTAGGCCTTGGTGCTAGTAGTATAGTAATATGTGAAATACCACGGCCTAGTATAGTCATACCAAGGCCTACTGTAATAACTCGATTTTTAACAACTAGCATCTTGTTTCACAAAAAACAAACTGGTGAAACTAGAAAGAAACTTATTTTTTAGACAAGTTTCAACATTTTGTTTTTCATGAAACCAGATTATATTTGGTAAAACTAGAGTTATTACACTAGGCCTTGTAATGACTATACTAGGCCGTGGTATTTCAAATATGAGTATAGTAGGCCTTGGGGCTAGTAGTATAGTAATATGTGAAATACCACGGCCTAGTATAGTCATACCAAGGCCTACTGTAATAACTCGATTTTTAACAACTAGCATCTTGTTTCACAAAAAACAAACTGGTGAAACTAGAAAGAAACTTATTTTTTAGACAAGTTTCCACAGTTTGTTTTTCATGAAACCAGATTCTATTTGGTAAAACTAGAGTTATTACACTAGGCCTTGTAATGACTATACTAGGCCGTGGTATTTCAAATATGAGTATAGTAGGCCTTGGGGCTAGTAGTATAGTAATATGTGAAATACCACGGCCTAGTATAGTCATACCAAGGCCTACTGTAATAACTCGATTTTTAACAACTAGCATCTTGTTTCACAAAAAACAAACTGGTGAAACTAGAAAGAAACTTATTTTTTAGACAAGTTTCCACAGTTTGTTTTTCATGAAACCAGATTCTATTTGGTAAAACTAGAGTTATTACACTAGGCCTTGGAATGACTATACTAGTCCATGTTATTTCACATATGACTATACTAGCCCTTGAGTTTGTTTTTAACATGTATTTACCCATCAGTGTGTGTGAGCGGCGCAAACAACATTAATGAAACTTATTAATGGTGAACCACAAATGTAAATTTATTTTTTATCACAAAAAATTATTTTTTACGGCGTTTGGGGGCAGATGGTTTCAATTTGGGGGTGTGCAGGGAATATGCAACACTTGCAGTTGAAGACGGTGTTTGAGGGGAAGGGGCAACAAAACTTGTGGGGGAAGGTAGTCCAGTTAAGGGAATTAAAGTAGGAACACTTGTAGGAGAGGAAATCTGTTCAGGTACATTAGTTGTAATGGCATGTCGCCGTAGGCTTGTGTGCCTGGACCGACTTTGGCCCAATGCCCGCCTTGATTGATTTCGCCTTGAACTAGGGGCAAATATGGAATGCAGGTCCCCCGTCTGCTGGTATGGCTGCTGCTGCTGAGGTGGCGGCTGCTGCTGAGGTGGCGGCTGCTGCTGAGGTGGCGGCTGCTGCTGAGGTGGCGGCGGCTGCTGCTGAGGTGGCGGCGGCTGCTGCTGAGGTGGCTGCTGCTGCTGAGGTGGCTGCTGCTGCTGAGGTGGCGGCTGCTGCTGAGGTGGCGGCTGCTGCTGAGGTGGTTGCTGCTGCTGCTGAGGTGGCGGCTGCTGCTGAGGTGGCTGCTGCTGAGGTGGCTGCTGCTGCTGAGGTGGCTGCTGCTGCTCTTCGTTGTCAGTGCTCGTCCTTGCAGGAGGACTGGTGGCGGCAGTGATGGTCCAGGTTTGCAGAGTGGTGGTGGCAGGGCTACTACATGTTGTTGTAGCGGCAGGGCTGTTCCATGTTTGCCTAGTGGTGGCTGAGCTCCACGCATGCATGGGATTGGCGGTGGTGCTCCAGACAGGAGCAGCGCTTGCCATGGTGGTGTCGGTGAAGTGACCAGCTGCACTCAGACTTGTGGTGGTGTAACGGTGGGTGTCCTGGCTTTGAAGAGAGGTGTCCGTGCAGTGGTATGCAGCACAAGTCGGTAGTGAGGTGAAGCGAGTCAATGGTGGCACAGGTGGAAAGGACACCACTGACTGCTGACCGTACCGATTATGCTGCATAGCCTGCAAGAAAGCATTGTTGCAGGCCTGCAGCACATTCAGCTGTTGATCAGGACTAAGGTGTTCCGCCATGCCCTTTTCAATCTTACTAAAAAAATGGTGTGCTGGTCTGTTGAGGTCGGCCTCCAGACGGTCAAGGCGCTGTTCTACAGAATTGAAGCGGTGTTCAAAGTGGTTAAAACCACGTTCCATCAGTGCAAAACCGCTTTCAACTCTGTCGGACAGTGACTTGAGGCTGGAATTAAATGTCTCGCTCAAATGCATAAACTCGGGCAAGACATTCCTGTCCAAGGCCCTCTGCCGCTGGCGGGTAGTGCCCGCATAACCAGTGGCAGAGACCTGGGACAGGGGAACACCTGATGGCCCAGCTTCCTGGTCACCAGCTGTGTGTGTGTGGGACCTGCAAGGTGCTTCCTGGCTGTCGGATGGCTGGGACGGGTCAGAGGACGTCCGAGGAAGGACCGCTCCAGGGCCAGGTTGCAGGGTGCTGCTCCAGGTGCTGTGGAAGAAAGGAAAATCATTACTACCATGCCTTTACAAGAAGCATCAGCTGTGGATTAGAAAAACACAGATTAATAAAAATAAAAACCCAAAATGTATAATACTTACGATCTTGTGGCAAGGACCGGTCTTAGGAACTGCAACGCGTGATAGTGACGGTATCTAGTTCTGGTCCTTGACGCAGATCCACTGCGAACCTGGCCCTCAGCACGAACATCACTGTTGAAGCGGTCCTTGATCGAACGCCAACGTGTTCGGACTTTGTCCACTGTTGATAAAAAAAAACAGTGCCGTCAAGGACAACAGTCACTGCGTCACAATGTAGCAATACAATACTCAAAGCAGTCACTGTAGACCACGATGACACTGTTGGGTTTCCTGCTAGAATACGCCTAGCACGAAACCCAACAGTGCCGTCAAGGACAACAGTCACTGCGGCACAATGTAGCAATACAATACTCAAAGCAGTCACTGTAGACCCCGATGACACTGTTGGGTTTCCTGCTCGAATACACCTAGCACGAAACCCAACAGTGCCGTCAAGGACAACAGTCACTGCGGCACAATGTAGCAATACAATACTCAAAGCAGTCACTGTAGACCCCGATTACACTGTTGGGTTTCCTGCTAGAATACGCCTAGCACGAAACCCAACAGTGCCGTCAAGGACAACAGTCACTGCGGCACAATGTAGCAATACAATACTCAAAGCAGTCACTGTAGACCCCGATGACACTGTTGGGTTTCCTGCTCGAATACACCTAGCACGAAACCCAACAGTGCCGTCAAGGACAACAGTCACTGCGGCACAATGTAGCAATACAATACTCAAAGCAGTCACTGTAGACCCCGATGACACTGTTGGGTTTCCTGCTCGAATACACCTAGCACGAAACCCAACAGTGCCGTCAAGGACAACAGTCACTGCGTCACAATGTAGCAATACAATACTCAAAGCAGTCAGTGTAGACCCCGATGACACTGTTGGGTTTCCTGCTAGAATACGCCTAGCACGAAACCCAACAGTGCCGTCAAGGACAACAGTCACTGCGGCACAATGTAGCAATACAATACTCAAAGCAGTCACTGTAGACCCCGATTACACTGTTGGGTTTCCTGCTAGAATACGCCTAGCACGAAACCCAACAGTGCCGTCAAGGACAACAGTCACTGCGGCACAATGTAGCAATACAATACTCAAAGCAGTCACTGTAGACCACGATGACACTGTTGGGTTTCCTGCTAGAATACGCCTAGCACGAAACCCAACAGTGCCGTCAAGGACAACAGTCACTGCTTTACAATGTAGCAATACAATACTCAAAGCAGTCACTGTAGACCCCGATTACACTGTTGGGTTTCCTGCTAGAATACGCCTAGCACGAAACCCAACAGTGCCGTCAAGGACAACAGTCACTGCGGCACAATACAGAGCAGGGAAATACTCACTAAACGCCTTTTTGGCGGATGCTGTGGCGCTGTCCCAGCCATCCATCAACGCTGCGGCCACCTCATTCCATAGCCGCCGGGTCACCACATTGTCCTTGTACAGCCGGTCACGGCTGTCCCACAACGGCGAACGCTCCTGGACCAGGCTGATGAGCTGCTCATTATCCAGGTAGACGTCTTCATCCCGTTGTGGAACCTAGACAAAACACATTCATTAGAATAATCAAATTTAAATTGACTAAAAAGTTACAAAAAAAGAAACAAAAAAAAGAGTAAAAATAGAAGATAAAAAAAAAATAAAGAACATTACAAATCATTTGATACTTACATTCCGTATCACCACCGGGACTTGGCTTCGCTGCTCCTGCTCTTCGCCCTCACTATTCCCGTCCACAGATGATGATGACGATGTCTGAAAGTTGAAAAAAACGTAAGAGATTTGGAGAAGCAGCAGATATACTTACCAGATGCACGAAAATAATCACCTCACGGTCTGCTTGCGCCAATTCCTGCCGCGATGGGGAATACTCAGATTCTGAAGACATACTGCATGTAAAAATAATAAAAATCATTAGTACATACATAATTTAAAAGGACAGGCATATAATGTAATATACTCACATTCTTTGCTGATATAATGGGTTCTTGGTTGAATGTCTGCTCTTCAATCTGTCTAGTGTAGTAGTGGCAGAGTTTTGGCAGGCACCTCCTTTATATAGACTTTTTTTTTTTGACTTTAGAAGATTCTAACTAGGATAAAAAGTGGACACCACCCAAAAAACGCAGCGCTAAAAAATCGCATACCTGCGCATGCCAGTGCGCACGTATGCGCATCCATAGGCTATAATGGCCATTTTTAGCGCAAAACGTGCGCATACGTGCGCATGCGATTTTTTCAAGGGCCAAAAAATGCAACATGCAGCGTCTGGAAAATACCAACGCACACCCCAAAAAAACGCAGCGCATGAAAATCGCATACATGCGCTTACAAGCGCGCAGGTATGCGCACCCATGTTAAATATAGGGGAAAAATCGCATGCGCACGTATGCGTTTTTTTCCAGCGCTAAAAAACGCAAATGTGAAACCAGCCTTAGAAGTCTCCAGTGCTTTCTCTCAAACCATTTTCTAGTGCTTTTTGAAGTGTGTTTTGGGTCATTGTCCTGCTGGAAGACCCATGACCTCTGAGGGAGACTCAGCTTTCTCACACTGGGCCCTACATTATGCTGCAAAATTTGTTGGTAGTCTTCAGACTTCATAATGCCATGCACACGGTCAAGCAGTCCAGTGCCAGAGGCAGCAAAGCAACCCCAAAACATCAGGGAACCTCCTCTATGTTTGACTGTAGGGACCGTGTTTTTTTCTTTGAATGCCTCTTTTTTCTCCTGTAAACTCTATATTGATGCCTTTTCCCAAAAAGCTCTACTTTTGTCTCATCTGACCAGAGAACATTCTTCCAAAACGTTTTAGGCTTTTTCAGGTAAGTTTTGGCAAACTCCAGCCTGGCTTTTTTATGTCTCGGGGTAAGAAGTGGGGTCTTCCTGGGTCTACTACCATACAGTCCCTTTTCATTCAAACGCCGACGGATAGTACGGGTTAACACTGTTGTACCCTCTGACTGCAGGGCAGCTTGAACTTGTTTGGATGTTAGTCGAGGTTCTTTATCCAACATCCGCACAATCTTGCGTTGAAATCTCTTGTCAATTTTTCTTTTCCGTCCACATCTAGGGAGGTTAGCCACAGTGCCATGGGCTTTAAACTTCTTGATGACACTGCGCACGGTAGACACCGGAACGTTCAGGTCTTTGGAGATGGACTTGTAGCCTTGAGATTGCTCATGCTTCCTCACAATTTGGTTTCTCAAGTCCTCAGACAGTTCTTTGGTCTTCTTTCTTTTCTCCATGCTCAATGTGGTACACACAAGGACACAGGACAGAGGTTGAGTCAACTTTAATCCATGTCAACTGGCTGCAAGTGTGATTTAGTTATTGCCAACACCTGTTAGGTGCCACAGGTAAGTTACAGGTGCTGTTAATTACACAAATTAGAGAAGCATCACATGATTTTTCGAACAGTGCCAATACTTTTGTCCACCCTCTTTTTTATGTTTGGTGTGGAATTATATCCAATTTGGCTTTAGGACAATTGTTTTTGTGTTTTTTTTCATTCAAGACAAATTAAATGAAGATAATAATACCAAAGAATTTGTGTTTGCAATCATTTTCTGGAAGAAACTGAGTATTATCTGACAGAATTGCAGGGGTGTCAATACTTTTGGCCACAACTGTAGGTACCAGAGATCTTCAGCCAAATGACTCGAGGCAATTTCAGGGCGACACCAGCAAGGTAGGCGGTTGCCTACTTCGGTTTCGCCATGCCTGGCTCTCTGTCACACACAACACATGGGTAAGAGAGCTGGTGTCCTCAGGGTACAAGGTAGAACTTGTCAATTACCCCCAAAAATGATGTTTTTTTCTTTCCCTTCCTCCCAAGGTAGTTGCCCGGGCAAGAGCTTTACTCAAGGCCATCAAAATGCTCCAGCACAACTGAGTCATTGTTCCCGTACCGGAGAACGAAAAATTTCAGGGGTTCTACTCCAACCTGTTCACGGTCCCCAAAAAAGACAGAGCCGTGAGGCCCATTCTGGACCTAAAGCTCCTGAAGAAATTTATCAGGATCAGACATTTTCCGGATGGAGTGTCTCCGTTCAGTCATATCTGCCATCGGGTGGGGAGAATATTTGACCTCTATTGACATCCAAGACACCTACTTACACATCCCCATTTTTCCCCCACACCAAAGGTTTCTGCGCTTCGCCATCAACGGCCTACATTTTCAGTTTGCAGCACTGCCCTTCGGGCTGGCCACGGCTTCCGGGGTGTTCACAAAGGTCACGACGGTCGTCATGGCCATCCCGGGGCGTAGTCGTCTTTCCTTATTTAGACGACCTCTTGATCAAGGGCCCTTCATTTCGGGCATGCGAGGAGAGTGTCAGCATCACGCTAGATACTCTTTCCCGCTTAGGGTGGTTGGTCAATCTGAAGAAATCATCCCCTATTCCACCTCAGAGAATTTCCTTCTTAGGAATGATCTTCGACACTTCCCGAGGGTTGGTGATTCTCCCTCAGGACATGGACCTAGCTCTCCGGCAGGGAGTCCGGATACTTTGCCAACCAGTGCCTCATACCATCCGTTTCTGCATTAGGGTCCTAGGAATAATGGTGGCAGCAATGGAAGCGGTTCCGTTTGCCCAGCTTCGTCTTCGCCTCCTGCAGCATGCCCTATTGTCAACCTGGGACAAAAATCCATTCTCTCTCGATCGCCATTGCCAGTTGTCCACGCAGGTCAGACAGGCACTCGGGTGGTGGACAACCAGTTCCTCCCTTCTCCAGGGCAAACCTTTTCCCCAGACCATTGACTGGTGGTCACAACAGACGCCAGCCGCCTCCGGCTGGGGAGCGGTTTTTCGCCATCAGACGACCCAGGGACGATGGTTGCCGCAGAAGGCACGCCTCCCGATCAACTTGTTAGAAATACGGGAGATCCGGCTAGCTCTGCAACAGTTTAATCACCTTTTAGCAGGCCGCCCTGTCTGGATTCAATCAGACAATGCAAAGGCTGTGGCTTACATAAATCATCAGGGGGCACCCATACGCGAGGTAGGACACGTTCTTCACTGGGCCGAGAGAAGCCACATCCCGGGCATAGAGAACTGGGCGGCAGACTTCCTCAGCCGGCAGGGTCTCGCATCCGAGGAATGGTCCCTACACCCCGAGGTCTTCCGGCAAATTTTCCAGTGTTGGGGAACGCCAGATGTGCACCTGATGGCCTCCAGGGTGAATGCCAAGGTGCCCACGTATGTCGCTCGGTCCCGGGACCCGCAGGCAATTGCCATGGATGCGTTGGTTCTGACAATAAACCAGTTTCGCCTCCCATGCTTATTTCCCCCGCTGCCACTACTTCCGAGAGTCAAGAAGATCAAGGCAGAAGGGGTTCAAGTGATTCTTCTGGCCCCAGATTAGCCTCGTCGGGCGTAGTACGCAGACCTAGTGCAGCTACTCGCCGACGTTCCCTGGCGCCTGCCAGAATGCCCAGACCTACTTTCCCAGGGCCCAATCTACCACCCGAACTCAGGGGCCCTGTGTTTGACGGCTTGGCCATTGAATCTTGGATTCTAACCCAGGCTGGGTTCGGCCGCAATGTGGCTACTACAATGGTTAGCGCCAGGAAGCCTGCCTCAGCACATATTTACCACCACACCTGGAAGGTTTTCTTCACATGGTGTCGGGACCACGGTTGTTCTCCACTGAGATTCTCTATTCCCAACATCTTGGCCTTTCTCCAGTCTGGCCTAGACTCAGGTTTGGCCCCAAGTTCCCTCAGGAGACAAATATTGACTTATCCATCCTGTTCCAGCGCAAGATCGCTACCAATCTGCAGGTAAAGACTTTCATCCAGGGAGTCTCCCACTTGGTACCTCCCTATAGGGCGCCCCTGGATGCCTGGGACCTTAACCTGGTCCTAAGTGTTCTGCAGGAAGCTCCATTTGAACCGCTACAGGATGTCTCTTTGTCATACCTTTCCTGGAAGGTAGTATTTCTTGTGGCTATAACTTCAATTAGACGGGTCTCGGAGCTGGCGGCTCTATCCTGCCAAGCCCCGTTTCTGATTTTCCATTAGGTGGTTCTCAGACCAGCTCCTCCTTTTCTGCCGAAGGTCGTTTCCTCGTTTCACATTAATGAGGATATTGTCTTGCCCTCTCTTTGTCCAGCACCGGTACACCGTGTGGAAAAGGCTCTTCATACGTTGGACCTGGTGAGAGCTCTCAGGAGGTACGTGTCACGGACGGCACCCTTTCGTCAGACAGACACGCTGTTCGTGCTCCCCGAGGGGCGCATGAAGGGACTTGCTGCCTCAAGATCGACCATAGTCGGGAGTGAGATATTGGTCCTATTGAGGACAATTTATTGTCAGAAATATTAGAAAGAGTTCCCGGACTCTCTCTGGGAGAAGCCCATCGTTGTGACATTTATATGTAATTCATCAAGTTTATCGCATTCCCAAGTTTTTGCTTGATTTTGGAGTTAGACCCGATCCTCTTTGTCCAAGGTATCGAACAAACACAGCCACCCTACTGCACATGTTATGGTCGTGTCCAAATCTTGAAGCGTTCTGGAGTGGAGTAATAGGGATAAGTAATAGAGTATATTCGGTTGAGCTGAGCAGAACCCCCTTTGTATGTATCCTAGGGTATATAGAAGACTTGCCAACAGAAGAGGTCGGGAAGTTAGCTGTATCTAGAATGCTTTTTATCGCCAGAAAATTGATAGCCCAGTATTGGATCTCCCACCAAACCCCCTCAATTGCAGAATATGTAATAAAAATTAACTGGTTAGTTAATTTGGAAAGAGGTATATATCGCAAGAGAGATTCTATTTCCAAATTTGAAAAAATATGGGCTTGTTGGATTGATCATTCTGGTCTTACATCGAGAGAGCTGACCAGGTTCAGGTTGGGTCTATCCTGATACAGCGATATAAAGGTGGAACAAGATTTGACTCTGACAGAGATTATTACATTATAATTTGATTTGGCTTACAATAAGGAGACTTCAGATATGTAGCTCTTTAACTAAGACTTATATTAACCTGTTGTTGTTATCTTCCTTTGTACTATTGTAACAATTTTGGGAGCGGCACTATATGTAATCAGCTATACCATTTTACCATTAAAATATTGTTTGCATTGGGGTTTTAAACTGGGGGAAGGGGGGAGCGGGGTTAGAGGTGTATGTACCTCTATTGCGGGTTGTTGTTTTCTTCTTTGTTTTTCCTTTTTGTATTAAAAATTTTAATAAAAATTAATTAAAAAAAAGATCGACCATAGCCAGGTGGATTCGTTTGACTATTCAGGAGTCTTACCGCATCAGAGGCGCACCGGTTCCAGCAGTGATCAGAACGCACTCTACTCGGGCAGTGGGCGCCTCTTGGGCTCTTTGGCACCAGGCATCGGCGGAACAGGTTTGCAAGGCAGCAACCTGGTTCAGCCTGCACACATTCGCCAAGCACTACAATATCCATACTCGGGCTTCAGCAGACGCGAGCCTGGGTAGAAGGATTCTCCAAGCAGCGGTGGTGGACCTTTAAGACAGGAGGTGCATGTAGCTTGGATCGGTGAGTCGTCTCCCCACCCAGGGACTGCTTTAGGACGTCCCACAGTCCTGTGTCCCCCAATGAGGCGAAGGCGAAACATGGACTTTTGTGATAACTCACCGTAAAATCCTTTTCTCCAAGACGCTCATTGGGGGACACAGCAACCACCCTGTTAGCCAATTGGCTCTTTTTGTTTTGTTTATTAATATGTATTTTTGATACTAGGTTTGTTTTCTAGACATGTTGTTACCTGCATTAAGGTTGATTTGGTCTTTGTGATCTCCTACTGCTATAACACCAAACTGGTTTCGCCTGCAACCAAGGCGAGGGTCTATACTGCGGAGGAGGAGCTAACCTTTTTTTCATTCACTTAGTGTCAGCCTCCTGGTGGCAGCAGCATACACCACAGTCCTGTTTCCCCCCAATGAGCATCTCGGAGAAAAGGATTTTACGGTGAGTTATCACAGAAAAACATGTGTTTTCCAATATAACATTCATTATGTAAACTAGGGGGCAGGTAAGTGAGCGATCAGTGACCTGTCAGAAGCCATCCAGATGAAAACCTTTATCTCTAGCACCACATGAAGACCCCCCCCCCCCCCACAGGCCTACCCTGTAACACGAGCATATCATTAACTCAAAACTGAAAATAAAGATTACACAACAACCACAAGATGGAACAAAATTATGTCTTGAATTGATAATTGATAATTTTTTTTTTTAATGCGTTAACATCTCCCCATCTTTTGAACAGTATTTAGGATCTATGTTAATTAAAGATTTGCGAGGGACAGAATCCACCCAGGACGCCTGTGCAAAAATGAGGGTAAGCTTTAATTGAGATTATACATAAAATGTCTTCCTTTGTATTGCAGAAATGCCGTGTTTAATAATGTAATAAATATACTTGCAGAAGTCCACGGAGCATATGAAGAAAATTCCAAGGATTACCCTTTCTATAAGTTACAAAGGCGTAAAGTTCATTGATGCTTCTAATCAGGTTAGAGGATAATAAATATTGTATCTAGCTGCTATAAAGAGAAAAAAAAATACCAGAACCTTCTTTTATTAATGTCAGACCCTTCATTTATTTATTACGATACAAAGAATCCAAAATGTTTGGGTTGATGAGCCTTCGTATAGCCCCAGAAGTTTACACATTGCCACCAGAAGAGTTGTATAGGCTGCATCTATAGAATCAGTGATTCTGTGCAATTTTCCAATTTGTAATCTATTTTCTAACAGAACACCACATCGTTATATATCATTGTTTCTTTAGCGTTTGTATTAGGCATCGCCTCATCTTCGTCTGCGCAGCATTTTATAGAAGCTTTTGTTAACAACATACAGTCCAGCATCATTAAAGAAGCTGAATTCTTCCTAGAACTAGAAAGTTCTACTTAATAAAGCAGTCAGTGTATGTAGATAGATTTGTCTTTATTTACCTAATATGTAATTATGCATATAGTTTCTTTGACTGATATTCTAATTCTGAGGCTGCACAAGCTACAGAGGAAGTTTTTTAGTTGATCTTTCATGAGAGTACTTTCTTCACTGTCCTCCATAGCGGACTTTGTGTGCTACCAGCTGCTATGGCTTTCCATACGAGTCAAAAGGTTGGACAAAAGAATAGCACTGTCTGTTAACTGTTCTCTTGGAATTGCCATACAGTGCCTTGCAAAAGTATTCGACCCCCTGGAACTTTTCAACCTTTTCCCCACATATCATGCTTCAAACATAGATACCAAATGTAAATTTTTGGTGAAGAATCAACAACAAGTAGAACACAATTGTGAAGTTGAAAGAAATTTATTGGTTATTTCAAATTTTTGTGGAAATTCAAAAACTGAAAAGTGGGGCGTGCAATATTATTCCGCCCCTTTAACTTAATACTTTGTTGCGCCACCTTTTGCTGCGATTACAGCTACAAGTCGCTTGGGGTATGTCTATCAGTTTTGTACATTGAGAGACTGAAATTCTTGCCCATTCTTCCTTGGCAAACAGCTTGAGCTCAGTGAGGTTTCATGGAGATCGTTTATGAACAGCAGTTTTCAGCTCTTTCCACAGATTCTCAATTGGATTCAGGTCTGGACTTTGACTTGGCCATTCTAACACCTGTATACGTTTATTTGTGAACCATTCCATTGTAGATTTGGCTTTATGTTTGGGATCATTGTCTTGTTGGAAGACAAATCTCCGTCCCAGTCTCAGGTCTTTTGCAGACTTCAACAGGTTTTCTTCAACAATGGTCCTGTATTTGGCCCCATCCATCTTCCCATCAATTTTAACCATCTTCCCTGTCCCTGCTGAAGAAAAGTAGCCCCAAACCATGATGCTGCCACCACCATGTTTGACAGTGGGGATGGTGTGTTCAGGGTGATAAGCTGTGTTGCCTTTACGCCAGACATATCGTTTGGCATTGTTGCCAAAAAGTTTGATTTTTAGTTTCATCTGACCAGAGCACCTTCTTCCACATGTTTGGTGTGTCTCCCAGGTGGCTTGTTGCAAACTTTAAACGACACTTTTTATGGATATCTTCTTGCCACTCTTCCATAAAGGCCAGATTTGTGAAGTGTACGACTGATTGTTGTCCTATGGACAGACTGTCCCACCTCATTTGTAGATCTCTGCAATTCATCCAGAGTGATCATGGGCCTCTTGGCTGCATCTCTGGTCAGTTTTCTCCTTGTTTGAGATGACAGTTTAGAGGGACGGCCGGGTCTTGGTAGATTTGCAGTGGTATTATACTCCTTCCATTTCAATATGATTGCTTGCACAGTGCTCCTTAGGATGTTTAAAGTTTTGGAAATCATTTTGCATCCAAATCCAGCTTTAAACTTCACAACAGTATCACGGACCTGCCTGTTGTGTTCCTTGGTCTTCATAATGCTCTCTATGCATCAAACAGAACCCTGAGACTATCACAAAGCAGGTGCATTTATACAGAGACTTGATTACACACAGGTGGATTATAACTATCATCATTAGTCATTTAGGACAACATTGGATCTTTCAGAGATCCACAATGAACTTCTGGAGTGATTTTGCTGCACTGAAAGTAAAGGGGCCGAATAATATTGCACGCCCCACTTTTCAGTATTATAATTTCCACAAAAATTTAAAATAACCAATAAATTTCGTTCAACTTCACAATTGTGTTCCACTTGTTGTTGATTCTTCACCAAAAATTTACATTTGGTAAAGACATACTAATATAGGGAGTTTAAATTGTAAGCCCCATCGGGGACAGTGATGATAATGTGTGCAAACTGTAAAGCGCTGCGGAATATGTTCGCACTATATAAAAATAAAGATTATTATTATTTATGTTTGAAGCATGATATGTGGGAAAAGGTTAAAAAGTTCCAGGGGGCCGAATACTTTGGCAAGGCACTGTATTTGTTGATACTCCGAGCAATTTTGGTTAGAATAAAACTAATAACTAATGAGAGAAAGGGCTTTAGTTCTGATGCATGTATGAAGGCAATCTTCACTCTAGCAAATATGGAAGTATTTCATCAAAGAAAATGAGCCATTTCTTCACCCATTTGAATGAGCATTTTCTCATGAGCATTTTTCCTATAATTGCACTTCCTTTTTTACATCATAATAGAACATGCCAGCAGTGGCTCTTATCTGCTGATCAATGTCTAGTGTTTGCTTCCGCTAAATGAACTCCTTAAATGCTGTGGTCAATAGCGACTTCGGCATGCGACTTGTCCAGCAAAGAAAACCCTCATACACTTGCATCTTAGTTACATAAGTTGAAAAAAGACCTAGTTCCATCAAGTACATCAATGAAAAGATAAAAAATAGCTCCTTAAATGCTAGGATAAAAAAAAATATCAAGATTTGTGTGTGTATGACGTGGTGCAGGGTGGTAACCGTGAGTGAGGTACTTGTCTCTTATGCCTGATACATGAAGATTTGGGTCCTGGCTGGGTCTATGGGCTTAGCCTATGGTGGTGCTATGCCCTTGTAGGCCACATGATGCTGGGGACTTCAGCTGGCCAGATGGGGGTCCTGGCTGGGACAGATGGAACAAAATAGTTAAGAAATAACATTTCCCACATGTCTACTTCACATCAGCACAATTTTGGAAGCATTTTTTTTTTCTGTTAGGACGTTATAAGGGTTAAAAGCTGACCAGTGATTTTTCATTTTTTCAGCAAATTGTTTTAGGGTCCACATCACATTTGAAGTTACTTTTTGAGGGGTCTTTATGAAAGAAAATATCCAAAAGTGACACCATTCTAAACACTGCACCCCTCAAGGTATTCAAAACCACATTCAGGCTATGTGCCCACATATGCAGAAATTTCCTGAGAAAAACCAGACTTCTTCCCAGGAAATCCGCAATTTTTTTACTCGCGTTTTTATCGCATTTTTTTGCTCGTTTTTTATGCGGATTTTTAACGTTTTTTTCCGGAGCATCCTAATACTATGAAATCTGCAGATTTTCAGCAAAAAGAATGAACATATTTCATTATAATGATAGGATGCTTAATGTATGCGTTTTTTAAGCATTTTTGCCCCGGAAAAATGCAACAAAAACGCGAAAAAAACATGAAAAATCCTGAACGTGTGAACACAGCCTCAAGAAGTTTATTAACCCTTCAGGTGCTTCACAGGAATTTTTGGAATGTGAAAGTAAAAATAAACATTTACTTTTCTTTCACGAAAATTTTCATTTTGACACAATTTTTTTACTTTCACAAAGGTAACAGGAGAAAATGGACCATACATTTTGTTTTGCAATTTCTTCTGAGCATGTTGTTGTAGCTGTTTGCGTTCTGACTCAGTCAGGCATGCCAGACACCAGTGAGGCCAAATTAGGAGGTTACGCCCTTAATTGACAAGCTCACTTGGAGACAAAGGAGACTGCACACAGGTCGTGGGCAAATCACTATCTTACTAATATTCAGGATTGAGAGTCCTCAGTAGTTGATACCTTTTAATGGCTAACTGAAAAGATGGTAACACATTGCAAGCTTTCGAGACTACTCAGGTCTCTTCATCAGGCTAGACTAATACAAAATCAGATTTTGTATTAGTCTAGCCTGATGAAGAGACCTGAGTAGTCTCGAAAGCTTGCAATGTTTTACCATCTTTTCAGTTAGCCATTAAAAGGTATCAACTACTGAGGACTCTCAATCCTGAATATTTTTCTATCTACTGGCTAACACGGTACAAAGATATACATCTTTCCTGTATCTTACTAATGTAACTCAATGTAATTCATGTAGCGCCCCCCCTCCCCCATTACCCAGAGTCACATTTTATTTACCATATACCCAGAACATGTTGCTGACTATTGAGAACATAAAAGATAAGAAGTGCGGTCTCCTTGAGTCGGAGTCTACCAGACTTCTGACATGACTAAACACATTCTAAACACATTCCAGCAAACTCTAGCAATTAAAGGCAAAACATTAACCCTTCTATATCTGCAGATACCCCATATGTGGGGGGAAATCTACTGTTTGAACGCACAGCAGGGCTCAGAAGGGAAGGAGCGCCGTTTCACTTTTTGAATGTAAAATATGCTGGAATAATTAGCAGTTGCCATGTCCCGTTTGGAGAGCCTCTGATGTGCCTAAACAGTGGAAACCCCCAACATGTGACATTTTGGAAACTAGACCCCTTAGGGAACATATCTAGTTCTGTATTGAGCACCTTGAACCCACAGGAGCTTCACAGACGTTTATAGTGTAGAACTGTGGAAATTTAAAAAAAAAAATCAAATTTTTCCCAAATAAGTCTTTTTTAGCTCCATACTTTGCATTTTCATAAGGGTAACAGGAGAAATTACTCTACAATTTGTTGTGCAATTTCTCCTGAGCACGACGATACCCCATATGTGTGGGAATACTACTGTTTGGGCGCACGGCAGGGCTTGGAAGGAAAGGAGCGCCATTTGACTTTTGGAATGCAAAATTTGATGGAATAATTAGCAGACATTTTTCCCACAAAAATCTTTATTAGCTACAAATTTTGTATTTTCACAAGGGCAAAAGGAGAAAATGGACCCCAAAGTTTGTTGTGCAATTTCTCCTGAGTTCTTCAATACCCCATATGTGGTCGAAAACTACTTTTGAGGCCTAGTGCAAAGCTCAGAGGGGAAATAATGCCATATTACAGTGCAGTTTTTGCTGCACTTGTTTGAGGGTGCCATTTTTCATTGACAGGGCCCCTGAGGTGCCCGAACAGCAGAACCCCCCATAAATGACCCCATTTCATGAATTAAACCTCTCAATAAATTCATCTAGGGGTGCAGTGATTATATTGACACCACATGTGTGTCACAAACTTTTATACCATTGGGCAGTGAAGAAATAATAATTTTACATTTTTACCACCAAGATTTTGTGTTAGCCCCAAGTTTTACATTTTCACACTGGGAAATGGGTAAAAATGGCACGAGAATTTGTCCCACAATTTCTGCTGAATGTAGAAATACCCTATATGTGGCTGTACAGTACTAGTTTGCCATACGGAGTGACTCGGGAGGGACAAAGCGCTATTTGCCTCCAGGAGTGCAGATTTTCCTTGACAAGATTGTGGATTCCATTTAAAGAGCCCCTAAGTGCTAGAAAAGCAGAATCGTCCCTCAAGTGACCCCATTTTGGAAATTATAACTCTTTGGGAATGTATCTACATATGTAGTGACGATTTTGACATGGGTGTTATCCAGAAACAAGCAGCAGTGGATGTTGCTGAGTGAAAATTGCAAACTGCCATTGTAGTGACCAGTACGCTGTAGTGCTCGTACATTGTACCCAGCTCATGTTTCTGGGAACACGCACCTGTAAACTAGGCAGGCTCTCATCACTTCAGAAATACCAAACATGTGGATGCTATATGTTGTTTAGGCACACTGGGGCTCAGAAGGGAGGGGGGCATTTGGATTTGGGAGTGGAGAATTTGCTGAAATTCTTTTGAGGGCGAGAAGCTTTTCCATAGCCTCTGTGCTACCAGTAACATGGAAGCCCCTATATTTTCCGTTAACAGATGACCGATGACAGACCTGTGTGAGGACTTGCTTTTTATGTGGATTGAGTTGAAGCTTTTATTGGGAACATTTTACATAACGTTTTGGGTTAGCATCAATCGTGAGTGTTGTGATTACAGTGATACCAGATTTATAGCAGGTTTTTATGCTTGGGCAGCTGTCACACACTAAAAGACGCTTTTTATTGCGAAAACTAGTTTTTGCATCCCCATATTTTGAGAGCTATAATTTTTTTATATTTCGGCCGACAAAGTAATGTGAGGGCTTGGTTTTTGCGGACTAGCGGACGTTTCTATTGGTACCATTTTGGAGCACATGACATCTTTTGATCGCTTTCTATTCCGATTTTTGTGAAAGAGATCGCTAATCTGACACTGCACTGCAGAATATCAGATCAGCGATCTGACAGGCAAGGAAGGAAGCATGTCGGCACCTGCTCTCAGCAGGCGCTTACAAGCCACCTCTCCCTGCAGGACCCAGAAGGACCCTACAGCCATTTTGGAGACGGGAGTCTCCATGGAGACCCCCAGAACAACGTGATCACATTGCGATGTTCTGATGGAGGCGCCCAGGGAGCCCCCTCCCTGCGTGATTAGTCTCTCTGCCGCTGTCACTACTGACAACGGCATCACAGGGGTTAAATGCCCACGATCGGAGTTAGCAGCAATCGTGGGCATTGCTGCGGGGTGTCAGCTGTCACACACAGCTGACACCCGCACACGATTGCCGTGCCGCCATACCAGTACTGCTCGGGGCAGAAATGCAGTTCCCGCAGAACAGTATTAGTACGGCGTAGGTTGTGAAGGGGTTAGAAAGGTTCCCTAGACTGTTTCAGTAGGCTCCACAATCATGGGGAAGACTGATGACTTGAGAGATGTCCAGAAGGCAGTTATTGACACACTCCACAAGGAGGGTAAGCCACAAAAGGTCTTTGCTAAAGAAGCTGGCTGTTCACAGAGTGCTGTATCCAAGCATATTAATGGAAAGTTGAGTCAAAGGAAAAAGTGTGGTAGAAAAAAATGCACAAGCAACCTGGATAACCACAGCCTTGACAGGATTGTTAAGAAAAGGTCATTCAAAAATTTGGGTGAAATTCACAAGGAGAGTGGAATGTTGCTTAAGTCATTGATTCAAGAGCCACCACACACAGACGTATCCAGGACATGGGCTACAAGTGTCACATTCCTTGTGTCAAGCCACTCATGACCAATGGACAATTCCAGAAGCGTCTTACCTGGGCCAAGGAGAAAAAGAACTGAACTGTTGCTCAGTGGTCCAAGGTGTTGTTTTCAGATGAAAGTATATTTGGCATTTCATTTGGAAATCAAGGTCCCAGAGTCTAGAGGAAGACTGGAGAGGCCACAATCCAAGCTGCTTGAGGTCTAGTGTGAAGTTTCCACAATCAGTGATGGTTTGGTGAGTCATGTCATCTGCTGGTGTAGGTCCACTGTGTTTTATCAAGACTATAGTCAGCACAGCCGTCTACCAGGAAATCTTAGAGCACCTCATGCTTCCTTTTGCCAAGAAGCTTTTTGGAGATGGAAATTTCATTTTGCCTGACCTTAACCCCATAGAGAGTCTATGGGGTATTGTCAAGAGGAAGATGAGACACCAGACACATTAATGCAGACAAGCTGAAGGCTGCTATCAAATTAACCTGGGCTTCCATAACACCTCAGCAGTGCCACAGGCTGATCGCCTCCATGCCATGTTGCATTGATGCAGTAATTGATGCAAAAGGAGCCCCGACCAAGTTTTGAGTGTATTCACTGAGCATACGTTTCAGTAGTTAAATGTCCACTTAGAAGATTACTCACCAAATATATCGGCTCATGACTGTGCTTCTTTCTCGTCAAGTGATACCTCACACTTATACAACCCTTGGCAAAAATTATGGAATCACCGGCCTTGGAGGATGTTAATTCATTTGTTTAATTTTGTAGAAAAAAAGCAGATCACGGACATGGCACAAAATGAGGGGAAGATAGCCAACTAAACCCACTAGGATGCCCTACTTATCTCTGGACATCTGGAAAAATCGTCCCTAGATATCGTTGTGAACTGACAAGTCCATTTTTACAAAAAGGCTACGATCTGTTTGTAGACCATTACTACACATGCATACCCCTATTTAAAAGTCTGGTTGAACATAACATGTATAAGGGTAAGAAACATATTTTTATCCTCAGCTCAATCTACACAGATTCCACAAGGACTGTTATAGAACCAGGATCCTCTAGAAATAGGATCCATTGCGAAAACCTGTGTCAGTCATTGAATACAACAAATACATGGGGGGGTGGACCTTGCAGACCAGGTTGTACAGCCATTCCAGGGATCAAGTAAATTATATACCTGGTATAAAAAGTTAGGGTATGTGAGCACGATCAGGAATGTCTCAATGTTTGTTCAGGATTTGGCGCAGCTGAAATCTGCACCAAATCTGCATCTGAGGTCACTGACAGGTCACCTGCGTTTGGGATGCCTTTTTCTGCGTGCGTTTTTTGATCCGTTTTTTTCATTGCATGCGTTTTTTTTGTCACTTGAAATAAAGCTAATTGAAAGTTGGCTTCTAGGAAGGGAAAAAAAGTGATTTCCTGTTTGCAGATATATTGGGGTACGTGCACACAGTCAGTAAACGCTGCGGGTTGGACGCTGCGTCCATCCACAGCGTCCAAACCACAGCGGCCAGATGTTACAGCATAGTGGATGGGATTTCAAGAAACCCCATACGCACTATGCGTGCACCAGTGCCCGCGGCTCACACGCAGAGGCGGGCATGCGTTGCGTCTTTCCAGACCGCAGCATGTCAGTTTATGTAGCTGAGACGCTCAAGTCTCCGCTGCGTAAATTACCTATAGACTTTCATTAGAGGTGGTAATACCGAATTATCTTCTAAGTCACATGCGTATTAAGTGCGGGAACGCAGCTTACTACACATGTGTACCAATTTAAATAATGGTGAATTTTGTGACACAGCCAGAAGTACATGACACAAGAAGTGGAGGAAAGCACAGAGAGAGGTCCCCTCCCTTTTTAATAAATAATAATTAAAAAAAATAGTGTGGGGTCCCCTATATTTGTTAACCAGCCAGAGTAAAGCAGACTACTTGGACTGGTATTTCAGACTGGTAAGAATCCAATATCCATGAATAGAAGAATACCAGGCCGCAGCGGTCTGCTTACCTTGGATGGTTAGCAAAAATAGTGGGATCCCCTCCAAGAAAATTAGTGTGGGGTCCCCCTATTTTTGTTTACCAGCCAAGGAAAAAGCAGACAGCTGCAGCCTGGTATTCTCAGGCTGGTGAGCCCTCACCAGCCTAAAAAATAGCAGCCCACAGCCGCCCAACAAATGGCACATCCAAAGATGCGCCAGTTGTGGCACTTTACCCGGCTCTTCCCACTTTCCCTGTAGCGGTGGCAAGTGGGGTTCATATTTGTGGCGTTGATGACACCTTTGTATTGTCAGAAGATATGCATACTGTCCCACGACGAGTCCAGCTATGCTACATCTAGATGCCATTGGCTGAACGGTGGCATTATGCCACCATTCAGCCTGACATCCAGAACACAGCTGAGCTTGAAGATAACTCTGTCCCTGGCGGTCACGTGCATTGCAGTTCTCGCGATCAGCTGATCGTGAGAACTTGGCTAGTGATCGGAGATAACCCCATCCCCAGCGATCACGTGCACTGCTGTTCTCGCGATCAGCTGATCGCGAGAACTGCAGTGTACGTGTACTTCTGGCTAAAATAAGGTATACCATTATTTAAATTAGTACACTTGCATAGTAAGCTGGGTTCCCGCACTTAATACGCAGGTGACTAGGAAGATGATGTGTTTTTTTTTATCACATCTAATGAAAGCGTATGGGTAATTTACGCAGCGGAGATTGAGTGTCTCCGCTACCTAAATTGACATGCTGTGGTCTGGAAAGATGCGCCGTATGTCCGTTTCAGCAGGTGATCCACAGGCATTTGTGCACGCATAGTGGGCATGGGATTTCTTGAAATCCCATCCACTATGCTGTAACATCTGGTCATTGGACGTTGCGGATGTATGCAGTGTCCAACTCGCAGCATTTACTGACTATGGGAACATACCGTAAGTCATTTACTTGTTTAAGGTGATCACATACAGTTGAAACCCGAATTTTACATACACTATATAAAAATACACACATGCATGTTTTTCTCAGTATCTGACATGAAATCAGAATAAACCTTTCCCGTTTTAGGTCGGTTATGATTATCATAATTATTAATATTTGACAATTGCCAGAATAATGAGAGAGAGAATGTTTTAAGGCATTTTTATTACTTACTTACAAGTCAAAAGTTTACATATGTTTCATTAGTATTTGTTACCATTGCCCTTAAACTGAGTGACTTGGGTCAAACGTTTGGGATATCCCTCCACAAGCTTCTCACTATGGTTGGTCGGAATTTGGGTCCATTACTCCTGACAACTGGTGTAATTGATCCAGGTTGGTAGGTCACCTTGCTCTCACCTGTCTTTTCAGTTTTGATAGGAAAGAGGCGTGATATCCACTATTATTGCCTATAATGCCTATCATTACAAGCCTTATGCCTCACTGACTGCCTTAAAATCTTCCACACGAAACCATGTTTTTAAACGGTATTAATTTATCCCATTTTTTCATTCACGTATATGGTTTATTTAGTGACTGACACCTTTGAGTAGCAATCGCTTAATAATTTTCCGGAGTGGATGTCTCCAGAGACACAAGCTGGGCACAATATTTTGGGCACTAAAATGGCATATTTTCAATTTTTGCTCTAAAACATCCACTGCGTGCTTGTTTCTGGAAATCATCCATGGAGTGAAAATGGTAACTACACCAATAGATGAATTACCAGAAGGCTGTCCTTTCAAAAAATGGGGTCACTGAAAAGTGTCAGAACAGCAGAATCCCCCTTGAAGTGAAACTGCACCCCACTGGGAATTCATGTATGGGTGTACTGACTATTTTTGCTCCTTGATACACTTGAGTAGAGCTCGCTTAACATTTTCCAATTTAACTATCTTCCCATGTAAAAATGTAAAATCTGGAATTAAACTAAATTTTAATGGTAAAAATGTAATTATTTTTTCTTTACCACTCAATGGTATAAATTTCTATGCTCACTGCACCACAGGATGAATTCATTCAGGAGAGTAGGTTGTAAAATGGAGTCACATATGGGGAGATCTGCTGTTTTTTCGGTAACACAGAGGCTCTGACAATGTGACATGTCACACACAAACCATTCCAGCAATATATGATCTCCAGTAAGGGCGCTCCTTCCCACCTGAGTTTTGCCCTGTGGCTGAGATGTAGTTTCCGACAACATATGCGGTATTGGCGTGCTCAGGAGAATTTGCACAATTGACTGTCGGGTCCATTTTCTTCTTTTACCTTTGTGGAAATGAGAAATTTGAGGCTTAATCAACTTTTTCATGATAAAAACATATTTCATTTTCACGTCCCAGTATCTTTAAATTCTGTTATTCACCTGCGGTATCAAGATGGTCATCACAATCACACCAGCAGGTGGATTCCTCAAGGGGTATAGTTTCCAAAATGGGTCCGTTGTGTGGGGGATTTCCAATGTTTTGGCACATCAGGTGCTCTCCAAATGCGGCATGGCGTCCGCTCTCTATTCTAGCCAATTTTGTGCGCCTTCCCTTTCGATACCTGCCATGCGCCCAAACAGTAGTTTTCCATCACATTATGGGGTATCTGCGTACTCAGGACAAATTGCACAACAAATGCATTTCCTTCTGTTACCCTTGTGAAAATACAAAATTTGGGGCTAAAGTAACATTTTTATGGGAAAAAATAACATTTTCATTTTGCCTTCCACATTCCTTTAGTTCCTGTGAAGCACCTGAAGGGTTAATAAACTTATTGAATGGGGTTTGAACAGTTTGAGGGGTGCAGTTTTCTATAATGATGTCACTTTTGGATATTTGCTGTTATATAGGTCCCCCAAAGTCACTTCAAATGTGATGTAGTCCCTAAACAAATTGGTTTTGTAGATTTTGTGGGAGAAATGAGAAATCGCTGGTCAACTTTTAACCCTTCTAACTTCCTAACAAAAAAAAAATTGTTTCAGAAATTGTGCTGATGTAAAGTAGACACATGGGAAATGTAATTTATTAACTATTTTGTGCGATATGACTCTCTGGTTTAAGGGCATAAAAATTAAAAGTTTGAAAATTGTGAAATTTTTGCCAATTTTCTGCTTTTTACAGAAATAAAAGCAAGTCTTATTGAAAAAAATTTACCACTATCTTGAAGTACAATATGTCACAAAAAACATTCTCAGAATCACTGAGATCCATTAAATCGTTTCAGAATTTTTTTCTCATAAAATTAAAATGACACTGGTCAGAAGTGAAAAAATTGGCCTGGTCATGAAGGTGTATACAGGCTCTGGCATGAATGGGTTAAGTTGGTGCAAGCTATGTACAATAGATAGAGGATGCATAGCTTCACTAACATTTCTTTTACAATAAAGGAGCACCTTCTCTACTTCGTCCAAGCATACTTGTTTCTGCTTCAAGTTCCTCTGTCTTCACCACATCCCAGCACAGTACTACTGTCCAATAAGTGAGAGTCCTATTCTCAAACCACAGTTCTGCATCCTTATTTCCTGTTGGGGGATTTAGTTTGCCACTATAACCAGTAATTAGCCTCCCTACTTGCTGACGCCATTGAACTCATGCTCGTTGCACGCTCTTCATCTTATGTTTCCTGTTCCTTCCTGGCCCGTTATCTCTGAGTTGTAAATTCAGGGCTTTACTGCTAGGCCTCTCTGGTGCCTTACTCTGTCCTTTGGTCACTTTCCTTCCTCTTTTCCATATATCACTATCCATTATCTCAGACTCCACTCACATCAGGGACACCCACATCATGCTTCTGGGGCACTCTGGGCTTGTCCCAAACATTAATTCTAAGTCCAAGTTCACATATTTAGTATTTGGTCACTATTTTACCTCCGTGTTTGTAAGCCAAAACCAGGAGTGGGTGAAAAATGCAATGTGGTGACATGTTTCTATTATACTTTACTCTGATTGTTCCACTCCTTTTTTCGCTTACAAATACTGACATAAAATACTGACCAAATACTGATCGTGTGAACATAGCCTAACTCTCCCTACTGTTGGGCAGAACACAACACTATCACGAGCATGTCAATTATGAGGGACCTTAAAGTGAATCTGTTTTTGCCACCAATTCGCATAGCAGCATCATGTAGGAGCACAGACCCCAGATTCCAGCAATCTTACACAGTTGCTTTTTGCAGGTGTAATAATCTCCCTGTTTTATCAGTTTCTAAATAGTTCCAGAATCGCATATCGAAACATTTAATCAGCATACCAACTCCACTTAGTTGTCAAAAACTAATGGCAAAATAGGTGTCCAAAAATCTATTTTACGGTAACTTACCATTTTTATTAGAAATAAATTAGAAAACATAGAAAGATAGTTTGAAACTTGATCACGGATATTATAGTTATGTAAAGGAACTGCATGAATAAAACGTTTTTAGGGGTTAAAAGTATATAATGAAATATGCTATTTATCAGACTGCAATGTCTATCTTAACAGATGACATTTAATTACTGTAACATGCATTCAAATATGTTCATCATATTAACCATGCAATATATAGGAGCTTATTAAACATAACGCTAACACATGCAGAAATATTCAGAAACCGTTTGTACCCATATTGAATGCAGGTGGCACACCACACCACGTCCTCTGGGGGAAGATGTCCCTTATGAAAGTTACCCATTATGTGACAGATGCACTTAAAATTTGTTCTTGATTTCCTGGTGTATAAATTAAATTGCTAATTTAAAATTGTTTAGAAAAGTGAACCATTCTATTTTTATTATCCTTTTTTATTTTTTTTTAATTTACAAAACTGCTCATTTGTTGACACCAGTGACTTAGACCCTGTACAGTCAAATAGTGTAATGGAAATCTACTGTATATTGCATCCATGTGGTAAACATTGCTTCCATCCCACGGTCTTCAATAGAGATAGGCGAACCCATGGTTGTTTGGGCTTAGCAGAACATTTAAAAAATGTTTATTGTGAGTACCAGAACGATACCCAAAATTGTTCCCCATTCAGATGAATGGGGGACTGAACATCCATTGTTTCCCATGCTGTCAGCTGCTTGACAGCACAGGAGACTCCAGATCTGATTGGCGGTAGGATCATTACCGCCGGTCACAGCTCTGCGGTTCCAGTGCAGTCAAATGAAAGGTTATTGCCGGTCACCGCATATGAGCCAGCAGCTCTGACCGGCGGTAGAAAGGTTACCGCCGGTCTCAGGCGTCAGCAGATGAGTACTGCTATCATCCTACACTTGCTTTCGCTGATAGCAGCGAGAGCAGGTGAGGCTGATGAGAGTATTCATCAGCCAGAGCCTGTGCAATAAATAAAACAATGGCTTGGGTTCACCTCTATTTTTTGATAACCAGTGCAGGTAAAGCTGACAGCTGCGGGATGCAGTCCCCAGCTGTCATCTTTTTATTGGCTTGTTATAGAAAAAAAAGAGGGGTCACCACACTGTATTTTTTAATTATTTAAATAAATTTAAAAAAAACGGTGGTGGCTCCCCCACATTTTTGACAACCTGCCAAGCTAAAGCAGACAGCTGAGGCCTGGTATCCTCAGACTGGGAAGGAGCCATGGAGACTAAAAATAGCAGCATGCAGCTGTCCCAGAAAAGGCACATCTACTAGATGCGCCAACATTGGCGTTTCGCCCGACTCTTCCCACTTGCCCTGTAGTGGTGGCAAGTGGGGTTGTCAGCTGTTTTATAGCTGCTGACATCAAGCTCACAGGTTCGTAATGGAGAGGCATCTTTAAGACGCCCCCATTACTAACCCCATAGTAAGATTGCAAAAGAGACAACCAGAATAAAGTTCTTTATTTTAAATTGAACTCCTCACCCTCTTTTACCCAGTTATTTAAAAAAATAAAAAAGGAAAGTTATACTTGCCTTTCCGACAAGAAGATAATCCACTGATGCCTTTGTTCCCTGTAAAAGACAAAATAAATAATAAAACACCATATTTCTCACCTGTCTGACGAGAAGATAATCCATACTGTCCCACAAACGATCCAGACCATTTGAAGAGCAGTCACATCAGTGATGTGACTGCTCTCTACACCAGCCGAAACACACTGAGCAGAGCATGAGAAGTGCTGCCTCCCTGTTCCCAGCAGTAGATTATCTTCTCATTGGACAGGTGAGTATAACTTTTTACATTTGTTATTTTTTTTTTTTTAAATAAATTAGTAAAAGGGTGGGGAGTTTTATATCAAATAAAGGACTTTATTCGGACTGTATCTTTATTATAATCTTACAAGGGTTTGTAATGTTTTATAGACACTTCCATTACTAACCTGTGGGTTTGATGTCAGAAGCCTTAAAACAGCTACAACAACCCCACAACTATTACCACACTTGCCCACCACATCAGGACAAGTGGGAAGAGCCGGGCAAAGCAACAGTATTGGCGCATCTAATAGATGCGTCTTTTCTGGGGCAGCTGCAATCTTTTATTTTTAGGCCGGGGAGGGCTAATATCCATGGCCCCTTCTCATTCTGAGAATACCAGCCCCTAGCTGTCTGTTTTACTTGGCTAGTTATCAAAAATGGGGGGGACCCCACACCTTTTTTATTATTTATTTAAATAATTAATAAAAATACAGTGTCTTGGCACATATCAAATAAAATTTAACCTGTTGACCATTAAATGCTGTGGATCACATAAATGTGTGCGCTGTGGGTCATATCATGCTTAATTTGTTGGTTTTCTGCTCCTGATACTTTCGTGAAGCCATACCAGAGACAATAGTTTACGGCAGTGGTGAAAGAGCAGGGTGTAAGTTTACTTAAAGGAGTATTGTCATCTCCAAGATCCTATCGCAGTATGTAGTAGGTGTAATGCTAATAATAGCAAATACCTTCAATTAGAAATGAAGTATAGTTCTTCTGATTCACGATGTCGCTCATCATGTGCGAGAGCAATGCAGTAGCTTAGATATCCATGGTTAAGACCACTCATATCGTGACAGTAAGTTGCTAGTGGTCGTAACCATGGATACTTAAGCTACTGTAATGCCCTGCACATGGTAAGCAACATGGCAAATCAGAAGAATTATACCACATTTCTAATTTTAGGTATTTGCTAATATTATTATTATTAGACCTACTGCATATTGGGATAGGATCTTGGAGCTGGGAATACCCCTGTAAACTCTTGAACACTGAGTGTAATATACTGGATTTCCAGTGAAAATGCTACCTTGCTTATCTCGTTCAAACTAACTGCTGCATGTCTTCCAATCTATTTAGAATGTAATTGCAGAACATGAGATTCGGAACATATCTTGTGCAGCTCAAGACCCGGAAGACCTATGTGCTTTTGCCTATATTACAAAGGATCTTCAGACCAGCCACCATTACTGCCATGTTTTCGGCACTGCTGATGTGGTAAGATAAAAGTTAACTATTGCTCTTTTATCCTGTAAGATAAAGTGATTTCTTAAAATGTATCTGACACATGAGATACTGGAGAGGAGAAACCTCACCACTGTCTTTTCACTTAATATATGATATGAACTTTTATTCACAGCTTGTGTCTTTATGGCTTTTACTAGCAACACCTTGGACAAAATTCTTCTTTGCTCTGGGGGTCACAAATTTCTTTCTGTAAACTAAAACCTGTAGCATTCCAAATTAGATGCAATAAAGGTGGGTGTTCATTCACCTGGGTACATGCAGTCATGTCAAAAAGGGCTCTTGCCTTTGAAATTGTTCTAGAAAATGAAGTATTACTCCCAAAAAATGACTGCAATCACACGTTTTGTTTTACTCGTTTATTTCCTTTGTATGTACTGGAACAACACAAAAAAACAGTTAAAAAAAACAAATTGGCATAATTTCACACAAGACCACAAAAATGGACCGTACAAAATTGTTGGCACCATTACAAAATTGGGGCTAAACAACTTTGTTTCAAGCATGTGATGCTCGTTCAAACTCACCTGGGGCAAGTGACAGGTGTGGGCAATATGAAAATCACATCTGAAATCAGATAAAAAAGGGAGAAATTGACTCAGTCTTTGCATTGTGTGTCTATGTGTGCGACACTCTGCATGGAAAACAGAAAGAGAACTGTCTGAGGACTTGAGAACTAAAATTGTTGAACAATAGCAGCAATATCAAGGTTAAAAGTCCATCTCCAGAGATCTTTATATTTGTCCATGGTGCGTAACATAATCTAGAAAGTTACATCCCATGGCACTGTAGCTAATGTCCCTGGACGTAGCTGGCAGAGAAAAATTGTTGAAAGATTGCAATGCAGGATAGTCTGGATGGTGCATATGCAGCCCCAATCAAGTTCAAAAGAAATTCAAGCTGTCCTGCAGGCTCAGGGTGCATCAGGGTCAGTGCGAACTATCCATCGACATTTGAATGAAATGAAACGCTATGGCAGGAGACCCAGGTGCAGGCTCAGGGTGCATCAGGGTCATTGCGAACTATCCATCGACATTTGAATGAAATGAAACGCTATGGCAGGAGACCCAGGTGCAGGCTCAGGGTGCATCAGGGTCAGTGCGAACTATCCATCGACATTTGAATGAAATGAAACGTTATGGCGGAGACCCAGGTGGACCCCATTGCTGACACAGAGACATAAAAAGCTAGACTGCATTTTCCCAAAATGTACGTGAGTAAACCAAAATCCTTCTGGGAAAGCGTATTATGGACAGATGAGACGAAGATAGAGCTTCTTGGTAAAGCACATCATTTTAGAACACCATACCTACAGTCAAATATGTTGGAGGTTTAAAGATATTTTGGGGTCATATTGCTGTTTTTGGCCCAGGGTGCCTTAACTATGTGGAAGGCATCATGTAATCCGAGAGATCTGTAGTGGCTGGAGATTTCTGAAGTGGCCAGAAATGAGTCTGGATCTAAATCTCATTGAACACCTGTGGAGAGATCTTAACATTGCTGTTGGAAGAAGGCACCCTTCAAATTTGAGAGATTTGGAGAAGCTTGTTGATGGATATAGGAAGCTATTGATTACAGTAATTTATTCCAAAGGGTGTGCAGCCAAATATTCAGTTGAGGGCGCCAACAAATTTGTCTGGCCTATTTTTGGGGTTTTGTGTGAAATTATGTCCAATTTGTCTTTTTTCGCCTTTCTTATATTGTTCCAATACACAGAAAGGAGATAAATTTGTCCAACAATACATGTATAATTGCAAGAATTTTCTGGGAGAAATGCTTTATTTTCTGTAACCATTTCAAGGATGCAAACACTTTCAGCCATGACTTTATCTCTAGATCATCAACAGGCTGAAAGACTTTGTCGGTAATGTTTCTACTGTTAACCTGGCACAGCAATGATCCCAGTCATTTAACCATAGTCAATAATAACACCATCTAAATTGTTTGATAATTGGAGGAAACTCCTTCTTTCAGCCCATTGACTGATGCAATTTAAGCACTGATGTGTTAAAGGACTATCTCCAAGATCCTATCCCAATATGTAGTAGGTGCAATAATTATAGTATTAGCAATTAGAAATGTAGTATAGTTTTTCTGATTCGCTATGTCTCTTTGCTTGTGTGTAGGCATTGCACGACCTAGCGATTCAGAACAACTATACTACTTTTCTAATTGGAGCTATTTGCTAATATTTATTGTTGTTATTATTGCACCTACTACATATTGGGATATAATCTTGGAGATGGGAATAACCCTTTAACCTTCTATTGCCTATCTGGACATCTATGCTTCCTGTCCTCGACACACTAGAGTAGCGGAAAATACCTGGAACAGGACCGATCATTAATCGATAAAATGTATCAAGTATGGCTTTCTTTCTTAAGAGGGTTGTCCTATGGACAAAGTACACTTTACTCACTATATCTTGAAGCAAAAATAAGCTCCACACACACACACACACATATATATATATATATATATATATATATATATATATATATATATATATATATATATATATATATATATATATACACACACACACACACACACACACACACACACACACACACACACACACACACACACACACACACACACACACCTGTTCTGAGATCTTATAAAAGTGTCCCTGCTGTGTACTATGCAATGTCTGTGTCTGACCATACAGGAACATGGTCTAATCATACCACATCCTGCCAGGGGAGGACAAAAAAAAGGGTATACAGACATCAGTGCATGGGGTCACGAGATTATTTCTTGTTCATGTATTACCTCAAAGAAAGAATCTGCTGCGATGCCCGGCTGTAATTTCTGTATAATCTTTTTGGTTCCTCCCATGCCCAGGAGCTGTGGTATGATCCGACCATGTTCCTGTACGGTCAGATACAGCCATTATACAGTATGCAGCAGGGACACATTTATAAGATTATCTACACAGGGACATTTTATTTAACCCCTTCACGACATGCGCCGTACACGTATTGCACATGTCCTGTCCCTCCCTTTGATGTGGGTTCCCGCACTGAGCCCACATCTTTCCCAGTACATGTCAGCTGTTTTGAACACATGACATGTGCCCCTAACAACCGCGTGTGGAATCGCGATCCACACGCGGCTGTTAACTCATTAAATGCCGCTGTCAATCTCTGACAGCAGCATTTAATGTGATCGCGCCGGATGCATGTCTCTAATCCCGCCCATCGGTGACCCAGTTTCATGATAACGGGACACCGATGGGTCGGCATGACAACCAGAGGTCTGCAGCAGACCTCTATGGTTGTCATAGCCAGATTGCTGTGAGCTCCACCCTGTAGTCGGCGCTCATAGCAAGTGAGCATTCCTTCTACACACAGGCCATCTGAATTATATTAAAAAAAAATATATATAAAAGTTCAAATCACCCCCATTCACCCCATTCAAAATAAAATAATTAAAAAATATACACATATTTGGTATCGCCGAGTTCACAATCGCCTGATCTATCAAGCTATAAAAATAATTAATCCGATTGGTAAATGGCGTAGTGAAAAAAAGTCAAACGCCAGAATTCCCTTTTTTTTGTCGCCACAACATTACATTAAGATGCAATAACAGGTGATCAAAAGATCTTGTATACACCAAAATGGTAACATTAAAAATATCCGCTCAGCACGCAAAAAATAATCCCTCACCCAGCCCCAGATTACGAAAAATGGAGACGCTACTGGTCTCTGAAAATGACACCATTTTTTTTTTTTATAACAAACTTTGGATTTTTTTTTCACGATTTAAATCGGGCGTGGAACCTCCAGCCTGCAGGTCCCCGGAGTCCGCAATGCTCGGGCAGCAGCCGTATCCTGCCAGCCTTTTAACCCCCAAGTGTACGGTATGCAGAACGCTGCCTGCACATGAATGATGATGTCATCGGGGTGGGAGGGGTTAGCACCCAATGCGCTCTGGTCCTCCTGTCCCAGAAGAGGAGCTGCTGCCAGAGGGTCCAGTCATCTCTGTGCCGGCAGCTCTGTGCCTGTCAGCTAGTGATTTCTGTGCCGCAAGCTCTGTGCCAGTCTGCTTGTGATTTCTGTGCCCGCAGCACTGTGCCTTTCTGCTGGTGATCTGTGCCCCCCTACTTTATCCCCCCTGTGATTTCTGTGCCCTCCAGCTATGTGCCCCAATTCGATCTCTGTGCCCCCTTGTGATTTATGTGCCCCCATCTATATGACCCCCTGTGATCTCTGTGGGCCCAGCTATGTGCCTCTCCTGTGATCTCTGTGCTCCATAGCTATATGTCACCCTGTGATCCATGTGTCCCCCAGCTATGTGCCCCCTGTGATCTCTCTGCCCCCTCAGCTATGTACACCCTGTGATTTCTGTGCCCCCCTGTGATCTCTGCCCCCAGCTATGTACCCCCCTGTGATTACTGTGCCCTCCAGCTATATGCCCCCTGTGATATCTGTGCCCCCCAGCTATGTGCACACCTGTGATCGCTGTGGCTCCCAGCTTTGCGCCCCCCTGTGATCTATGTGATCCCTGTGTCCCCCTGCGATCTGTGTGATTCCTGTGCCCCCCTGCTATGTACCCCCTGTGATATTTGTGCTCCAATGTAATCTCTGTGCCCCCAGCTATGTGCCTACCTGTGATCTTTGTGCCCTCCCCCTGCGATTTCTGCACCCCACCTCTGTGATCTTTGTGCCACCCCCCAGTGATCTGTGCCCCCCAGTTATGTGCCCTCTGTGATCTTTGTGCCCCCCATTTGATCTTCATACCAACCCCCTCTACTGTAATTTATATGACCCCAGAGTCTCCTGTGATGCAAAAACAGCAGTCTCAATGTTTCCTATGTTATGTATGTACAGCAGTCATAGTGTCTCCTATGTGATGTATATACAGCAATCCCAGCGTCTCCTGTGTGATGTATGTACAGTAGTCCCAGCGTCTCCTGTGTGATGTATATACAGTAGTCCCAGCGTCTCCTATGTGATGTATATGATTTACAAAACTTATTATGACAAAAATTTGACTGCTCTCCTGGCCGGCACAATCCTGGAAATACAACTGTGAGCAGCAACATGATCAGTATCACCTAACATCACAGCTGCGCCAAAGAGAAGCAGCTCCAGACTCACATTAAGGGTACCGTTACACCTAGCGACTCACCAGCGATCCCGACCAGCGATATGACGCGGTCAGGATCGCTGGTGCATCGCTAGGTGGTCGCTAGTGAGCTGCCACACCGGCAGATCTCACGAGCGACATCGCTGGGGACGGGGGTCGCTACTTACCTGTCAGACGCGGCGATCCTGTGTCCTCCCGCCCGGCTCCACGCGTCGCTCGTCGTCACAGCAGGAAGCGCCGCAGGAAGTGGCCGACGAGAAATGATCCAGCAGCTTCTCGCGTGATCACCGATAACCAGCGGGGGAGCCGGTCGGAGGTAAGTATCACATGCAGCGATATCGCTAGCAATCGCTGCAACGTCACAAAATCGGTGACTTTACAGCGATATTGCTAGCGATATTGCAGTGTGTAACGGGGGCTTTAGAGTTAGTTACCGTAATTAATTGTTTGACTAAATATACTGGGGTAATTTTCAAGGTGATCATTTTTGTGTGGCCCCCGAATGATGGTAGAAATTTTCAAATGGCCCCCGCCTGGAAAAAGGTTTCCCACCCCTGATTTAAGTAAAAAAAACAATTTATACGTGTTTGGTATCTACAAAGTCGTAATGACCTGGATAATCATAATGGCAGGTCAGTTTTAGCATTTGATGAACATGGTAAACAAATATTCAAAAAACAGTTGTGGAATTGCACTTTTTTTGCAATTTCACCGCACTTGGAGTTTTTTTCCCGTTTTTGATTACACGACATGGTAAAACCAATGGTGTATTTCAGAAGCGCAACTCATCCCGCAAAAACAAGCCTTCACATGGCCATATTGGTGGAAAAATACAAAAGTTATGGCTCTGGGAAGAAGGGGAGCGAAAAACAAAAACACAGAAAAGGTCTGTGGCGTGAAGGGGTTAAACACGTCCAATTGTGGAACTTATTATTATTCCTAGATCTATTGATTAAAATTAACTTTATTTGTGAGAAAATCCATTTAAGCGTTATTAATGTGCCTTAGGGGTTACAAAAGAATTAACCCATGATAAATTGTATGGTAAATAGTCAAAAGTTTACTCTGTGAGTGACAACAATATGTTTCCCTTTCTACAGAACCAGGCCTATGAAATAATTCTTACTCTAGGTCAGGCTTTTGAGGTTGCATATCAACTGGCAATACAGGCACAAAAATCTCGTCATCCTGATGCCATCTCTCGACCCTCAAAACCCATTCCTAAGCCCCGTGGCAGTATAAGGCGACAGCACGTGAGTAATGTATAATTGCTTTTATGCTTATGAGACAAAGGGTTACAGCTTGAGATAACACTTCTATATAGTGGAAAATATCAAAATTTAGGCATAGTTCATCATATTAAAGCATGGGTGGGCAATTACTTTTCCCAAGGGGCCACATGAGACCATGACACTAGGCTAAAATTAATTATGCTCGTTATTAATGTTAACATATTAATTATAAGTATTGAGTAGAATTAAGTATGCTGACATACCCCTATATACAACATGAGCCCCCACAAAGTTTTCTATATACAGTATAAGCCCCTACATAGCTACGTATGTACAGTATGAGTCCTCACATATCCCCCTGTATGCAGTGTGAACCCTCACATAGCCCCCTGTATGCAGTGTGAGCCCCCACATAGTTTCTCTATATACAGTATAAGCCCTCACATAGCCACCTATGTACAGTATGAGTCCTCACATATCCCCCTGTATGCAGTGTGAGCCCCCACATAGTTTCTCTATATACAGTATAAGCCCTCACATAGCCACCTATGTACAGTATGAGTCCTCACATATCCCCCTGTATGCAGTGTGAGCCCCCACATAGTTTCTCTATATACAGTATAAGCCCTCACATAGCCACATATGTACAGTATGAGTCCTCACATATCCCCCTGTATGCAGTGTGAGCCCCCACATAGTTTCTCTATATACAGTATAAGCCCTCACATAGCCACCTATGTACAGTATGAGTCCTCACATATCCCCTTGTATGCAGTGTGAGCCCCCACATAGTTTCTCTATATACAGTATAAGCCCTCACATAGCCACCTATGTACATATAAATATCTCATAGGTGTATGAAAGAAAAAATAAAAACACATACTCACCTCGCTTCCGTTCCCTTGGTGCTCTGCTCCTGTTTCCAGTGCACTGATTCTCAGTAACAGAAGAGTGATGAAGTGATGTTATCCTGTCACCTAGCTCACATTCTGATTGGTGGATGCACCGCTGTCTGTATCCTGAGAATGCAGCTAACGGTGACAGTGAAAAGCAGCGGACTGGCAGCAGAGCGCTTGGTGTGGCCCATCATGGACCACTGTTTTCAGCCCTTTGGCTGTCTTTGTCCGCTGGCCAGACTGGAAGAGCCAGAGAGCTGCACTTTGCCCAGCTCTGTATTAAAGCATTACTTTTAACATATATGATTGAAGGTGTTATGGAATGTGTTTCTAATTTGTATGCAGCTATTTTTTAACATATAGTTATACAGTATACATCAGCTTTTTTTTTGCATACAAGGATATTGAAAATGGTAGCTCCTAGCAACTAAGTCATCATATGAAAAGCAGTGGCTACAAGCCATGAATCTTCCTGCTTTCTACATCTGCAGCAGTAAAGAACATGCAGAAAGGCTTTCAGATTACCACTCCATGCGATTGGGCAGTGAACAGGAGTGTCATTATCTGATCATTAACCTGGTTTAAATACTGTTTGTAATGCGGGCTTAAAGGGGTATTCCCATCTCCAAGATCCTGTCCCAATATGTTGTAGATGTAATAATAATAGCAAATACTTCCGATTAGAAATGAAGTATAGTTCTTCAGATTTGTTATGTCGCTCACCCCATGTGCAGGGCTTTGCAGTAGCTTAGGTATCCATGGTTATGACTAGAGTTGAGCGATACCGTCCGATACTTCAAAGTATCGGATCGGAATGGATCAGCCGATCTTTAAAAAAAGTATCGGTATCGCCGATTCCGATACCGGAAGTCCCATTCAAGTCTATGGGACTTCCGGTATCGGAATAAGAAAAACCCTGTTTTTGCCTTGTACAGCCTCTCTGGGGTCTGTACGGGCCTTTCGGGGGGCTGTGCCGGCCTGCCAGGGGGTCTGTGCAGGCTCCGGTGGTCTGTGCCGGCCTGCCGGGGGGCTGTGCCGGCCTGCCGGTGGTCTGTGCAGGCTCCGGTGGGCTGTGCCGGCCTGCCGGGGGGCTGTGCCGGCCTGCCGGTGGTCTGTGCAGGCTCCGGGGGGCTGTGCCGGCCTGCCGGGGGGCTGTGCCGGCCTGCCGGTGGTCTGTGCAGGCTTCGGGGGTCTGTGCAGGCATCGTCCGATGGGACTACAAGTCCCATCGGGCGATGCCTGCTACCATGACAGTGATTGACACATTAGCCAATGATGGGACAGTAGTAGTCCCATCATCCGGCTAATGTGTTAAATGTTAAAAAAAAAAAAATACTACATGCATGCTACATACACTCACTGGCCACTTTATTAGGTACACCATGCTAGTAAGGGGTTGGACCCCCTTTTGCCTTCAGAACTGCCTCAATTCTTCGTGGCAGAGATTCAACAAGGTGCTGGAAGCATTCCTCAGAGATTTTGGACCATATTGACATGATGGCATCACACAGTTGGCGCAGATTTGTCGGCTGCACATCCCTGATGCGAATCTCCCGTTCCACCACATCCCAAAGATGCTCTATTGGATTGAGATCTGGTGACTGAGGAGGCCATTTGAGTACAGTGAACTCATTGTCATGTTCAAGAAACCAATCTGAGATGATTCGAGCTTTATGACATGGCGCATTATCCTGCTGAAAGTAGCCATCAGATGTTGGGTACATTGTGGTCATAAAGGGATGGACATGGTCAGCAACAATACTCAGGTAGGCTGTGGCGTTGCAACGATGCTCAATTGGTACCAAGGGGCCCAAAGAGTGCCCAGAAAAAATTCCCCACACCATGACACCACCACCACCAGCCTGAACCGTTGATACAAGGCAGGATGGATCCATGCTTTCATGTTGTTTACGCCAAATTCTGACCCTACCATCCGAATGTCGCAGCAGAAATCGAGACTCATCAGACCAGGCAACGTTTTTCCAATCTTCTACTGTCCAATTTCGATGAGCTTGTGCAAATTGTAGCCTCAGTTTCCTGTTCTTAGCTGAGAGGAGTGGTACCCAGTGTGGTCTTCTGCTGCTGTAGCCCATCTGCCTCAAAGTTCGACGCACTGTGCGTTCAGAGATGCTCTTCTGCCTACCTTGGTTGTAACGGGTGGCAATTTGAGTCACTGTTGCCTTTCTATCAGCTCGAACCAGTCTGCCCATTCTCCTCTGACCTCTGGCATCAACATGGCATTTCCGGCCACAGAACTGCCGCTCACTGGATTTTTTTTCTTTTTCGGACCATTCTCTGTAAACCCTAGAGATGGTTGTGCGTGAAAATCCCAGTAGATCAGCAGTTTCTGAAATACTCAGACCAGCCCTTCTGGCACCAACAATCATGCCACGTTCAAAGGCACTCAAATCACCTTTCTTCCCCATACTGATGCTCGGTTTGAACTGCAGGAGATTGTCTTGACCATGTCTACATGCCTAAATGCACTGAGTTGCCGCCATGTGATTGGCTGATTAGAAATTAAGTCTTAACACACAGTTGGACAGGTGTACCTAATAAAGTGGCCAGTGAGTGTACATACTACATGCTACATACATACTACATGCTACATACATACTACATGCTACATACATACTACATATATACTACATGCATGCTACATACATACTACATGCATGCTACATACATACTACATGCTACATACATACTACATGCTACATATATACTACATATATACTACATACATGCTACATACATACTGCATGCTACATACATACTACATACTTACTGCATGCTACATACATACTACATACATACTACATACATACTACATGCATGCTACATGCATGCTACATACATACTGCATGCTACATACATACTACATACATACTACATACATACTACATGCTATATGCATGCTACATACATGCTACATACATGCTACATGCATGCTACATACATACTACATGCTACATACATACCACATACATACTACATACATACTACATGCATGCTACATACATACTACATACATACTACATACATACTACATGCATGCTACATGCATGCTACATACATACTACATGCTACATACATACCACATACATACTACATACATACTACATGCTACATACATACTACATATATACTACATGCATGCTACATACATACTGCATGCTACATGCATGCTACATACATACTACACACATACTACATGCTACATACATACCACATATATACTACATACATACTACATACAATACATTCATACAATAAATTCCCACGCAGCAATGGCATAAAGTGAGACTAGGGACTTTTTTTTTTTTAAGTGGCGGAGGAATACAGTGCGGAAGGATACCTACCTTCCGTCATTGGATTCCTGCAGCCCGTAGAGAACGGCAGCATCATCTGATGCTGCAGTTCTCTACCCAAGATCGTCGTGGGACACACTCGTGGACTGCTTCGGATCGTGGGTGAGTATTTTTGTGGTTTGTTATGTTAATATTTATTCCGGAAAAGACAATGGCTTCGGGGAACAATGTGACAAGTATTGGTAAGTATGTTACTCTATGTTATATGTACTGTATGTCTATGTATGTATTGTATGAATGTATTGTATGTATGTAGTATATATGTGGTATGTATGTAGCATGTAGTATGTAGTATGTATGTAGCATGCATGTAGCATGCAGTATGTATGTAGCATGCATGTAGTATATATGTAGTATGTATGTAGCGTTGCATGTAGTATGTATGTAGCATGTAGCATGTATGTAGTATGTATGTAGTATGTATGTGGTATGTATGTAGCATGTAGTATGTATGTAGCATGCATGTAGCATGCATGTAGTATGTATGTAGCATGCATGTAGTATGTATGTAGCATGCATGTAGTATGTATGTAGTATGTATGTAGTATGTATGTAGCATGTAGCATGTATGTAGTATGTATGTGGTATGTATGTAGCATGTAGTATGTATGTAGCATGTATGTAGTATGTATGTGGTATGTATGTAGCATGTAGTATGTATGTAGCATGCATGTAGCATGCATGTAGTATGTATGTAGCATGCATGTAGTATATATGTAGTATGTATGTAGCATGTAGTATGTATGTAGTATGTATGTAGTATGTATGTGGTATGTATGTAGCATGTAGTATGTATGTAGCATGCATGTAGCATGCATGTAGTATGTATGTAGCATGCATGTAGTATGTATGTAGTATGTATGTAGCATGCATGTAGTATGTATGTAGTATGTATGTAGTATGTATGTAGTATGTATGTAGCATGTATGTAGCATGTATGTAGCATGTATGTAGCATGTATGTAGCATGTATGTAGTATATATGTAGTATGTATGTAGCATGTAGTATGTATGTAGCATGCATGTAGTATATATGTAGTATGTATGTAGCATGTAGTATGTATGTAGCATGCATGTAGTATATATGTAGTATGTATGTAGCATGTAGTATGTATGTAGCATGCATGTAGTATATATGTAGTATGTATGTAGCATGTAGTATGTATGTAGTATGTATGTAGTATTTTTTTTTTTTTTTTTTTTTTTTTTTTTTTTACATTTAACACATTAGCCGGATGATGGGACTACTACTGTCCCATCATTGGCTAATGTGTCAATCACTGTCATGGTAGCAGGCATCGCCAGATGGGACTTGTAGTCCCATCGGACGATGCTTGCACAGACCCCCGGACATCAGCACAGCCCCCCGGCAGGCCGGCACAGCCCCCCGGCAGGCCGGCACAGCCCCCCGGCAGGCCGGTACAGACCCCCACAGGGTGCACAGACCACCGGCAGGCCGGCACAGCCCCCCGGCAGGCCGGTACAGACCCCCACAGGGTGCACAGACCACCGGCAGGCCGGCACAGCCCCCCGGCAGGCCGGTACCGACCCCGGGCAGTCCACACAGCCCCCCGGCAGGCCGGCAGAGACCCCCGGAAGGCCCGAAATGACGGCGCATCATGATGCGCACACACCGCGCATCATGATGACGTCAGGCCGTCAATCAACTTTGAACTTCCGATTCCGATGCCGAATTCCGATATTGAAAAAATATCGGAAGTCGGTATCGGAATTCCGATACAGCAAGTATCGGCCGATACCCGATACTTGCGGTATCGGAATGCTCAACACTAGTTATGACCACTAACTGCTAACTAATCACTGAGTGGTCGTAACCATGGACACCTAAGCAGTTGACAGGTTTAAAGGCATCTTTAGTTGAACAGCATGTACTTATGGTCAGGGCTGTGGAGTCGGAGTTAGTTTTGGTTGGAGTCGGTAGAAATGTACCGACTCTGACTCCAGCTTTAAAAAAAATGTAATAATATTTCATAATTGAACTTTCATATGAATTTTATAAATGTTACTCAAATATATATGTTCTATCAAACTATGAACAACAGTGATAAGCAGTTCTGCTGGAGAGAGAGACATTTCTTACTTCTTGTGTGTCACTGTTCTCCACTGCCCTTATCTAATCTTATACTTGGTTAACCTCATGCTGCCCCAACCCCCCTACTTACAATGTATGAAACTGAAAGTGAAAATGTGTTGCAAATTCTTAGTAGTAAAGCTCCTCCTCTAGACTAGATCATACTAGGTGTGCGTCTTCCAAGCATCTCACAGCTGCCTGCTACTCAGAAGAGGAAGACTGTAAGAAGTATTATCCTTTCAACAAACTTTGCATCAGTTAACTGTGAGTACATGAGGAATAATAACAGTATTACTGACCACTATATCAGTTGTACGACCTGGCAATAATTTTCTACAATTGTTTTTAGGAAAAACAATTGTCATTTGGATTGTGAATGCAGAATTAAAAACCTGAGAATGTCAAAGAAGCATCACATTAAATCAGCTGTATTTGAACATTTCACCATCACTCAAGATAGAAAACATTATGTCTGTCAGTGTATGACAAATGATCCAGATGAAAACAAATGCTGTGAAGCCAAGATGAGTGCATATTCAGGCAAAGATAAAAATGCTCCTACCAGAGCTTCTAATCTAAAGAGACATTTACAGCGCTTTCATCCAGAAGTACTGAAAGCAGTGGATGAGAAAGACTGCATCCAAACCAATGAACCAGTGCCCAGCTCTTCCAGCCAAACAAAGGAGCAGAGAACTTTGGAGCCATCAGTTGCAAGATATTTTGTCAGTGACAAAGTTACTGTGACAATGACAGTAGATACATTTAAAAAACAGATCATAGAGCTTGTTGTAAAGGATAGTGTGCCTATTTCATTATTTTCACGACCAGCTTTTATGTGTCTGAATGGGGAAATGGCCCGCAAGCTTGGTGTTTCTCTGGAGAGAGAGAGTATTAGAAAATTAGTAATCGAAGAAGCTTTTAAACAAAAGGAAGAACTTAAAAAAACTCTCAAGGGACGCTTTCTGTTTCTTAAAATGGATGCCTGCACACGTCACAGAGTGAACTATTTTGCAATCAATGTCCGATTTGTTTGTGACAAAAATGAAATAGTTACCAAGACATTGGCAGTAAAAGACACCAAAGCTCATCACATCAGTGAGTTTCTCCAGGTCTTGGTGGAAAAGGTTCTGCAAGACTATGAACTTAAAAAAGAGCAAGTTCTTTCTGTCGTAACTGACAATGCTTCAAATATGATAAGTACTATTAAGCTAATGAATGAGAGTAATGATGGTGACCAGCAGCTAGAAGAACATTCTGGGTCCACAGACACAGAAATGTTTGAAATAGAGGAACACAGTATTGTAACTGAGGAGCAAACTGAAGTTGCTTCAGATGAACAGCAACATGATAGTTTAGATGATCTTGTTGAAACTGTGTCAATATGTTCTTTCATTCATCACATGCGCTGTGTTGTGCATACGCTACAGCTGGCTATAAGAGACAGTCTGCAAGAAGGACATGCTGCTGCACTGATTGGCAAGGTGAGAAAATTAGCTACTGTTGCCAGAACCCCTAAAGTTGACTCAATTTTGAAGAGACGTGCTGGAAAAGGGGCAATTATTGATCAAGCCACACGATGGGGCAGTACTTACTTAATGATTCAGCGCTTGGTTGAACTGAAAACCTTTCTTGTAGACATGGCTAACCCTCAACTGACGCTAAATGAAAGTCAGTGGAATCAGGTGACTGAGCTGGAAAAATTGCTAGAGCACCCATTTACAGTGACTAAAAAATTACAAGCAGAGGACTTAACTCCAGGTATTTTCTTAAAGGAGTGGAAGAACCTGATGTTTCGCCTGTCCCAAAGAGGAGGGTTAATTGCAAGTGGCATTGCTACATCAATGAAATGGAGAGAGGAGCTACTATTACAAAATAACATTCTTTTGGCAGCTGTTTATGTAGACCCAATGCATCGGATTCTTCTAGATGATCAACAGCTAAGTAAAGGAAAAGAAGCTCTGTTTGAAATAGCAGTAAGGATGAAAGGGTTGCAGAACAGTCAGGAGGAACAAGAAGAATTTGGTCGTCCTGCCACATCTTCACCCTCATCATCAACTGATGAAGAATTTAATTTCGAAAAATATTTGGATCACAAGGACCGTGCAAAGCGTTCCCACATAGAAGAAGAGTCATCCCCATCAAGGAACACAGCCAGTACATTTCAGCAGAATTTTTCATGTGCACTAAAAGAAATTGAGAAATTTGACCGTTCATCAAAAATAACAGTGCAACAAGCGATTCCTCTGTATCCTGACATTGTCAGAGATGTTGCCCGAGTGGTTACTGCTTTGCCACGAACACAAGTTAGTGTAGAGAGGTTGTTCTCTGCTCTCAAAATAATTAGATCAGATTTGAGGGCATCCATGAAGGAGGATCTGACAGAGGCAATACTTTTTCTGAGGACAAATTTATAGATTTCTTCTTATTAACTGCATAAAAGTGTTTATTGCATATTTACTTACAGTTTATAAAAGTTTATAAAACTTATTTTCTATATTCTAATTGTATTCTAATAAATGTAGTTTTTGCTCTAAGTGGTCTGATTACTTGTATGATGGTGATAAACTGAATAAGCATGATGTTTAATATTTTACAACAGTAAATTTGTTGTTATGAATTGGCCATTTATGAAGGAGCCGGAGTCTGAGTCGGAGCCTGATAAAATCCAGGAGTCAGTGTCGCAACTGTGGCTTACCGACTCCACAGCCCTGCTTATGGTCTACCAGGTTGTAATTGTCGATGTATAGTGATCATTGTTACTGAAGATTTGAGAAAGGGTAAATCATTAAGCAATCTTGCTACATAAGCGTGGTAAATTGTTCTCTGGTATTCACATTTAAGTTGGGAATGGCCATTTCTTACTAAAAATCATGCATATCTTCCTCAACCTTCACCGTCTTAACATTCTCCCTTGGGTACACTTTAAAACTTTCTTACGCCCTACTGGTTTAGAGATTGAAAAACCTCAGAAAGCATGTGCCAGTTTGCCTGAAAAGAGAAAAACTATCACCCTAGTGGTGATCAGATGCGATTTTCGGTAAGACAAACATTATATGCATTCACATATTTAAAAAAAAAAAAACTGGTTCACACATCTTGTGGAAAATAAGGATTGTCTCTTCTGGAGACTGAATAGTTTTTTTTCCATCATACATGACTGCACCACGAGAGAGGGGATCCGCCCTTCAAGGACAGGGAACCTTCAAGATAAAATGGGCGGCTCCTCTCTCCGCATCAGTTGTTTTACAAAGCACGAGAGGAACTCTGCAGATTAGTGTACATATAAATACATCCTTTACACTACTAATTACCAACACCCAAGGGAGTTTATAATGCTAATAATGCACCGAACTAATAACGTGATCAATAGGGAGGGAATATAAGGGTGCCATCATGTCTCATGAAAAAACACATTACCAGGTATGTAATACCTGTGTTTTTCGATTATACATGACGGCACCACGAGAGAGTTAGAGATTTGTAGTCTCTTAGGGCGGGATCACTCTTCTCCCGAAAGTGAGATCAGAGGTAGCAGATAGGTCTAACCTATAATGTTTGAAATATATATATATATATATACACTCACTGGCCACTTTATTAGGTACACCATGCTAGTAAGGGGTTGGACCCCCTTTTGCCTTCAGAACTGCCTCAATTCTTCGTGGCAGAGATTCAACAAGGTGCTGGAAGCATTCCTCAGAGATTTTGGACCATATTGACATGATGGCATCACACAGTTGGCGCAGATTTGTCGGCTGCACATCCCTGATGCGAATCTCCCGTTCCACCACATCCCAAAGATGCTCTATTGGATTGAGATCTGGTGACTGAGGAGGCCATTTGAGTACAGTAAACTCATTGTCATGTTCAAGAAACCAATCTGAGATGATTCGAGCTTTATGACATGGCGCATTATCCTGCTGAAAGTAGCTATCAGATGTTGGGTACATTGTGGTCATAAAGGGATGGACATGGTCAGCAACAATACTCAGGTAGGCTGTGGCGTTGCAACGATGCTCAATTGGTACCAAGGGGCCCAAAGAGTGCCCAGAAAAAATTCCCCACACCATGACACCACCACCACCAGCCTGAACCGTTGATACAAGGCAGGATGGATCCATGCTTTCATGTTGTTTACGCCAAATTCTGACCCTACCATCCGAATGTCGCAGCAGAAATCGAGACTCATCAGACCAGGCAACGTTTTTCCAATCTTCTACTGTCCAATTTCGATGAGCTTGTGCAAATTGTAGCCTCAGTTTCCTGTTCTTAGCTGAGAGGAGTGGTACCCAGTGTGGTCTTCTGCTGCTGTAGCCCATCTGCCTCAAAGTTCGACGCACTGTGCGTTCAGAGATGCTCTTCTGCCTACCTTGGTTGTAACGGGTGGCAATTTGAGTCACTGTTGCCTTTCTATCAGCGCGAACCAGTCTGCCCATTCTCCTCTGACCTCTGGCATCAACATGGCATTTCCGGCCACAGAACTGCCGCTCACTGGATTTTTTTTCTTTTTCGGACCATTCTCTGTAAACCCTAGAGATGGTTGTGCGTGAAAATCCCAGGAGATCAGCAGTTTCTGAAATTCTCAGACCAGCCCTTCTGGCACCAACAATCATGCCACGTTCAAAGGCACTCAAATCACCTTTCTTCCCCATACTGATGCTCGGTTTGAACTGCAGGAGATTGTCTTGACCATGTCTACATGCCTAAATGCACTGAGTTGCCGCCATGTGATTGGCTGATTAGAAATTAAGTCTTAACACACAGTTGGACAGGTGTACCTAATAAAGTGGCCAGTGAGTGTATATATATATATATATATATATATATATATATATATATATATAGAGAGAGAGAGAGCGAGAGAGACAACACTATTAATCGATCATAAATAATTTGCATAATAACACTCAGCGTCAACCACCTTTAATACAGATTAGCGATCATTGACTACCACTCTCTGGATATGGCCCCTTAGGGTGTGTGCACACGTTGCGGATTCTGCCCCTAATTTTTCCGCACAAAATCCGCAGCTCTTGGCAGAAAACACATGTGCGTTTTTGATGCATTTTTGCCGTGGTTTCAATGCGTTTTTGCCACGGATTTGATGCGGTTTTTCAGTGTGGTTTTGCCTGCGGATTTGTATGTGTTTTTGTAAGCTAAATAAAGATGTTATTTAACAAAAAAAAAGATTTGTGATGTCATTTTTGTCCAACCTCCTCATTTACATTGGTCCAACCCACACTCCATTACACACACAGATAGACAGAAAGATAGACAAAGATAGATATATAGAAGGATAGATAGAAGGATGGATAGATAGATCTGTCCATATATCTATCTATAGAAATATCCATAGATAAATCTATAGATTTAGCCATAGATATATCTATAAATATATAGCCATATAAATGTAAAAAATAAATTGCTCTCATGCAATTTTCTGCACCAGAGGGGGAAAGCCGACGGCCGGGGGCCAATATTTGTAGCCTGGGAAGGGGGTAATACCCATGGCCCCTTCCCAGGCTATGAATATCAGCCCGCAGCTGTCTGCATAGCCTTTACTGGCTATTAAAATAGGGGGACCCCCCAAAAAAATGACATGGGGTCCCCCTATATTTTATAGCCAGAAAGGCTACGCAGACAGCTGCGGGCTGGTATTCATAGCCTAGGAAGGGGCCATGAATATAGCCCCCCTCGGCTACAAATACCAGCCCGCATCCGCCCCAGAAATGGCGCATCTATAACATGCGCCAATTCTGGCACTTAGCCCCTCTCTTCGCTCTCCCGTGTAGCGGTGGGATATGGGGTAATGAGGGGTTAATGTCACCTTGCTATTGTAAGGTGACATTAAGCCCGGTTAATAATGGAGAGGCATCAATAAGATGCTTATCCATTATTAATCTTATAATAATAAATGGTTAAAAAAAACACACATAAGAATAAGTATTTTAATGAAATAACACACAATGTGGATTTCATATTTTTATTGCCCTCCCAGATCCAAGCGAAGCCCTCTGTCTCCTGTAATAAAAAGTAAAAAAAAAAAAAGTATACTCCCTGTCCAACGCAGTCCAATTCATAACGAGTGTCCCACGACGATCTCCCCTATAGAACAGTGTCACTGCTCTATTGGGCCTCCCAGTGATGAACTGACAGGAGACAATGCTTCCTGCAGTCCATCACTGAGGTTACCTGAGTTCAGGGTCTCACTTTACAGCAATGCTGCATGAGAATTAGGGTTACGGGACCTCTTTCCCGGCGGAGGGATACCTTTGCCTGTCATTTTATCGCGGGAGCCCCTGGAGAGCGGTCGCATCAGCTGATGTGGCAGCTCTCCACGGTAGATCGTCGTGGGACCCTCATTATTATCTGGACTACGACGGAAAGATAAGTATAGGTTGGTTTATTATTTTATCTTTATTACAGGAGATCGAGGGCATCGGGGAATTAGGTGAATATGGTGAGTATGTACTCTGTTACGTGTTGTATGTTATATGTATGTTATATGTTCTGTATGTGTTTTTTTTTTTTTCATGCAACACAGTAGCCGGATGATGGAACTACTACTGTCCAATCATTGGCTAATGTGTCACTCACTGACAGTGTAGCAGGCATAGGCCGATGGGACTTGTAGTCCCATCGGACGATGCCTGTATACACACACACACCACCGCAGAGCCCACCACACAGGCCTGATGGCCCCCCCACACAGGCCCGATGACTCCCCCACACAGGCCCGATGACTCCCCCGCACAGGCCCGATGACTCCCCCGCACAGGCCCGATGACTCCCCCGCACAGGCCCGATGACTCCCCCGCACAGGCCCGATGACTCCCCCGCACAGGCCCGATGACTCCCCCGCACAGGCCCGATGACTCCCCCGCACAGGCCCGATGACCCCCCGCACAGGCCCGATGACCCCCCGCACAGGCCCGATGACCCCCCGCACAGGCCCGATGACCCCCCGCACAGGCCCGATGACCCCCCGCTCAGGCCCGATGACCCCCCGCTCAGGCCGATCACCCCCGCACAGGCCCGATCACCCCCCACACACACACACAGGCCCGATCACCCCCCCCCCCCCGCACAGGCCCGATCACCCCCCCCCCCCCGCACAGGCCCGATCACCCCCCCCCGCACAGGCCCGATCACCCCCCCCGCACAGGCCCGATCACTCCCACCACACACAGGCCCGATCACCCCCCCCGCACAGGCCCGATCACCCCCCGCATAGACTCGATGACCCCCGCAGAGGCCCGATGACCCCCGCAGAGGCCCGATGACCCCTCCTCACACACACATAGGCCCATAGACACATAAAGTCACCGCTCACACACCATACACCCACATAGTCACTGCCCACACACCATACACGCACACAGTCACCGTCCACACTCCGCCCACACTCTTCCTCCTCCCGATCTGCAGCGTTTTACCTGCAGCAAAACCGCAGATCTTTTTTAGACCTGCAGATGTGCCCGACTCAATGCAAGTCAATGGGTGCAGAAACGCTGCAGATCCGCACAAAGAATTGACGTGCTGCGGAAATGAACCCGCAGCATTTCCGCGCAGATTTTTCCACAGCATGTGCACAGCATTTTTCATTTTACATAGGATAACATGGTACTGTACAACGCAGGAGATTCTGCTGTGGACCCGCAGGGCCAAATCCGCGGCAGATCCGCAGTAGAATCCGCAACGTGTGCACACACCCTTAGCCATTTTTCAGTCTAGCTATAATTTTTTCTTTTTAAACAAAAAGACTTTTACTCATTATCAATATAAAAAACAATGTTGCATAGTACAAAAATATTATAACCACTCACTTTACACAAATTGGTGCCATCTAACCATTTCTGTTCCCATTTAAAGGGAAGGTGCCGTGTTTTTTCATAATTTAATGTAAAAAAGAAAAAAGTATAAAAAGATATTATCCCCTAAGCTTCACTCAGTGGTGTGTATGGTTTGTTTTTTTTACTATATTAATGCAGCCACTGGGGGCTGCCATCTTACCTTTCTGGCTGCTGAACGACACTTTCCATGCTCATTTACTGCAGTCCCTGGGCATAAGACATAACGGTCGGCTCCCGACCCCTATCTCTATCATTGCAGCAGCATCAGGAGTGAACTGGGCACGCCTCTGTGAGCAGCTCAATTCACAGCTGTAGGTGTGGCCAGGCGCCATCTTATTAGAGCCCAGTGATTTCCTTTTAGCTCCATTTACACTCTGTTGCAAGCACTGTTATCACTGATGCTGTACTGTTCCATCATAAGGGCTTGGATGTTCACTCTGCACATACCAGCTGCAGGAGAAGACCCAGGACAAGCTCCTGGAGACCGAGCTGCTCTTTCCAAAACACCCGACCAGCTGCTGCCCCTGCAAAACATAGGAGGAGCTGCTCCTTGCTGTTTCAAAACACTTGGCAATCTGCTGGACATCTAATCCTCTCCTGTGTGATACTGACTGCTGAGCCGTGTATCTAATCCTATCCTGTGTGATACTGACTGCTGAGCTGTGTATCTAATCCTATCCCGTGTGATACTGTCTGCTGAACCGTGTATCTAATCCTCTCTTGTGTGATACTGTCTGCTGAGCCTTGTATCTAATCCTATCCTGTGTGATACTGACTGCTGAGCTGTATATCTAAACCTATCCTGTGTGATACTGACTGCTGAGCTGCGTATCTAATGCTATCCTGTGGGATACTCTCTGCTGAGCCGTGTAGCTAATCCTATCCCGTGTGATACTGTCTGCTGAGCCATGTATCTAATCCTATCCTGTGTGATACTGTGCTGAGCCGTGTATCTAATCCTATCCTGTATGATAGTCTGCTGATCCGTGTATCTAATCCTCTCCTGTGTGATACTGTCTGCTGATCCGTGTATCTAATCCTATCCCGTGTGATACTGTCTGCTGAGCCGTGTATCTAATCCTATCCTGTGTGATAGTCTGCTGAGCCGTGTATCTAATGCTATCCTGTGTGATACTGACTGCTGAGCCGTGTATCTAATCCTATCCTGTGTGATACTGACAGCTGAGCCGTGCATCTAATACTATTCTGTGTGATACTGTCTGCTGAGCCATGTATCTAATCCTATCCTGTGTGATACTGTCTGCTGAGCCGTGTATCTAATCCTATCCTGTGTGATACTGTCTGCTGATGCGTGTATCTAATCCTATCGTGTGATAGTCTGCTGAGCCGTGTATCTAATCCTATCCTGTGATACTGACAGCTGAGCCGTGTATCTAATCCTCTCCTGTGTGATACTGTCTGCTGAGCCGTGTATCTAATCCTATCCTGTATGATAGTCTGCTGATCCGTGTATCTAATCCTATCCTGTGTGATAGTCTGCTGAGCCGTGTATCTAATCCTATCCTGTGTGATACTGTCTGCTGAGCTGTGTATCTAATCCTATCCTGTGTGATACTGACTGCTGAGCTGTGTATCTAATCCTATCCCGTGTGATAGTCTGCTGAGCCGTGTATCTAATCCTATCCAGTGTGATACTGTCTGCTGAGCCGTGTATCTAATCCTATTCTGTGTGATACTGTCTGCTGAGCTGTGTATCTAATCCTATCCTGTGTGATGCAGTCTGCTGAGCCGTGTATCTAATCCTATCCCGTGTGATACTGCTCTCCTGAAATACTGTGTGCTGCTGTCACCCTGCTGGTTTTATGTGTGATCTACATTGTGGTATTGTGTGAAGTATATGGCGGTATTATGTGTGAAGTATATGGTGGTATTATGTGAGAACACTATGGCAGTATTATCTGCTAAAAGGGGACCCATTCTAGGGTGGTTCTGGCTGAGCACCTGCACACGGGTCAGGGGTAATAGTTAGGTGCAGTCAGGGGAGGGCTGGTGAGGCAGCTGAAGAGAGAGGTCTCATTTTTATCGTTACTGAATGGCTCCATTTCCCTCCAGCCTGCTTCCCAGCATCACCCCGGACTGCGCCTGTCGCCTCGCTTTCACACATCGCCAGGACAGGATCTGAGGAGGGGAATGGGGTCTTTGCATGCAAAGTCTGGGTCAGAACAGGCCATCAATCAGCAGAAATGTTTCCTGGATTTCTGTGGTGCTGTCACCCTACTCCTCCCCCATATATCTCCCTCTGTGCCCCCCATAGACCAGCACACTGCTCTCCTGAAATACTCTGTGCTGCTGTCACCCTGCTCCCAGAATCCTTGCTGCCTGCCATCCTCAGTGACCGAAGACCCCATTCCTCTCCTCAGATCCTGTCCTGGCGATGTGTGAAAGTGAGGCGACAGGGGCCTGATGTATGGTGGAAGGAGCAGGGTGACAGCAGCACAGAGTATTTCAGGAGAGCAGTGTGCTGGTCTATGGGGGGCACCCTGTTCAGTGCCAGGGATTGTACATAGAGCGCTGTGTTTTATACACATGGATGGACGGTCTGCTTGTCTGCTCCACAGAAATCCAGGAAACATTTCTTCTGATTGATGGCCTGTTCTGATCCAGACTTTACGTGCAAAGACAGTCAGTAACTTTGCAGGCCCCATCAAAATGGCTGCTCACTGTGTTCCTAGATGTCATCCTCTCTTTTCCCTTAGCAAACACCCAGAAGGGGAGGAGAGGAGTGACATCACACCCATGTCAGAAGATTCCGCCCATAATTACTGCAGTGGAGTAATGTGAGCTAGTTGTACACTAGGTTTTTGTGCCAAATTTCAGTAGCTGCTCCCCCTAGTGTTAACAAGTGGAAATGCCAAACTTTTTAAAATTATTTTTCACATTTTGCAAAATTAAAAATAAATGTTAATATGTTTTAAGAACATGTAAACAAATTCTTTACATTTTTTCAATTGCTGAAAAAAAAATTTTTGGATGGCACCTTCCCTTTAAGATCTTTTTATTTGCTTTTTTTCTCCAGCCTTTGTAAAGCTGGGGCTGTCTTTCTCATGTATAATTGACAAAGCATATTGCATAACATATATATGGTGTGTTTCCCACATCAGATAGAACCTTCAGAATGTGAACAGTCTGTCATCTCTCATGGAAGTGTACCTTGGACAGTGGATCCCAAACCATAGTACAGTGCTGAAATAAAGTGAGTATTTTAGTGATTATTGTTATATGTGTCTTTATGAAAAAGGCTTGCACTGTATTGCTCATATGAGTAAGCAATTTGTTACTGTTATGTGTAGCCCAAGCTACAGGCAGCATGAATCAAGCACAGCCAAGTATGTTTTGTTCTCAAACGCTGCTTTGTTCTGAAACCAAACTTTGAAAGGTCCTGATTCACCAAAGGTGTGCGCCTCTGAATGAGGCAGAAGAAAAGCAAAGGGATAACTAATAATTATTTACAAAACTGCCTAAGGCAAAAGAATCCCTTGATTATTAAAGAAATACTAAACTAAATACTAAAAGCACAAGATACAATTGGCATAAACAATGTTTGAATTACTAACTGGGATTACTAACTATCAGAATGTATCCCTATAGGAGAGTTTTATTGCTATATAGTACAGCTGCAGTCCTACACTATATTATTAAACAGCTATTGAGGTATGCTATCACTCATGCTAACTTATGAGATTGTCAGCTATCTGCCTCCCTGACATGTTTCACCACACTGGCATCATAAGGGGTATGAGGCTAATAGCTGACAAACAGACATACATATACCTTTGAAAGGTTGGATTGTGACCTCCTTGAGAATACCAGCCATACCTAATGATCCTTACAATAGTTAGTCTAGATATCCAATAGGAAGTGGTGGGAGTCATTAGGTATCTATATCCGATAGAGCTGTTATGTATATTAACATTGGTGGGTCAGCGAGTCGACTATATTGCTTCCCCTGATGTGTATATCATGGTGCCTTGTCCAATGTCTGCTGTGTCAACTTTTGACCATGCTCTGTTTTAAGGGAACCTGTCAGCAGGATTGTGCACTGTGACCTACAAACATTGAATATATGTACTGTATATACTACAAGAAATTTAAAAAAAAACATCTGCAGGCATATGCAGCATAATCACGTTTAATGTGAAGCTAATAACTGTGCTTGAGGTTTTCCTGAGGCGTATAAACAAAACAAAACATTTTAAAATGGCGCCTGTGGAGCCTGCGCAGTAGCAGCTATCAGTGTATATAGAGGCGATCGCCAATAGATGCTACTGCGCAGGTGGGGCACCATCTTGAAGGAGGACTTTTTTTTCTTTAGCAAGATGGTGCCGCTGTTTTTTTGTCTTTTGTTTTTTTTCAGTATGTACATATATTCATTATGTAAACTAGCGGGCAGGTCAGTGAGGGATCAGTGACCTGTCAGAATCCATCAGTATGAATAGCTAATCAGAGCACCACATAAAGGACCCCCCCCACAGGTCACCCCGGAGCACAAAAATCTCATTAACTCAAAGCTAGAAATAAACATTACACAACAACCACAAGACGGATTTCATCAACCAAGGCATCATTCTAATCAGTATAACGACACCGACCTGACACTGTGTAGGTTACTGTGCACAATCCTGCTGACAGGTTCCCTTTTAGTGGAGGGAAGGACCTACCTGAGCTGGAAGACAGTGCTTGGGAGGAAGTGATGGACTCACTTTGGTCAGCTCTGTAAGTGTGAGGGTCATGCTAAAACAGCTTAGGTTCACACTTCAGGTATATTACACCACAGAGATAGGGTGTGTAAAATCAGTGTGCCCCCGATGTAACCTGAAAGGTATGAAAAACAAGTTACATTATACTCACCAGGGGGCAGGTGCGATGGGTGTCGTGGTCCGGTCCGGCACCTCCCATCTTCATACGATGCCGTCCTCCTTCTTACTTCTGCCGCGGCTCTGGCGCAGGCGTACTTTCTCTGCCCTTTTGAGGGCAGAGTAAAGTACTGCAGTGGGCAGGCGCCGGGAAAGGTCAGTGAGGTCCTGCGCACTGCAGTATTTTACTCTGCCCTCAACAGGGCAGCTAAAGTACGGCTGTGCTGGAGCCGCGACAGAAGTAAGAAGGAGGACGTCATCTCTAGAAGATGAGAGGTGTCGGAACGGACCGCGACACCCATCGGACCGGACCGGATGCGGGGGTGAGTATAATCTAATTTGTTTTTCTTATCTTTCAGGTTACATCGGGGACTTATCTACAGCATTACAGAATGCTGTAGATAAGCCCCTGATGGCGGTGCCAGCAGCTGATAGGGCTTAAATGGGGTGACAGATTCCCTTTAAACCAGGGTTCCCCAACTCCAGTACTCAAGGCCCACCAACAGATCATGTTTTCAGGATTTCCTTTGTATTGCACAGGTGAAGCAATTATCACCTGAGCAAAACTAAGGAAATCCTGAAAACATGTTCTGTTGGTGGGCCTTGAGGACTGGAGTTGGGGAACTCTGCTTTAAACTGATAGGACTTGATTTGTAAAGACACACACCTGTCTATATAAGACCTCACAGTGCATGTCAGACCAAATGAGAATCATGAGGTTAAAGGAACTGGCCAAGGAGCTCAGGGACAGAATTGTGGCAAGGGACAGATCTGGCCAAGGTTACAAAAGAATTTCTGCAGTACTCAAGGTTCCTAAGAACACAGTGGCCTCCATAATCCTTAAATGGAAGAAGTTTGGGATCACCAGAAGTCTTCCTAAACCTGGCCGTCCAGCCAAACTGAGCAATCGTGGGAGAAGAGATTTTGTGAGAGTGGTAAAAAAGAACCCCAAGATCACTGTGGCTGAGCTCTAGAGATGCAGTAGAGAGATGGGAGAAAGTTCCACAAAGTCAACTATCACTGCAGGCCTCCATCAGTCGGGCCTTTATGGCAGAGTGGCCTGACGGAAGTCTCTCTTCAGTGCAATACATATGAAAGCCCGCATAGGGTTTGCTAATAAACACATGAAGGACTCCCAGACTATGAGAAATAAGATTCTTTGGTCTGATGAGACAAAGAACTTTCTGTAATAATTCTAAGCGGGTCTGATTAGACGAAGATAGAACTTTCTGTGATAATTCTAAGCGGTATGTTTAGAGAAAACCAGGCATTGTGCATCACCTGCCCAATACAATGCCAACAGTGAAACAAGGTGGAGGCAGCATCAAGCTATAGGGGTGTTTTTCAGCTGCAGGGACAGGTCGACTGGTTGCCATTGAAGGAAACATGAATGCGGCCAAGTACAGAGATATCCTGGATGAAAACCTCTTCCAGAGTGCTCTGGACCCCTCAGACTTGGCCAATGGTTCACCTTCTAACAAGACAATGACCCTAAGCACACCGCTAAAATAACAAAGGAGTGGCTTCAGAACAACTCTGTGACCATTCTTGACTGGCCCAGCCAGAGCCCTGACCTAAACCCAATTGAGCACCTCTGGAGAGACCTGAAAATGGCTGCCCACCAACGTTCACCATCCATCCTGACGAAACTGGAGAGGATATGCAAGGAAGAATGGCAGAGGATCCCCAAATCCAGGTGTGAAAAACTTGTTGCATCATTCCCAAGAAGACTCATGGCTGTACTGGCTCAAAGGGTGCTTCTACGCAATACTGAACAAAGGATCTGAATACTTATGACCATGTGATATTTCAGTTTTTCTTTAATAAATTTGCAAAATTTCTACATTTCTGTTTTTTATTTTTAGATTCTGTCTTTCACAATTGAAGTCTACCTAGGATAAAAATTACAGACCCCTCCATTCTTTGTAGGTTGGGAATACTTATATTCTCACTGTATCTGCTATCCTGAGCATTTGTCTATTGTGGAACAATCCCTTTAAGGCCAAAAATAGATCACCTCTATTCTTCATGTTATCCCCTATCCTCCGGATAAGGGGAGATACTTGTAATTTGGCAATAATTCTTTAATAAATTTTGTAAGATGTTTTATGTATCAAGTAACGTGTTTATTGAAAAAAAGTGAGTATTATAAGCAAAGTCTCATGTAGGCTTTGTTCTGTAAAAAAAAAAAAAAATGTATCATTGTGATGTGTGCTAGCTTTAAATTCTTAACTTTTCTTGCAGTTCTGATCAGCACACTGCAGTCAAAGGACAGACCTTTGCAGTTCTTCTGTTTTTCTCTGGTAACAGAACTTCTGAGAAAAGTATAAAAATGTGGAGCCCCAACTGACCAAGGAAATGAAGGTCTACCATTCTCATGATTCAGAACTAAGAAATGGGTTCAAAAGTGATCAGAATAATCCTCATTTCCTGTACTGAAGAAGAACTTTAGAGGAGTAAGGAAAAAATGTTATGTGACGCTGTTCCTCTAAAACGACTAAAGTAGCGTTCTCTGCAGCTCTGAGACTGCTCTCTGTCCCATACCTATTTCTTTTACCAGGTGGTATCGGTGCAACCACTCTTGATCACAATGTAGCACTTTTTTAGGGCGAGGGTACCAGTTCAGGACATGACCATTGAAGGCAATGTGAGATATATTGTGTTTGTCTCTTCCTTAATTAAGTAAAATAGCCTAATAAACAATTGTCTACCTTTTAACTTTTTTTTTTTTTTTTTTACTCCTAATTAAGTATATTTTCACAATGGAAATTTATTGCAGCATACAAATTACTTTATATGTTAAAGGGCTGGTCCGATGCCTAAAATATATTTTCAAAATATCTATCTTTTAAAGTCTAACCACTTTTTAAATTATCTTTATTATGAAATATGCTATCCTTTTTCCTATCTAGCTAATCCATAAATGGTTTTTTTTTCGTTTACCGCACTTTTTGTGACGTTTCATTTGAGAAGTCTCTCCAAATGGACATGACATGCTTTCCTGCAGCATCTATTGCCCCTCCTGGAACAGGATGTCATCACAGGGCAGCGCTGCAGTTACTTACGACAGGTTTTTGCATTGCCACCCTCTGAAGGTGTCCTTTATTCATTGGAACAGAAGCTATGGGTGAGTTGAGTGCTGCTTCTGTCCCCACCTCTTCATCTTGTAACTGTGAAACAAGCTGTCATCACGTGACAGCGATAGAGGCAGTCAATGACACCAGCGCTGCCCTGCAGCTGGTAGCACTGCCCTCAAATGAATTGTCATCAGGGGAGGCGCTTGTGTCACCGCATCCTGATGATGATGAGAGTAGTGCTAGAAGCTGTGAGACAGCACTGGTGTCACTCATTGCCTTTTTCTCCTCCCCTTTGACTATGCCTTGCTTCAGTTAGAAGATGCAGTGGCAGAGATGGAAGCAGAGTGCGGGCACTGCACTCAACTCTCACACAGCTTTTCATCATGTATCCATGAAATCTTCAGAGGATAGTGATGTAAGAAAGTGTGGTAAGTATTTGCAGCTCTGCCCACTGATGATATGACCTGTTCCAGGAGGGGCAATGGACGGTGCAGGGAAGTGAGTGCGGCCCCAGTCTTCTGTGAGGTCACGTTTGATACTTTTCCCAAGCAAAACAAGTGAAGTAAGAAACCCATTTCTGAATTAGCAGGATAGGTAGAAGTTTAGGGGATTTTATAATAATGGCGACGGGGTGTTGATAGATATTTAGAAAAGGCATTTTAGATACCGGACCAGTGTTTGTCATAGTGTTTGAAATTGGTTCTTACGAAAATATTTTAATAATCAGTAGGCAGGCTTTCAATTAGGGAGGATATGTTGAGGCTGATATTGAGGTTGATACCATGAAGAATTGCTCATTGCCTTAAGTCCTTTAAACATATGCATGATACTTCTTATTCAGTCTGTTAAATGTAAGGAGTTTTGCATACTGCTGCATTAGGTATTGCTAGGAGTATGTTTTCATCATATTAGGTTACTCATTAAGTGTATGCTAAATTGCCAAACATCATTTCTAACAGTGCCCTTCGGTCAGGTTACCAGTTATCATGCCATCATCCTATTTTTTTTTTTAAAGAGAATTTTTTATATATTTTTATGGGAAGAGCAAATAAAAAAAAATCAGACGGTACATTCACCTACCATTATTACGTTGTATGTGAGCATTTATCTTTGGAACTGTGCTTAAAAAAATCTCTATGTGTGTGTGTGTATGTATATATATATATATATATATATATATATATATATATATATATATTATAATCTCTGCTCTTCCAACCTGTTGACTTGATTGCTCCCAAACAGAGTTTAACTCTGGAAGAGTTTTGTGGTTTTTGCCCACTGTAGGGGTAGTCAGTCTATCTGGCACTGTTTTTGTGCCATTACCACACTAACATTTTTAGTCTGTACTAGTATAAAGCTGCTATATATAATCCTGTATTTATCTTTGTAGTGTATGATTGGTATTTTTGAGTTGAATCTGATATACTGATATGCATTTTATGAGCGGTACAATCGACCCTGTTCCCTAATTATGTGGATTCTAGTCCTTTAGCGATTAAATTAGTGGCTGGCTCTTCTAAAGAAGTAAGAGATGGTGTTTCTAAATAGCACACACTATTGTCTCTCCAGACAAGTTGGACCACATGAAACAGAATTTTTCAGCATGTTAATATTGGACAAACTGGACATCCTGACTATCAGTTTCCTGTACAAGGGGAGCACTGCTGTATGATGAGGCTGGATTCTTCCATTGAATATATGCTGCGCTGTATAATAATCTTTACACTAACACAATGAACTGTACAACTCTTACAGGTACTGGGAAGTGCTCCTACATAGAACATGTCACCCTACATAATGCCATGATCGAGATTCACTGTCAAAAGATTTTTATCCGTTTACCTATCAAAGGAAATAAATAGGAGACTTGTAAGGGTATTGGCACACATTGCGGAATCTGCTGTGGATTTTTCCGAGCGGATTTGTCTAAATCTGCAGGTAAATCCGCAGATCAAAAGACCTGCGGTTTATCTGCGGATTAGCCTGCGGTTTTCCCCTGCGGTTTGACACCTGTCATGGAGCAGGTGCCAAACCGCTGCGGAATCCGCACAAAAAAGTGACATGCTGCGGATTTAAAACAGCAGCAAATCTGCGCGGAAAATTCTGCACCATGGGCACTGCGGTTTTCATTTTACATAGATTAAAAGGGTACTGTACAATGCAGCAGAAACTGCTGCGGATCCGCAGGGCCAGTTCCGCTGCGGATCCGCAGCAGAATCCGCAACGTGTGCACACACCCTAAGTTTTTGTTGCCGACTGTGACTGGCCCAAACATGTTTTATAGTTCAACAGGAAAAATATCTTAGAGCAAAAACATACAGAGACGCCACCTCTCTAGATCTCAAGTTTCTAGGCATTGTAGGCTTTTCTCTGGTTCCAATGGTATGTTTTCCCACACATTTTGGTAAATGTTTACTTAGCATGAAAAGAGGCAATTTGAAAAAGTTTACATTTTATTGTGTCACTTGCCTCTAATATGTAGGAATATACTAATCCAATCTTTGTTTCTGGGTTGCTTTTTCAATAAGGACTTCATGTGAATTTAACATTTTTACTAAAGATATGTGCTTGCTGTAAAGTGGAACTGTAATATTTTCACTAGCAGCGCAATATGTATAAACTGTAGAATGTTTCATTGTGGGTTGGGACTTTCACCTCCATTTGTTATAAATTCTAAATTGGATCTGATTAACCTCATTTTCTGTATTTGTATTTAGAACAAACCTTCCCCTTTCTGTCTGAAAGGTTGGCAAGATGCTGTATATCTATGCACTATGAAAATTGTGCAAGCATTGACTTCAGGCTGTTTGGAAGTTAAATGCTGAGCACTCACTGCCTTTACTACTGCTTGTGTTAAGAATTTGTCAGAAAGAGTTGCCGTTCCACACCTAAAACAATGTTTATATAAATTGACACAGATAGGCAACGTCAAGCAATACGAAGTATTGGCCCTGCTATGTACAACTAATAAAGTCCAAAAAGGGTCAGATGGGTGCTAAAGACCCTTAAGTGCTAAGTTCCATTAAATAGGAAAGAAGCATTGAAAAACGCCATGTTGTCTTAATTTTTTATTGTACAACATACTTTAACATGAACTTCATTATACTTTAGGAATTTTGAAACTGTCATTAGAGGATTTCAGTATGTATAACATTTCTTTAATCTAGCACCCAGTAATGCAGTACTCATTCCAGGCACATAATAAAATCACAAAACTGAATTGGACCTTAAGTAATTTTTTTCTTTTAAAGTTGTGGGTATTCATTGATGTTTTTTGCTCCAAATACTTTAAAATGCACTCGGGCATCATGAATTTTGCGCAAAATAAAAAATGCTTTTAAATGTTGCTTCTAATTTTTTTAACTTTTTTAATACAAATTAATATTTTGCTAAAACAGCACAAAATTTGTGCAAAACCTCCAGGTGTAACTATAATTACTCTGGGGAGGGACTAGACTACATTTGTGCAAAAATGTTGTTTTTTATGAATTGGATAAAATATTGAAAAATGTCACAAATTAAAATAATTTTGGTTCCAATGAAAAAGTGAAAACCACCAACCTAGACAAATGGGCACATAATTTCTTGAAAGTCAGTATTTTTTTCTTTTCAAATCATTGAGGTTAATTTGTGACAGTTTAAAAAAATGAAATAAATTAATTTGTCATAAGGTTGCTTAAGTGAAAAGTGTGTAATGCAGAAAAAATCCTCAACTATCAACCTGGTCACCATGGCTTTCTAATATTTGGAAAATATTGTACCTCTATACTATAGTTAGTTTTACATTGAGAAGAATAAAACAGACTGAATCCATATGAATAGAACCATAAGCTTTATTCACACTGTGTTTGAAAACCTGGCTCCTTTCCAAATGTGGCACTTGGATCCTGAAACGAACAAGAAGGGAACCAAAATGAATTGTAATGGCACCCATTTCCATCACATTATAGAGTTCGATGCACATATCACACGTTTTGCACCTTTTTATAATTTTTTTTTTTGGCAATCTGCACTGGTATTTTGGCAAGTCTTAATCAAAAAATGGACTTTGAAAACACCCCTAGTGGTAAATTTCACCCAATGACCATATGAGTATTTTTCCTTTTTACTTGGATTTTTTACCACTTATGATTAAAAATGACAAGAAGGTACAAAAGTATTCCAGCAGATTCACAAGCTGGGTATTTTTCTTATTTCTTGCCGTATTGAGGCATATTGAAGTAATTGCTACAAGATGCTCATGATACTTTCTACAAGACCTCATTCTGGACTACTTGCCTAGTCTATTGACAGCAGTTGCTCTTCACTTATCAACATTGAAATTTCAACATCAAGAAGGAATTGTCCTTAAATTATGAAAATCATAGAATCTATAGACCTGTTAATAATATGCAAATTATGAAAAATTGAAATATAATTTTCAAAGGGACTCAAACTACGGTAATCAATATCTGGTATGACCACCACACACAGAAGTAGACACAATTACTCACCTTGGCATGATATCAATGAGGTTGTTAGTAGTTGTCTTAGGAATGTTCTGCCATGCCGAATGCTTTGAGGCACACAATTATCAAGATCTGCTGCTGACAGCTCCCTTTGCAATTGCAAAATAATACACTGCTCTAAAACCTAAATGGAACACCGAAACATCATAATGTAACTCCAAGTCAATCACACTTCTATTAAATCAATCTGTCCAGTTATGAAGCCACACCAATTGTGATTTAAATTCTCCTGCTGTTGGCTGTTGTGCAAATGGAGCAGACAAGTAAAATTTATAGGCCATTATCAAGACAACCCCTATAAAGGAATAGTTCTGCAGGGGGCTACAGCAGACCATTTCTCTGTTCTCATCCTTTTTGGCTGTTGTTTTGGTCATTTTTGCATTTTGTCATTGCTCTCACCCCTCGAGGAACTGCACAGTAGCATGTCGCAGTGTCTACAACTCACAGAAGTTGCACAGGTAGTGCAGCTCATTCAAGGTGGCACATCAATGCGAGCTGTGGGAAGAAGGGTAGCTGTGTCTGTCAACAGAGGCCAGAGCATGGAGCAGGTAAATGGAGACAGGCCAGTGCACCAGGAAACATGGAGGTGGCCATAGGAAAGAAATAACCCAGCACCAGGACTGCTACCTCCTCCTTTCTGCAAGGAGGAGTGGTGCCAGAACCCTGCAAAATGACCTCCAGCAGGTCACTAACATCCATGTGTCTGCTCAAACTCTCAGAAAAAGACTCCTTGAGGGTGGTATGAGGGCCCGACGTTCACAAATGGGTGTTATGCTTACAGCCCAACACCGTGCAGAGCGATTGGCATTTGCCAGAGAACACCCAAGATTGGCAGATTCGACATTGGCGCCCTGTGCTTTTCATGGAAGAAAGCAGGTTCACCCTGAGCACATTCGACATCTGCAGACGCCATGGAGAACATTCTGCTGTCTGCCACATCCTCCAGCATGACCCAGGCTTGGCAGTGGATCAGTAATGGTGTGAGGAGGAAATTCTTTGGAGGGCCGCACAGCCTTCAGTGTGCTAGCCAGAGGTACCCTTACTGCCATTAGGTACTGGGATGAGATGCTCAGACCCATTGTGAGACCTTATGCAGGTGCAGAGGGCCCTAGGTTCCTTCTGATGCATGGAAATGCTAGGCCTCATGTGGCTCAAGTGTGCCAGCAGTTCCTGCATGATAAAGGCATTCCTGGTGTGGACTGACCTGCCTGTTCCCCAGACATGAATCCAATCAATCAAATCTGGAACATCATGTCTCGTTCCATCCACCAACACCACGTTGCACCATAGACTGTGCAGGAGATGACTTATGCTTTCATTCAGGTCTGGGAGGAGATCCCTCAGGAGAACATCTGCCGCCTCATCAGGAGCATGTCCATGCAATGTAAGGAGGTCATACAGTACATAAAGGCCACACACACGACTGAGCATCGTTTCCTTGTCTTTAGGCATTTCCACGTACGTTGAATCAACCTGTAATTTGATTTTTCACTTTAATTTTGAGTATCATTCCAAATCCAGGCCTCCATATGATATTAAATTTGCTTTACATTGATTATTTTTATGTTTTATTGTTCTCAACGCCTTCCACTATGAATATACATTTGCAACTGGAATATTTCCTTCATTGATATCTAGGCTGTGGTATTTTAGTGTTGTCATTTGTATGACATTGGGCTGTGAGCCAGACCACCGTGGACCTCACGTCACCAATCTCAAGTCATGCTGCAGAACAAAATTGCAGTAGAGACTGTAATAAAGGTCTGTCCTTTTCAACCATGAGTCACATTTTTTTTTCTTAATGCAATGATAGCTGGAGATTGGTCCAGAGACCAAGTGGGCAATGCCATGAAGAGGCCTTCATGACAGAATGTGATGTGTCCCAGGAGCAGGTTTCCCTCAACACGACAATGCCATGCTGAATGTTGTTCGTCCTGTGGGAAGCCTGCACTGGCTAAATGGTGCTACCATGTCTCATTAAGCATATCTGGCACATCATTAGTTGACAATTACAAATGAAGCTAACAGCAGCGGATCTTGATGATTTGTTTGCCCAAGTGCATTTAGAGTGGCAGAACATTCCTCACACAACCAATAATGACCCCATTGATAGCATGCCAAGGCAGGTAAGTACGTGTTTTTCTGCAAGTGGCATTGATAAGCACAGGTGTTTTGAAAATTTTATTTCCATTATATCATCATTCGTATGTCATTAACATGTCTATCGATTCTGTGATTTCCATCATTTCATGACTTTTTCATCTTGGTGTTGCAATTTATACTTCAATGTTATACTTTGATTAAAAGGTAAAAGTAATTTCTTGTGTAGATTTAAATGGGTTTTTGAGCTGAATATTTTTTTTTTTTAAAGGAGCTTAGAAGGATTGAAAATAAACAAAATACTACTCATTGTTGATTACCAACAGGGTATATTCTAATAAATAGCCAGTCCCCGCTGGTTTCTTTTTATTGGTCATGTTTCAACACACCAGAAATGCCTCAGCCAGTGATTAGCCAACAAGCATTTTATGGCATTTGTGACCTAGAGACAAGCTCACCTTGAGTATGGCTTTTAAAATCTTGGCACAGAAGAAGCCTGCCTGATGTGGAACAACATAGATCAATGTAAAGATTCCTCCAGCAATATTCCAGATTAAAAAAAACAGCTTTATTCCTACAGAATTAAAATATAGACCTCATCAAGTGCATCCAAGTGTGGCATATTTTCCAAATAAAATAAAATGCACCATTTGGATATACTTGAGGATGTATAACTTTTTATTCTGTTCAAATAAAGCTTACTATTTTTTTATCTGATTAACGGTTGAAGGATTCCTTACTTTGATCAATTTTAAGCCATTTCCAGTTTGTCAAAACAGGACCATGAAGAACATTCTAACAATGACTAGTTAAGGGCTAGAATTCAACCTGCTGGGAATTGACAGTTGTGAGTATCTTCTCTCATTATTTTGAACCAGTCTGACCCTTTTTAAAAGGAATATCATTGGCTCAACAACCCCTTTAACGTAGAAGCCATTGCGTGCATTTGTGTAGAGTGATCTAATAAAAGATTTGATCACATTAAAAGGGCCTACAATGTTTTTAAATGTCATTTGCATTAATTTTGTAGTAGATTTCAATTTAAGTTTTAACAAATTGTAAAAGTGGACATTTTTGGTACATCTGCAAAAAAACTAAGCAAGGAGAAGTAAAATATTTGTGGTCTTGACAAACCATTACAAGTGAATGTGGATTAATATTCTGCTTTTTCCTGGTCATCTCAATTTATAATACAGATGGCTGGCTAATTTAGGAGTTAAACTGTTCTTTTGAACCTTACATACTTTTATGAATAAATGTTAAAAAAATGTATAAATCGATGCATACTTATTGTCAATGTTATTGTCCACGTTTAATTTAGATTATTGATCAAATAATGCATATAAGGTCAAGGATAGGCAAGATGATTCATACGGTTAGTGACATTTATATTTTCACATAAATGAGCAACAGGAAAACAAGGTAGAACCAATATATTCCTGATTAATGAATTGTGATTAATGAACTATATTTTGTTATACAAACATGTTATCCAACCAGATACCTTGTATTTCTAAATCCTGTTAAGTCTTTATGCTCCATCATCTTTTGTTTGTTAAATATTACTTGTGTGTATGGCAAGATCTTCCAACCCTACATTTACAGAAAGTTGTTTCCTAATAAGAAATCTCAAAACACAGATTAGGTGAGAGGTCCTTATTGCAGATCCATAGGTTTTCATCTTGCCAGTATGTACGGAAAATCATCAACTGTTTGTTTATAAAGGGTACTTCTCTATTGAATGACTGTTATTGTAAGAGAACATTTCCATGGGGCAGAAATATTCTGCAGCTTGCTTGTCTGATTATACTAGAGTGACATCTCATCTGGAATGATCCCAATATTTAACCTTTGTACTAAGATACTTGAATGGTTTGTGTGACGAAGGCTGATCAATTTCCTTCTTTGTATTGAACAAAATATTGGTGGCCTCAAGCAGCCTCCAGCATGAGCATCCTGCTGTGTGAGGAGCCACTGTAAATAATGCCAGCCTTTCTCAAAAGGCCTTTTGGTATTTTCTTATGTGTACAACCTTAGATCAATTAATAAATGAAAAATGTTTTAGGACCAAAATGCATTGGACTTTTTTTTTTTCTTTAAAATGTTTTAAATGATTTAGTGAGATGACATGCAATAGTATAAAAGACTGTAATAGTGGCATGTTATTATCAGGCAGGTATAAACAAATGATATTCAATTCTTGATATCAGCCACAAAAGTTAGGATCCATCAGCAACATGCTGTAGGGATGGGTCTATACAATTTGAGGACCAATTGCTGCATATTTAAAAAAAAGTGCAGCAAAGTCATTGTCACTGTTCAATTCTAACCAGGATCAATTTATGTGGTAATAATTCTGGAATGCTACAACGAATCCCGGTGAATCTGAGATTAGTTTTTTCATGACATATATCGAACCTCATGTTGGAGGTAAAACTTGTTCAATATGACTTGGGGTTTGGTTGTGAAAATATTGAAAATTTGATGAAATTTTCACAATTTTCAAATGTTTCATTATCTAGAGGCGTGGTGAGCACCTTGAATCCACAGGTGTTTCACAGAATTTTATATCATTGAGCCATACAAATGAAAATTCCACAAACATATTACTTTATCATCTAATATTTCATTTTCACAAGGGTGAAAGCAGGAGAAAATAGATCATACAATTTGGTGTGCAATTTGTCTTGAGTACACCATATGTGGTGGAAAACTACTGTTTGGGCGCACAACAAGGCTTAGCAGGAAAGGAGCATTGGTTAAATTCTAGAGCGCAATTTTGGCTGGAACAGACTCAGAATGGCCTTGACATGCCAAATCAGTGAAAACCCACACAAGTGAACCCATTTTATAAACTACACCTCTTGTAGGAATTCATCTAGGGGTGTAGTGAGCATTTTAAACCCTCAAGCAATTTACAGAATTGTAAACATTTGGTTGACTCAATGGAAAATTAAATTTTTTTTCCAGTAAAATGTCACTTTTGCTTCACAACCCTCTGGGAATTTATCTACAGATGTAATGACGATTTTGACCACATGGGTGTTTGCCAGAAACAAGCAGCAGTGAAAATTGCAAATCTGCCCTTATGTTGTAGTGCACATACATTGTTCTTCTGGAGACATTGACCTGTAAATTAAGCTGGCTATCCTCACTGCAGAAATGCCAAACATCTGCTAACTGGGATTTAGGCAGATTGTGGGGCTCAGAAGGGACGGGGGCATTTGGATTTGGGACCGCAGAATTCGCTGGATTTCTTTTGGGGGAAGGGGGAGCCATAGCGCTTTTCCAGAGCCTTTGTAATACCAGTAACGTGGAATCCCTCTATATTTCCATTGACAGATGACAGCCCTGAGTGAGGACTTTTTTTTTTGTGAATTGAGCTGAAGCTTTTATTTGGAACATTTTGCATTACATTTTGGTTTCCATTTATCCTACGCTGAGCACTTGACATCAGGGTTACCATGTAAATTTCCGAATGATGTGATTCAGATGAAACCCAGAGGGTTCCATTCACTATAATGAGGCAGAAAAGTTACTTTGCACTCTGTCTGGCCTCTATTTAGTGTTGTCATTCCTTTCAGAAGTACACAACTGTGGTCAACCACGGTTTTGTATACTGTGTAGGGGGGTGGTCTCCAAGGGATACAGTGGGCCGTAGACAAAGATCACAACCAGACACTTTGTCGATGAAGTATTGCTTTACTGACAATGGAGCCTGATTTTCTCCGGAAGCACAAGGGAAAACACAGAAAAGCTACACAGACACCTAGTCAGTCTACTAGGACCCCTGTGCAGCACAACCTATAGGCCCAGAGTGTTATATTAAATACACTATAATTTGCCTGACCTGTGGTAGCCGAGGAGTTAATCAAAGACAACAATGCAATTAGATGAGTACAATTGGCCAGCACAGCTGTTTACAAACTTAACAATTCTCTAACCCACCCTTTCTCTCCACCCACAGATAATTCTCCAAGGGTGAGTACTGGTAAGATTAAATGTATAGAAATCTCACTAATACTGTGAGAATCTAGTTCAAGTTCATACTGTCCTGCTAAGAAACAATACTTCTGCCTGAGAATCTACGTTTGGCGCCAAACTCTTTTTAGGTCCATGTGCATGCTCCCACCAAGATCAATGTGGCAGGGCCTGAGCTCAGGACTTACCGACCTTGAACAACCTGGTCGCTGAGGAGGCTGGCTGATCATCATTCAGCCGTTAGCTGGCAGGCAGAGGAGTGAATGATGGAATTGTCACACAAAGAGTGGATTATCCTGGTAGACTAGCTGGAGTCTCTCCACGTCACAGCAGATGATTTGGGGGAAAATCAGACTCTGCATCTAACAGTAGTTGTCCCCCACAAGGAATTCTCTCTCTCTAACAGACTTTACAGGAACAAGTACACTCTTTTAAAATACTTTTACCAGAACTACAAGGATGGCAGCGGTTCTCCCTCACGCCCATCATCATCCTGTTAGCTCTGACCTAGTACTGAGAAAACATGAGGTCTACAATAGAATCTAATCGAGTCAACAGTCACCACTTGAGTCTGATACTGCAAGCCTATTCACCACCATCTCACATTGCACCCCGCTACAGGTTAGCATCCCTGACACACCCTCCCAGATGAAATCATCATACGCGTAGTGTTGAGTGGTATACCCATGGTGGCCTGAGCGGTTCTTCGCAAGAATAGAGCTGGTTGCTCTGCCTGTGCATTGTCGGGGGCAGCCACAGGTTGGATCAGGGTAGACGTCTCTTCCTGCACATCATCCATTCTCTTTGGGGGGGGCAAAATTACAACAGACGAGCACTCAGTCTCCAGGATAGCTGTGACAGACCACCACCATCTATGGGCAGGTCCGCTCTTGGCTTAGGTGTCACCTCAACGACCATTGGTTCATCAAACTGGCACTGTTGCAGCATTTTGCGATGAAGATTCCTAGTCTGCTCCCCAGCTACCAACGGTTCCACCTAGTACATAGGGGTATTGGACCCCGGTCTCCTTTTCAATACATATTGTACCACCTCCCACTTGTCATCTAACTTCCAAGACCGCATTTTGGCCCTAACCAGTACTCTTTCCCCTAAGCAAATACTTCCTTCTGCATTGGTCTCGGGTCATGATGTGCCATCTGTTTCAACCGGTCACCCACCACTCTGTGCACCGTTCTCAGGCGCCGCTGGTGCTCCTGGGCTGTCATGCTAGTGGTTCGATGAGGGTCAGCCATGGGATCAGGCAATTGCATGCATTCAATCTCACCTACATACCCCCTCCCAACCCAGCATGTGGGGCGAGTACCCTGTTGTGCTGTGCACTTGATTGTTATAGGCCCACATCAGTTCAGGCAGGTACACTTTTTGATCATTGTCCAGGGTTCCCAGGATTTGAAGGAGGATACGGTTGAAATGTTCAAATACACCAATGCCTTATGGATGATAGGATGTTGTCCTAGATTGTTCAATACCATACAGGCAATAGAGTTCCTTCATTAAAGGGGTTGTCCAGTCAAAACCGATCAGTCTGCAGTCAGACTTATGAATCCCCCCATTGGATGCCCTGTGCGCTGTGGGGATTCGCCAGTCTCGGACCTGGGAACGGATGGTATGTATGAATCACACATACCACAGGCCAATGTGCTCCGCCTCATTACATACACGTGTATTGAGCCAAGGCTGCCCCCTAACCAATGATGTGGATGGCCAGTGAGTGTGTCCAACTAGAGGGCATGGCCTCGCTCCACACAAGTGTATGGTGAGTGAGGCCACGCCCATTGGCTGAGGGTATATATAACTCGTATATATCTGTTCCCCAGTCTAAAACCAGCAAATTCATCAGGCTGCAGACTTCCTGCTTATTGGTTTTGACCGAACAACCCCTTTAAGGCGCACTGGAAACATGCTTATCAGAATTAATCCACCGTGGATACCAAACCACTTGAATGAAGTGATGAAATATCGCCTCAGCAGCTGATTCTTCAGTCTGGTCTCTTTTAGCTCCCAAAATGAGCCCCTCTGTCATGAGCCTCTCAAGCTGCTACTAGACCCAATGTCATGGGGATTACAATCTTTTGGCGGTGCTGCAACGCCAACCGTAACTAGATCTTATGACACAAGAGGCCCTTAACCCCTTCGCGCCAGAGCCCATTTTCGTTTTTGCGTTTGTTTTTCGTTGTCCTTCCCAGAGCCATAGCTTTTATTTTTCCATAAATATGGCCATATAAGGGCTTGTTTTTTGCGGGACAAGTTGTACTTTGAACGACACCACTAATCGGCGGTTTTCCGGCCCGATGGGCGGAAGCACGCATTGAATGCCGCTGTCAGTTTGACAGCGGCATTTAATGGGTTAATAGCCATGAGTGGATTGTTCAAAACAGCTATGTCCCAGGAAAGATGTGTGCTCACCGCCGGAGCCCACATCCAAAGCGAGAGAAGCGACATGGGCAATACTGGTATTGTGCATGTCGCAAAGGGGTTTTTCACATTTAGTTTATCCCTTTGATGCAGCAGGTTTTACCCCTCCAAAGACAGTCCTCACTCCACTGGCTGGGGCCAAAGGTTGACCTGGACCCAATGCTTTTCCAAGCACTGGACAACTCAGAGGCCATCCCACTTGGATTTACCATGTTCTAGAAGTCAGATAGTTGGGTAAGGTCGGGGGGTCTGAATGTCCTCGAGTTCATAATAGATACGCCTAGCTGCCGGTCCCATTGGAACCCGGGATAATCCGTATGTTTCCATTTTCCTTTCCTGACTGAAACTTCATGCGCTAGTTAAACTTAAACAGCTATGCCATCCATCTCTGTTCTAGTGTCCCCAGTTTGACGTTTTCCAAGCAGACTAACGGAATGTTGTCAGTCATTACTACCACTTAAGCCCCCGTTAGGTACTCTGCAAATCATTCAGTCATGGCCCAAACCAAAGCCAATAAGCTCTAGGCTGAATGAACTATAGTTTGCGGAATTACACTCCATCTCTCTTAGGAACAGCTTCCATAGGCGACCACTCTCTCCCTTCCTTCTTGAACCTGCAACAACACTGCTCCCAGACCATGCAGGCTTCCATTGGTGTAGAGCAGGAACATTATATCAAACTGGGCATAAGCAGAGTTGGTGCCCTGGCTAGGGCAGCTTTCACATTCTCAAAGACATCCTGTTGTTGAGGATCCCACTGAATAGGACAATTCTTTGGCTATTGAGACGTGCCTCTTAGCACCTTGTTCAAGGGACCGACCAGATGGGTGAACTTGGGGATAAACCGTTTGTAATATCCGCCAGTCCCAAAAAGGCTCTTGCCTCTCACAACGTTTTCAACTGAGGCCACTTCTGGACAACCTCAACCTTGCTGGCAGCTGGCTTTGCTCCTTCGGGAGTTGTCATCACATGACCCAGGTATTCTATATGGTCTCTGAACAGTTGACATTTCTTGGGCTTGATCAACAGTCTAGGATCTCAAAGGAGCTGCCGTAGTTTCTGCAGATTATCCTCGAACAACATTCTGAACACCACCACATTGTCCAGGTAGAGTAGATCAACGAATGGAAAAGAATGAATCAATTAGCCAGCTCACCTACAGCCACAGCAGGTGCACAGAACTTGGTCCTGATCAGACGTGATAAGCAGTGCAAATAAGCATTTAGTCGTTCCAGCTCCTTTGGTGAAATCCAGTCTTTATTCCATGTTAAAATAACTGATACTTCAAAATCATACTTGGACAAGGGGAAACATCGACGTGTTTCGTTCACAGCAGCGATCTTTAACAAAGCTAAATCCCTTTAGTTCTCACAAAGTTTTAAAATACATGTGAACTAATGAAATGATCACATCAAATCACATGACACATGTCAAGTCCTGCATATGACATGCAACATATACATAAATTACAAAATTGCAACGTGAACAAACTATAAAGTCAATTGTGCAGTGAATAATTCAAATCGATAAGTTAAAATGATAAAATTAAAAAAAGTGCTTTGAAATTAGTAATGGAACATGAACTCATTGCGTTTTTTGAGACCTTTTGAAACTCTCGTGCCCAGATTGTAGATCCAGAAGCCTCACGTGTAATGAGACATCTGACGTATCCCCTTCGCAAAGGCTTGGTGATTTGTTCTATGCTGCATATGTTGAGTGATGAAAGGTTTCATGAGTGGTAAGTAATAAAGTGCTTTGCTACTACAGATATGTTATGCTTTGTATTTGTCATATATGAGATGTCATATGGATGCTCAGATATGCATGTTTTTAAGTTTACGTGAGGTGCAGCCGATGTATGCTTTATTGCATTTAGAGCAATCAATTTTATGTACAATTAGTTAAATTACAATTAATGAATTGTTTTATATTAAAATTAAGAGAATTATCATTATTAAATGTTTTAGAGTTCGTAGCCTGTTTGAGATTCCTACAATTGATGTTCCCACACATCACATTAACATTCTAACCAGTTTTTTTTTAACCCCTTTCCAACGTCAGGCGTAATAGTACGCAGATGTTGAACTCTCTGCGCTAAGCCCACATCTTTCCATGAACATGTCAGCTGTGTCGAACAGCTGACATGTGCCAGGAATAGCCGCGGGTGGAATCGCAATCCACCCACGGCTATTAACTAGTAAAATGCTGCTGTCAAACTCTAACAGCAGCATTTAACTTGTGCTTCCGGCCATAGGGCCAGAAACCCGCCCACTGGTGATCGCGGGTTAGGCCTCTTTCACACATCCGTTTTTTGCCATCAGTCGCAGTCCAGCAGTTTTGGGGAAAAAAACTGATCCATCGCAGATTGTGAAAAACTGATGCGACGGATCCGTTTTTCACTGGATCCGACTGCCCTACCTGGTAATAATAATTGGAGCATGCTCAGTTTAAAAAAACGGAATCCATCATTGGATTCCGTCATTTGACGGACAGCGACGGATCCTGCGCCCATAGGCTTCATTATAGCCAACGACGGACGGCACTGGATCCGTCGCTGTCCGACTTTTCAACGGAGACAAAAAACATTACTTTGTCCGTCGCCTCCGCCCGACGGACACAAAATTTCAGACGGATCCAGTGAACGACGGACGAAACGTGAGGCCATCCGTTGCTAATACAAGTCTATGAGAAAAAAACGGATCCAGCATCATCAGTCGCTGGATCCGTTTTTTCTAAAAACGACAGATTGTGACTGATGGCAAAAAACTGATGTGTGAAAGAGGCCTTACCGGTTCATTGGCATGACAGCCAGAGATTTCCTGGAGACCTCTATTGTCAGTGCCAACTTGCTGTGAGCGCTACCCAGTGGTTGGCGCTCATAGCAAGTGGATAATTCTGCTATACAGAGGCAATCTGATCATCGCTTCTATGTAGCAGAGCCAGTCAGGTTGTGGCAGCTTCTAGTCTCTCATGAAGACTATTAAAGCATGCCAAAAGCAAAAAAAAAAAAAGTTTTTAAAAATATAAAAAAAATAAAAGTTAAAATCACCCCCCTTTCGCCCCTTTCAAAATAAAACAGTAAAAAAATCAAACATATATTTGGTATTGCCGCATTCAGAATCGCCCGATCTATCAATAAAAAAGGATTAACCTGATCACTAAATGGCGTAGCGAGAAAAAAAGTCAAAATGCCATAATTACATTTTTATAGTCACCGCAACATTGCATTAAAATGCAATAATGGGCGACCAAAAGATCATATCTGCACCAAAATGGTATTAAAAATGTCAGCTCGGCACACAAAAAATCCTCACCCAACCCGAGATCACGAAAAATAGAGACGCTACGGGTATCGGAAAAAGGCGCAATTTTTTTTTTTTTTTTTTTTTTTTTTACAAATATTGGATTTTTTTTTTCACCACTTAAATAAAAAATAACCTCAACATGTTTGGTGTCTATGAACTAGTAATGACCTTGAGAATCATGTCAGGTCAGTTTTAGCATTTAGTGAACCTAGTAAAAAAAAAAAAAAAGCCAAGCAAAAAAACAAGTGTGGGATTGCACTTTTTTGCAATTTCACTGCACTTGGAATTTTTTTCCTGTTTTCTAGTACACAACCTAGTAAAACCAATGGCGTCATTCAAAAGTACAATTCGTCCCGCAAAAAACAAGCCCTCACATGGCCATATTGATGGAAAATAAAAAAGTTATGGCTCTGAGAAGGATAGCAAAAAATGAAAATGAAAAAACGAAAAAAGCTCCAGTCATGAAGGGGTTAAAGGAACATGCTTAGAGATATTTTATTGTCAAGAGTGGGTGTCTTCCTTGCAATCATATTACATCCGGACTGTAAGACTGAGGCGAGAGTTTGATCCTCATGTAAAATGGGTAAAAATGTATTAATGATGTTTGATTTTTATAGAATTGTGGACTGTATTGTAGGCAAATAAAGTTTTTGTCTAAATTACTGATCTGGATTTGTCTTTTCTTTTGTTTCATGTTTGGGGGAACTAAGATCTTCATTTCTTTGTGTCACAATATTTAGTGCTCTATTCAATGTCCAATTAGCTTTTTGCCTGTCTTTTAATTTCCTAGAGGATTGACTTCATTCTGTGTGTAAATCCCCATCATTGCTGCAATTCCTCTAATACCTTGTGAATTCCCAACACGGATCGATCTGATTGTATGTTTTGGGTGGCTTCTGGTGGCATGTAGTATTGTATTGCCATTTGATGGTTTACAATGTGTTATTGTAGATATTAGTTGGTATACCACACAGGTCCAAATCCCAAAAGGATATTTGTGTAGAATCATGTTTGATTAAACCTTATGCTATAATTCTTGGAATTCAAAAACCACATGAAGTCTGGTATGGTGGATACATCACCACCCCAAATGATGAGACTATAGTTGATATATCTACCATACCAGACAAGTGATGGCACAAATACATTAGATGCAGAGAACATAAATTCAAATTCCTAAAAATAACCAGGTTGGCTAGCGATGGTGAAAATTTTGCACCAATCCGCATATCTGATTTTTGTAAATAATGCTCCTGATCAAAAGAAAACAAAAGTTGTTAAAAACTAGGTAACTTGTAAAGTAAAATCAATGAGATCCTGAGAATAATTACTGAATTTGGATAAATGAAAATTAAGAGCTAGCATTGCTAAGGTATGTGGTGTGCAAGCGTACAAAGAAATCACAACATAACCAAGTGTATCTACACAGCCACATTTTTGAGAAAAAAACTCTTAGTATATCGTGAATCTTTGATGTACCCTGGAATTCTGTGTACCAATGGTTGCCATAATGAATCAAGCCATGCACAGAGATGTTCATTGGCTGATCCTTTGCCTGAGACAATTGTTTCATAGGAGGGAATACCATCTATTTTATGAAATTCGGGTAATCCATGCAATATAGCAGGAATAGGATATTGGACATCTAAGACTTCAGCTTGTTTTTTAGCTAGCACAACCAGTGCCACGCCATCCTTAAAAAAATTGGCTATCTCACTTTTAACCCCTTTACCCCCAAGGGTGGTTTGCATGTTAATGACCAGGCCAATTTTTACAATTCTGACCATTGTCCCTTTAAGAGGTAATAACTCTGGATCCTGGTGATTCTGACACTGTTTTATCGTGACATATTGAACTTCATGATAGTGGTAAAATTTCTTTGATATGACTTGCATTTATTTGTGGGAAAAAATGAAAATTTTGAAAATTTCTCAATTTTCCAACTTTTAATTTTTATGCCCTTAATTCACAGAGAGAGGTCACATAAAATACTTAATAAATAACATATTCCACATGTTTACTTTACATCAGCACAATTTTGGAACCAAAGTTTTTTTTTTGTTAGGATGTTATAAGGGTTAAAAGTTGAACAGCGAATTTCATTTTTGCAATGACATTTTTTTTAGGGACCACATCACATTTGAAGTCACTTTGAGGGGTCTACAGTTGTGGCCAAAAGTATTGACACCACTGGAATTCTGTCAGATAATCAGTTTCTTCCTGAAAATGATTGCAAAAACAAATTCTTTGTTATTATCTTCATTTAATTTGTCTTAAATGAAAAAACACAAAAAGAATTGTCCTAAAGCAAAGATTGGATATAATTCCAAACCAAACATAAAAAAGAGGGTGGACAAAAGTATTGTCACTGTTCGAAAAATCGTGTGATGCTTCTTTAATTTGTGTAATTAACAGCACCTGTAACTTACCTGTGGCACCTAACAGGTGTTGGCAATAACTAAATCACACTTGCAGCCAGTTGACATGGATTAAAGTTGAGTCAACCTCTGTCCTGTGTCCTTGTGTGTACCACATTGAGCGTGGAGAAAAGAAAGCAGGAAAGAAGACCAAAGAACTGTCTGAGGACTTGAGAAACCAAATTGTGAGGAAGCATGAGCAATCTCAAGGCTACAAGTCCATCTCCAAAGACCTGAATGTTCCTGTGTCTACCGTGCGCAGTGTCATGAAGAAGTTTAAAGCCCATGGCACTGTGGCTAACCTCCCTAGATGTGGACGGAAAAGAAAAATTGACAAGAGATTTCAACGCAAGATTGTGCGGATGTTGGACAAAGAACCTCGACTAACATCCAAACAAGTTCAAGCTGCCCTGCAGTCCGAGGGTACAACAGTGTCAACCCGTACTATCTGTCGGCGTCTGAATGAAAAGGGACTGTATGGTAGGAGACCCAGGAAGACCCCACTTCTTACCCCGAGACATAAAAAAGCCAGGCTGGAGTTTGCCAAAACTTACCTGAAAAAGCCTAAAACGTTTTGGAAGAATGTTCTCTGGTCAGATGAGACAAAAGTAGAGCTTTTTGGGTAAAGGCATCAACATAGAGTTTACAGGAGAAAAAAAGAGGCATTCAAAGAAAAGAACACGGTCCCTACAGTCAAACATGGCGGAGGTTCCCTGATGTTTTGGGGTTGCTTTGCTGCCTCTGGCACTGGACTGCTTGACCGTGTGCATGGCATTATGAAGTCTGAAGACTGCCAACAAATTTTGCAGCATAATGTAGGGCCTAGTGTGAGAAAGCTTGGTCTCCCTCAGAGGTCATGGGCCTTCCAGCAGGACAATAACCCAAAACACACTTCAAAAAGCACTAGAAAATGGTTTGAAAGAAAGCACTGGAGACTTCTAAGGTGGCCAGTCATGAGTCCAGACCTGAATCCCATAGAACACCTGTGGAGAGATCTAAAAACGGCAGTTTGGAGAAGGCACCCTTCAAATATCAGGGACCTGGAGCAGTTTGCCAAAGAAGAATGGTCTAAAATTCCAGCAGAGCATTGTAAGAAACTCAATGATAGTTACCTGAAGCGGTTGGTCGCAGTTATTTTGGCTAAAGGTTGTGCAACCAAGTATTAGGCTGAGGGTGCCAATACTTTTCTCTGGCCCATTTTTGGAGTTGTGTGAAATGATCAATGTTTTGCTTTTTGCTTCTTTCTCTTTTGTGTTTTTTCATTTAAGACAAATTAAGTGATGATAATAATACCAAAGAATTTGTGATTGCAATCATTTTCAGGAAGAAACTGAGTATTATCTCACAGAATTGCAAGGGTGTCAATACTTTTGGCCACAACTGTATATGATAGAAAATACCCAAAAGTGAAACCATTCTAAAAACTGCACCCCTGAAGGTGCTCAAAACCACATTCAAGAAGTTTATTAACTCTTCAGCTGCATCACAGGAATTTTTGGAATGTTTAAAAAAGAACATTTAACTTTTTTCACAAAAAATTTACTTCAGATCCAATTTTTTTATTTTACCAAGGGTATCGGGAGAAATTCTACCCCAAAAGTTGTTGTATAATTTGTCCTGAGTACGCTGATACCCCATAATTGCAGGTAAACCACTGTTTGGGTGCATGGCAGAGCTCAGGAGGGAAGGAGCGCCGTTTGACTTTTAAATGCAATATTGGCTGGAATTGAGATTGGAAGCCATGTCGCATTTGGAGAACCCCTGATGTGCCTAAGCAGTGGCAACCCCCCCACAAGTGACACCATTTTTGGAGACTAGACCCCCTAAGGAACCTATCTAGATGTGTGGTGAGCACTTTGAACCCCCAAGTGCTACACAGAAGTTAATAACAAAACAAAATCTCCAATCAAACATATTTGAAAAAATCTCATTATGTGCAAATGCACAAATAGCACCCAAAGTTGTGCCTGGTATCATGATCCCGCTTCTTCCTTCCTCTGCAGCGTGATTTGTTGCTATGTTACAGCTAGGCATCTTCTGTTCTATGTGACGTCACGCTGTTGGCAGACGGAGCGGATATGGTGTTCATTGGACCTGTGTGCGTGCGCTGTTCACACTTCTTTCTATTGGTCTGTCTTATTCATACGAGTATTGTGATTGGGTATTTAATGAGGCAATGCACTGATGTTGGCCACACCCCCCGAGGAAGCAGACTGACCGTGAAACACGTGTTGGGGTCTTCTGACCGGCGCAACCAGACGTCTATCATGATGGGCATGTTTGTGAGGCATTAAATCTCCTTGTTTGTCCCGGGCAAGTGTGCAATTTTGCATTGTACCTCATGTATGTTGCCCGCTATGATCTCCTGGCCATGATTGCCTCATAAGTGAGGCTTGTTGTTACTTACCATTGTGCTGCTACTATATATTGATTCACACCTGCAGAGATCTTTGTGGTCGGCATTACATGTGGTCCATCTAAGCGCTTTATGATATATATGCCTGCTATGGGTTACCTTCTTAAGCCTCAACCTGTTACACATGTATGACCTGGTTTGCTGTCGATCAGTTTCTTATTGTTCTGGGTATATTTGATACCAGCTATTGTCCTCATTTGACTTTATCTGTGCCTTACAATGTCCTGTCCCCCTTTTATGCCTTTTGGGTATTTAATAAAATTGTAAGTTTTTCATGTAGCTTTGGACTGTTGTTCTCCTTTTTTCAACAGAAGTTTATAACGTAGAGCCGTAAAAATAAAACTATTTTTTTCACAAAAAATGATCTTTTCAATTTTTTATTTTCATAAGGGTAACATGAGAAATTGGACCCCAAATGTTGTTATGCAATTTGTCCTAAGTACGCCGATACCCCATATGTGGGGGTAAATCACTGTTTGGGCACACAGCACAGCTCGGAAGGGAAGGAGCACCGTTTGACTTTTTCAATGCAGAATTGGCTGGAATTGAGATCGGATGCCATGTCGCGTTTCGAAAGCCCCTGATGTGCCTGAACAGTGGAAACCCCCCAATTCTAACTCCAACCTTAACCCCAGCACACCCCTAACCATAGCCCTAACCACAAACCTAACACACCCCTAACCCTATTTCCAACCCAAACCCTAACCTCAACCCTACCTTTAGCCCCAACCCTAACTTTAGCCCAAATTCACTTTAGCCTAACTTTATCCCTAATGGGAAAATGGAAATAAATACATTTTTTTTCCCCCTTAAGGGGGTGATAAAGGAGGGTTTGATTTACTATTTTTTTTATTTTGATCACTGTGATAGGGTTTATCACAGTGATCAAAATGAACCAATAGGAAAAAATCTCCTAGTGTTGCCGGGTGCCGGCCAGCAGATCTCGGCAGGAGCACTGCGCATGCTCCCACCATTCTCTCCCAGAAGAGGAAGCCGATGGCCCGAGGGACTTCAGGGGGGGCCTGCAGGGACAACGGAGGTACTGGGGGGGTGATCGAGGGACCCTATTTCTATCTCCTCTGATGTGCGATCACATCAGAGGAGAGAGAAATTAAATGGAAAATCGGCTGACTTTTTTTTGCGGTCACCATTATACCGTTAATAATGGCAATCGCAACACCGGGTCGGTAAAATCCGACCCGAATCATGTTCTCTGGGGTCTTGGCTACCCCTGGCAACTGAGACCCCGGAGAAATTACGACGCTGGGGGGCGCTATAACCTTAAACCTCAGCACCGTTAAAAAGCAGCGCTGTGGTTTAAGTACCCTTAACTGCCTCCGTTAAAAGGCGTATTGGCATTCGTTAAGGGGTTAAATGTAACTCATCAATATCCCATGTTTGTGTCGATCGCCAGCAGAGCAGGGGAGAATGACGAGAGCCGTGTTCAGCACCCGGCACCGGGGGAACAGCGCTTACTGCAATGCTTCTTCCCTGGCGCCCGTCTGTGTGGTACTGATGCGGCACACGTCTGCCGCAAGTATTACACAAAAGATGGGTATTTGTGTGCACTCTGTCTAAATCGAGGCGAGGTGCTGATGGAACAGACTAGAGAGCCCACTACAAATTAAGTCAATTTTCACCACACACTCAAATTGATTGCTTGCGAAAATGTGAATATTTATTGTAGAAAAAAATATTTTGAACAAAATAGTGGGAGCGAAAATGAAATATTAAGCAACTGAAAACACCAACGTTTCGACCCGTTCCGGGTCTTTATCATAGAGTCACTAGGAACCAAACAAAAAACATGTCAGAACAGAGTTATACAATTATAACGAGGAGAGAATCACATTTATGATCTATTATGTGAAAACTTTACACGGCAAAAAATATAGAGATATCCAAACAATACAAAAACGAATATGGGTATTGCAACAATAAAGGTAGGATAATGTAGATTAGGTATCAAATGATAAACTTTCTAATCATGTCTAATTACTCCCAAAAATGCCACAAAATCACTGTAAATAATGCTCTTGTACCAAACAATGAAAACCTTAGATCCTGCTATGTATTAAAGTCAAGATCAAAACAGAGCATTTCAATCGTAAAAAAATTTTCTTTTATTGAATCAAATATCAAAGTTAAAAAGACTTTTAGGTTCACAGAAAGAGTAGAAGAAAAAAGGAACAAATGACTCCCATTTAAATACAAATTGCTGCATGGTATTGGACCCTATAGCTAACAATCATGAAAATTTAATAAACTCTTTAGATCTGCCAGTGTATTCTGATGCAGTCCCATAATTAAAGTGTCTGCTGTCTTAAATAAAACATGCCAAGTACACTCCATACACAGCTGTTGTTAAATAGGCTGAAAGTAACCAAAGTTTTATACCAGCCACAATCATACAACCTCAGCTCTCCTGATAGTTGAATAGGCTATATCTTTATGAAAGTTGCTGCCTACTGCGATCTAAATACAGAGCATGTATAACAACCAATTTCTGCTAAAGTTACAGAGGCCATTACCTGGATTCTAGCAGCGTTCAGTATAAGTCCCGTGGGAGGCACGTCCCTCTACCCCGACGCGCACGTTTTGCCCAGCTTCCTCGGGGGGGCGTGTCTAGGCTGTGGGTGTGCTGGGTTAAAATATGAGTCTCAGCCAATCAGGGGGAATCTTTCTCTAAAGCTTAGCCAATGAGCAGGGGTCTTTCATCAAATGCAACCCGGGATGGCTATGACGGCGCATGCGTCGATTACGCGCCACTCCTAATAGAAAATATACATACAGCTGCGGTGGCTAGACCCATGTTCTCCACTAACCACCTCGTGGAAGGAGATGAGCGCCACCAGCATTTGAGACCACGGCTCGTATGTCCGGAGTGCGCCGGTCTGCGCACATCCATCCACAAGGCTGCTCATATTTAAGGCCCAAATAACTAAATAGTGGGAACAAAATAGCACTCAATTCCTCATCAGGCAAACGTGAAACTTAGATGTGCCCCACGCTCACCTGCTATATTCAAATGACACAAAATTCTCCAACTAGTGCCCGTAAATATAATGATTATTAGCTATGATTAAATAGTTTTATAATCTGATCGAGTTCTCTTAGTATGCACAGGAGAAAGAACCCCTAACCATTATAACCATCAGCATAATATAAACTGACATGTATAAAGATCAGTAACTCAGATCGAAAAACATGTAAACAGTGCAATCATATCCCTTTAGAACTTGATTTTGTGGAAACCCTTACCCAGGATTTCCCACCCCTCAATATGTGTTATCAGTAGCATGTAAACTGTCCCTAAAACACCAGAGCGAAGCAGACACCAAGGGATTCCCTGTAATGTAGGGCACAAAATAGTCGCCTTGCCATGAACAAGATGAGGTTCATAACCGCATTTCACGATCAGTGGATTGAATGTAGGGATAAAAAGCATTGGAAAGTTCTCTCAAGTGATCCAACTCTAAATACAGTTTTGGATCCATATCCCTCTATGGTGGCCAAACGTTCACGTGCGTTACGTGATTGTCTTGTACATAGCCATTTCGAGTCTAATAAGAAGACAAAGCACATGACTTGTGAAGATCCTGTTTTTTTTCAAAAATGGTTTCAACCAGGGACAGTTTACGTGCTACTGATAACACATATTGAGGGGTGGGAAATCCTTGGTAAGGGTTTCCACAAAATCAAGTTCTAAAGGGATATGATTGCACTGTTAATGAATGATTAGTGTAATTGTTAGTTTTGTCTGAGAACGAACTTGAATAAGAGTGGGAGGGAAGGGATGACACACTCACCCAGTGAGATCGAGGATCAACGTGTCTGTAAGGTAAACATAGAAAAAGGTTAGACAAAATTTGCAAGCGCCAATCAATCTCCCTGTTCAGACCTTTTGGTGCCAAGGTTTCAAGTGTGTGAATCCAGTATGTTTCTCTGGTTTTTAGGAGTTTGATATGGTTGCGCCCTCTCCTGGGGCTTGGAACATGTTCGATAACCTGAAATTTTAATTGTGCTATAATGTGTCTGCATTTTGAAAAATGAACAGGTAGTGGTAACCATGTTTTTCTGCAACGTATGGTTGATTTATGACTGGCAATACGATCTTTGACATGTTTCCCCGACAAAGAGAAGGCCACATGGGCATTTGATGACATAGATAACAAAGTTAGAGTCACAGGTATAATATCCCCAAATTGGGGTATGTTTTCCCAGTTATGGGGTGAATGACACTGTCAGATTTGATGATATTGGAGCTGGCAGCGCCAGTAGCGTAGCTATCGGGGGAGCAGAGGGAGCAGTCGCCCCGGGCCCCGCGCTCTGAGGGGCCCACCTGGACCTACGCTATGTAACTATCTGCGTGCACAGTGCGCCGATACAATTGCATTCTGTAGCAGAGCAGGGAGAATCGATCTCCCTACTCTGCCGCCCGGCCGCTATAGGCCCCGAGCAGGCGTGGGGGGCTCGGTGCCAGCAGTGGACCCCCCGCCCTTCATTGCAGGGTCAGCTGTATCGGCATCTAGCCCATACAGCTGACCGCAGTGCTGAGAGAGGGAGCGAGCGCTCCTCCCATCCCCCTCTCCCTGACAGCGGGCGCGATGACGTCACTGCCCGGCGCCCGCTGTTAGGAGATGAGCGGGAGAGCAGGGAGCAGCACAGGAGCTGGGAGAAAGAGAGGTGAGTATTAGATTTATTTTTGTAACTGGGTGAATTATAATAGGCTGCCTATAGGGGTAAAGAGGCTGACTATGGGGGTATGTTATAATACAGAGGCTGTCTATGAGGGTACAGAGGCTGCCTATGGGGGTACGTTATAATACAGAGGCTGCCTATGGGGGTACGTTATAATGCAGAGGCTGCCTATTGGGGTACAGAGGCTGCCTATGGGGGTATGTTATAATACAGAGGCTGCCTATGGGGGTACAGAGAGGCTGCCTATGGGGGTAAGTTATAATACAGAGGCTGCCTATGCGGGTACGTTATAATACAGAGGCTGCCTATGCGGGTATGTTATAATACAGAGGCTGCCTATGGGGTACATTATAATACAGAGGCTGCCTATGGGGGTACATTATAATAGAGGCCGCCTATGCGGGTACATTATAATACAGTGGCTGCCTATGGGGGTACAGAGGCTGCCTATGGGGGTACAGAGGCTGCCTATGGGGGTACAATATAATACAGAGGCTGCCTATGGGGGTACAGAGGCTGACTATGGTGGTACATTATAATACAGAGGCTGCCTATGGGGGGTACGTTATAATACAGAGGCTGCCTATGGGGGTACAGAGGCTACCTATGGGGGTACGTTATAATACAGAGGCTGCCTATGGGGGTACAGAAAGGCTGCCTATGGGGGTACGTTATAATACAGAGGCTGCCTATGGGGGTACAGATAGGCTGCCTATGCGGGTACGTTATAATACAGAGGTTGCCTATGCGGGTACGTTATAATACAGAGGCTGCCTATGGGGGTACGTTATAATACAGAGGCTGCCTATGGGGGTACAGAGGCTGCCTATGCGGGTACGTTATAATACAGAGGCTGCCTATGCGGGTACGTTATAATACAGAGGCTGCCTATGCGGGTACGTTATAATACAGAGGCTGCCTATGCGGGTACAGAGGCTGCCTATGGGGGTACGTTATAATACAGAGGCTGCCTATGGGGGTACAGAGGCTGCCTATGCGGGTACGTTATAATACAGAGGCTGCCTATGGGGGTACAGAGGCTGCCTATGGGGGTACGTTATAATACAGAGGCTGCCTATGGGGGTACAGATAGGCTGCCTATGCGGGTACGTTATAATACAGAGGCTGCCTATGCGGGTACGTTATAATACAGAGGCTTCCTATGCGGGTACGTTATAATACAGAGGCTGCCTATGGGGGTACAGAGGCTGCCTATGGGGGTGCATTATAATACAGAGGCTGCCTATGGGGGTACATTATACTACAGAGGCTGTCTATGGGGGTATGTTATAATACAGAGACTGCCTATGGGGGTGCAGAGGCTGCCTATGGGGGTGCAGAGGCTGCCTATGGGGGTGCAGAGGCTGCCTATGGGGGTACAGAGGCTGCCTATGGGGGTACATTATAATACAGAGGCTGCCTATGGGGGAACGTTATAATACAGAGGCTGCCTATGGGGGAACAGAGGCTGCCTATGGGGGTGCATTATAATACAGAGGCTGCCTATGGGGGTACAGAGGCTGTCTATGAGGGTACAGAGAGGCTGCCTATGGGGGTACGTTATAATACAGAGGCTGCCTATGGGGGTACAGAGAGGCTGCCTATGGGGGTACGTTATAATACAGAGGCTGCCTATGGGGGTACAGAGAGGCTGCCTATGGGGGTACGTTATAATACAGAGGCTGCCTATGGGGGTAAGTTATAATACAGAGGCTGCCTATGGGGGTACAGATATAACGTACCCGCATAGGCAGCCTAATACAGATGATGGCTATTGGGGTACATGATAATACAGAGGCTGCCTATGGGGTGCATTATAATATAGAGGCTGCCTATGGGGGTGCATTATAATACAGAGGCTGCCTATGGGGTGCATTATAATACAGAGGCTGCCTATGGGGGGGTACATTATAATAAAGAGCAGGGGTGGGCAATTAATTTTGCCATGGGGCCGCATTAGAAAATGGGATGGTGTCAGAGGGCTGGACTAATATAAACTCAGTTATACCCAATACTTTATATGTATATAATATATAGTATATATATGCTATCTTTTCATAAACAAACAGTATGTTAAACAATGCAAAGATTTACAATACAATGAAAATATGGAGGACCTAATTACATCTTTATTTAACCCCTTAACGACCGCCGATACACCTTTTAACGGCGGTAATTAAGGGTACTAAAACCACAGCGCAGTTAATTCACGGCGCTGTGATTTAAGTGAATAGCGCCCCCCAGTGTCGGATTTTCTCCGGGGTCTCGGCTGCCAGGGGTAGCCGAGACCCCAGAGAACATGAATCGGTCGGTTTTTACCGACCCCCGCTTTTGCGATCGCCATTATTAACCCTATAACGGCAACCGCAAAAAAAAAAAGCCGCGATTTTACATTTAATTTCTCTCTCCTCTGATGTCATCGCACATCGGAGAGAGAAATAGGGTCCCCGATCCCCCCCCGGTACCTCTCCGTGGCCCTCCGTCCCCTCCCGGTGGTCCCACGTCCCGCCGGCATCCTCCGATGGGCGCCGCTATCTTGAAAATGGCGGGCGCGTGCGCAGTGCGCCCGCCGGGAATCTGCCAGCTCCAGCTGCCAGATTCCATTCATTATTTTGATCACTATGATAAACGATCATAGTGATCAAAATAAAAAAAATAGTACATAACCCCCCCGTTTATCACTCCCTTATATAGGCCAATATAATGAAATAAAGAAAATATTTTATTGTAGGGTTAGGGCTAGGGTTGGGTTAGGGTTAGGGTAGGGTTAGGGTTAGGGTTGGGCTAGGGTTAGGGTTGGGCTAGGGTTAGGGTTGGGCTAGGGTTAGGGCTCGGGTCACGACTAGGGTTAGAATTAGGGTTAGGGCGAACTAGAATTAGGGTTAGAATTAGGATTAGGGATTAGGGTTGGGATTAAGGTTGGGGTTAGGGGTGTGTTGGGGTTAGGGTTGGAGCAAGAATTGAGGGGTTTCCACTATTTGCCAACTTTGGGGGTCTAAAAAATCACTTTTGTGGAAATAAAAAAAGACTTTATTTTCACGGCTCTGTGTTTATAAACTTTTCTGAAGCGCTTGGGGGTTCAAAGTGCTCACCACACATTTAGATAAGTTCATTAGGGGGTCTAATTTCCAAAATGGGGTCACTTGTGGGGGGTTTCCACTGTTTAGGCCCATCAGGGGCTCTGCAAGCGCAACATGATGCCCGCAGACCATTCCATCAAAGTCTGCATTCCAAAATGGCACTCCTTCCCTTCCGAGCTCTCCCATGCGCCCAAACAGTGGTTCCCCCCCACATATGGGGTATCGGCGTACTCAGGACAAATCGCATAACAACTGTGCGGGTATGATTTCTCCTGTTACCCTTGTAAAAATAAAAATTTGGGGGCGAAAAGATCATTTTTGTGGGAAAAAAATGGATTTTTTATTTTCACGGCTCTACGTTATAAACTTCTGTGAAGCACTTGAAGGTTCAAAGTGCTCACCACACATCTAGATAAGTTCCTTATTGGGTCTAGTTTCCAAAATGGGGTCACTTGTGGGGGGTTTCCACTGTTTAGGCCCATCAGGGGCTCTGCAAGCGCAGCATGATGTCCGCAGACCATTCCATCAAAGTCTGCATTCCAAAATGGCACTCCTTCCCTTCCGAGCTCTCCCATGCGCCCAAACAGTGGTTCCCCCCCACATATGGGGTATCGGCGTACTCAGGACAAATCGCATAACAACTGTGCGGGTATGATTTCTCCTGTTACCCTTGTAAAAAATAAAAATTTTGGGGCGAAAAGATCATCTTTGTGGAATTAAATAGATTTCTTATTTTCACGGCTCTACGTTATAAACTTCTGTGAAGCCCTTGGGGGTTCAAAGTGCTCACCACACATCTAGATAAGTTCCTTAATGGGTCTAGTTTCCAAAATGGGGTCACTTGTTGGAGGTTTCCACTGTTTAGGCACATTAAGGGCTCTCCAAACGCTACATGGCATCCGATCTCAATTCCAGCCAATTCTGCGTTGAAAAAGTCAAACGGCGCTCCATCCCTTGCGAGCTCTTCCGTGTGCTGAAATAGTGGTTTACCCCCACATATAGGGTATCGGCGTATTCAGGAGAAATTGTACAACAAATTTTGTGGTTGATTTTCTCTTTTAACACTTGTGAAAATAAAAAAAATTGGTTCTGAAGTAAATTTTTTGCAAAAAAAAGTTAAATATTAATTTTTTCCTTCCACATTGCTTTAGTTCCTGTGAAGCACTTAAAGGGTTAATAAACTTCTTGAATGTGGTTTTGAGCACCTTGAGGGGTCTAGTGTTTAGAATGGTGCCACTTTTGGGTATTTTCTGTCATGTACACCCCTCAAAATGACTTTAAATATGATGTGGTCCCTAAAAAAAATGGTTTTGTAAATTTTGTAAAAATGAGAAATCGCTGGTCAACTTTTAACCCTTATAACTTCCTAACAAAAAAAAATTTTGCTTCCAAAATTGTTCTGATGTAAAGTAGACATGTGGGAAATGTTATTTATTAAGAAATTTGTGTGACACATCTCTCTGATTTGAGGGCATAAAAATTTAAAGTTTTAAAATTGCAAAATTTTCAAAATTTTCGCCATATTTCCATTTTTTTCATAAATAAACACAAGACTTATCGAGGAAATTTTACCACTAATATGAAGTACAATATGTCACGAAAAAACAGTCTTAGAATCAGGGGGATCCATTAAAGCGTTCCAGAGTTATAACCTCATAAAGGGACAGTGGTCAGAATTGTAAAAATTGGCCTGGTCATTAAGCTGCAAACTGGCTCTGTCGCTAAGGGGTTAATGAGGAGATGATGAACTGCAACCAGCTTGTGATTGTTCACTTTAATTGTTAACTTTAACCCCTTCACCCCCAAGGGTGGTTTGCACGATCATGACCGGGCCAATTTTTACAATTCTGACCACTGTACCTTTATGAGGTCATAACTCTGGAACGCTTCCATGGATCCCGGTGATTCTGACATTGTTTTCTCGTGACATATTGTACTTCATGCTAGTGGTAATATTTCATTCAAATAACTTGCGTTTATTTGTGAGAAAAACGGAAATTTGGCGAAAATTTTGAAAATTTCGCAATTTTCCAACTTTGAATTTTTATGCCCTTAAATCACAGAGATATGGCACACAAAAAACTTGATAACTAACATTTCCCACATGTTTACTTTACATCAGCACAATTTTGGAACCAAAATTTTTTTTTGTTAGGAAGTTATAAGGGTTAAAAGTTGACCAGCGATTTCTCATTTTTACACCATTTCATTTTTACGGACCACATCACATTTGAAGCCACTTTGAGGGGTCTATATGATAGAAAATACCCAAAAGTGACACCATTCTAAAAACTGCACCCCTTAAGGTGCTCAAAACCACATTCAAGAAGTTTATTAACCCTTTAGGTGCGTCACAGGAATTTTTTTGAATATTTAAAAAAAAAATGAACATCTAACTTTTTTTCACAAAAAAAGTACTTCAGGTTCAATTTTTTTTATTTTACCAAGGGTAACAGGAGAAATTGGACTGCAAAAGTTATTGTGCAATTTGTCCTGAATACGCTGATACCTGATATGTGGGGGGGAACGACTGTTTCGGCGCATGGCAGAGCTCAGAATGGAAGGAGCGCCGTTAGACTTTTTCAATGCAAAATTGTCTGGAATTCAAATCGGACGCCATGTCACGTTTGGAGAGTCCCTGATGTACCTAAACAGTGGAAACCCCCTACAAGTGACCCCATTTTGGAAACTAGACCCCCCAAGGAACTTATCTAGATATGTGGTGAGAACTTTCAACCGACAAGGGCTTTACAGAAGTTTATAACGTACAGCGGTACAATTAAAAAATCATATTTTTTCCACAAAAATGATCTCTTCACCCCAATTTTTATTTTCCCAAGGGTAATAGGACCCTAAAAGTTATTGTGCAATTTGTCCTGAGTACGCTGATACCCCACATGTGGGGGTAAACCACTATTTGGGCGCATGGCAGAGCTCGGAAGGGAAGCAGCGCCATTTGACGTTTTTGGCTGGAATTGAGATCGGACACCATGTCGCGATTGGAAAACCCCTGATGTACCAAAACAGTGGAAACCCCCCACAAATGACACCATTTTGGAAACTAGACCCCCTAAGGAACTTATCTAGATGTGTGGTGAGAACTTTGAACCCCCAAGGGCTTCACAGAAGTTTATAACATAAAGCCGTACAATTAAAAAATCATATTTTTTCCACAAAAATGATCTTTTCACCCTCAATTCTTATTTTTCCAAGGGTAACAGGACCCTAAAAGTTATTGTGCAATTTGTCCTGAGTACGCTGATACCCCACATGTGGGGGTAAACCACTATTTGGGCGTATGGCAGAGCTCGGAAGGGAAGCAGCGCCATTTGACGTTTTTGGCTGGAATTGAGATCGGACACCATGTCGCGATTGGAAAACCCCTGATGTACCTAAACAGTGGAAACCCCCCACAAATGACACCATTTTGGAAACGAGACCCCCTAAGGAACTTATCTAGATGTGTGGTGAGCACTTTGAACCCCCAATGGCTTCACAGAAGTTTATAATGCCCGGGCATGAAAATAAAAAAATCGTATTTTTTCCACAAACATGATCAATTAGTCCCCAATTTTTTTATTTTTCCAAGGGTAACAGGAGAAATTGAACCCCAAAAGTTGTTGTCCAATTTGTCCTGAGTACGCTGACGCCCCATATGTGGGAGAAAACTACTGTATGGACACACGTCGGGGCTCGGAAGGGAAGTAGTGACGTTTTGGAATGCAGACTTTGAGGGAATGCTCTGCGGGTGTCATGTTGCATTTGGAGAGCCCCTAATGTACCTAAACAGTGGAAACCCCCCCACAAATGACCCCATTTTGGAAACGAGACCCCCTAAGGAACTTATCTAGATGTGTGGTGAAAATAAAAAAATCATTTTTTTCCACAAAAATGATATTTTTGCCCCCAATTTTTTATTTTCCTAAGGGTAACAGGAGAAATTGGACCCCAAAAATTGTTTTGCAATTTGTCCTGAGTAGGCTGATACCCTACATGTGGGGGTAAAACACTGTTTGGGCGCATGTCAGAGCTTGGAAGGGAAGGAGCACCATTTGACTTTTTCAACTCAGAATTGGCTGGAATTGAAATCAGACGCCATGTTGCATTTGGAGAGCCCCTGATGTGCCCAAACAGTGGAAACCCCCAATTCTAACTCCAACCCGAACCCCAACACACCCCTAACCCTAATCTCAGCCCTAGCCCTAGCCCTAACCCTAATGGAAAAATGGAAAGAAATACATTTTTTTTATTTTATTATTTTTCCCTAACTAAGGGGGTGATAACGGGGGGGGGGTTTGATTTACTATTTATGGCGGTTTTTATGTTTGGCGGTTGTCGCACGCTAAAAGACGCTTTTTATTGTAAAAATATTTTTTGCATCACCACATATTGAGAGCTGCGAAAAGGAGGCTCGTTTTTTGCGGGACAAGATGACGTTTTCAGCGGTACCATGGATATTTATATGCGTCTTTTTGATCGCGCGTTATTACACTTTTTGTTTGGCGGTATGATAATAAATCATTATTTTTTGCTTCGTTTTTTATTTTTATTTTTTAAGGGGTTCGCTAAAGGGGTTAACTAATGGGACAGTTTTATAGGGCGGGTCGTTACGGACGCGGCGATACCTAATATGTGTACTTTTATTTTATTTTTTATTTTTTTATTTTTTTCAAAAAATGGATTTATTTGGGGGAATATTTTTTTTTTTGTAATTTATTTGGCGATTTTTTTTTAAATTGTTTTAACACTTTATTTTTATTTTTTTTTCACTTTATTAAATAGTCCCAGGTGGGACATCACTGTTCTGTGACAGATCGCTGGCACTTTGCAGGCACTGAGGAAGCCAGCTTCCTGCAGGCCCCCGAAGGCCCCCGTCGCCATCTTGGATTCGGGGGCCTGCAGGAAAGGAGCCCCTGGCAGCAGCGCTGCACATAGCGCTGCCGTGGGGGGCTCAGGGAAGCACGGAGGGGAGCCCCCTCCCTGCCGATGCTTCCCTTTAACTCCCGGTACACCGCGATCATGTTTGATCGCGGTGTGCAAGGGGTTAACGTGTCGGGGGCGGTCCGTGACCGCCCCTGACACATTGTGCCGGGTGTCAGCTGTGATAATCAGCTGACACCCGGCCGCGATCAGCGGCGCTCACCACGTGGGCGCCGCTGATGGCGGTAGACGTACTATCCCGTCCATGGGCATAGGGGCCCGGGTCCCATGGACGGGATAGTACGTCTGATGTCAGGAAGGTGTTAACAGTGTTTGGAAAAAACTCTGCATTCTGCATCAATCTTTCTTTTTTTAGCCGACATATTTAAGGGCTAGAACAGCTAACCTTGCCTAATTCTTCCAGTGGAAGTCTCTACCCAAGTTTCAGAAGAACGTGGCTGCTGCAGGGGACAGGGGAGGAAGCAAGTGGTATCTGTGTACCACTCCTGTACTGCTCACAGGGGCTTTATTAGGCGCTGACCACTCTACCCAGAGTCCCAGACCCTGGCCTGACGTAAACACCCAGTCCAGACCCAGGCTAAAGTAATTGATGCTAGCCTTACGTTGCACCACAGTGTCACTGGTCTGCTTGCAGCAGTATAGATCACTCCACGCCCGCACGTTTTAGCACAGAGTTGGAGGCGTGGTGTGATGTATACTGCTGCAAGCAGACGCCACCAACGGCATCTACGCAGCCCTCTCTCAGACCACGCCCCCATCCAGCCTCGACCAGTCAGCGCCGCAGGTCTGGTGTGTGGGCGGTGCGCTGGAGGCAATGTTTCTGTGCCGCTCTCAGGAGGTCGGGGTCCGCTCCGCTCACAGTTGCATCTGCCGGGACTCCTCTGCTTCCTGCTTTCCTCATGGGGCTGCCTATGGGGGTGCATTATAATATAGAGGCTGCCTATGGGGTGCCTTATAATACAGAGGCTGCCTATGGGGGTGCATTATAATATAGAGGCTGCCTATGGGGTACATTCTAATACAGAGGCTGCCTATGGGGTGCATTATAATACAGAGGCTGCCTATGGGGGTGCATTATAATACAGAGGCTGCCTATGGGGGTGCATTATAATATAGAGGCTGCCTATGGGGGTGCATTATAATATAGAGGCTGCCTATGGGGGTGCATTATAATATAGAGGCTGCCTATGGGGGTGCATTATAATATAGAGGCTGCCTATGGGGTGCATTATAATACAGAGGCTGCCTATGGGGGTGCATTATAATACAGAGTCTGCCTATGGGGGTGCATTATAATACAGAGGCTGCCTATGGGGTGCATTATAATACAGAGGCTGCCTATGGGGGTGAATTATAATATAGAGGCTGCCTATGGGGGTGCATTATAATACAGAGGCTGCCTATGGGGGTGCATTATAATACAGAGGCTGCCTATGGGGGTGCATTATAATATAGAGGCTGCCTATGGGGGTGCATTATAATACAGAGGCTGCCTATGGGGGTGCATTATAATACAGAGGCTGCCTATGGGGGTGCATTATAATACAGAGGCTGCCTATGGGGTGCATTATAATACAGAGGCTGCCTATGGGGGTGCATTATAATACAGAGGCTGCCTATGGGGGTACATTATACTATAGACTCAGCCTATGGGGAGTGCATTATACTATAGACTCTGCCAATGGGGGTGCATTATAATATAGAGGCTGCCTATGGGGGTGCATTATAATATAGAGGCTGCCTATGGGGGTGCATTATAATACAGAGGCTGCCTATGGGGGTGCATTATAATACAGAGACTGCCTATGGGGTGCATTATAATACAGAGGCTGCCTATGGGGGGTGCATTATAATACAGAGGCTACCTATGGGGGTGCATTATAATACAGAGGCTGCCTATGGGGGTGCATTATAATACACAGGCTGCCTATGTGGGTGCATTATAATACAGAGACTGCCTATGGGGGTGCATTATAATATAGAGGCTACCTATGGGGGTGCATTATAATAGAGGCTGCCTATGGAGGTACATTATACTATAGACTCAGCCTATGGGGAGTGCATTATATTATAGACTCTGCCAATGGGGGTGCATTATAATATAGAGGCTGCCTATGGGGGTGCATTATACTATATTGAGGACTATCTGGTGTATTATACTATATCAGGGGTCCCCAACCTGTAGCTTGGGAGCCACATGTGGCTCACAGTCCCATGAATTGTGGCTCAGGACTGTCTGCCAGCTTGATGCATTAGGTCCAGGTCTAACAAACAGGTATGAAGAGTACATCTCAAAATAGTGATTTACGTGAGTAGCCCTGCACAGAAGAGCAGATATGGATACACATATACTGTCTTGGAGTTTAGAGATGTTTTAGGTATGATACACTGAAAGATGATGCTACCTGTTAGAGGAGGTGCTCAAAGCTGGATGTGACAGTGTGTTGGGAGTCCTTGATGGGAGAATACTGAATTGGGGTATTGTGGGAACCCCTGGATCTCAGTGTACGGCTTTGGAGTGATTTCTGTGGAAAAGCTTTGGTTATGATTATACCTGTAATGGGGGTTTTGGTTGACACTACTTTGAAGGAGATGGGAGCTGGATGTGGCTCTCTCTCAGTGCTGTCAGTGCTGAATGTGGCTCGCTCCCCTCTCTCAGTGCTGAATGTGGCTCGTGCCCCTCTCTCAGTGCTGAATGTGGCTCTCAAGGTCAGAAAGGTTGGAGACCACTGTGCTATATGGATGCTATCTAGGGGGCCATCATACAGTGTGGGGACATTATACTGTGTATAAGAGAGCATCATACTGTGTACAGGGGAGCTGTACAGGGGGGAGACTGGGACATTACTAAATGTAACGTGGGCACTTATTATAGGGGAACTTGGGTTACTGTGACTGTCAAAGGGGCACACAGGGCACTATTACTTTCTAGGGGACAAAATGTGGGCACTGTTTTCTAGGGCACTTGCACCCGGCATCACTATATTCTAGAGGTTTGCTTTAAAATTTATAGGTCACACAGAACCACACAGTAAGTGCAGTAACAGGGACACATACGGCAGCAGCGGCTCAGTATTGGGGTATCAGCAGGATGAGCGGTTTGTGCAGGTTGAGAATAGTCCAATTGGTGACAGTGCTGAAAATCTGAGAAGTGAAATGTGTCTTTCTTGCTTTCTCTGTAGCCGAGTCCTGGCTGGAGGAGTCGTCATGTCGGTCTGGGCAAGATGGAAAAGACGTGAAAAGTGAACGATTCCATCAGAAAGAACGTCAGCGGTAAAACATTATCTGTAACTCTGCTGTAATCTATTATATGTTCTGTAGGACTGGTATTATTTACCTCTGACCATATGGCGGTAATATCAATATTGGTATTTTTATATATAGATTATTTTTGGCAACAGCGCGGTCATCTGTTGAGGTTCTCTGGTTAGGGGCCCACTCAGAAGTTTCGCCCCCCCCTGAACCAAAACCCTAGCTACGCCTCTGGGCAGAGCAGTTTAGGCATGGAAAAGTGCCATAACGGCAGGTGCTTAAGAATCGCTGAGTAGTTGTAGGTTGTGTGCTCCCAATGTCTGCCCGGACTAATTTGTCTCTAATATTTGGTGGCCTTTAGCTGCACATGAGTGTGGATGATTTGAAGCATTCAATGCTGAGGTACGCACTGGAGAAAAGTGGCCAGTGTTTTCTGATAACTGAATGGACTTTTGACATGAGAGGGTGGTAGGTATGTACGAATGGTGCCATCTTTGGTCTGCATGGGTAGAGATTGGAGAGTCATGGTTTTAATTTTTTCTTTCTAGTAATTTCAGTGGCTGAGTCATATCTTCTAGTCAAGTTTGAAGTATATTGGGATCTGTCACTATTCTGGATACTTTTTTTTTTTTTTTAAGATCTATTTATAACTGTCTGCAAACAAGGTAAGAATCAGTAACATACATAGCATATAAAGACAAAGAAGGACATAACAATATCCAGAAAGTGTAGCTTGAAAGACTCAAAGGAAAATGGGGTTATTCAGTATAACAGTCAGTCTCGACCCCAACTCCCCCCATCCCCCCCCCAGGCACGTCTGAAACCCTGCAGGTTTAATCAGGTAAACCTAATAGGTGTGTTACCAGATATAAGCTTTCTAATATACCAATCGGTGAATTGAAAGCAACCATGTAATGCTTGACGCACCGATAGTGGCTGCAGATCAATAAAGGAAGACCATGTGAGGAAAAAACGTTCCGTATGACTTTCTTTATGAAGTATGGACTCAATCCAATCCATTTTAAACAAATATGTTACCTTCGAAAAAATTAGATTTAGTGAAGGGGTTGCATCCTGTGCCCACAAATGCAGAATACTCTTGCGGGTAGCCGCTGCCCAAATAGTTAAAACACGTTGTTGCTGAGCAGAGAGTCCGAGTCGTTCATCCCGTGGAAGAATATTAAATAACGCCCATTCTGGAGATAGTGTAAGATGAATGTTGAAGGTGCCAAGGTACTGTCACACTTAGCGATGCACCAGCGATCCCGACCAGCGATATGACACGGTCAGGATCGCTGGTGCATCGCTAAGTGGTCGCTAGTGAGCTGCCACACAGGCAGATCTCACCAGCGACATAGCAGGGGTCGGGGGTCGCTACTTACCTGTCAGACGGGGCGATCCTGACGTCCTCCCGCCCGTGTCCACGTGTCGCTCGTCGGCGCCAAAGGAAGCCCAGCAGGAAGCTGACGACGAGAAACGGCCCAGGACGTTCTCGCGCGATCAGCGATAACCAGCGGGGGAGCGGTCGGAGGTAAGTATCACACACAGCAATATCGCTAGCAAGGGGATTTGGAAAGTAGTTTTTCTAGTTTATGCGACACAGCCGGGAAAAAGAGCAATCATTTTAAGGGATTATGGTTTGGATAGTAACGTGGAATGTTAAGGGACTCAGATCTCCACAGGAACGAAATATGATTTTACATCATATTAAGAAGCTTAAAACTGATATTGATTTATTGCAGGAGACACACTTGCGGAAAGAAGATTTCTTCCGTATGAACAAGATGTGGGTGGGAAAGGTGTATGGGTCGGCATCACAAGGTAGGAAGGCAGGAGTGCTCACTCTGATCAATAAGAACTTGGCAAACACGGTGGAGTCACAAGAATAAGATGAGGAAGGAAGATACCTACATATCAAAATCGTAGGTACTCAGGGCACTTTTAGCATCCACAATGTTTACGCTCCCAACACGGAACAAAATAATTTTTTGAAAACATAACAAACAGGATATTACTTGATGGAGAAGTGTGTAAAATGGTGGGTGGTGATTTCAACACTGTAGTCTCCAAGAAAGAAGACAGGAGAAGCCAGGGGAAACAGGGGAGGCATACGGAGGGACCTTTAAAAGCGATGTTGGAAACCACAACCCTACACGACTGCTGGAGAATGTATCACCCACAAGAGACAGAGTTTACGCACTACTCACACCCACATGATTTGTGGTCACGGATTGATCTTCTTTTGACAAGTGAGACTTTGATGCAGAGGGTGGAAGGGATTGACATAGAAAACATTTTGATTTCAGACCATAGTCCAGTGGTAGCAAGTGCAGCTGACAAAGCTCAGAGAGGACAGGACTAAATTTGGCGATTCCCGACTTTCTTGGAGACAGACGAAAACTTTCACAGGATATTGAGAGAGTGGTGGTTGGAGTACACACTGACAAATCAGGAACATAGAGGAGAGATAGGGTTGTTTTGGGAGACGGCCAAGGCAGTACTGAGGGGGAAAGTGATGGGATACACGACGAAGGCAAAACGACAGGCACAAGTAAAATTTCAAGAAGCCAGTCGGTTAGTTAGAGAAACATATATGGTCTTTCTGTAAAAACCATCAAGGGTGACAAAAGCAAAGCGGATGGAGGCGAAGGGAGACTTTGAAATCTGGGCGGAAAGAAAAGAAAATATGTACAGTACGCAACAGGAGGCTGAGTTGACGTGCTACGGAAATAAGGCAGGGAAATTAATGGCAAACTTGGCAAGGGGAAGGCAACCAATGACTCATATAACGACATTGAGAAATGCTTTGGGAAACAATACAACAGATCCAAAGGAAATAAGATATCCTGGGAGACTTCTATGCAGATCTATACAAAGAGGAGGGGTTAATGAGGAGGGGGGAAGGAGAGGAATGGTTAAGGGGAACACAAATGACCAGGTTTACGGAGGAGCATCTACAGATATTGAATAGGGAGGTGACGGAGGAAGAAATAGAGGAAGTCATAGGAAAGATGAGGTCAACGAAAGCTCCGGGACCAGACAGGTTCAATGGCAGTTTCTTCAAGATTTTAAAGGAACAAATTTCACCTGTATTGAAGGAGTTATTTAATTAGATATTAGGGGGAGAGCGAGTATCGGCCACCCTTAACACAGCAACATTAAGCTCATCCCTAAAGCAGGAAAGGACCTAGAGGACCCAACTAGTTATAGGCCTATCTCGTTAATCAACCAGGATCTGAAAGTTTTGGCAAAGTTGATGGCTAATAGATTGACATCGATATTGCCAGAGATTATAGATCTCCCCCAGGCGGGATTTGTCAAGGGGTGCTCAGCAGTGACGAACATCAGGAAAGTAATGTTGGCAGTTGACATAGCTAAGCGGAGAGGGGGAGAAACTCCAGCCTTGATCACCTTTGATGCGGAAAAAGCATTTGACAATGTGAGGTGGTCATGGCTGGAACAGGTGTTAAATCATCTGGGTTTGCATGGCGCCTTTAGAAATTTTGTGCAGGTGCTGTACGCAAATCATTAAGCTAGGGTGAACACCCCAGGATTCTTATCAAGAACGTTTCCTTTGTTAAAGGGAACCAGGCAGGGTTGCCCGATGTCACCTTTGTTATTCAATTTAGCTATCGAACCATTGGCTAGACGTTTGAACCGTGGACGATGGTTTGAAGGGATTAAAGTGGGGGGCAGAGCACTGTGTTCGGCATTGTTTGCTGATATTGTCCTGTTTATGAGTAGGCCCAAAACACAACTGATTGAAGTCATAGCACAAATTGAGGGGTTCGGGAAACTGGCAGGATTCAGACTTAACAAAAATAAATGTCAAATACTCTTTTTTGGGAGAAAAAAGAGCCGAGAGAGAGGCTCAATATGTGACATTCGTATTGCCAGAAACACAATTAAATACTTGGGAGTGCTGGTGGGAAGGGATCCAAAAGCTTTATATTCCTTAAATTATTCCCCACTAATCGAACGTATAGAGAAAGAACTGCAGGGATGGGCTAATCTTCCGCTGACCCTTTTGGGAAGAAATCATCTGATAAAAATGATGAGCTTCTCTAGGTTCCTTTACCCCATGCAGACAATCCTATTACTTCTCAAACATACAGACGTAAAAAGATTGACAAAGGCATTCTCTCACTTTTTGTGGAGGGAAAGAGACCGAGGATTAGCGCTAATAAGCTAATGCTACCAACGGAGAGGGGGGGATCAAACTACCAAATATTAGAGGCTATAACCTGGCTTGCGTTTTGAGACATGCAGTTGACTGGATTAGACAAACAAGTAGACTGACTGGACTTTAGAAGCCGAATTCTGTAGGCCATGGGACCTGAGATCAATATTACATACAACCAAATTTACCACCCAATATTAAACACTCATTGATATGTAGGGACACAGTGACGACCTGGAAGGCGGTTAGAAAAAAGTTTGGGCTAGCATGGAATATTTCAAAATTCATTAACATCTGGGCAAGCCCAGATTTCCGACAGGGGAGGGAAAATGACCTGTTTATAGAGTGGAGGGAGAAGGGGATAAGGACTTTAAGGGACTTGATACATGATACAGAGCAGAGATGGATGACGTGTAGGGAAATAAGAGAGAAATATGACTTGCGCCCATTCCAGACTCTCCAGTATGAACAGTTAAAGCAAGGGATAATAAGGAAATTACTCAACGTAAACAATGAATATGAGGTAAACCACTTGGACACGATTTTATTAAAGGACATTCATGAGATTACCGTTTCGGGTCTCTATAGGGACTTGAGAGAAGCATTAGTTCCCGACATACCAGGGAAAATTTTAGAGGGATGGGCAAAGCAGTTGGGAGACCAATAAGGGGAAGAAAATATCTTGAAAGGGTGGATGGAGATGAGGAGGAAGATAGTAAATGAAATCTTGAGAGACACTCAATACAGACTTATACATAGGGCCATATATGGTTTCAATTTTTTGAATATTAGACAAGACAAACTGGTGAAATGTCCGAAATGTGGTACGGAAAGAACGGACTTATACCATGGGATTTAGCAGTGCGGAAAAATTGAGGGATTTTGGAAGCAAGTTCAGGGGTTGGTTCGAACAATCTGGAATAGAAACTTGGAGCTGGAACCAATGGCTTGGCTATTCCATTATCATCATCAGGAGGGAGGGGACAAAGGAGGGGGTACAATACCATCTCTCTCCCACGATATAGTCATGATAAGTAAAAGGGCAATTCTCAAGAAATGGTTGGTGAGAGAAATTCCCTCGAGAGAAGAGGTGATAAGCCAGCTGAAAAAACGCTCGTGGTGGAGAGGAGCAAGGAAAGATCGACAGCAATTTTTTTCAGTAAATGGAGAAAGTTCATAAGTGGTATATGCTCAGGAGAAGAAATAAGGCAAATAATGTTAACATTTGTATCTACTGAATGGTATATGAAGGAAGATCTGTTAGGATCCCTAGGTAAGCTGAAATTATAGGGGGAGGTTCCGAGGCCGAGTCGCATGGGGAGTGGGAGGGATAGGGTTGTTAAGTAAGTTTGGATTTTAAGCCCCCGTTACACACTGCGAGATCGCTAGCGATATCGCTAAAGCGTCACCGATTTTGTGACGCAACAGCATCATCGTTAGCGATCTTGCTAAGTGTGACACACAGAAACGACCGGCTCCCTGCTGCGATGTCGCTGATCGTGTGCGAACATTCAGGATCCTTTTTTGATCGCTGGTGTCACGCAGAGCAGCATGCATGGCTGTGTTTGACGCCCCTTTTCAACGACGAGTGACTTCGTTGGCGATTCCGAACTCAGCAACGTAGGCGTGATTAAATGATTTGGTAGTAACACCCCCTTAGCGCCAATTGGTTGCCGCAATAGCGACCTCATAATAAATGACTGTGTAACGTCGCACTCAGTCCATTGATCGTCAGCGTTGTGTAGCTGGTATTCCTGTAGCGGTGCCGTGCGAGTCACAACAGCGTTCATAGCCCCAGTTGGAGTCACTACTGCGTGTTTTCATTGTCTTCTCAGAATTTCCTGGATTTTGCTGTCTTTGCAAGGTAGGTTCTGATAGGGGTCTCATTTTAGGATCTGTTTTTTTTATTTTTATTCCACAGACATCTTTTCCTGTTTTTTTTTTATGGTGGGCAGCCATTTAATTTTCCTAACCGCACCTGCTATTCTTTGTTTGAATGGGTTTTCTTTTTTTTTTTTGAGTATGAGCCGCCATTTTGCTTTTCCAGCCGCGCCCGTCCCTGCCATTGTTCTTTGGTTTCATTGTTTTTTTTTTTGTATGGCCAGCCATTTTAAATTTTCAGCCGCACCCTTTCCTCCGCCATTGGACTTTTTCTTGTTATGATTTCCCATTAATAATTATTTTAACTATTTGTTATATGTAATGTTATCATTTCAACATGTGGTGTTACGTTCATTTTTTGTTGTTGGTTGTCCTATTTTCTAAACTTTAACGTTTATTTTGCAGTATACACAGCATGAATATGAACACCGCGGAGCGTGTGATTGTTGCTGCTGCGTTACTGATGGAGGGAGATCGGCAGCAAGAGGAACTGATGCAACAGAGGCGATCCAAATGAAAGCGTCGCTTGTGGACCCGAGAATGGCTGCAGCAGAGGGATAAATTCTCACATATGCAATTGGTACGAGAGTTGAAGGAGAAGAATCCACAGGAATTCCCTAACTATCTTCGTATGTCAGAGGAATCCTTCAAACTCTTACTGGAGACTGTAAAGCCGCTAATTGAACGTCAGGACACAGTTATGCGTGCTGCTGTCCCGGCTGACGAAAGATTGGCAGTGACGCTGCAAGACTTACAATTTTCTGCTGCAGTTTCGAGGTCTTTGCTCAGCAGTCTAATACCGGAAGCATGCAAGGCAATAGTACAAGGTCTACGTAGCTACATGCCTTTTCCAAAGACGGAGGCAGAATGGCAAAAAATATCATCTGACTTTGAGTTCATTTGGCAGTTCCCTAATTGTGGTGGGGCGTTGGATGGAAAACATGTACGGATCACGCAACCACCAAACAGCGGATCTTATTATTACAACTACAAGGGCTATTTCAGCATAATCCTGATGGCCCTTGTAAATGCAAATTATGAGGTTTTAAACGTTGATGTTGGCATGAATGGGAGAGTTTCGGATGGTGGAGTTCTTGAGCACACAATTTTTGGTGAGCGCTTGACTAACGGTGACCTGCACTTGCCTCCCAACAGTCACACAAGAGGCAACCTAAATTTTGTTTTTGTGGGCGATGACGCATTCCCCCTGCATTCAAACCTTGTTAAACCATACCCGCAAAAAAGCCTGACGCCGGAAAGAATATTTAACTACCGTTTGTCTCGGGCACGACGTGTTGTCGAGAATGCCTTTGGCATCATGGCCAACCGATTCAGAGTGTTCCACACACCCATAAACTTGAAGCTAGAATCCATTGACGCTGTGGTGTTGGCATGTTGCATTCTGCATAATTTCCTAAGACGCCGTGATGCTGTTGCGTACACTCCGCCAGGATTTGTGGACACAGCTGACCAAACCAACGGTGAAGTGGTGCTCGGCGACTGGAGGGAAAATGATCCCGCAATTGCTGGATTACAACCAGTTATATATGGCAGAACAAGGGATGATGCCAAGGACTGCAGAGAAAAATACTGTACATATTTTAATGGACCTGGTGCTGTACCTTGGCAGCATCTGATCTAGTGGCCTAAAGATGACTGTTTTTTTTTTTTTTTTTCAATCTCATTACTTGTAATTCTGTTATTTGTTTTCAAAAATTTTTATTGCTTTACGTTAAATAAAAGCTATTTTTCACTGTCAGAACGCTTTTTGGTTCTTTCATACATAAAGGTCGGGATGGGCAAAGGGGAGTTCTGTATATTTAAAAATATGACTGGTGTTGGTAAAGTGACTTAACCCGTGTTGGAAGACCCCTCTAAACTTTAAATAAAGAAATGTTAACCAAAATATTCTTAACCTTCATAACACAATTTAAAAAAAAAAAAGGATTACTATTCGGTTGACTAAAAAGTGTAATTTTAGTAACATTTTAAAATTTGATCGCAGTAACATCACGTTGTAACTGAAATGTGTGCGACGCCTCTGTAACGACGCCCAGTCGTGCATCTCAAAGTATAGACGGCAATATTTTGGCGCAGTTGCGTCATCGTCCCCCACCCACCCGAAACAGACGCAGCTGCGTCACCACTGGCGACCGCACGCCGTGATGACGTCACGTCGCCCTGGTGGGCATCTTACATGCGACGTCGCGCACAATTACAGATGCTAAATATGGCGTCCAGGCGAGCTACACCTTGGGGTGATGTGGAGGTTCGGTACCTCATTACCCAGATAGATGCAAGGGACTATGACTGTGTCCATCATACCACCCATCCTATGCGGCACAAGAAAAAGGTGCTGCGTAGGATCAAAAAGGGCCTATCAGCAGTTTGGAATAGAAAGGACACCTACGCAAATCCGAGAGAAAATAGCGGATCTGCGTTACCGCTCGAGGGACAGAATTGCCAGCATCCGGCAACATAATGTACGAACTCGTGGTGAGTGGTCTTTGGCCTTTTTTTTTTTTTTTTTTTTTTGTTTCTAAAGCTGAACATATGGGTAAATGTGCACCATGGTGTCACCAGTGGTAAGCATTACTAAAATGCATAGCCCAAATGTGAAATGTGTAATGTGCAATGTTAGTAAAACTAGGAGAACACACTCAAAAGCAATTACTGCCATGAGAAGTACTATCCTGTCCATGTGCCCTGGGACATTATTCACGTGGACGGGATAGTACGTAATAGCGAACAACAGCGCACACGTGGTGAGCGACGCTGATCGCGGCCTGGGTGTCAGCTGATTTTCACTGTAGACACCCGGTGCGATGTGACAGGGGCGTTGACGGACCGCCCCCTGACACGTTAACCCCTTGCACACTGCGATAAAATACAATCGCTGTGTATCGGTGGTTAAAAGGGAGGCATCAGCAGGGAAGGGGCTCCATCCGTGGTTCCGTGAGCCCCCCACGCCAGCGCAATGTGCAGCGCAGGTATGAGGATGCCCAGTGCACTGCCTGTGAAAGATCGCTGATCAGTGGGTAAATAAAATTTGTAATAATGAATATTATTGATCCAAATGTGTACTTATAAGTAAAAAATTTTGTTCCTTACCATGTAGGACCACCCTCTCCAGCTACTACTACATCTCCCCAAGCACCACCGGCAGCAAGGACTCCATCACCACCGTCCACGCCTGCACCACCATCCCCACGTGGTACATCTCCAATGGCCACCCCATCTCCTGTCCTAACCCCGCCTCAAAATTTACCCTCAACCTTTTCCTCCCCCGATGCTGTCTTTTCCCCAGCATCACTCTGGGATACAGCTGGTGTATCATCCTACGGTAAATATAGTGAATAATGTAAATGCTCCACGGATGTTTGAAATTATATTTTGATATTGAAAGGATGATGGCCTGTTGTCGTAATTTTTTTTTTCTTATTTTTTGTATCATTTCATAGCCGCTGAAGCCCAAGGTTCGGGGTGGGCAATTAGCACCACCTCTGAAGAAAGTGGGGAGCCACCAAACCGTAAGTGTTTCAACACAAAACTAGTACCTGTTGTTCCATATTTTTACAGAGTAAGCAATAACTTCAACTCTTGCCTCAACAGAATTGAACACCCTTGTGCATGACCTTGTGGCCTCGCACCAGAGGATGGTTGATGCCATAACAGCAGCAACACAGCAGCACAGGGTGATGCTGGGGAGGTTGGTGGCGTATTTGGAGCAGGGCCGCCGAGAATAATATTTTTGTTTGTTTGTTTGTTTTGTGCTTTTTTTTAACTGTTGGTCTGTTTAACCCAAAAGGTGAAAAAAGTTTTATAAAAACATTCTGATTCTAAATTCCCTCAGCAGTGTTTACTTTTCAACAAAAAAAAAGGTTGTGCTTACATGCACAGTTGATGGAAGTTACATACATAAACACTTCCCGTAACTCATGAATTGTACCAGAACCATGAAAGTGTACAGGGAGAGAGTAAAAGTAGACCACAATTAAGTAACAATAAAAAATTTTATTAACATAACGCAAAATTAACAACATTAACGGTGGACACTTTTTTTAGAAACAAAAAGAATAACTTAACAAAACAACACACTGTTCACAAGTGTTGATAATATGGGTCTGAGTCTGGAAAACGTTGCCTTGGTGGAGTGTAAAAGAAATTTTGCGACGATCCATTACTATGATTTGGTGTATTGTCTATACCCCTCCGCATAGCTGACTCCAGTGGTTCCTGAGTGTGTGGCAAGGCGTAAAACGGTTGAGGATGTCTGTCTATAAGGGCTGTTGTGTCACACAGTTTCCTCGTTGCCGCTCTGCTCAATGCTTCCATAATTATCCTCTCAGCGTGAACACGCTGACTTTCTTCCAGAGTTTTAATTTTGTCATTTACGTAATGTGCAATACCGGTTATTACCGGTTGTGTTTGCTGGAGTGTTAAAACTTTTTTAGCTATTTCTATGAATTCTGGTGTATCTGTGCTGGGGGACTTTCTTTTTCTTGATGCACACTGCAGTCGCCAAGGTAAAACCGAAAGGGCAGTTTCGTTGTTTTCCTCCTCCCTGGGCATAGTCGGGCTGTTGTTTTCCGGACAGTCTGCAGTTGATGACAAGGCTTCATTGGGCACCTGCAGTAAAAGAAAAGAACATTAACGCAAAGAAATAAAGTTTTTTTTAAACCATGCTAAAAAATGCAATATCTATTGTACACACAACACTAACACTATATAGGTGGAAGGAAAAAAAGTACTTACATCTCCTGTGGGTGAATGTGACTCGATCAGTGGCTCTTCTGCCAACATTGATGCCATGCTTCTTGGTACCTCCTGGTCTCTAGTGAAGTACAATAAGTCATAGTACCAAAGCTTAGGTACATAAACATCCTCTGTTCCAGCACCAGATTTTAAGCTTTTTTCCACCTTGTTTAGTTCCTTCTTAAAAACGGTGCGGAGGCCTTGAATTTTTTTTTTTACTACTGCTTCATCAACAGTCTCTGTAGGGTTGTGACTTCTAAACAGCTCAATGAGCTGCTCGTATGCCTCCCTTTTTTTATTCCTGTTGCTATAATCTGTAGATTTTATTTTCCACAGACACGGCAGGGTGCGATACTTCTCGATAAGTTCGCGGATGAATTCTTGCTTGTCTGCAGACATCTGTAAAATAAAAAATATTGTTATATAAGGTTATTGAAATATTACAAAAGGAAAAAAAGAAGCGCAAACATTGAATGGCAGTGAAGAACATATAAAAGGCTGAACTATAGGAAAAAGCAAAATGGCGGTGTCGGGCGCGGCCTAGCAAAAACTTCGGAGGAGCGTGCCAGTGCAATGCCAGAACAATAGGAGAAAATAAAAAGATGGAGCATACATGAAAACGCTGCCAGTAAACTAAAATGGCGGTGTCGGGCGCGGCCTAACAAAAACTACGGAGGAGCGTGCCAGTGCAATGCCAGAACAATAGGAGAAAATAAAAAGATAGAGCATACATGAAAACGCTGCCAGTAAACTAAAATGGCGGTGTCGGGCGCGGCCTAACAAAAACTACAGAGGAGCATGCCAGTGCAATGCCAGAACAATAGGAGAAAATAAAAAGATGGAGCATACATGAAAACGCTGCCAGTAAACTAAAATGGCGATGTCGGGGGCGGCCTAACAAAAACTTCGGAAGAGTGCAATGCCAGAACAATAGGAGAAAAGGAAAAGATGGTCCATAAATCAAAAAGCTTCCAAACATCAAAAATGGCGGGTGTGGGCGCGGCAGCCAAAATAGAATGGGTGACAAAGAATAACAAAAGGGTGAATACATTAGCGATAAATTTAATAAATAAAATAGATATATGTACATATGTACATTTAATATAAAAACAGCAATCAATGCTTACCTTGAAATACAGTCCAAATTTCCAGAAAAACAAGAGAAAATAAACGCAGTTGCGTCCCCGATGGTGTCAATTGGAAGGCTAAAACAAAGCTAACAACTCAATAGCGCTCTGTGCTCAGGAACAAATGATGGAAAGCGCAAATAAGTTTGATTTTTAAATTGTGGTCGCAGTAGTGGCCGCCAATCGGACCATTGGGGCGTTGTGAAATACATCACCCAATGAGAACAATGATAGCGCAGCTGTGGCCACCAATCGGAGCGGAGGGGCGTGGAAAGCTAGCGCTGAAGGTCGCCTACACAAAGTCTGAATCGTTACTATGGACAGCGTGTGACACGGTACAAACGATCACGGTGTTCGTTTGTAAAATCGCTGATGCGTCGTTATGTAGATCGTGCAATATGACTGCTTACTAGCGATGCACAAACGATCTTGGCCAGGTCGTATCGTTGTCGTAATCGCTGGTGCGTCGCAACGTGTAACGGTACTCTAAGACATAAGAAACTGTTGAAGTATGGGAGAAGAAAAACAGGAAGGAAGAATATATAAGGAGGAGGTGGTGAAAAAGGCAAATTGGAAGGATTATGTGAATGCATTGAGATTCCTTGATAACTATTACGACATTTGATATATTTTTGTATGCTAATACTTATCCTTTTTATTCTATAATTTGTATATTTTATGTAAGAAAATCAATAAAAAGTTGGTTTAAAAAAAAAAAAAAAAAGGGGCCGCAAGGAGGAAAACAATTTCTTCTTTTTCTGAGACACATAAGAGATATGTTCTCTGAGCTCTGTTTTAGCGGTAACCCAGAATAAACTGATGTCTTCTAAGTGTTCCAAGTTATCCTCCATGTATGTCTCCCACCAGCCAGCCAAACATTTTTTGAAATCATCCGACGTATAAAGATATGAGGGAAACTGCCAACAAAAGGAGAGAGTTTTCCTTGTGGGAAGGTCTAGGGTAAGTAGGACAGGAGAGTGATTTGAAATAACCATTGGAAGAATCTCAACCGATTTTAAAGATGAAAAACGAAGGGTAGATGTTAGCCAGTAATTAATGCGAGTGTGTACGTCGTGAACCCTAGAGTAAAACGTATATTCTTTTTCCGTAGGATGGCAGCATCTCCAGGAATCCAATAAGTCAAGCCTATCTAATAAGATGGGAATCATTCCAACTGGGGAGAGTGATGCAGGCGGTGTTAACTAAAAAGATATCATGAAGAGCATTTAAATCCCCACCTAATAATAGTAGGATGCCAGCTATGGATGACTTCTACAAGCTTAGAAAAAAAGGAAGGGCTAGCCGCATTAGGTCCGTAAACATTAATAAAGCAGTATTCCCTCTGCTCAGCAAGGATCCTAATCAGCAAATATTGTCCCGCCTTGTCTCTTACCACATCTTGAAAGGAGTATTCAAGGTCTCTATGGAACAGGACGGCAACCCCACATTTCTTCTTTGAAAAAGAAGCCTCTATGCAGTCCGAGTAATGCTTGTTACGGAGCGGAGGATGTTTTCCACGAATCCAGAGAGTTTCCTGCAAAAACACAATGTGTGGGCATATACGGGTAACATGGTCTAAAAGTTTCCTGCGCTTCACCGGAGTATTGAGCCCAGCCACGTTCCAAGATAACAATTTGAGAGAATCTACGTTAATGTGAGGAGCTACAGTATTAGAGTCAGCCATATTAGCCTATGCCACATTGAGGCCATGAAAGAGTAATATCAGAGAAGAAACAACTGGGCAAATAACTGTCCCGCAAGCAAACCCTGAGTCAAGTTTTGTGATGCAACAGCGATCTCACCAGCGAGATCGCTGTGTGTGACAGCCATCAGCAACCGGCCCCCCTGCCGGGTATCGCTGATCGTTCATGAAAGGTCAGGACTTTTTTTGGGTCGTTGATCTCCCACTGGCCAGCACGCATCGCTGCGTGTGGCAGGCGGGAGAGCAACGACCAGAGATCAGCTAGCTGGTAACCAAGGTAAACGTCGGGGTTCTAAGCGGCGCGCGATGCTTAGAAACCCGATGTGTACCTTAGTTACCAGCACGCTGATGCAGGGAGCTGGTAACCAAGGTACACATCGGGTTTAAGTGCCGTGCACTGCTTAGAAACCCGATGTGTACCTTGGTTACCAGCTCCCCTGCATCAGTGCGCTGGTAACTAACATACACAGCGACGCACCCGCTTGGCGTCGCTGGTGCTGATCGCTGGTGAAGCTGCCTGTTTGACAGCTCACTAGCGATCATGTAGCAACACATCAGCGATCCTGACAAGTTCATATTGTTGTCGGGATCGCTGGTGAGTCGCTATGTGTGACGGGGCCCTAACACCCAGAAAAACAAACAAAAAACCGTGCCTAGGGAGGAAGAGCCCACCCCCCGTATGTATGTATGTATGTATGTATGTATGTTCTCCCCGTGTTTGCGTGGGTTTCCTCCGGGCACTCCGGTTTCCTCCCACACTCCAAAGACATACTGATAGGGAATTTAGATTGTGAGCCCCATCGGGGACAGTGATGAAAATGTGTGCGGAATATGTTAGCGCTATATAAAAATAAAGATTATTATTATTAATCCTGCAGGTATATATAAACAGATGTAACATGGCTATCAACTAGAAAAAAAAATTACAAAAACCATGTAATTGAGATCAAGTGGCCAGAGAAGAGGCTCGGGAGGAGTGCTTCACTCCCTCCATGGCTTCATTAGGGTCAACAAAAAACATAGTCTTTCCTCGGAGTTCCACCGTCAGACAAGCCGGGTAGAGAAGGGCAAAACGGGAGCCTCTGTCATGCAGAAGTTTATAAACAGGAGCAAAGGCGCGGCGCTTAGCCGCCACCATGGCAGAATAATCTTGAAACATAAGAAGAGAGTGTCCCTCATATTTCAAAGCAGACATAGCCCGAAATGCCTGAAACATTAGCATTTTGTCCTGAACAATTAAGTAACTTAAAAATAACAGGGCAAGGGCAGGCACTGGATTCTGGAATTGGAGGTCCAGAATCCAATTGTGGGCTCGTTTGACTATCATGGAGCCAGGTCGGTCAGGCAAATTAAGTGCTCATGGGAGCCAGGAGGAAGTAAAGTGGTGGAGGTCCTTTACCGATTCGGGAACGTCGATGACGCGGAGATTGTTTCGGCGGCTCTGGTTTTCCAGATGATCAAATTTGTCTTGGAGCTGCTTTATCACATGGTCCTTATCTTTAAGCTGAGCAGCATAGGACTGTACAGGACTCCAAATCAGTGATCCGCTGTTCTGCTGCCAAAAATTTGGTGGAATGGTCAGACAACTGGGATGTGATTTAGTCCAGTGATGATTGAAAGGAAAGAAGTCTTGCATCTACTTTTGACATAAGTTGCTTTGTGATAGTCAGCAATGGATTGTAGGGATTCTTTAGACATGACGGGAGTTAGAATCTGGTGATTCAGGAGAAGATTTGGTGGTCTGTGCCCTGGTTTTAGTAGCCTTGGAGCCACTGGTATTTACAAATTTTTCCATGTAGATGGAGAGAGATAGAAAATGAATAGAAATGCCCTTGTAAGGAGAGGGGAGACGTCTCAGTCGAGATTTAAGTGCAAGAACCTACATAACTAAGTACCGTATTTTTCGGACTATAAGATGCACCGGACCATAAGACGCACCCCAATTTTCAGAAGGAAAATAGGGAAAAAAATAATGTCAAATGGGGGTCCATCTTACAGTCCGAATTCAGCTTACCTGGGAAGGGATCCGGCACAGGTGGAGAAGTAGTCACAGGGGTCATTCAGTGGTCCAGGCTCGTGCGGTGGTGGCGGCTCTGTGCTGGGGCAGCTGCGCTGGGGCTGGGGCGGGTGGGCTGTGCAGGGGCAGCTGTGGCAGGGGCAGGTGGGCAGGGGCAGCTGTGCTGGGGCAGGGGGAGCTGTGGCAGGGGCAGCTGTGCTGGGGCAGGTGGGCAGGGGCAGCTGTGCTGGGGCAGGGGGAGCTGTGGCAGGGGCAGCTGTGGCTGGGGCAGCTGTGCTGTGGCAGGGGCAGCTGTGGCAGGGGCAGCTGTGGCAGGGGCAGCTGGGCTCTGCGGTGGTGGCAGCGGGTGGCGCGGTGCGGTGGTGGCAGCGGGCTGTGCTCCGGTGCAGGGGCGGCGGCTCCGCCGGCGTTTCTTCGCAGCCCGGAGGCCCCCGCACACCCCTTGCTGGGAGCCGCCATGTTGCGGTGGCCTCCGGGAGCATGGACGCTGGCAAGATGGCCGCCGGTTCGGGGACGGCACATGCGCAGCTTCAGATCTTGTGCCGAGACCTCGGGGGACGAGATTCAAATCTCGGCAACGAGATCTCGTCCCCCGAGATCTGAAGCTGCGCATGCGCCATCCCCGGACCGGAGGCCATCTTGCCGGCGTCCATGCTCCCGGAGGCCACCGCAACATGGCGCCCAGCAAGGGGTGTGTGGGGGCCTCCGGGCTGCGAAGAAACGCCGGCAGAGCCGCCACCCCTGCACCGGAGCACAGCCCGCTGCCACCACCGCACCGCAGAGCCTCGCCCGCTGCCACCAGCACACCAGGTACCGTGCATTGCGACCATAAGACGCACCCCCCAATTTCCCCCAAAATTTTGGGGGAAAAAAGTGCGTCTTATGGTCCGAAAAATACGGTAGTTTAGGTAGGACATCACGGAGATTTGGTCCTGACTAGATCCAAGATGGTTTAAGAGATATGGACCACTCCGAAGATCATAAAGGTAAACAGGCTGAAAAGGGTCTCCAGTTGGGCCGGTATCCACAGCGGTTTAGAAGACGAGCCCTTGAGAGGTGTCTGTGTATAAAAGAGAGCACTGAGTGCCACTCAGCAGTGGTATCCGGAGTGATAGTATATTGCAGCCTGTATCAGTGCGTTATTTTAGTTATGAGCAGTAGATGGCAGCAGAGCTCCAACTTAACTGGTATGTTGGATGAAATAGTAAATCCGGGATCAGGTGGCTTTTGGAGTAGTCTCCAGCTTTATATGTGTCCCCTTGGGGGGAGGGGGTGTGTGCGGGGTCAAGAAAGTTCTGTCCCAGTAGCTGCCCCCCCACCAAAGGTAACCAGTGCCACGAATAATAGGTCCATGCCTGGTTCCTCTCAAAGCCCCTCACTCACAATTATTGGCATTTATTCGGTCGTCCATGACAGCACCACCTGAGAGAGGGGATCCGCCCTTTAGGAACAGGAAACCTACAGATACAAAAGGGTGGCACCTCTCCCACGCATCAGTTGGTTTCCTGTTCCTAGAGGACAGGACTCTACAGATCGTCCGTCATGGAGTCGTCGTTGAGTACCCAGGCTGGCTGACCGACTCAGGTAGCGAGGGGGTCTCCTACCTCGGTCAGTGCGGGGTCCCTGGAGGCGCCACGGTGGGGCCGGGTAGGTCACCACGGCAGTGGACGGAGCAGGTGGAGCAGGGGTCCGGTGGATGCCGTCTCCAAAAACGCCAGCACCTTGTATGTATGCCCCGGTCCTGCTGCGCTTCCCCAGGCCCGGTCCTCCCGGTCAGTGCTGGCCCCTGGCGGGCTCATGGCGGCGTGCGCAGGGGGGCAGTGGGGCATTCCGGGCAGGAGGCGCTGTGCGGCTCCTTTGCGCGCGCTCCCGCAGGGCTCTGATGAGCGGCGGAAGTGACGCGGCGGAAGGGGCGGAGCGATAGCGCCGATACCGGAAGTCGGGTGCCGGCCGGCCTCCGGCGCGCGCCGCGGGTGCATGCCTGTCCGGGGGTCGCGCGGCGACCCGGGTAAGGCGAGGGGGGCCGGAGCATGGGGGAGGGAGCGCGGAAAGCCGGGTGGGTGGTGCTATGGCAGGATACCTGCTGACCCGGACACCAGGAGGCCATATAAGGCAGATGGGGATGCCGCTGGGGTGCTTCTGAAGGCCCCAGCAATGGATACAACGGAAGCCCCCTTGGACCAGCAGGACGAGGCACAGGAGAGCCCGCAAAAACAGGCCACGACAAAACCGCATGCGAGTGGCCAGCAGAAAAAACAGAGACGAACTAGCGACCAGAGCCGCGAAAGTTCCTCCAGAAAGGACCCCCCTGCCTCCCTCCGTGATCCGGTACCTGCTTCATCTGCATGGGTAAGAGATCTCCGTGAATGTACCCTGATGCAATGTACCCTGATGCAGTGTTCCCTTATGTTTTTTTTCAGGGGAAGAAGGCTACGGGAAAACAGAAGCACAGGGAATGTGCCCTCTGTAGTTCCCCCCTACCAGATGGCCACCCTAAAAAATTATGCCAACCATGCATTCGGCAAACGGTAGGGGTTATTAAAGACAGAGAGTCCAGGGGTAGATTGTCAGGCCCTTATACTCTCCCCCGTTTATGCAGGTAGCGGAAGAGACACCTGACTTCATTTCGAACCTGAGAGAGATGATCAGGGCAGAAATGAAAGTCTTACCTCAAAGAGAACCTTCTAGGAGAAGAGAGGCTAGTGGTTCAGGCTCGGAGACCTCAGTCGCCCCTGGGAAAGGCGATAATTCCTCGGACTCCTCGGCCTCCTCGTCGTCTTCCTCGGATGAAGACTCTAGCCGGTTCTGCTTCCCCTTAGACCAGATGGACAGATTAGTGAAAGCAATACGGTCCACCATGGGGGTAGCGGACAAAAAACGGGAACTCTCAGCACAGGACATAATGTTCGGGGGTCTAGACCCCAAAAAACGCAGAGCTTTTCCATTAAACGATAAGGTTCAGAACCTAATTGACAGAGAATGGAAGAGACCGGAAAAAAGGGGCTCCATGCCACCAGCCTTTAAGCGGAGATACCCCTTTGATAACCCGGTAGTAAACAGATGGGATAAAGCCCCGAAACTAAACGCAGCAGTAGCCAAAGCATCTAAAAAATCCGCCATACCATTTGACAATATGGCCTCCTTGAAAGATCCGCTAGATAAAAAAGCGGATTCTTTTCTTAAAGGGACATGGGAGATGTCAGCAGGCGCGTTAAGACCAGCGGTAGCTGCCACCTGTACAGCCAGATCCATGATGGTCTGGCTAGATCAGCTGGATTCCGAGCTAAAAGACGGAGCTTCAAGATCATCTATTCGGAAAAGTTTGCCGATCATTCAGAATGCCGCGGTGTTTTTAGCCGATGCTTCTGCAGACTCTGCAAGAATGGCGGCTAAAGCCGCGGGTCTATCTAATGCAGCGCGAAGAGCGCTCTGGTTAAAATGTTGGCCAGGAGATATTCAAGCCCGGTCCCGTCTCTGTTCCATTCCCTGCGAGGGGGAGTACCTATTCGGCCCCATCTTGGACGAATTGTTAGAGAAAGCTGGAGATGACAAAACGAAATTTCCCAGTCTCCCGAACCCCTCGTACAGACGTCCCTTTACCAGAAAAGGTTTTTTCCGGAGAAGGCCGTCCAGAGATCAGGGCAGATGGGAGGAGAAAAAAAGGAGAGGTACAGGATTCATGTTTGGAGGGGGGCGCCAGGAAGGTCCAGCTCGGGATACGAAAAAGACGCCCCAATGACTAGTTACCCCGGTAGGAGGGAGACTAGCTGCCTTCTACCCATCCTGGTCTCTGATCTCTAATAGCAGCTGGATATTGGGGATAATAGCCGTGGGACTACGACTAGAGTTTTCTAGGGTTCCCCTTGATCAATTTAAAATCACCCCACTCAGGTCGTCTGCTTCAGAACAAGCTGCCCTGGAGGCCGAGGTTCATGACCTGTGCGCCAAGAAAGTCCTGATAGAGGTTCCAGAGGGAGAATGGGGGAAGGGATTCTACTCCCCTCTGTTCCTGGTCCGCAAACCAGACAGCTCCTTTAGGACAATAATAAACCTTAAGGCCCTCAACAAGTTTTTGGTCATACGTCCTTTTAAAATGGAAACAATTAAATCTGCAATAAAATTGCTGTTCCAAAACTGCTTTATGGTGGTGTTAGATCTAAAAGACGCATACTACCATATACCCATCCATGCAGGCCATCAGCGGTTTCTCAGAGTGGCGGTTCAGTTGGATGGGTCAATTCGACATTTCCGATATGCGGCCCTCCACTTTGGAGTGGCAGTCGCTCCCCAAGTGTTTACTAAAGTAATAGCGGAGGTCATGGCCCATCTACGTGAATCGAACATTCTGGTGATCCCCTACCTGGACGATTTTCTTATTGTAGGTAAAACGGCGAATCATTGTTTACAACAGCTACAAGAGGCAATGTCTGCCCTAGAACGGTTAGGATGGTTGCTGAACGTCAAAAAGTCTCGGTTGCAACCAATGAAAGTCCAACAATTCTTGGGCCTAACCCTGGATTCTGAAAAACAGGAATGCCGTCTGCCTCCGGAGAAGCTTGTTCGCCTCCATTATCAGATCCTGAACGCCTCCAATAACCCCACCATGTCCCTCAGGAAAGCCATGTCCCTTCTAGGCTCTCTTTCGGCCTGTATCCCGGCAGTCCAGTGGGCCCAGTTTCATGCAAGGAAACTACAGAGCGAGGTCCTTGGGGGTTACTTGGAGGGTCAGCTAACCTTGTCCCGTAACACAAGGAAGTCCCTAGAGTGGTGGTTAGACAAGGATAACTTGTCTAAAGGGGTGCCCTGGGAGTATAACGTAACCCGCATAGTCACCACGGATGCTAGTCCTTACGGTTGGGGAGCTCATATGGGTGAAATATTAGTCCAGGACCAATGGCAACATGATCAGTAGGAATGTCATCTAACCTAAAAGAATTGACAGCAGTAGAACAGGCGGCTAAAAAGCTCCTTGTGTATCTACAGGGCCATCACGTGCGAGTGTTCTCCGACAATCAGGTCGCCGTGGCATATATCAATCACCAAGGCGGGACCCGTTCCAGACCCCTGATGATTGTAGCAGAGCGGTTGTTCCATCTAGCAGAACAATACTTTCTATCTTTAACAGCGTTGCATATAAAAGGAAGAGACAACATCACGGCAGACTTTTTAAGCCGCAATCAGCTAAAGCAAGGGGAATGGTCCCTAAACACCTCCATATTCAATCTGATTGTTCAAAAGTGGGGATATCCAGAGGTAGACCTCTTCGCCACCAGAGACAACAGGCAATTGAAACAATTCTGCTCCCTAAATCCCAGAGAGAATCCTCTGACGGTAGATGCCTTCCTGATAAAGTGGGACTTCAAACTAGCCTACGCCTTCCCTCCCCTATCTCTTCTACCCCTGGTGATGAGGAAAATCAGGAAAGACAGAGCGAGGGTTATAGTCATCGCTCCATTTTGGCCCAGGAGAGCAAGGTTCTCATGCCTCAGGACCATGTCGGTGTCCGATCCTTGGGTTCTGCCGGACATCCCGGATCTCCTGTCCCAGGGCCCAGTCTTCCATCCTCAGGTGGCTGGCCTTCATCTGACGGCGTGGAGTTTGAACGGTCATTATTAGAAGAGAAGGGCTTCTCCGCAGACCTAATTAACACCCTACTTAAGAGTAGAAAAATCATTACCACAAAAATTTGTCAGAATTTGGAAGAAATTCCTTCAAAACTCAGGAGTAGTCGCTGGGGATTCAGCGCCTATAATGCAGATATTAGAGTTCCTACAAAAAGGTCTGGACATGGGGCTCTCTACCAGTACCCTTAAAGTACAAGTGTCAGCCTTGGGGGCTCTGTTTAGCTGTAACATCGCTGGTAATTATTGGGTAAGCAGGTTCATTAAGGCGGCAGGTAGATCCAGGCCAATAATGAAGGATAGGTTCATGCCGTGGGACTTGAACCTAGTCCTCACTGCTATGACAGAGACCCCATTCGAACCTATCTCGTCGGCTTCCCTAAAAAACCTGTCCCTCAAGGTAGCCTTCCTGGTAGCTCTAACATCAGCCCGCAGAATAAGCGATATCCAGGCTTTATCTAGGTGTCCTCCTTATTTACAGTTCAAAGAGGATAGGGTAATACTTAGACCTGATCCAGCGTACTTGCCGAAGGTAGTTTCTAGTTTCCATAGGACACAGGAAATAGTTCTTCCATCCTTCCTCCCTAATCCAACTAACGAGAAGGAAAAGAAACTACACACCCTGGATGTCAGGAGAGGCCTCATAGAATATCTGACAGTCACCGATCCCTGGAAGAAAGATAATGCCCTATTTATCTCTCATCAAGGCCCCAGAAAAGGTTGTAGAGCATCAAAAAATACACTAGCCAGATGGATTAGAGAGGCGATTTCAATAGTATACACCTCAAAGGGCAGGTCGCCACCCGGGAAGCTGAGGGCGCATTCCACCAGAGCCATGGCGACCTCATGGGCCGAAAGATCAGAAGTCTCCATTGACCAGATTTGTAAGGCGGCTACTTGGTCCTCTCCGAGCACCTTTTATAGTCATTATAGGCTAGACCTGGGTGCTTCCACAGACCTCTCTTTTGGTATAAGGGTGCTGCAGGCTGTAGTCCCTCCCTAAAGCTGATATTACTCTCTGTAAATCTCTCAGGTGGTGCTGTCATGGACGACCGAATAAAGTCTTAGTTACTCACCGGTTAACGGTATTTTTCGGAGTCCATGACAGCACCCGTATATTCCCTCCCTTTTAGTTTAATTGGGGTGTGCACGTCTATTTCTTGTATATGCTCACTGGTGGTAAAAGTTTATAATTGTAAAGAATACTATACATAAATCATGCATTAACCTTGGAAGTCCTCTTGTGCTCTGTAATCCAACTGATGCGTGGGAGAGGTGCCACCCTTTTGTATCTGTAGGTTTCCTGTTCCTAAAGGGCGGATCCCCTCTCTCAGGTGGTGCTGTCATGGACTCCGAAAAATACCGTTAACCGGTGAGTAACTAAGACTTTCTTAACAAGCTCCTCTGGCCACTATTGGGGAGAGGCAACAGCACTGCTCAGCTACAGTAGAGGAAGTTTCCTGCAGTGTTCTTCCAAGGCCCCAGGCTGCTCGGTGATTCTGCAGCATATGGGGAATTCCCCTGTTGTATAACTGCACAGGCGGAGAAGAAACGCAGCTCCTGGCAATCACACAGAACCCGATCAGCAATCTTCCCTCTCTCCCTCCCCGGGTGCAACAAGCATCAGCAGGTAAGACAGCAGATGGGTAGGGAGAGGTCTGGTCCTGAGTGTATCTTACTGCCAACAGGGTCTTCACCACTTATGCAGCGGGGTGGTCCCCCTGTGATGAATGATGGTGGCAGGCCTCCCTAAATGCTATGTGCTGGAGGCTCCTAGAAGTTCACTCACCCCTTAGCCGGGCCTCCGCTGTAGATCTGTCACAGGTGAATGGAGGGGAAGGAGTGCAGGGACCATACCCAGCCACAGGAGAAACTTTTTCCAGCAGGGGGACCATGATTCAGGCCCTGTAGTGAGCCGCAGATTGAAGAGGCTTTGCAGGTAATCTCAGGCTGGAGAAGTTGGTTTAAAACTGCTGCTTTCTGGTCCCCCAGGCACTGAGCACCCACCAGAACAGAGCAGGATGGTTAGTGAAGCACTATTAAGGATGGTTAGCACGGATTGACTCTTCTGGGTGTGAAGTTCCCTCGTGTGTCTGATCCCGTGGCGGCCATCTTGGAACCCTGAATTCTCTTTTGAACTGTGAACGAGGAAGACTGTCTTTGATAGCTCTTGGATTACTACTGGAATAGTGTAATAGGCTATTACAGTCAGCAGGTTTGACGAATAGGTCCGTAGTAAGCTTACCATACTTGTCTTTGTGTACCATAGTGTCCAGAAAGGAGATCGGGTCCTGGTTCTGGTGTATAGTGTATTAAAGTTCAAGGTGGATGGAATTCAGGTATAGATAGAATATTTGTACATGAAACAAGAGGGGATTATAGGGAGAAAAATGGGAAGCGCAAGCTTCTAAGTGTAGTAATTAGTTTCCAAAGGTATAAACTCAGAGTGAATACACTCACCTATTTGGTGTCTTGAGATACTGCATGTAGATCCAGTCCTTGGATCACTCCATTCCTCTTTCCATTCAGTTTGCTGCAAAGATCTGGGAACTAGTGAGAGCACTGGACAGTGCTTTCATAAGCAATAACACTTGGTGAATGTTTTTCCCAGCAACATGCGCTCCTGAAGGCTGATGATGGGACCTGATATTTAGATTCAAGGATGATTTTTATTTTTAATTCAAACTAATACAACCGGTTTCGACTTCTAAGAGTCTTCCTCAGGTATAATGTCAAGCATATAAACGGATCTGTCTGAACACATTTTATAGCAGATCTCCCTGCATGTGGTTTCAGCCCCCACCCAAAACTACATGCAGGGAGATCTGCTATAAAATGTGTTTAGACAGATCCATTTATATGCTGACATTATACCTGAGGAAGACTCTTAAAAGTCGAAAACGGTTGTATTAGTTTGAATTACAATTACATTCATCCTTGAATCTAAATATCGGGTTCCATCATCATCCTTCAGGAGCGCATATTGCTGTGAAAAAATATTCACCATAGAATATTTGTAATGAATGTGATGTCCCTGTCCGGATGAAGAAAATATCATCTATATAGCGATTGTAGCCCATAACATGATGTTTGAACAGGTCATTTGTAAAGACATATTGTTCCTCAAAGGAGTTCATAAACTCATCAGCATAAGCCAGTGCGAAGTTCACGCCCATGGCAGTACCATGTGACTGTATATAGAATGTATCTTCATATAGGCAGAAATTTTCATACAGAATTAGCCTAAGGAGGTCTAGGCATAGTTGGATGGAATTGTCGGACAGGTTGGAAGTCCATAGAAGGGATTTGAAGGCCATGATACTTATGTCATGAGGAATAGAAGTCTAAATATTGTTGATGTCTAGAGTTACAAGTAAGGCCTGTTTCACACTTCAGTTTTTGTCCATCAGTCAAGATCCGCCGTTTTGCAAAAAAACGGATCCGCTATTTTGTTTGGCGGATCCGTTTTTTTCCCATTGAGTTGCATTACCGGCGGATCTTGACGGACGGCCATCCGTTGGATCTGTTTTTTGGGGGATCCGCCAAAATTTTGCCGTCCGCCGACATGCCCGAACGGAGCATGTAACGTTTTTTCGGGCGGCAGGATCCGCACTTCACACTGCACATGCCCGAAAGACTTCACTCAGCCTGAAATATAACCCTAAAGTCTGTTCTGGCGCCTGAAAAAACATCTCTCTCTCTCTCCCCCTCCCCTCCCTGGGCTGCGGTTCCTTTAAAATTCTTCATTCATCGGATCCGGCAAAAAACGGTCCGGTGGCATCCGTTCACATCAGTTAGCAACGGATCCAATTTCCGCCATTTTGGCGGATTTTAACTGACACAAAAAAACTGAAGTGTGAAACAGGCCTAAGCCATCAGATGGTGTGGAGTTGAGACCTTTAATGACATCGAAAAAATGCCCGGTGTCAAGTAAGAAAGATTTAGTGGTCCTGACCAGTGGTGGTAAAAAATTTTTCTAAGAAAATAGATAATGGGGAAAGAATTGAGTCTGTGGATGCAACTATGGGTCTGCCGGGAGGGTTGGTTAATAATTTGCGAATTTTAGGTAAAATGTAAAAAACTGATGTTATGGGGGTGTGGATTAATGAGAAATGTGGCAGTCTTTTGATCAATGGCGTTATTGTCGAGGTATGGCTAGTTTGACACTAGCGTATTTTCCATGCAGCGCACAGCGCCGCTAAGGCTAGTTTCACACTAGCGTTTATTCGATGCAGCGCACGGCGCCGCTAAGCCCCGCCCCCTGCTGGCTCCCTGCCCGCCCCATCCGGTCATCGCCGCCTACTATCGCACATGGACGCTTGTGATCTGCGCATCCTATCTTTAGCATAGGGTGCGAAGATCGTGCGCTGGCCGTGCGCTAGTAGGATTTTGGCGTGCGCTGCGCACTTTTGAAGGTGCGCCGTGCGTGCCGAAATGCAACATGCTGCGTTCGGCGCGCACGGGCGCACCTTCAAAAGTGCGCAGCGCACGCCAAAATCCTTCTAGCGCACGGCCAGTGCACGATCTGCGCACCCTATGCTAAAGATAGGGTGCGCAGATTGCAAGCGTCCATGTGCGATAGTAGGCGGCGATGACCGGATGGGGCGGACAGGGAGCCGGCAGGGGGTGGGGCTTAGCGGCGCCGTGCGCTGCGTCAAATAAACGCTAGTGTGAAACTAGCCTAAGCCCCGCCCCCTGCCGGCTCCCTGCCCGCCCCATCCGGTCATCGCCGCCTACTATCGCACACGGCCGCATGCGATCTGCGCACCCTCTCTTTAGCATGGCCGCACACGGGCACACTTTTGAAGGTGTGCCCGTGTGCGCCGAACGCACCATGTTGCATTTTGGCGCGCTCGGCGCACCTTCAAAAGTGCGCAGCGCACGCTAAAATCCTACTAAGTGCACGGCCAGTGCACGGTCTGCGCACCCTATGCTAAAGATAGGGTGCGCAGATCGCATGCGGCTGTGTGCGTTAGGCGGCGATGACCGGATGGGGCGGGCAGGGAGCCAGTAGGGGGCGGGGCTTTGCGGCGCCATGCGCTGCATGGAAAATACGCTAGTGTGAAACTAGCCTATGTCCTAATGAGTTTCTTAATTTTATTAGTGATGCTGGACAAAGGGTCCCTGGGAATGATCCTGTAGGTCTGAGTCAGATAATTGGCACTGTACCTCGTTGGAATATGTTGAGCGGTCCATTACCATGTTGGCACCACCCTTATCTGCTGGTTTGATAATGATAAACTTGTTATTTCTAAAGCCCCCTTTACATTTAGCGATGCACCAGCGATCCCGACAACGATGCGACCCGGTCAGGATCGCTGGTGCATCGCTAAATGGTCGCTAGTGAGCTGCCAAACAGACATCTCTCAGCGATGCAGCAGCGGTCGTTACTTACCTTTCAGACGCGGCGATGATGACGTCCTCCCGCCCGCGTCCACGCGTCGCTCGTCGGCGCCAGCAGGAAGCCGCTGACGAGAAATGGACATGAACGATCTCGCGCGATCAGCAATAGCCAGAGGGGGAGCCGGTCGGAGGTAAGTATCACATGTAGCGATATCGCTAGCAATATCGCTGCTGCGTCACAAAATCAGTGACGCTTTAGCGATATTGCTAGCGATATCGCTATGTGTAAAACCCCCTTAAGTGAGGTGAGACCCTGTTTCTCCGTAAATGTGAGATTGGGGCGAGTTGGAAAAAAGCCAAGGCGTTGTTGGTGAGACAGATCTTTCACCTCTCGATCAACTAAGGTAATGAAAGTCTCTGTGGCATGATAGGATGAAGGTGGAAAGAATGTGCTAGGATTACGTAAACCAATTGAAGCAATGGAGAGCTTAGAAACAGATGTCTCCCGTGGCAGACACTCTGTTGTCAGAGGTCTTGGGCATAGTACCAAAACGAGTCTTTAATCTGATGGCGCAATAAAAGCGCTGTAGGTCCTTGTCCAGCTGGAAAGCATCCTGTCACGTTGACCCGTCCTGTGTGACGCGACCCGCAGGCCGGTAACTATAACAACAAGACGCGACACTTGATACTGTCCTGTGTGACACGCCCCGCAGGCCAGTAACTAAAACAACAAGACACGGGGAAAGGAGGAACAGTTACAACGGTAGGCCCTGCGATAGGGAAAGGGGACATGGAGTCCTCCTGCACTCCCCTGAGTCAGTGTCCCTAACGCTCCTAGCGTTCCCTATGCCGGTTCCGCACCGGGCGCCGATCAGGAACTTGTCGCCCAAGCACACCCTACACCTATCCCTTGCTAGGGAGCTGGGTGGCGCAGGCACTGGCCCCACCGCTGCACCAATACACACTAAGGAAAAACACAAACAGGGAAACACCACTTAGCTTTACTCTGTTGCACTTGCTCCTGGCAACAGAGTCCACCACCAGAATGCAGCTCTCCTCTTGAATCACTGCCACCAAGCTCTGTCAGAGCTACAAGAAATCCTCTGACTCCTTCCACACCAGGGCTAAGACAGTGCTGCAAGGAATGATCTCCAACTCCTTCCTCCACCAAGGATGGTTGAAATGAACACTATCACCAACACTGATTGCAACACCTGTGACTTTTTTTTATAGCGGAGCCAGAGCAATCACACCTGCATTATAATCATGTGCACTTAACTAAAGAAACAAGAGTGCAATGACGCTCACCACCACCGGGGGCAAACTTAGAACAAAAGACACCACAGTGCAATAATCCTAATGGTCACCGGGGGCAAAAACCAAACTTAAGCACAGCTTAAGAAAAAAAAAGGTTACCTGTGCTTTTCATCAGTCCTGATCCAGCATGGATCATGACAGTACCCTCTCCTTAATGAGGGGCCTCTGGACCCTCAAGACCGCTCCTCATCAGGGTCCCACCTACAGTGGGAACTCCCAGACCCAGAGTTCACCCCCAGCAACTACCTGCACGTCAGGTTGATGACAAACGAGCCCGCTGGTATTGGCAACATTTCTGGAGACACCACACATCTCCGAAGCGCTGACCTGGGGAGCGAGTTGTGTATGTGTATGTTTGGTATGAGCTGGTAACACTCCACAACACACTTCCACTGGATGTTTTTTGGTGGCCACCCATACACGCTCGTTCACACACAGGTCCGGACCTGAACGTTTATTGCCACTCGTTCGTTTGTCACCATTTGGAGAACTCTTTCTGGGATTGACAACAGAGGCGTCCCCCTGTGTCACCACACTCACACCCCCGCACTTCACCAAGGGGTACACCCCCCTCCAACCCCTTCCACCACAAGGTCTGCGCCTCCCAGGGTTGGCCAATGGCGAGGGTTGAGACTTGCCCCTACTCTCCTGCAGCACATCTGCTGCTCTCACCGGAGAGGAAGGGGTCCGTTGAAGAGAGACGGCAGAGACAGTAGTTCTTAGGCAGCAGCCCTCACATGAGTGCCCCCAGCTGACCACTTCCCTCGCCCGCCAATCTATTACTGGGTTGTGTCTTTTCAGCCAAAGGAGGCCTAAAACAATAGGTACTGGCATTCCCTCCAAGACGTAGCATGACAAGGACTCCTTATGATGTCCTATACGCAGATGGATATTCTCTACGACTTGGGTCAAGCTCCCCTGGCTCAGTGGAACAGAGTTTATGGCCTGGATGCTTATAGGCTGGGCTAGCGTCCTACACCTCAGACCATGAGTCTGGACAAAGCGAGCATCCACCAGACTGACTCCTGCTCCGCTGTCCACAAGCACCGGTATCACCTCCGGTACTCCGCCAGCCAAGATCTCTGCTGACATGGTACCTTGGGAGGGCAAAATGGAGGAAATGTATACTCCCTGGTCGCCTCCCTCCAAGCGACCAGGAGAATGCGGCTTCTCAGATGGCACAGATAATTTGGCACGCAATGGGCAAGCCTTCAGGACATGACCAGTCTGCCCACAGTACAAACATGCCGACACCACTCCCCGAACCTTAGACAGCTCCGAATACAAACTAGCTCCTCCAACTTGCATAGGTTCGTCAGGAGACTTGGCATGAACTGGGCAGGCTCTTATAAAATGGCCAGGCTTCCTACAGGAAAAGCACACCCCTCCACCACGACGAGCCGCAGACACCCCTTTTTTTGTATCAACAACACTGGGCTGTCTGGGTTCCTCCGTCCGCACTGGTGGGTCCTCCTCCCTAGCGAGGACATCAGGGGGCACTTTTTGTATATGTCTTTCCCTAAGGCATCTATCCACCCAGATGGCAAGGGACATGGTGGCCTCCAGCGAACTGGGGGTGGCGTACTGCACCAGAGTATCCTGTAACTTTGGAGACAAGCCCTGTACAAATTGACTCCTAAGTGCAGGGTCATTCCACTGAGTGCTAGTGGCCCTTCTCCTAAACTCTGAGCAGTACTCCTCAGCAACCCGGGCTCCCTGTTTTACACCTACGGATTCAGGATTCCGCCAGGGCGACGCCATCAGGATCCCCATACACAAGCGCCAAAGCCGCAAAAAACTCGTCCAAGGACACCAATGATGGAGAATCGTCTGGTAGGGAGAAGGCCCAGGATTGGGGATCCCCTTCAAGAAGGGACATAATGATTCCCACCCGTTGCTCTTCACTCCCTGATGAACAAGGGCGCAGCCTGAAATACAATTTACAAGCTTGTTGAAACACCAAGAATTGATCTCTCCCTCCAGAAAATCTGTCAGGGAGGGATATCTTGGGTTCTGGCTGAGCCTGTTCCTGAACCAAGCCTCCAGAGCCCACCAACAGCCGCATCTGCCGCACCAACCCTCCGCGCAGCCCCCTAATCTCATTAGTAAGGATCTGCAGCATTTGGGCAAAGGGCTGAACTGGGTCCATAGCTCAGCAGAAAAAAAAAAGTTAATGGTTGGTGATAATGTCACTTTGACCCGTCCTGTGTGACGCGACCCGCAAGGCCGGTAACCAAAACAACAAGACGCGGCACGTGATACTGTCCTGTGTGACACGGCCCACAGGAAGGTAACTAAAACAACTAGACACGGGGAAAGGGGGAACAGTTACAATGGTGGGCCCTGTGATAGGGAAAGGGGACATGGAGACCTCCTGCACTCCCATGAGTCAGTGTCCCTAACGTTCACTATGCCGGTTCCGCACCGGGCGCCGATTAGGAACCTGTCGCCCTAGTACACCCTACACCTATCCCTTGCTAGGGAGCTAGGTGGTGCAGGCACTGGCCCCACCGCTGCACTAATACACACTAAGGAAAAACACAAACAGGGAAACACCACTTAGCTTTACTCTGTTGCACTTGCTCCTGGCAACAGAGTCCACCACCAGAATGCAGCTCTCCTCCTGAATCACTGCCACCAAGCTCTGTCAGAGCTACAAGAAATCATCTGACTCCTTCCACACCAGGGCTAAGACAGTGCTGCAAGGAACGATCTCCAGCTCCTTCCTCCATCAAGGATGGTTGAAATGAACACTATCACCAACACTGATTGCAACACCTGTGACTCTTTTATAGCAGAGCCAGAGCAATCACACCTGCATTATAATCATGTGCACTTAACTAAAGAAACAAGAGTGCAATGACGCTCACCACCACCGGGGGGGGCAAACTTAGAACAAAAGACACCACAGTGCAATAATCCTAATGGCCACCTGCAGTAAAAACCAAACTTAAGCACAGCTTAAGAAAAAAAGGTTACCTGTGCTTTTTATCAGTCCTGATCCAGCAAGGATCATGACACATCCCTGATGGGGGTTGGACAGAAGGATAACCCCTTCTGAAGAACTGATAATTCCGCAGGGGAGAGTGTGTGTCCCGAGATGTTAATCACCAAGTTGGATGGCTTACCTGGGAACGTGTGGCCATTCTTTCTCCTTGACCGTCTGGTAGGTCAGTGTGGTGGTGACCTCCCCTGAGGTTGTTGGCTAAAAAACACTGTTGGTTGGAACCGGTGGATGAATCGCTGCCGGTGCTGAAGGATCCATATGTATGCTGTCTTGGTTGTCTGCGCCAGGGGCTGGTGCCAGAGGATTCGTTCCATTTGTAGATTGTTATTTGCGTAATCGTCAGTGTCCCGTTTAAACTTGAGTCATTTTCTTTCCTGTAAAGATTTCTGATGTTCAATGAGAATTTTGTCAGTCTTTTCTTTGAGATTGGCTCATTCGGTAGAGGATAAGGTTGCGGTGAGTTGAGTTTCTATTGCCTGGATGTTCTGTTTGATGTTCACGATCACCTTCTGAAGATATTCGACTGTGAGGATGATAATGTGAAGTGGACATTTATTAAGTTTTGTTGTATTTTTCACAGAATTCCTGATTGTCAGAAAATAAAGTAGGGCGCAGGTTACTGCTGAGGCCCCTGGTGATTTTACTTTGTCTATGATACTCAGCCAGAGAGATGTAATGGAGATTGTAAGATACCAGTTTGTCTTTCTTTCTTGTAGTCCCTCGTTCTCAAATCTTGTAATGGAGTCTTCAAAAACTCATTAGAGTTACTTACTTGAGATAGGATGCTATTACTAGTTGTAATATCGTAGGCAAAGGTATCAGTTGACATGGGGAGGGACAGGTGCATACACCAAGAAAAAATCAATAAAGAAGGGTATTAGTGTGCACTCTGTCTAAATCGAGGCGAGGTGGCGGCTGGAACGGACTAGAGAGCCCACTACAAAATAACAGTCAATTTTCACCTCACACTCAAATTAATTACTTGTGAAAATGTGAATATTGTAGAAAAAAAATATTTTGAACAAAATAGTGGGAGCGAAAATGAAATATAAAGCTACTGAAAACACCAACGTTTCGACCCGTACCGGGTCTTATTCATAGTCGCTAGGAAACAAAAAACATGTCAGAACAGAGTTATACAATTATAACAAGGAGAGAATCACATTCATGATCTATTATGTGAAAACTATTTACAGTGCAAAACATATAGCGATATCTATCCAAAAAATACAAAACGAATATGGGTATTGCAACAATAAAGTCAGGATAATCATGTAGTAAAAGAGGGTGAGAAGAGATAGACATATGTTTAGTCATGAATTACCTTGGTCCAGAGAGTTTCAGGGATAAGTAATGCAGAAAGCCACTATACATACCAAACATCCAAGGTAAACACTTGCTGCCTATTTGGTCTTTTCCTATTTCCCTTCCCCATCACTCCTTACAAACATGTGCTGATGTACTTACATTATCACATTTCAGATCTCTGGCTCCTTCTACAGCCACCATCCCTAGGTACTCGATTACACTTTGCAGTATACTTATGAACATGACTGGGGCTCCTTATAACATAATTACCATTATTTGCAGACACTGTGGACCTATGGGGAATCTGATCCCTGCATTCTGCATTACTTATCACTTACACTCTCTGGACCAAGGTAATTCATGACTAAACATACATCTTATCTCTTCTCACCCTCTCTTTTACTACATGATTAGTAAGTTTATCATTTGATACCTGATCTACATTATCCTACCTTTATTGTTGCAATACCCATTTTCGTTTTGTATTGTTTGGATATCTCTATATTTTTTGCCCTGTAAATAGTTTTCACATAATAAATCATGAATGTGATTCTCTCCTCGTTATAATTGTATAACTCTGTTCTGACATGTTTTTTTGTTTGTTTCCTAGTGACTCTATGAATAAGAACCGGTACGGGTCGAAACATTGGTGTTTTCAGTTGCTTTATATTTGATTTTCGCTCCCACTATTTTGATAAAAATATTTTTTTCTACCATAAACACATTTTTGCAAGTAATCAATTTGAGTGTGAGGTGAAAATTGACTGTTAATTAGCAAGTAATACACACACGGACACTGACATCTCCGGTACCGGAAATATCAGGATGTGTGAAAGAGGCCTTACAGTGGGTTTTTATGTTTGGCAGCTGTCATACACTAAAAGACGCTTTTTATTGTAAAAATACTTTTTGCATCACCACATTTTGAGAGCTATAATTTTTCCATATTTTGACCCACCGAATCATGTGAGGTCTTCTTTTTGGCTGGACGAGTTGACATTTTTATTGGTACCATTTTCGGGCACATGACCTTTTTTTGATCGCTTTTTATTCCAATTTTTGGGACGCAGGATGAACAAAAACCAGCATTTCATGACTTTCTTTTGGGGGGGTGTTTACACGATTCCGCGTGTGGTAAAATTGATAAAGCTGTTTTATTCTTCGGGTCAGTACGGTTACAGCAATACCTCATTTATGTCTTTTTTTTACGTTTTGGCGCTTTTATACAATAAAAACAAATTTTATATAAAAAATTATTTTTGCATCGCTTTATTCTGCGAGCTATAACTTTTTTATTTCACTGATGACGCTGTATAGCAGCTCGTTTTTTGCGGGACAAGATGACGTTTTCAGCGGTACCATGGTTATTTATATCCGTCTTTTTGATTGCGCGTTATTGCACTTTTTGTTTGGCGGTATGATAATAAAGCGTTGTTTTTTGTTTTGTTTTTTATTTTTTAAGGGGTTCGCTAAAGGAGTTAACTAATGGGACAGTTTTATAGGGCGGGTTGTTACGAACGCGGTGATACTAAATATGTGTACTTTTATTGTTTTTTTATTTCCAAAAAATGAATTTATTAGGGAATATTTTTTTTTTATTTAGCAATTTTTTATATTTTTTTTATTTATTTTTAATTTATTACATTGTCCCAGTGGGGGACATCACTGTCATGTGTCAGATCACTGATCTGACACGTCACACAGCGTGGTGACAGATCAGCGATCTGACAGGCACTGCAGAAGGCGTCCTCAAGCCTGCGCTCTGCAGGCACTGAGGAAGCCACCTCCCTGCAGGCCCCCATGGCCATATTGGATCTGGGGACCTGCAGGGAAGGAGGCCCCAAGAGCAGTGCAGCTCATCGCACTGCGCTGGGGGTCTCAGGGAAGCACGGAGGGAGCCCCCTCCATGTCGATGCTTCTCTAAACCCCCGGTACACTGCAATCGTATTTGATTGCAGTGTGCCGGGGACAAGATGACGTTTTGCAAAGAAATGGTTAATCTTAGTTCTCTAACCCAAGTCTGTAACCCATGACACCATTTTAATTATCATCTGTCTATGTGGTTGAATACTCTTGCCAGTGGTCAGCACCAAATTCCCCTCTTCTATATTTGAATGATGTCTAAATATGTCGAGGCCAAATATCATCTTGGCCAAATGCACTAACAGGATATGGTTCCACAAATTGTTAAATTGACCTAAAGGAAATGCCAAAACCCCCCATGTTCCTGCCACATCTAATTAAAGTTATCTCATATCCTAGGATATAGTTGACATATCGTTATATAACTTATTCTTTCTGCCTATTATTGTGTAAACTCTTTTTCATTTTGCCAATTGTTACACAATGTTATGGAATTGTCCATATTTGTTCATTTCCTCTTCTGATGGCCTATAAAGGATCTAACCTGACCCCCCTAATAAAGGAGATTTACTTGATAGACAAGCTACCTGTGTCTCTCGTTTTATTTGTCCCAATCCTAGGTACCTAAGCAAAAGCTCCTCCTGAGCTCTACCTGTGGAGACATAGAAATCCCTTCTTCGACAACTTGGAGGCCTTCAGCGGGATATAATATTCCCCTTCGACTTTCATCTCAGACTGAACAATTGACCGCCTCTATCCTGAACAGAAAACCAGATCCCGGGTAAGTGAGTAGATTTGTTACTCACAGTTTTCTCTCTGGGAAAAGAGGCTATCTGGAGTCAGTCTGTGGGGATTTCTAACGGGAAAAGCCCTCCGGTAAAAAAGGTATATATATTATTTGTTATCTCTTGATTGTCTGTTTGTTTAAGTGCTCTTAAGTGTTTTGTTTCAGGATGAAGTGCGATGATTTTCCATTTGTTTTGTCTGCATCTATAACAAGGGTTCCTGTCTCTGTTTGCAATTATGTCAGTGTTTGTTAATACTGAAAATATTTCAATCAAATTGTCTTGATCCTGCTCTGCTATACTTGGTTTATGCTTGTTCTAACTTTTATTCTTCTTTTGTTTGTTGATGCCTTGTCAGATGTTAATTAATAAGTAGTACTGATAATGCTGTGCTGAACTGTTCTGATTATACTACGGTCCTGATATACTGCTCATTCTGTGTTGTGGGGTACTAAGCAGTGCTGTTGATGTATGGAGACTAAGGGTACCGTTACACCTAGCGATGCACCAGCGATCCCGACTAGCGATATGACGCGGTCAGGATCGCTGGTGCATCGCTAGGTGGTCGCTAGTGAGCTGCCACACAGGCAGATCTCACCAGCGACATAGCGGTGGTCGGGGATCGCTACTTACCTGTCAGACGCGGCGATCCTGACGTCCTCCCGCTCACGTCCACGCGTCACTCATCGGTGCCACAGGAAGCCCAGCAGGAAGTGGCGGACAAGGAATGGTCCAGGAGCTTCTCGCGCGATCAGCGATAACCAGCGGGGGAGCCGGTCGGAGGTAAGTATCACATGCAGCAATATCGCTGCAACGTCACAAAATCGGTGACTTTACAGCGATATTGCTAGCGATATCGCAGTGTGTAACGGGGGCTTAAATGATGTGTGCTCAATGTATAAATAGCCTTTTCATTACTCAAAGCAGTGAGTAAGATAAAACTCTCCGGTTAGTTGCTACTTGGGAAAAAAACTTATAGGAAGGTCCCGGGTGGGAGTTTGTAGTGAAGAGGGAAAATCACGTGAAGAAAATCTATGTGAATATAAATGGAAATGTTTTTTGTATGCAACCCGGTACTCAGGACGCTAATTAGAGGATATAGTGAACCAAGCAAGAGTTTCTACAAATAGATGTGATTTATGTTTTTGTCCATTGGCACTAGAGCATTTTTGATAAGATGTGGGGAGTGAGGGAGTACACAAGTACTGCGGATATGGATGTGATTGAAATGTCAGACAAATGCTTACCATGTGTCTACCATATGCTGTGTGATAAGCGTCTGTGTTCAGTTCACCAGTATAGACGCAGAAGTATATTCTTGTCATATGGATTGTTCAAAAGCTGGGTAGATGTATTGGACTCTAGATGGTATAATGCCAAGGTGGCAAGATAATATCACGCACGAATATTATCTTATTGAACTCAGAGTGGATTCAGGAATAGACCTTGCATATTCAGAGTCTGGTAAGGACTCCGTTCCAGATGTATGAGGAGTATATAGCACTTGTGTTTGGAACTGTGTTGTTGACAGTAATCTGTCTAATTGGGAGAGTATGTATGAGCATTAGGACAGAACAGAGAGCTGCGGTTCAGGTTATTGGTTTGATAGTAGGATTGCTGGCTATTGTAGTAGACCAGTGGGATTCCGCTTTTACATAACAGGGCTGAAGACAGGGGTCGCTACCCTTGACAGCTGTTATTGGTGCCAGGCACGCCAGGTCAGGACAGACTACGGATCCGAGATATAAGATAAAGGACCTGGTGCTTCATGGGCAGAATTATAAAGCAGTTAACAATACCGCTGACAATTCTTGAAAAGGCAGGAATGCCAAGGAATGGATGTTTGGATGCTGAGAGATACGATAAGTGTCTAAGTAAGGAGCATGCTGTATGGATTGGAAAATGTGACTATGGTGTGCAAGTTGCAGTGTGGATCGGAACCTCTGAATGAGATGGTCTGTTTTAATACTAAGAATGATGAATGTGATGAAGTATGTCAGGCAATTTGCAGCGTCTCCACACACAGGCTGCTCCCCCTTCACAAGATCAGTCTGTGTTTCCACAGCTCCCTCCGCCCCTGTAGTAGCGGGGGATGAGACTAGCCCCCCTTAAGCAGCCCAAAGAAGAGCGAAGCTGTGTGCTGACAGGAGATTTCTTCTGTGTCTGCAGTCTTAACATCTGTATAATACTATACTTGCCTGGCTCGTGTAGCCTTATCTCCACCCCATCTCTGGTAGACCCTGGTGATATACCATCAGCCAGGGGTCCCATAGGTGCCAAACATGGGGGGGGGGGACTGATCCCCATGTCTCCACAGATGCAAACTAGCTGACTTGTATATGATGCTTTATACTTATTACCCTTGGGTTGCCACAGGTGTTCACAGACAGTTTCTCCACTCCGGTAAGGAACAGCCCCAAGCAATTACTACAGAGGGGAGAAATGAGGAAACATTGTACATTTCACTTGCAGACAACCCTTACACCTCATAACTATGATTTGAAAAATCCCAGAGAAGCTAGATTTGTAAAAATATGTTACTGACAGGATTGAAGGAAGATCTGAGAACAGAAGTGATGAGAATACGGCCAGAATGTATATACAATCCCTTCCCATGTTTAGGGGATAGAGGACCAGATTAACAATAGGAAAGTAAAGCAGCAGCGGAAGGCAACTCCTGTTAGGCTGGGTTCACACGTAGCGGAACTCTCGTGGAAATTACCGCGAGAGTTCTGGAATTCCATTCCGCGGGAAAATCGCATTTTAAATTCCCACCATTTTCCCGCTAAAAAACTAGCATTTTGCAAGCGTAATTAGCTTGCAGAATTGCTAGCGTTTTCCAAGCGATCTGTAGCATCGCTTGGAGAACTGATTGACAGGTTGGTCACACTCGTCAAACATAGTGTTTGACGAGTGTGACCAACTTTTTACTATTGAGGCCGCCTATGCGGCCTCAATAGTAAAAGATAGCATGTAAATAATAATAAAAAAAAATATTGTTATTCTCACCTTCCGATGTCCCGCGCAGCCTTCCCGCCTCTCTCCACGCTCCCAGTCATCCTTTGCGACAATTACCGCGATGACGTCCGTTCTCGCGGTCATTCACGATGACGTCGCGCGAATGACCGCGAGACTTCGCGATCCCGCGAGAACGGACGTCATCACTCGCAAAGGCTTACTGGGACAGGGAGCGTGGAGAGAGGCGGGAAGGCTGCGCGGGACGTCGGAAGGTGAGAATAACAATATTTTTTATTTTAAATTCTATTTTTTTACAGGGATATGGTACCCAAAGCCCGGAGGACAGTCTCATCTCCTCCGGACCGTGGGTACCATCCGCAAATGTTCTGCTTACTTTTTGCATGGTGTGCACAGCCACATGCAGAAAGTAAGCAGAACAATGCATTCCTATGGGTGCGGGATCGCCGCAATTCCGCGAAATTAATGAGCATACTGCGTTTTTTACCGCAAAGCAATTCCTCCGCGGTAAAAAATGCAGCATTAGCACAGCATTGCGGAATCCCATAGGAATGCATGGGATGCTTATTTTTCGCGGCAAAATCGCGTGGTAAAAACCGCCGCGGAAACGCGAAAAAAAACGCCATGTGTGAACTCAGCCTTATGGTGAATATACCTCCGGATGCATTTAATAATGCTGTGAAAACTGTGGTGCAGTCGTCAGGTATACATCACAGGGGAACAGGGGGAGAGAAGAAAAGGAAAGATGGGATAACAGACTCAGAGAAGTGTAAACAAAAATATCAGTTCCCCCATGGGATGGTCCAATCACTAATCACATAATTAAAACTTCCTCCTGGGAAACAATTAAAATGCCTGATTGATAGGGGGTGAGCCCTACTATAATATATAAGAAAAGGATATGCCACAATGATTCAGGACAGGGAAAATGGTACAGGGATTAGGAGCAGGTGGAATAGTTCATCCCTTGTATGAAACAGAACCCATGAATGTGTGAATAGCACGCACCCAGAGGCGTAGCTAGAGCTTTTGCCGCCCGGGGCTGTTCCCGAATTTGGCGCCCCCCGGGTGGTGAATGGCCTGCTCGGATGTGGGGTCTGGAAAGGAATAAAATGGCCCCGCTTGGGAGGGGGTACCGGCCTGGGCGGTTACTGGTTAGGGATGTTAATGATTAATCACACAGACATTCTAACACACTGCCTGCTCCCAGGCAGCACAGACATTAATGTGCAGGCTCAGCTCCGCCTCCTCTGCCCCTGGCCGCAGTATAAGTTACACTTACACAGGCTGCCTGCTGTGTGTGTGACACTGACGAAGGAAGCCGCCCGCAGGGAGAGCTCAGCAGCTGACTGAGCATGGAGGGAGGCTGGGGAGAGGCAGAGCGTCCTCCTCCCAAATGGTGAGTGACCCACATGCGCCTCGGCCGCCTCCACGCTTCTCTCCCACAGCACAGAGAGGAGGAATTTCTGCTCCTGCCGTGCTGCGCCGCCCCCACACACGTGCCGCCTGGGGCGGCCCGCCCCCCCCTTCCTACGCCACTGCACGTACCACAGACTTGTGTGCCCAATTGCTAGTCTTAGATAAATGTCCTCTAAGCTTGACAGGTGCTGATATCCTGAGTGCTATGAATACAGTTCTTAAGTTTGGAAGAAAGGCATTACTGTTACAGGCCCGTTGTCTGAAGCGACCCTCTCACAATGATGTTGCTAATTTAGCTAGATGATGAGAAAAACTGCAACTGACCAAGATGAGGACATTTGGCAAATATTCGATCAGGTACCACCTGCAGTCTGGGGAAAGGATAAGACAGACGTTGGTTTAGGATATTACCAGTATCCATCAAAATGAAACCAGGAACCGTACCGATGCGTATTAGGCTACGTGCACACGCTGCGGAATGTGGTGCGGATTTGGCCACGCGGATATTTTTAAAATCCGCAGGTAAATCTGCAGGTCAAAAGACCTGTGGTTTTACCTGTGGATTGCTCTGCGGTTTTGCCCTGCGGTTTTTCATCTCCACAATGGAGGAGATGGCAAACAGCTGTGGATTCCGCAGAAAGAATTGATATGTCAATTCTTTCTGCGGTTTCAAAACCGCAGAAAAACCGCGCGGAAAAATCCGCACCGTCTACACTGCGTTTTTTTATTCCCAAAGGGAATAATGGTACTGTACACCTCAGCAAAAACTGCTGCGGACCCGCAGCAGCCAAATCTGCTGCGGAACCGCAGCAGAATCCGCAGCGTGTGCACACACCATAAGACGATATCCCCTGAGCAGTGATCAAACAGGTACTGTATGTCTAATGGAAACAGCTTCCTTGTTAATATTTTTGTACCATGAAGTATGTAAGGTGTCAAGAGGTAACCTGCCAATAGCAAAGGAAAAAGTTGTTTTCTTAGGTAATTGCATTTCACTTCAGCTGAAACACATAACACCAGAAGAAAAAGCTATAAGCCAAGCAATGGAGCTCACTTCCATCTGCCACTGAGTATATTGCTGGGGCTGACCAACTACTGTAGAGAATGGATTCCCTCTGCATCACAAATGATACAGCCTCTCTTTGATGTGTTGTCATTGTGGTACAACAAGGCCACAGCCATACCAACTGACCCCGGAAGCAAAAGAGGGGTTCAAGAACCTGAAGGAAGCCATTCTCTCAGCCTCGGCTCTAGGAATCCCAAATTATGACCTCCACTTCCATTTGCATTGTCATGAATTGGGGGGGACATGCTAAGGGTATACTGTATTTTTTACATGGCTACTTGCCAGTGTACAAGAGATACCAATCCCTAATGTAGATCCAGAGTTTTATGTAGATGTGTCAAAGAATTTACCAAGATGAAGTACCTTATACAGGTTATTCAGTGGTTGATCAACATAAGGTGGTACAAAGTAAAGCTTTACCTTCTGGGATGTCTGCTCGGGGAAGCTGAATTGAAAGCACTCTCTGAGGCATATATAATGGAGGAGCATTTACTGATAGTGCCACGCATTCGGTATTTTCCATGATTGCAGTCCCTTATGGAAGAGCAGAAAGTTTGTTGGTTCCTCTGGTAAGCCCATTAAAAATGCAGAATTGGTGGCTCAGCTCCTCAGAGCATTGGAGCTGCCTAAAAAAGTTGCTATAGTGAAAGTGCAAGCTCAGGGGGCGTGGCCTGGACCTCATGTAGGGAGGACGTGGAGTGAGAGAGCTCCTGCCCGGATCCGACAATAAATCCTGATTACCGGCACTGCTGACGAGTCCCACTGACCTGGAGGGCTGCAATATCTCCCTGGGCGTTTAGACAGCGGAGGATCCTTGGGCCATGTCGAACCGCAGCAGTAAAAAAGATAAGGAGACGCCAGGGCGCGCCTCTGCTACATCCAGGATGGCACCAGCAAACAACAAGTCGGCTGGTAGTGGAGCGATGGGAGCTGCTGGCAGGCTGGAACGATATGCAAGGGTGCCTCCTGCTGCTGCTCGATCGCCCAGTGCACAGACTGAGGCAGACGCTGGATGCAGCGTGGAGCTGGAGGATCATCTCTCCAGGGAGGGAACAGTGAGTAAACTGGGCCCCCCTTCAGCCCAACATGTGCAGACACAGGGGCCTGTGCTGGAGGAGGAAGGAGTGGGGGATGGGGAGCAGCCGGAGTCTGTGACTGCTGAGCCCACACTGGGAGAAATCCTCGCAGCAATTAACTCCTGCAATACCACACTGGCCACTCTAAGTAATCAAATGGAGATTGTCACCAAGGACATGGCCTGTATTAAACAAGAGCTGCGAGGGGTGACTGCCAGGGTGGGGGAACTGGAGGAGCGTGTTGGTGCGACGGAGGATAAATTGCCACCAATAACACGGGAGCTGGGAAAAGCCACGCAAAATATTACAATACTGCTGAACAAGGTGGATGATTTAGAGAACCGCTCCCGTAGAAGTAATCTGCGACTGGTGGGGGTTCCGGAGAGGACGGAGGGGACTGACTCACTTGGCTTTTTTGAAAAATGGCTAATGGACACCTTTGGTAAAGATGTTTTGTCCCCATTCTTTACTATTGAGAGAGCACACAGGGTCCCTACGCGTGCCCCCCCGCCGGGAGCACCCCCGCGTCCCATCTTGCTTAAGCTCCTACACTTTAAAGATAGAGATGCTATCCTGCGCAGATCCAGAGACATTAAGGAACTTGCTATTAATGGGAGGAAAGTCTCCATTTTCCCTGATTTTTCCCTGGAGGTGCAGCGTAAAAGGGCGCAATTTATTGAGATTAAAAAACGCCTACGTGACTTACAGGTGACATATTCCATGATGTACCCTGCTAGACTGCGGATTGATGTGAATGGAGAAACGCACTTTTTTGATACGGCGGGAATGGCGCTGTCCTGGCTGGATATTAATGAGAGGTCCATGAGGAGGAAGAATACTTGAAGTTCTCCCTTTTTTCGCCACCAGGTGTTGTTACTCCTTTTTGTCTAGGACGCTATGCTGGTATAATTACTACTGTTCATTCCATTTCGGATTCAGGGCGGGAGCTGACCGGATTGCTGTGGACACTCGTTACAGTGACAAGCTGTGGACCCTTCTCCCTGCATGGACTCTGGGCGAGTTTTCTAGCCCTGATTCTCTCTATTTGAGAGAAATGTGCAAGTTACACTTGTGTTTGGGGGTAGGGGCGCTGTGCACTGGTGTGCAGTGCTCCCTCTCCCTCCTTTGTTTTTTTCGTTTGTTGTTGTATTCCCTAATTGTTCTGTGGGATGTGATGTGCGTCAGCCGTGTCGCCCAATTCATTGTACTGAGGGATGGTGGAGATTGCCTCTCTCCCTCAGGAGTGGAGTATGTTCCGATTTCTCATTTTTTAGTCTGCTCTTATGGCGATATCACTTAATATTGTAGTGTGGAATGTTAGGGGGCTCGGGGATGCAAATAAGAGATGTGCTATATTTACTAATATGCAGAAATTTCTCCCGGCTATCCTGTGTATGTCTGAGACCCACATGGTGAAAGATAATATTCATTGGCTAAGAAAGGGATGGGTTTCACATGAATATCATTCCACGTACTCGACCCATGCGCGGGGTGTCAGTGTGCTGGTGCACAGGTCCATCCCCTTCTCATGTACTAAATCAGTGGTTGACCCTGGGGGCAGATTTGTATGTTTGCTTTGCACGTTATACGGTATACAATTTATTTTGGTTGCCATATACATCCCCCCGCCCTATTCAGTCGAACCAGTAAAAAGAATCTTGTCTATTTTGGGTTCCTTTCCCCCTTCGCCGACTCTTCTAATAGGAGATTTTAATACATATTTGCATCCCTATTTGGATAAGTTGCATTCGGGAAACATATCAGAGGATGCAGCCTCAACCTCATTTGCTAGAACGTTAGTGGAGCTGGGTATGGTAGATCTTTGGCGTGTCCAAAACCCCACAGCCAGACAGTTTTCCTGCTACTCTAGCTCCCACCACGCTATGTCACGGATAGACCTGGCCATTGGGAATACACTCATGACCCCATATGTACGAGGGGTGGCCTACCTGCCTAGAAGTGTATCTGATCACTCGCCGCTACATGTCACACTTTCATGGGGACACCCCCTCACCCTATCTAGACCTATCTGGAAGCTTAATCCCTTCTGGATCCAGCTTATAGGGGGATCTTTGCATGATGCCATTCTAGAATATTTTCAACTTAATGAGTACTCTGCATCATCACACATAGTCTGGGATTCCATGAAAGCCTATGTCAGGGGCTTATATATTAGAGAAATATGCACACGGAAAAGCCAAAATAGACGCTACACCCAGAGTCTGATCCAGGAGGTGTCTGTTGCGGAGGCTGCGGTGATACTCAACCCGACAGAGGAAACTAAAAAAGCTTTGGAGAAGGCACAGGGGTCGCTCAGGGAAAACCTCATGTCGGCGGCAGCAAATAAACGTTATTTCCTCAAACAAAAATATTTTATAGAGGGGGAGGGAGTAGGACATTTATTGGCCACGGTCATTAGAGCACAGGACGGATCTTCATATATCAATAGGCTAAAAACGGACTCGGGTGGTCCTGTGACAGACAGTGCGGACATAGTGAGTGAGATAAGGAGGTATTATATGCGACTATACACATCAGATTGCAGTCTCACGGAGACTGAGATTGAGCAGTACCTGGATGCTCTCTCTCTCCCTGCATTGGCTGATAGCGATAGGGATTCATTGGATCGGGACATCCTGTTGGAGGAGTTGGAGGAGGCGCTTGGTCAGATGCAAAATGAAAAGGCTCCAGGAATGGATGGCCTGCCTGGCGAGTTTTACAAAACCTATGCACCCTTACTGCTACCTAAGCTACTTAAGGTATTTGAAGAGGCTGAAAGGCAGAGGGTCCTCCCGCCATCTATGAGGGAAGCTTTGATAGTTTTAATATTAAAGCCCGGAAAGGATCCAGAGGTTCCGGATTCATATCGCCCGATTTCCCTATTATCAACAGATGTTAAATTATTGGCCAAGGTACTCGCCAATAGGATGTCCCGAGTTATCTCATCTGTTATACAGAAGGATCAGTCGGGATTTATCCCAGGCAGAGCCACATCTATGAACCTTAGGAAACTATACTTGGGGATTCAACATAGTTCTGGGGAGTTGGGGGGAAGAGCAATTTTGTCCTTAGACACCGCTAAGGCGTTCGATAGTTTGGAGTGGGGTTTTTTGTGGGCGGTACTTCGGAAAATGGGCTTTGGACACAGATTTATAAATTGGGTGAGGCTGTTGTATGGCTCGCCGGTGGCGAAGGTTGGGGCTAATGGCAGGGTCTCTGAGTCTTTTCCTCTTGGGAGAGGTACTAGACAGGGGTGCCCGCTCTCGCCCTTGCTATTTGCTACTGCGGTGGAGCCATTGGCAGTTGCAATTCGGAAGTCCAGAGAAATAATGGGATTCAGATGTGGAACTGTGGAGTTGAGGATATCATTGTACGCGGATGATTTACTTCTATATTTAGATAAGGTACATTCCTCGATTTTGCCGGCAATGGAGGTCATTCGAGAATTTGGGCTGAGGTCTGGTCTTCGGATTAATTGGTCCAAATCAGCTTTAATGCCGATAGACCCTCTCCCGGCGGATTTCTCAGATTTGCAGATACCGGTCCCTGTAGTTCGGAGGTTTAGGTATCTGGGTATAATTGTTAGTCCTGCCCCGAAGGATTTTCGGGCTCTGAATCTGGAGCCCCTGTTGCAGCGATTTAGAGCAAAAGTACATACTTGGTGTCGCCTGCCGTTGTCGAATATTGGTAGATCTAACTTAATCAAAATGGTAATGATGCCACAATTATTATATTTGATACATAATTCTCCGGTGTGGATCTGTAGGGACTTTTTTGCAAAAATAAATACATTATTCCGGGAATTAATTTGGAAGAAAAAACAGGCTAGGATTCGCTTGGAGATACTGCAGCGAGGGAAGGAGGAGGGAGGATTGGCGGTGCCAAACCCATTCATATACTTTATAGCCTCCCAGATGCAACATCTTAAGGGTTGGGGTAGAGACGGGGCGTGTGACAATGGTGGTGATATTGTGAGGGAAGGATCGGTATGGAAATATCCAGGGTGCCGGTTGGAGGTGGGAAGACGGCAGATAAATGGGGCACGATACCCCACGTTGGCTATGATTTTCAAGGTGTGGGATAGGGGTAAGTCTCTTTTGAAGATAAATGGGCCTACGGAATTGTGGCCATTGTGGCGAAATCCGGATTTGCAAGAGATCAAAAAGCTGGTGGGGTTCGGAAGATGGGAAGATAAAGGGATTTATCTGGTGTCACAAATTTTGCAAAATAATACTCTTAAGAGTTTTGAACAATTGAGAACAGAATTTCACCTCCCGCACGTCTTCTTTTATCAGTACTTACAGCTAAGACATGCATTGGAAAAACAGAGAAGGACAAATCCGGTGATAGTGACACATAATCAAACACTACATATGCTACTTACATCTGAGTCTTCTAGGGGACTTATCTCTGAATTATATAAAAGATTATTACCTGCCCATCTGGAGACATATCCACTGACTGCTGCTAAGAATAAGTGGGAACGGGACGTTGGCCCCCTGACGGAGGACCAGTGGTCCGATATTCTAGAACAGGTCCCTAAAATGGCGGTTTCTGAGTGCCAGCGGCTTTCGCAAATATATCTCATTCACAGGGTATATAAAACACCCAGCTTATTATTTAAAATGGGACTTAGGCCCAATACACAATGTGTTAGGTGTGGGCAGGATGATGCCCACTTGATGCATGTTATGTGGGAGTGCGGGCACATTGGGGATTTCTGGAGGCAGACCCTGGGACTCATAGCCCAAGTATACCATATCACAATACGACCGTCACCTCGTCTATGTTTGTTGAATTTGTGGGAGGAGGGGGTTGACCCGGACTCTGCAGTGGCCCTGGGAATAGCACGCATCCTGTATCAGGCAAGAAAGATACTTGCATATCATTGGTTGGATCCTATGCCACCAACATTGTCAGAGCTTAAAAATAAACTAAATAATGTCATCAGATTGGAAAGGGGGGCTTATTTAAAAAGAAATGCATTAAGAAAGTTTTACAAAATTTGGCAGCCATGGATGGAGTCACCGGGTCTCCCCTCGGGCGCACTGGTACGGGATGCGATGTTGGACCAGTTGCTGTTGTGCTTGCGATGAGGGGATGCTTGGGGGGTGAAAATAAAGTCTAGTGCCCTTTGTGGCGAAGTAGATTTTGAGTGGCGCGGTGGGAGGGAGCTGGGGTGGATTGGACCTGATATCCGTGGGGGGCGGGGGGGGGCGAAATATGATGCGGAGTGGCGCGGCTGGCGGGGATGGTTTTCCCGCTGAAATGAGGCACTGATGTATAATTTTGATTTTTGTTTATTTGTGGAGCCATGTTGTTTATAGGCTCAATTTTATGCAAATATCTGTGTTTTGAGATTTCTTCTTTTTATTTATTCTTACACAGGAAGAGTTTTACCCTTTAAATAATATTTGCTCTCAATGTAAATTTTACTAGCTATATAAGATGTCATATTCTTTCTGTATTGATTCCTGAATGTTTAATAAAAAAGATCTGATTCAAAAAAAGAAAGTGCAAGCTCACACTAAAAAGCGTACTAAGGAAGCCGAAGGTAATAACCGAGCTGATATTGCAGCCAAGGCTGCTGCTTTGTTCCCGCAGGAACATACACTGTACAGGTGTCGGGGGAGGTGGACCTTCAATTACTCCAGAGCCTGCAAGAACACGCCTCTGAACCAGAAAAGGAAGAATGGCAAAGGCACACAGGTGCAAAGAAAGAAGATGGATTGTGGAGAGCGGACGGTAAGTATTGCTTGCCTAGGGCATTGTTCCCTATGGTATGCTCCCTCTCCCACAGATTAACACGCCAATCCAAGGATGGAATGGTAAGCCAGGTAAAAGCAAGTTGGGTTGCACCAGGGTTCCATTATGCTGCTGCAAAATTTGTACAGGCATGTGTAATCTGTGCATGCCATAATGTAGGAAAATGGTGAAGGTGCCACCAAAGTGCACCCCCAGGCCATTTTACCCTTTTCAGCGACTGCAGATTGATTTCATTCAGCTTCCAAGAGTAGGGACCTATGAATACGTGCTGGTATGTGTGGATATTTTCTCCAATTGGCCAGAGGCATGGCCCTGTGCTCATACAAATGCACGCACTGTGGTTAAAAAGCTACTTTCAGACGTAGTTTGCAGATTTGGAGTACCAGAGGTAATTGAAAGTGACCGAGGTAGTCATTTCACTTCAGAGGTGTGCCAAGGAATCACCCGAGCCTTAGGGATGGAGCAATCATTTCATACTCCCTATCATCCTCTGAGCAGTGGCAGGGTGGAAAGGTTAAATGGTACACTAAAATTGAAAATTCAAAAAGCGATTGCAGAAACAGGTAAAAACCATGGACTGAGTGTCTTCCCATTGCATTGTACACAGTTAGGGTTATTCCCAACAAAAAGACAAGTTTAAGTCAATATGAGGTAATGTTTGGAAGCCCTCCCAAGACAGGATTGTACTTTCCTCAGCAGATGCAGGCCTCTCATTCAAATATGATGGCCTATGTGGGTGCATTACAACAGGTATTGCAGCAAATTCATACACATGTTTTCAGTTCCCTTCCAGATCCATCCTCCTTATCAGGCTCGCATGACCTTAAGCCTGGAGATTGGGCGGTAACGCGAAAGCACCTGAGGAAAAGTCTAGATCCTCACTTTGAGTGACCCTATCAAGTCCAGCTGATCACGCCCACATCTGTTAAGCTAGAAGGAAAGTCTGTCTGGATTCCCGTATCTCACTGCAAGAAATTTCACAAGAACTAAAGGAGAATGGAATTTAGGAAGTACTATCCATTCTTGCTTCTCACTGTGATTATTCAATGTAAAAAACATAATGATGTCTTTGAACCATGGGATAGTGATGTGTCAAAACAATGGGCTAATAAATTTGTCCAGTACCATAATTACATTGCCCAGGCCCAAAATCTATCCAATTGTTGGATTTGTTCACATGCCCCAATTGCTGTAAAAACTATGCCATATTTTGCAACTCCATTGACCGAGAGAGAGCCAGTTCATGTAGATGAAGAAACTAGAGAAGGTCAGTATGGAGATGGAGCTGCTGAGATGTCTATAAGTATAAATACTGACCCAGAATGCCAGTCATTACGATATTATAGGGCAGTCACTACAGATTTAGACGACTCTTGGTGTCTTTACACTACCACTACCCGGTTAGTTTCAGTAGCAATAGCTTTCCTTAATGAATTTCAGTTTATAAACATAGTATGTGGGAGCAATGCATATAGGTGGATTCCTAAAGGAGCTGAAGGTGCATGTACACTGGCTAGATTAGAGCCAGCCACCTGGGTATGGAATGAGAATGACTTCCCTTATAAAAACATCCCTAGCCACATGATAGCAAAACGTAGTGCACCCTCTCCCCATCCACCCAAACATTTAATGCACACTCTATGGTATCTTAAAACTGGGATGGTCCTCACTGGTCCTCTGGGAGTCATGTTCAGAACTCTAAGAAATGCTCAGATGATAGAGGAATTAGGTGATATCTTTGATAATGTGACTATTTATTTGATGCCATTAATGTAGAATCTGCATATATGAGACAGCTCATTGTTATAACTAACCAACACTCTATGGTGCTCGACTATCTCACAGCATCTCAAGGGGGATTCTATCAGGTGGTGGGACCCGCATGCTGTCATTATATAGATCCGTCCGGTCTGATGAGAGTCACTCATGACATAGAACAAGCTAGGCTGATAAAGGAAGGAATTCGGAAAGTTAATTCACTAGATGACCTGCCCCTCCCTGAATGGCTCGCATGGTTAAATCCTTTGAATTTGCTTAAAGGAATAGGTGGATGAATAACGGGTGTGATTCATTTCCTAATTCAAGCAGTTTTTGTGATATTGATCATTGCAGTGATGATAAAGTTATTTGTTATGGTTATAAAGTTCTCAGTTCTAATTGTAAATATTTTCCAGGTAAACCTAAAGCTAGAATCAATACTGACTCTGATATAAAGCAAACCCAAGTGATGAGTACCCTGATAACTGGACTTTACTGTGAATGTATATTCTGCAACAAGCAAACTTCAGTAGACCTGGCTGATTGTATGCATTGTGGAAAACCACTGGTCTGAATAAAGACAAAAGCTCTACAAAGAACTACAACAATGAAGATTTATATGCATCATGGATTTTAAATGATTAACACTTACTAATAAATAAAAATATAAAATATATATACTAATATATTAAAATACATGTTACAGTGTATTACAGTGAGTATGTATTCACTATATCTTATTAAACACAAGACAGACATTACTCCCCTAATAAAACCTGTACTCCTCTCAGATAGGGCAAATCAGTAGAAGTGAAATAGGGAAAGGAGGTCTGATTCTCAAGTATAATCTGAATGGATACACAGCAGGACTGGTGCCCCATGATATATATAGGACAAGCCGTGTATTTTGTGAAGTAGGGTTATCTTGCAGGCCTCGGAAAAAGGCAGGGTGAGATACAGGTAGAAGGTAGACAGAATGATAAAAAGAGGGGAGTCTTCAAACAAATGGTTAATCTTAGTTCTCTAAAGTCTAGAAAAATATCAGAAAAACAAGTCTGTAACCCATGACACCATTTTAATTGTTATCATCTGTCTACGTGGTTGAATACTTTTGCCAGTGGTCAGCACCAAATTCCCCTCTTCTATATTTGAATGATGTCTAAATATGTCGAGGCCAAATATCTTCTTGGCCAAATGCACTAACAGGATATGGTTCCACGAATTGTTAAATTGACCTAAAGGAAATGCCAAAACCCCCCCATGTTCCCGCCACATCTAACTAAACTTATCTCATATCCTAGGATATAGTTGACATATCGTTATATAACTTATTTTTTCTGCCAATTATTGTGTAAACTCTTCTTCATTTTGCCAATTGTTACACAATGTTATGGAATTGTCCATATTTGTTCATTTCCTCTTCTGATGGGCTATAAAGGATCTAACCTGACCCCCCTAATAAAGGAGATTTTCTTGATAGACAAGCTACCTGTGTCTCAATTTGTCCCAATCCTAGGTACCTAGGCAAAAGCTCCTCCTGAGCTCTACCTGAGGAGACATGGAAATCCCTTCTCTGACAGTTTTCAGCGGTACCATGGTTATTTATATCCGTTTTTTGCTCGCGTGTTATTGCACTTTTTGTTTGGCGGTATGATAGTAAAGCGTTGTTTTTTGCTTTGTTTTTTATTTTTTAAGGGGTTCGCTAAAGGGGTTAACTAATGGGACAGTTTTATAGGGCGGGTTGTTACGAACGCAGCGATACTAAATGTGTACTTTTATTGTTTTTTTATTTCCAAAAAATGAATTTATTAGGGAATATTTTTTTTATTTATTCAGCATTTTTTTATAATTTAAAAAAAAATTTATTACATTGTCCGGGGGGGGGGGGACATCACTTTCATGTGTCAGATCTCTGATCTGACACGTCACACAGCGCTGTGACAGATCAGCGATCTGACAGGCACTGCACAAGGCTTCCTCATGCCTGCGCTCTGCAGGCACTGAGGAAGCCGCCTCCCTGCAGGTCCCCACGGCCATATTGGATCTGGGGACATGCAGGGAAGGAGGCCACCAGAGCAATGCAGCTTATCGCACTGTGCTGGGGGTCTCAGGGAAGCACGGAGGGAGCCCCCTCCATGCCAATGCTTCTCTAAACCCCTGGTACAATGCAATCGTGTTTGATCGCAGTGTGCGGGGGCGGTCCGTGACCGACCCTGACACATAATGCCAGGTGTCAGCTGTGATAATCAGCTGACACCCAGCCGCGATCAGCGGCGCTCCCCCTGAGAGCGCCGCTGATCGCTATGACGTACTATGCTGTCCATGGGCATTAAGTCCCAGGGCACATGGATGGGATAGTACGTCCAATGTCAGAAAGGGGATAAATATTTATACAATTTTTTTTAAAAATTTTACTTCAAGAACTTTTCTTTTTTTCATAAATCTTGCTATTATGTGCCACTAAAAACATCCACTGTGTTTATTTGAGCAATATTACCTTTTATCATTCTCTTGCAGCACACTTTCAGTGCTGGCTCCAGCTCTCATGGGGTTAATCAACAACTTCCTTTCTCCTGACTACTTGTGCTCTAATGCTACAAGTTCCATGATGCATTGCACTGCTGGCTTACATGCAACAACCACATCCAAACCCCTCCCTCCTGTATCTTCAATCTGAAGCATCTTATTGTAAGGGTATGTGCACACATTGTGTGGAGTCTGCAGCAGATTCTCCTGCAGTGTACAGTACCATAATTTCAATGTAAAACAAAAAACGCTGTGCACATGCTGCAGAAAAATCAGCAGTATAAACACTGTTGATTAATTTCTGCAGCATGTCAATTTCTTGTGCAGATTCCGCAGGTGAAATCCGCACAAAATCTGCACAAAATCTGCAGTGAATCCGCAGCATAAGGCGGAGTGCACACATTGTGGATGCTCCCGCGGATTTTTCCGCACAAAATACGCAGCTCTTGGCAGAAAATGCATGTGTGTTTTTTATGCGGTTTTGCCTGTGGATCTGTAATGCATTTTGTAAGCTAAATAAAGATGTTGTTTAACAAAAAAAAAAAAGATTTGTGATGTCATTTCTGTCCAACCTCCTCAATTACATTGGTCCAACCCACACTCCATTACACACATGGATGGATGGATTGACGGATAGATAGATGGAAGGAACGATACAAGGAAGGATAGATAGATAGATGGAAGGATAGATGGATGGAAGGATAGATAGAAGGATAGGTGAGGTTGAAACATTGCACCACTTGGCGCTGGATTAACCCCTTCACCCCCAAGGGTGGTTTGCACGTTCATGACCGAGCCAATTTTTACAATTCTGACCACTGTCCCTTTATGAGGTTATAACTCTGGAACGCTTCAACGGATCTAGGCGATTCTGAGATTGTTTTCTTGTGACATATTGTACTTCACTTTAGTGGTAAAAAATTTTCGCTATAACTTGCGTTTATTTATGAAAAAAACAGAAATATGGCGAAAATTTTGAAAATTTTGCAATTTTCAAACTTTGAATTTGTATAGTTACTAAATAACATTTCCCACATGTCTACTTTACATCAGCACAATTTGGGAAACAACATTTTTTTTTGTTAGGAAGTTATAAGGGTTAAAATTTGACCAGCGATTTCTAATTTTTACAACAAAACTTACAAAACCATTTTTTTTAGGGATCACCTCACTTTTGAAGTCACTTTGAGGGGTCTATATGGCAGAAAATACCCAAAAGTGACACCATTCTAAAAACTGCACCCCTGAAGCTACTCAAAACTACATTCAAGAAGATTATTAACCCTTCAGGTGCTTCACAGGAGCAGAAGCAACGTGGAAGGAAAAAATGAACATTTAACTTTTTAGTCACAAAAATAATATTTTAGCAACAATTTTTTTATTTTCCCAAGGGTAACAGAAGAAATTGGACCCCTAAAGTTGTTGTCAAATTTGTCCTGAGTACGCTGATAGACAATATGTGGGGGGGAACCACTGTTTGGGCCCATGGCAGGGCTCAGAAGGGAAGGAGCCCCGTTTGACTTTTTCAACCTAAAATTGGCTGGAATTGAGATCGGACGCCATGTCGCATTTGACAAGTGTCTGATGTGCCTAAACAGTGGAAACCCCCACAAGTGACCCCATTTTGGAAACTAGACCCCCTAAGGAACTTATCTAGATGTGTGGTGAGCACTTTGAACCCCCAAGTGTTTCACTAAAGATTATAATGCCCAGGCGTGAAAATATAAAATCCTGTTTTGTTCCCACATAAATGATCATTTAGTCCCCAATTTTTAATTTTCCCAAGAGTAACAGGAGAAATTGGACACCAAAAGTTGTTGTCCAATTTGTCCTGGGTACTCTGGTACCCCACATGTGGGAAAAAACTGTTTAGGCACACGTCGGGGCTCGAAAGGGAAGTAGTGTTGTTTTGGAATGCAGACTTTGATGGTCTGCTGCCATCATGTTCCATTTGCAGAGTCCCTGATGTGCCTAAACAGGAAAAAACCCACATATGACATCATTTTGGATACTAGACCCCCAAAGAACAAATCTAGATGTGCCCCCAACTAATCTAATGTAAATTAGTAGTGCATGGAGGTGTGGTACAATTTGAAGCAATCCTTCATGCACAGGCCAGGTTTTTCGGGGCAGGTGTCGCATTGATAAGTGGTGTCCCTGCGTATTCCTTTTTTGTAACACACTCAACACCTTTTTTGCGGCTTACCTTTTCTTGGGGTTGGCGGGACCACCCCCGGAAAATGCTGACCTGGGACAATACGAGCACCTTCAGTTCCTGAAGTACTGGGGCCCGCTCCTTCCTGAGTGCCAAACATCAGGGCCTTAACCACTACCTCCTGGAACTGAAGGTACGTCGTATCGCTGGGGCATGCACATTGTGACAGCAGGAATGCATTGAGCATTGCCATTTGGACGATGTGCACGGCCAGCTTTTTGTACCACGCCTTGGCCTTCCTCAATGCATTGTACGGTTGGAGGAGTTGATCGGAGAGATCAACTCCCCCTTGTTTTTGTTGTACCCCACTACACATGTCGGTTTGCGGACCTGTGTAGAAGTACCCCGTACAGTGCAGAGGGTACTGCCATCACCGTGTATGGTGGTCAATAGATGGACATCTCTCTTGTACTTGACCACCAGCAGGTGGTCGCTACATTGGGCTCTGCTCTCACCTTTTCGGAGCATCTGCCCAAGTAGGGTCTTCGGGAGGCCTCTCTGATTTTTGCGGACAGTACCGCAGGCTGCGGTACGTCGCTCAGAGAGGGATTTGTAGAGTGGGGCGCTGGTATAAAAGTTATCAGTGTAGAGGTGATAACCTTTATCCAGCAGTGGGTGCACCAAATCCCACACAATTTTCCCACTCACTCCCAGGAAAGGAGGACACTCAGGGGGTTCAATCCGGGTGTCCTTCCCTTCGTAAACTCTAAACTTGTGGGTGTACCCTGAGGTACTCTCACACAACTTATAGAGTTTGATTCCGTACCTGGCCCTCTTACTGGGCAGGTATTGACGGAATCACAGCCTTCCCTTGAAGTGAACCAAGGACTCATCCACGCAGATGTCCCTTTGGGGCACGTACACTTTAGCAAACTTTTTGTTGAAGTGTTCGATGACCGGCCGAACTTTGAACAGACGGTCAAAGTTGGGGTCATCTTGTGCGGGACACTGTGCATTATCAGTATAATGCAGAAACTTGTGGATGGCCTCAAAACGCGTCCGGGCCATGACCATTCGGAACACTGGAGTGTTGTATAAAATATCAACACTCCAATATTGCCGAATTTCCGGCTTCTTCAGTATCTCCATATGGAGGACCAGGCCCCAAAACTGCGTTATTTCAACTTGCGTCTACAGGAGGCCAGTTTGAAAATGTTGAACGCGGGTTTTGCTCCAAAAATTGACGAGCGTACAAATTAGTTTGCTCCACCATGAGGTTAACAAAATCCTCAGAGAAAAAGACTTTCAAAAAGTTAATTTCTGTGAGGCCGGTGGTGTCAAACTTGATTCCTGATTCTGCCACAAAATCAGGAATCAGTGTCTCGTAATTTTTGGGGGGCGAGGTCCATACGGGGAGCACTGGGTCAGCTGCGGGCATGGTGGGCGCTGCCTCATCTTCTGTCCTGGAGCGTCTGCGTGGCGGTTCTGCAGGACCCGATGAGGAAGATGAGGAGGGGGAAGAGGAAGAAAAAGAGGATGAAGAATCTGAAAAATAAAGAAAAGTCGAATCGTCATCCAAATCGCTATCAGTGTCGGAGGCAAGTTTAGCATATGCCTCCTCCATTGAATAGCGCTGTTGGGATGAATTTGATGACATTTTTGTGTAAATATGGTGCTTGGGTGTACACTTTATTGAAAACTGTATGTGTACGTGAGGGGGGGGAGTGATTGGTGTAAACTTTCTGTAAAGAAAAAGCTGTGGAAAAAAGTCAAACAGCAGGCCCTAGCTGATAAGTGTCACTTATCAAAACTAGGCTGCTGGATGTGCGCACGGGGTGGCGCAAGGGGGGGTGGAAAAAAAAGGAAAACGGCAGGCACAAACTCTGATAAGTGAACTGTGTCACTTATCCAAGTTTCGCAGCTGCGGGATATGTGTACGGAGGGGCTAAGGAAAAAAAAGCGAGCTCGAGTGTTGATCGGTGAACTGCGTCACCAATCAACGCTCGGTGGCTGCGCACGGGGGTGGAGGGGGGTAAAAATAGGGGGATGGGGGATTGGGGTGGATGAAGAGAGATTGGGCAGGGATCAACAGTTAGGGTTGTAGTTAGGTGGCACAAAGGGGGTGAAAAAAATGAAAAACGGCAGGCACAAGCTTGGATAAGTGACGTGTGTCACTTATCCAACTTTTGCGGCTGCGGGATGTGTGTACAGAAGTGGCGCAAAGGGGGCTAAGGAAAAAAAGCGAGCTCGAGTGTTGATCGGTGAACTGCGTCACCAATCAACGCTCAGCGGCTGCGCACGGAAGTGGCGCAAAAGTGGGGTGGAGGGGGGTAAGAGCAGGGGTGGAGGGGGGATGGGGGGATGAAGATAGATTGGTCAGGGGATCAATTAACACTTACAGTTGTAGTTTTCTTTCTTCTGCAGGGATTGTGATGCTACAAGCTGTGGCACCAGAATACCCAGCACAGGAGCTCTTGCTGCGTCCGACCTCTCTGCAGGATTCCTCAGCTAGAGTGAGGACCCCTGCAGACAGGTCAGAGGCAGGTCAGGGGCAGGTCACAGAGCGGTCACATTGCTGCTGTGACCTGTCATTGGTGGGATCGAATGATTACATTGATCCCACCAATCCCTGATCTGCCTGGTGACCATGGCAACTGCCTAGAATCGGAGCTCACAGCTCCGATTACTAGGCAGGTAATGCTCAGGTCACCAGCAGGGCACAGAGCGGTCACATGGTGACAGCAGCTGTGCCCTGTGGTTGGCGCGAACGCCGATCTAATCGATCGCGCCAGCCAACTCCTGCAGGCCCTGCTGGGCCTGCATCAGGCTTCAGCCTAGGATCTGTGCTAATATTGCGATATAGCGCCGCTGTGCACTGCGATCGGCGCGATCGATCAGATCACTCGATCGATCAGATTGGCGATCGCGCCAATCCGAGTGCTTTTACATCAGTACTCGATCCCAGCCTAGGACATCATTGTTTCAGCCAATGAGAAACGCTGCGATTGGCTCTTCAGAATTGAACAGCCAATCACAGCGCTCTGGATGCCGGAGGGGCGGGATCGCAGCCCGGGATGACGACGCTATCTTTTGTAAGATGAGATGACGTCGGAATTTTAATGCGATCACCGCGACTTTAGTCGCAGTATCGCATTAAAGGGCCCGACGTACTATCCCGTCCACGGTCATATGGGCCCGGGTACCGTGGACGGGATAGTACGTCGGATGTCAGGAAGGGGTTAAAGTCCACAATTTTCCCTTTAACTGGAGTGCTGCCTGTTTTTCTTCTATTTATATTTTTGCATTGGACAACCGCATTATTCAGGACTATTGCACCCAAAATCTACTCGTTTGTGCTGCTATCTGTTTTTTCTATTTAGATAGAAGGATAGATATATGGATAGATAGATCAAAGGATAGATAGATAGATGGATGGAAGGATAGATAGATAGGGCTTATTAGATGCACCAATTCTGGTACTTTGTCCGGCTCTTCCCACTTGCTCTGGTGGGGTGGCAAGTGGGGTAATAGCTGAGGGTCTTGATGTCACCTTCGTATGGTCAGGTGACATCAAGCCCAGAGGTTAGTAATGGAGAGGCGTCTATAAGATGCCCCCATTACTAATACCAATAGTCACATTTTTTTTTTATACAAACACCACCAGAATAAAGTCATTTAATTGAAAGAATGAGACAGACCCCTGTAATGAACCTAAATTAAACCATACTCATGCCCTCACCCATTCCACTGAAGCCAGTGGAAAAATAAAACAACAACAACAACCAAATCTCTCACCTGTCTGTTGTTCTGTCCCACGCCGTAATCCATGTCTGGGGATAAACCATTTTCAACCAGGATGGTGCCAAGATGCGACCATCTAGGCTGAGAACCACTGAGGAATGAGCTACTGCGAGTGAGGTCTCTGTGATCAGTAGTGACGTCATCGCGGTATCCACTGGTCATTAAAGCTGCACGCACAGCCAGGCCCCTGAACTGTTGGTGGTACCTTGTTGAAATCAGCGCTGCACCGTGAGACTTTTTCTTACTGTGCTAGCTGTGATCTCAAGATCACCACAGTTCATAGGCCCTGCTGGGAACGCAGCCTCATTGACCAACGGTAACCTCAATGAGGTCACCACTGCTTACTGATACTACTCTCACAGCAGCTCGTACCTCAGTGCTACCTTGGCACCGTCAAGGTTGAAAACTGTTTATTTCCAGACATTGATTACGATGTGGGACAGAATCAGGACAGGTGAGAGATATGGTTGGTTTTTATTTTTGTTTTTTTACAGGAGATGAAGGCTTCAATGGAATGGGTGTTACTTGAGTATATCTGTTTATTTTTAAATAAACAAGGAAAAGTGTGTTTTTGTTTTTATTTCAAATAAAGGACTTTATTCTGGTTATGTGCTTATTTACAATATAGCTAAAGGATTACTAATGGAGAGGCGTCTTGAAGACGCCTCTCCATAACTAAGCCGTGGACTTGATATCACTGGACAATACAAAGGTTTCAGAGACTGCAATAATGCAAGATCAGTTCAGCACACTAAAAACTACACCATCGCCTTCTCTGCCCAGTCTGCGACAGGGGTGGAAAAGTCACTGGAGATCCATAACTTGTTCATCTGGATAAAAGTTAGGTGGTTTATACTTTTAGGGGACAGCCAGATGTGCTTATCCATCAGTACACCTCCAGCAGCGCTGAAGACACATTCTGTGAGAAAGCTGGTTGTCAGGTATGACAAAACGGCCAAGACGTGACAGGCGAGTTCAGGCCACTTTTCCATTTTGAAAGCAGAAACGCGGAAGGGTCCAAACTCCCCTTGATGACATTGATATTGAGCGCCAGATACTCCTGCACCATCCTCTATAGTCATTCACGTGTCAGACTTGTACTCTGTTCCGCTGGTAAGAACAACCAAACAAAACTAAAACTGAGAGACCGTTAAAAAATATTTTCAAAATAGCAGGACATAAAAATAGGTAAAAAAATGCCTTTATTGCAACAGTAAAAGGGATGTGGTGGCACAAAAAATGAATTGCATATTGAAAAGAGAGATCATGAACACAGCAATTATTATTGCAATGCCTCATAAAGAGAGAAGAATATACAACCATGTATACATACAGTATATACGGTGCAAAATGCTAGCAGCAAGGAAATATTTAATTTTCTTGGTAGCAATATATGGAGTTTATCTAAAAGTGATCACGCTACACGTTAGACTTGGAACCTTATACGTCACATAAATCTCACATCAATTGACAACGCATGTGACCTTCAGAAAAATTGAGATCTGCAATAATCATTATGCCTGTATAAGGGATATATTATCCATCACTGTAAGAAGTTGTAATTATACATCTATTTTTACCTGTATAGGCGATAAGGCAATAGAGTTAATGCAATCACATCTATTGGGCATCTATCTGATACTTAGTACTATATGCATCTTGAATGTGTCAGAACAATATTGAGAGAAAACAAACCAGGAAGGATGATGTGCTGTGTTTGGGGGGTAGCGTCCTTGAGTGGAACGTGAGCTTAAATACCCACCACAGCCAATGAGCAGAGAACGGACATGTGCGGCGCATCACACTCCCACGAGAACCCTAAAGTTTCAACGGTGGCCCAGTCATGCAGCAGAGGTATCACCAGGCATGCAACGCGTCACATGACTGGATCATCCAGGCAATGTGGAGAGGCTGTCGCAGGGGGAATCCAGGACTTGGGGAGAGCGTGCGCACATCCGTCGCCGGTAAATATATAGAGGATACAAACTAATGCAACACATATGTCTCATGTATCTCACATTTGGTGCAGTATATAGGATGATGTATGTTTAGAATGGATCGATCTATGTTGGAAAGAGGTGCCAACAGTGTAATTGGTGTATAATACTTCTCGTGGAAGTGTGATGTGCCGCACATGTCTGTTCCCTGCTCTTTGAGTATTTAATCTCACATTCCTCACAAGAAAGCTACCTCCTGACGAAGGTCTGGTCCAAAACGTGCATCGGGGTTTGGTGCCACACAGCCCAGACACAGCACATCATTCTTCCTGGTTTGTTTTCTCCCAATATTGTTCTGACACATTGAAGATGCATATGGTAATACATACTAAGTAGCATATATCTACCCAGTAGATGTGATTGCATTAAATCTCTATGTTGCCTTATCTCCTATACGGATAAAACTTGGTGCATAATTACGACCCTTTATAGTGATCGATACATATCCCTTATACAGGCATAATGATTATATAATTACAAATCTCCCATTTCTAATGGTCACACGTGTTGCCAATTGATATGTGAGATTTATGTGACATATACTGTTCTAAGTCTAACTTGATCACTCTTGGAGGAACCACATATATTGATACCTAGAAAATTATATACATCCTTGCTTGCTGCTAGCATTTTGCACCTTATATATGTATACATTCTTCTTGTGTATATATATTCTCTATGTGGTATTGTATTAAATTGTGTTTATGATCCCTCTTTTTGATATATAATTCATTTTTTTTGTGGGCGCCTTCTGTGCCACCATATGCCCTTTTACTGTTGCAATAAAGGCATTTTTTTATCTATTTTTGGTCCTGCTATTTTGAAAATACAGTTTAACCCTTTCTCGGCTTTAGTTTTGTTTGGTTGTTCTTGTCACAATCTGAGTTGTTTTCACTCACATCCATATCCATATATGACATCGATAAGCTTTTACCGTTATATACATACTCAGAATTTGTTAGGTGTCTATTTGATCCTTGTACAGTTTTGTCTAATCGATTTTCACTGTGTTTTGCACAGGTTTTGTTTTTGTCCAAGAACATGGACCTCAAGGCCAGGGATCTAGCCTCACAAGGTCAAATTGACCAAGTATTTGCATGTGGTGGTTCAAGTACATCTGATTCCAGTGTGTCCCAGTTTAATACTATGTGTATTCATTTTGAAAATGTACTACAAAGAACAAGGTTCTGGTGAAATAAAGCATTTTTGGAGAATTATTTATTGAATCAACTGATTCCCATTTGGTTAAGGGTCAGAGCAATTCCATCCTTTCCAGCTGACAATGACTTTGTCAGTAGTTGGGAAAAGAAATGTAATGAAACATACAGGAAATTCATGGATTTACTCATTAACCTCAATCTGAAGAATTTCATGGAGATCAATAAAGCACTTGATGACGTATCAGAAGGCTAAGACTGATTTAACCATTGAAGGACTACAAACAATAAATGCTCAAATTGATAAAGGCTATGGATGGCTGGGTGAAAGGTATACAAGAGGTCCAGATGATTAAACTGACTAGAGCAAAAAGATTTTGCCGCAAAACTTATATATAATTGGAGGAAACATGGTATTCCCAATTCTATAGACATAAAACGACAAAATGGCATAAACAAAAACAGTGATCGGACCCCATCTATGTCATCAAACATATCAATAAGTGACTTATCCTAAACCTTCTCATCTTTATCGACTTCTAATAAAGGCACTCCTAAACGTAGACGTGAACCTCGCTTCATTCCAAATAAACACTACTATGGACATTCACCGCAAGTCCCAAAGAACAACTTAAAGGTAATCAACCTAAGTTCTCACCAACTATCCGAAGTGGACATTTCTATTTAGAAAAGGGCAGCATGGGTGGCTCAGTGGTTAGCAGGGCCGCCATCAGGGCATTACTGCCCTAACTGGCGTATGGGGCCCAGTGGGCAGAGGGGGCCCGCATCGGGCCTGGTCTCCTCTGCTCACCGGCCCCTACCGGCAGGTAGACCGGGCCCTGGCTAGCGGCGCTGCGGGCGGCAGCTAAACACTATTGACATGCGGGCCCAGCGGCCTGCACGTCAATAGTTAACAGCTGCCAGCCTCCAATTGTCAGTGTCAGTCACCGGCTAGAGCGCGCTGCAGCGTGGAGGGACAGCGGCGATCCGGGGGGCTCGGGGGCAGAATGCTGAATATGGGGCAGAATGCTGAACATGGGGCAGAATGCTGAACATGGGGCAGAATGCTGAACATGGGGCAGAATGCTGAACATGGGGCAGAATGCTGGAGACTGGGGCAGAATGGAGATACGGGGCATGATTGGAGACAGATCGCACAGGATCATGGGGCAGGATGGATACGATGGAGATCATATGGGGGCAGAATGGATACTCATGAAGGCGGGATGGAAGAACATATGGCTAAAGCCAGAAATGAGACACACGGGGGTCAGGATGGGGGATATTATTACCAAAGGGGCTAATTAAGGGATATTATTACTGCAGTGATGTATTTAATTTTTTGAGGATACTGTTTTAAATGGGGGGCGGTTCTGTTACTGTGCAGAGCGACACTGTCGCCTTTTTTTCTTCATGTGGTGTAATGTAGAAGTTGTGAAAAAATAAGTAATGTGTTCTGCAAGCGGAGCTCTAGATAACTGTGTTATTTCCTGCAGAGACGAGTCCTGGCTGGAAGACGTGATGGCGATCTGTGCTGGATGAATGAAAAGCAAGGATGAAGGACTTCACCTAGAGACGTCACTGGCGAGTTAGTGTGTTACCTGTACACTGACACTATACATTGTATACTCTATATACAGAGGTCCTGTGTATAATGTCACCAGTGATCACTGTTACCTGTACATTATATACAGGGCTCCTGTGTATAATGTCATTGATCACTATATTACCTTCACACAGACACTGCATACTAAGTACAGATCTCCTGTGTATAATGCCACTTATGGTGATAGTATTATTTTTTTTATCAATGATCAGTATTGTAGTATTCATTCACTATGTGGTGGTAATATGTGGTCTGGGCATGGTGCGGTGGTATTTGTCCCGTGTGTGCTATTATTTGGTCACTTTGTGGTGGTAATATGTGGTCTGGTCATGGTGACATTCAGAAATCTACAAGCCACTAACCCTCAGACACTTTCAGATTCCCTACACTCATCACTGTCCCCAATCTCCTCTTTTTCCTGTCCTAATCTGGTTGTTCATCAATACAACGACACTCTTAGAAGCACCCTTGACCAAGTAGCTCCCCTCCCCTTCAGAACCTCCAAGCACAAAGTAAAACAGCCCTGACTCACATCGCAAACTCAACTTCTCCAGCGATGCTCTAGGAGTGCTGAACGCCTATGGAGAAAAACCTGCACACCAAAAGACTTCATCCACTTCAAATTTATGTTAAGAACCTTTAACGCTGCCCTTCACCTCGCCAAACAGACCTACTTCGCCACCCTGATCTCCTCACTAGCCAACAACCCCAAGAAACTTTTTGAGACTTTTCACTCCCTCCTCAGGCCAAAAGCACAAGCTCCTATCACAGACATTTGTGCTGATGACCTGGCCTCCCACTTTACAGAAAAAATAGATAAGATCCGTCAGGAAATCTGCTCCCAACCACCAAGTGCTGTGACTCCCATCCCTTCCTGCATCTCCCCTGGCTCACTTTCCACATTTGATCCCATCACAGAAGAAGAATTCTCCAGACTTCTCTCTCCTCGTCCGACTACATGCACTACTGACCCTATTTCCTCACATCTCCTCCAGTCTCTCTCTACAGTCGTCACAATCCACCTAACTACAATCTTTAATCTCTCCCTCTCCTCGGGCATTTTCCCATCCTTCTTCAAACACGCCATCATTACTCCATTACTAAAAAACCCGCTCTCGACCCATCCTGCACAAACGACTAAAGACCAGTCTCCAATCTCTCCTTCATCTCTAAACTTTTAGAGCACCTAGTTTACTCCCGCCTTACCCATTACCTCTCCACTCACTCCCTTCTAGACCCTTCACAGTCCGGCTTCTGCCCCCTACATTGGACTGAAACTGCACTCATCAAGGTGACCAATGACCTTCTGACAGCAAAGCGTAGCGGTGACCACTCTCTGCTCATTCTTCTTGACCTATCTGCAGCTTTTGATACTGTTGACCACCATCTCTACTCTCTAGGCTCCAGTCACTAGGCATTAAGGACACTGCTCTCTCCTGGTTCTCTTCCTATCTCTCTGACCGCTCCTTCAGTGTTTTGTTCTCTGGCTCCACATCATCTCCTCTTCCTCTTGCAGTCGGGGTACCTCAGGGCTCAGTCCTTGGCCCCCTTCTTTTCTCTCTCTACACGGCCCCAATTGGACAGACCATCAGCAGATTTGGCTTTCAGTACCATCTTTATGCTGATGACACACAACTATATACGTCTTCCCCCGACCTTACCCCCGCTGTACTACAGAACACCAGTGACTGTCCGCTGTCTCCAACATCATGTCCGCTCTCTATCTCAAACTCAACGTCTCCAAAACTGAACTTCTGCTCCCGCCGTCTATTAACCTCCCTAAATATGACATTTCCCTCTCCATGGGTGTAGTGTGAATTATATAAAAAAAAATGCCTATCTTGAGTCCATTTTGAAATTACTGTATATTGAAATATAGGAACCTGAAATGTCAGCATTTGAAGGCCTCATGTCCAGTTCTTGAAAACCAGGGTTCATGAGGTCAGACCCACAATGGCTATTGAGATGCAGCCTTAAGGGCCCGTTACACATAGCAATATCGCTAGCAATATCGCTGTAACATCACTGGTTTTGTGACGTAGCAGCGATATTGCTAGCGATATCGCTATGTCTGATATACCTCCGACCGGCTCCCCCGCTGCTCATCGCTGATCGCGCGAGAACGTCCTGGACCATTTCTCATTGGGCGCTTCCTGCTGGGTTTCCTGTGGCGCCGACGAGCGACGCGTAGACGCTTGCGGGAGGATGTCAGGATCGCCTCGTCTGACAGGTAAGTAGCGACCGCTGACCGCTGCTATGTCGCTGGTGAGATCTGCCTGTGTGGCAGCTCACTAGCGACCACTTAGCGATGCACCAGCGATCCATATCGTTGTCGGGATCGCTGGTGCATCGCTAAGTGTAACGGTTCCCTTAATGTTGAGTATACTAAAAGACCATGCTTGTTGAAACTGTATGTTTAATATTGATTACTGGAAAGAATTAACCTTTGTGTACGCTGGTGACTTACTAGAATTTTAAGAGCAGTGAATAGTGTGAGTATATTGACATAGCTCACCTGATATTTGTGTCTTAAAGCATATGGGGGTTAAAAGTGGACCGGGCATATAGACAATTGCACATTATTGTACATAAGGCCATAGAAATATGGCTGGGGAAGCCTAATGTAGAACCAGGAATATAGTTGGCGATCTAAAATCCATTATAGTGTATCCAATCTTAAAGCTCTCTTTAACTGTAGTCTGAAATGTATATATTTTGTGCTAGGGTTCTGATCATAGCATGTTGTTGGAAAGAAACTTTGTTCTGGTTTGTACTCCGGTGTATGATTTACTCTTATCATATGTAAATATTAGGACAGGAGTAAATAGTCCGAAGAGGTAAGTTTTGTTTGATGTTACTTATTCATGATAGCTGGCCACTGTCATGTGATTGGAACATCAGACAACTAACTTGTGTATTTTCATGTTTACACAATATTATATCGTGTAAACCTTTGTTTAAGGCGTATAAAAGCTGGTGAAGCAGTCACTGAAAACAGAAGATTTTGTGGACCTGTGTAAGGGGACGCCCTTCGCAGTGTAGATGCTAGGAAGCATTCTCGGTCTTCGCTGACCGCTTCTCCAGCTGAAGTATTTCTGGACAGATGATGTAAATGCCCCTAGTGAAGACTCTTTCTCTTCTTCTTTCTGATGTCAGTATATGTACCAAAACCTTCGTAGTTTGAATATATAAGTTTACGCAATATCATACTATTTTCTATTTCCCGTAATTGCTATATCATTATCATGTATTCCATTAATTTGGTGTTTTATCATTTAAATTAATCATTGTATAATAAAATTGTGTCCTATCCAAGTGGTGCCTTCTTTAAAGTTGTATCCGAACCTTATTGCTAAACTGTTGGCAATACATAAATTGGCATAGTCGGCAGGATACGCAGAAGGCTTAGAATTGTATTTTTTGTTAAACTTCCGATAATCCGGAATTTAAACTACAAATTCCGATAAAATTGTGAGATATTGCGTACAAAATCAATACAAAAAGGGTGGGGGAACAAGAGGCGCAATAGTGCCCTATCACTAGTGACACTACGATGTGAGTGGTGTAATGCAGTTCCACTCACCTATTCCAGTTGTGTAACCCAATGGGGATAGGAATATAAACAAAGAAGCATCCAATAACGAGCCAGCTAGCAGCAATCAAGTCATTACTGTAGCACAAGTACATAATAATGCAGAGGATCCAAAACCTGTTGGAACTGGAACAGTTAATGTTGATGAACATCTTAACAAAATCAAAGAACTCATCGATAGAATCAACAGAGAGAGGCCCCTAGACCCAATCATATTACATGACAATAATAAGCCATTGAAAAACAATAAAAACTCTGTACCCGACTTAATGATTATTACAGAAACTGATCAGAACCAGGAGGATTTAATCAGTATAGTAACACCAACACCTATAGAAACAGGTAGCAATACCCCTACACAAAAGGTTATATTAGACAACTCAAAAAATCAAAATAATGGCATAGTTCCTTTTTTAGCTGCTGTAAACGTAACAAATCAAAATATAACGAAATTTTTCAGTCCCACTCTTGGAAAAAGAAAAAAAGGGGAAAGAGAGGAAGAGGAAATAAAGAAAAAAGCAAAGATCACTTTCCGGGATTGAAACAGATAACGGTAACTAATAATAATGTCATTAATTTATCAGATTATTCATTGACAGAAGAAGAAAAGGAGCTTCTGAATAAGGGCTTACTTTTCTGCCCCACGAACCAACCAGACGATTTTAAACTTTTTATAGATGTGCATCAGTATATTAGGAGGTTGACTCTCAAAAGGCATTTCTTATTAAAGCCAGATGACACGAAAGATAACAAAAAGTTATCCATAAAACTTTAAAAAGTTATCCATAAAACATAAAATGTTCCATAAAACATAAAAAGTTATCCATAAAACTATTAAAAGATCTTAAAAAGGACACCTTAATGAAGAAAGCCGGCAACTTAAGGGGGGATAAGAATAATCTCACGAAGAAAGAGAGAGAAGCCCTGAAAAATTTGGGTAAGAATAGTGAAATAGTAATTCGGGCACCTTGCCACCTATATTGATAGAAATTTACAGAAATACGTGGTGAAATTAGAAAGCTATATTAAGGTTTTTATGGATATGATCAGGATTTTGGGAAGAATCACATGGAAAAAATCATATAGATTTGTCACCATGGATGTTACATCATTGTACACGAATATAGGTCATGAAATAGGATTACTCTGTATTGAATACTATCTAAAAAGAGACATACAATTGGATATAAGGAACATCAACTTCATTCTGGATGGCCTAAATTTCATATTAAACAATAACTTTTTCACCTTTGATGGTGACATGTACCATCAAAAGTATGGTACAGCTATGGGTTCGAAAACAGCTTGCTCGTACGCTAATCTTTTTATGGGTCTTTTTGAAGACATACATATATATGGAAACAAATACAAGAATGGCTTGGTTTTATATAAAAGGTTTATTGATGACATTCCTGATCTGGGACACGGAAGTTGGTGACATGGAGGAGTTTTTCAGTGACATAATTAATAACCACTGGGGGATAAATTTTGAACGAACAATACATGAAGAAAGCATCAATTTCCTGGACCTAACAATTTTCTCTGATGGCACAAGGATACATACAAAAACATACTTTAAGCCTACGGACAGGAATTCATATATTGACTTCAGGAGTGGACATTACACAAAATGGCTGCGTAATATACCGGCCAATCAATTTAGAAGGATTAAGAAGAATTGCACTTCCAAGGATGACTACGCTTCTCAATCTGAAATACTCAGAAAAAGATTCCTAGAGAAAGGATACCCAAAGAAATTGATATCCAGCACACAAAAGCACAGTGGAGAAATCCCGCAAGAAACCCTCCTTATACAGAAAGACAGAAAATTGACAGAGAAGAACAAAGCATTTAATTTTATAACGACTTATAATAATTGTCACAAGTCAATCAAAAAATGCCTTCATACACACTGGCACTTACTTCTAAGTGATCCAATATTAAAATCCATTGTACCTGATAGACCAGGAATTACTTTCCGCAGGGCGCCAAACATTAAAGGGATAATAGCTCCTAGTAGGCTCAAACAGAAGACAACCACGAATTATGCCAAAGTACTGCAGAAAAAGATATCAAAATGTAGAAAAAATAGATGCCTTTGTTGTCGGAGCATCCAACAGACAAGCAGCTTTAAATCCGCATCAACGAATGAATCCTTTATCATTAAACATGACATGAATTGCTCTACAGAGTTTGTAATTTACCTGCTTGAGTGTCCATGTGGCATGCAGTATGTTGGCACAACTATCAGACCACTTCATGAGCGGCTAAACAAACATCGTTCAAATATAAAGAGTGGGTATAGAGCACATGGAGTATCATTCCATTATGACACGTATCATAACAGAGATGCAACAGCAATCAAGATAACCCCGATCGATCATATAGCAGTGAATATACCCAACAGATTCGAACTGCTCAAAAAACGTGAAAAATATTGGATGTTTAACCTGGACACATTAAAACCGAGAGGGCTAAACATAATTTCAGAACTAATATAAATTATAATCCCCCAACCCCCCCCTCTCTTGGTCACATCCTGAGTGGGTAAGAAAGGCGCACCATAGTAGGAGGAATTCCTGCATCCTTATGTCACACACTTAAGCAAACCTCACTTTATTTTTTCATTCTATCTTTTTTCATTTTATTTATTTTTTCGTCTGACTATTTTTTTGATCGCACGGGTATATCTAAACACTTAATGACTCACATACACCTAATGACAAATTTATTTTGTTTAAATATATATCAAAGTTGGTATCCTATCTAGAATTTCACAATTCCCTAATTTAATATGCATAAGCTCATAACAATTTATAATTTTTCCTGATAGTACAAAAGACAATGTCATTTATGCCTGCATGGAGACCTGTGACTTTCCTGGGGACTAGAACCCAGGTGTGCTAGACCAACAGACACACGTTTCATGGGTGACACCACCACAATTAATATATAAAATAGTGACCATAACTACACGGATGATGATAGATACTTTCTTCAGGCCATTTTTAATAATACGATTATATAATAGTAATTTTTAGATAATTTTTTATTGATAATAAATAATAAAAATAAAAATGAAAATAAAAATAAAAGTTTTTTAAAAGCAGTTAATTTTAGAAATAATCCACTTTAATTAAAAGTGGCATCGCTCCTTGATTCCCTCCTACAAAACAAAAATAAAGAAAAGTGTTCATTGCAATTTTTTATAATAATTTTTTAACAAACCATAGTATCACATATTTAACAGGATAGTTTTGTGAAAAAATAGTTCATAGAACCTATGTTCCAGAAGCACTGATACCAGCAGAACGGTGGCGCTCAACATAAGTCACAAGAGAAAACAATGAAACCAGTAAACACATGGGTTCTACTACCCTGAAAGTCGGGAGATAATGTTTTTAAAAAAAATTTTTTGTTTTTGCATTGACAGTCTGGATACTTTGGCAATGTTTCCACTGCAATTTTTATGAAGGTCTTTATATCATTTTACTGGTAGGATTTTTATGTACATTTTAGCAAGTATTTTGAAGGATTTTCTTGTTTTATTATGTTATTTGTGTGAAATTGTGCCAAAAATGCTGGCCCCTCCCCCAGTGATGACCATTATGACATCATATGTAAACAGAACACACCCATAATTGCTAATGGAAGGGGCTATAAATTCCCTGCTCCTATGGCTGGTGTAATATCCCTGAGGAAGGTGCCAGGAAGGGCGCCGAAACGCGTAGGAAGGAATAAAGAAGTACTTTGTTACAACATCTTGCATCCCAGGTGATTTTGTGGATTCAGCAGCGAGGACTGTGGCACATCTTGCTTCCCATATTCTATTGCGTACAAAATGACTCTCTTTAAGAAAAAAGAGGTTGTAAATGTTTCTGTTGAAATTCCAGGGTGGGAGCAGGCTCCTTACCATATATTGGCCAATGAATGGTCGCAATGTGTAGGATTAAGTGAATCATGGGATTAATGTTTAAAAGAGGCTGAACTGCTGATGTGGTGACATGTCTGCAGAGCGTGAGAGTTACATGCTTATAGGAGGCAGCATGAGGAACGATTGTTGCAAAGAATGCAAGCATTAGAACACCAAGTGTGTGAGATGCAGAGTGCTGTGACAATGGTGCACTGTCAGAATAAGCTGCTAATAGATAAATGTGATGGGTACCAGAATGTTGCAGAGAGGGCAGCTGTACGTGTAGCCCAGTGGTGTGTGTGTGTGTGTATATATATATATATATATACACACACACACACACACACCACTGAGCCACCAATGATTTATTCTGCCTTGCTATATGTCTGTGTTATATATATTGACAATCAATCAGCTACTTGTTGGCCAATAGCTGATAGCCCATTTTGGCATTTCTTATGCTCACAGGATGATCAGTATAGATTATTATTGTTCTCAGCAGCACATACTGGTTACAAAGAAGGATGTGTTACTGAGTGGGATTATTTTTAAACCAGATTGAAAATCATTTTAGTGCATTATATATGATTTCCTGGACAGTATTTGGGCCCCTGTGCAGTATATATGAGTTCCTGGACAGTATTTGGGCCCTTGTGCAGTATATATGGGCTCCTGGACAGTATTTGGGCCCCTGTGCAGCACATATGGGCTCCTGGACAGTACTTGAGCCCCTGCGCAGTATATATGAGCTCCTTCCATTTTGACTTTTACAAGGAATACAGTTGTGGCCAAAAGTATTGACACCCCTGCAATTCTGTCAGATAATACTCAGTTTCTTCCTGAAAATGATTGCAATCACAAATTCTTTGTTATTATTATCTTCATTTAATTTGTCTTAAATGAAAAAACACAAAAAGAATTGCCCTATAGCCAAATTGGATATAATTCCACACCAAACATAAAAAAGAGGGTGGACAAAAGTATTGGCACTGTTCGAAGAATCATGTGATGCTTCTCTAATTTGTGTAATTAACAGCACCTGTAACTTACCTGTGGCACCTAACAGGTGTTGGCAATAACTAAATCACACTTGCAGCCAGTTGACATGGATTAAAGTTGACTCAAACTCTGTCCTGTGTCCTTGTGTGTACCACATTGAGCATGGAGAAAAGAAAGAAGACTAAAGAACCGTCTGAGGACTTGAGAAACCAAATTGTGAGGAAGCATGAGCAATCTCAAGGCTACAAGTCCATCTCCAAAGACCTGAATGTTCCTGTGTCTACCGTGCGCAGTGTCATCAGCCCATAGCACTGTGGCTAACCTCCCTAGATGTGGACGGAAAAGAAAAATTGACAAGAGATTTCAACGCAAGATTGTGCGGATGTTGGCTAAAGAACCTCGATTAACATCCAGACAAGTTCAAGCTGCCCTGCAGTCCAAGGGTACAACAGTGCCAACCCGTACTATCCGTCGGCATCTGAATGAAAAGGGACTGTATGGTAGGAGACCCAGGAAGACCCCACTTCTTACCCCAAGACATAAAAAAGCCAGGCTGGAGTTTGCCAAAACTTACCTGAAAAAGCCTAAAACATTTTGGAAGAATGTTCTCTGGTCAGATGAGACAAAAGTAGAGCTTTTTGGGCAAAGGCATCAACATAGAGTTTACAGGAGAAAAAGAGGCATTCAAAGAAAAGAACACGGTCCCTATAGTCGAACATGGTGGAGGTTCCCTGATGTTTTGGGGTTGCTTTGCTGCCTCTGGCACTGGACTGCTTGACCGTGTGCATGGCATTATAAAGTCTGAAGACTACCAACAAATTTTGCAGCATAATGTAGGGCCCAGTGTGAGAAAGCTGGGTCTCCCTCAGAGGTCATGGGTCTTCCAGCAGGACAATGACCCAAAACACACTTCAAAAAGCACTAGAAAATGGTTTGAGAGAAAGAACTGGAGACTTCTAAGGTGGCCAGCAATGAGTCCAGACCTGAATCTCATAGAACACCTGTGGAGAGATCTAAAAATGGCAGTTTGGAGAAGGCACCCTTCAAATATCAGGGACCTGGAGCAGTTTGCCAAATAAGAATGGTCTAAAATTCCAGCAGAGCATTGTAAGAAACTCATTGATGGTTACCGGAAGCGGTTGGTCGCAGTTATTTTGGCTAAAGGTTGTGCAACCAAGTATTAGGCTGAGGGTGCCAATACTTTTGTCTGGCCCATTTTTGGAGTTTTGTGTGAAATGATCAATGTTTTGCTTTTTGCTTCATTCTCTTTTGTGTTTTTTCATTTAAGACAATTTAAATGAAGATAATAATACCAAAGAATTTGTGTTTGCAATCATTTTCAGGAAGAAACTGAGTATTATCTGACAGAATTGCAGGGGTGTCAATACTTTTGGCCACAACTGTATATCAAATTGGATGTAAGTGTTTTACTTTTTCTTTTACTCAAATGAGAAAAAAATCAAAGACTAGCTATAAAATTAATTGTTTGACCTATAACATGCATGCCTGGAGTTCAGAGCACCTGTTGATTTTTTTTCTTTTTTTTTTTTTTGGGGGGGGCCCCATGATTCTAATGTACGCCCCTGTCTACAAGGTAACAAGGAAAAAATATCAGTTTGAATGGGGTGAGGAGCAACAGAGAGCATTTGAACGAGCCAACCAAGGAAGCAGTGCAAAAGGCATTGGATCTGTGGCCGGTGTTCGATGATTAGCCTGTGGAATTGAATGTGTCAGTACAGGAAAGGTATGCTAATTGAAGCCTGTGACAAAAGCAGGGGAGAAACCAAGTACCCTTGGGGTTTTGGAATAAAAAATTACCTGAAGCGGCCTAGCGCTATACTCCTTTTGAATGTCAGTTATTGGCATGTTATTGGGCATTGATTGACACAGAACAGTTGACAATAGGACATGAGGTAACAATTAGACCAGAAATTCCAATCATGCAGTGGATACGTAGTACCCCAAAAACCCACCGCATAGGCCATGCCCAGGAATCATCGGTAATTAAATGGAAATGGTATATTCAGGACCGGGCGAAACCAGGAGTAAGTGCGATTACAACATTGCATGAGAAAATAGCTAAAGTCCCAGTAGAATTTCAGCCACAGGAGTCAGAGAGGTCAGTTCAGGAATCACCTGTAGTATGGGGGGTTCCTTTTGAACAATTGAGTCCTGAACAGCGGAGACATGCTTGGTTCACTGATGGGTCAGCCAGGTATCAAGGTAACCATCGGGTGTGGAAGGCAGTGGGGTATCAGCCAGCAAGCAACAGGATGTTAATCACCACTGGTGAGGGGAAGAGCAGCCAATATGCAGAACTTTATGCAATTTACAGTGTTCTGAGACAGGAGTCACTGAGTGAATGTTATTTATATACAGACTCGTGGTCAGTGGCAAATGGATTGACTACATGGTTACCAACTTGGGCTCAGAATGATTGGAAAATATACAGCAAAGAAGTGTGGGGGAAAGAATTGTGGCAAGACATCTGGGCAATTATGCAAAGAATTAAAGTGACTGTATTTCATGTTGATGCTCATTGTGCTTCAGATACCCTGGAAAGACTCTTCAATACAATAGCAGATGAACACTCCAAAATATCAGCTGCTGATGCCAGTGAGAAGCCTGACCCAGCTGAGAAATTACTTGGATTGGCTTAGTGGGCACACCAGAAATGCGGACATCTTGGAGAGAAAGCCACTTATCAGTGGGCACAAACCAGAGGGGTGCCCATCAGGTTAGATGTAATCAAGGAAACAATTATGAAATGTCCAGTATGCCAAAATTCACAACAAAGACCTGTTCCCCATGTCGTTAGGGGTCAAATAGCCCGAGGTAAACTGCCTGGACAAATTTGGCAGGTAGATTACATTGGCCCCCTTCCACAAGATGGAGGATGTGTGTATGTATGCATGGCTGTGGATACGTACTTAGGGTACATGATGGCTTGTCCGTGTAAAACAGCCAATGCTAACAGTACCATCAAAACCATGGAAACCATAATATTATATTACGGTATTCCATTGCAAATTCAGAGTGACAATGGTAGTCATTTCAAAAACAGAAAGGTGGCAGAGTTCTGCTCAGAACATAACATTGAGTGGATCTTTCATATCCCATATTATCCTCAAGCCGTAGGATTGGTAGAGCGGATGAATGGGTTATTGAAAGAACAATTGAAGAAATTGGGAAATGGAACCTACAAAGGGTGGAGAAAACATTTAACCCCTTCACCCCCAAGGGTGGTTTGCACGTTCATGACCGAGCCAATTTTTACAATTCTGACCACTGTCCCTTTATGAGGTTATAACTCTGGAACGCTTCAACGGATCTAGGCGATTCTGAGATTGTTTTCTCGTGACATATTGTACTTCACTTTAGTGGTAAAAATTTTTCGCTATAACTTGCGTTTATTTATGAAAAAAACAGAAATATGGCAAAAATTTTGAAAATTTTGCAATTTTCAAACTTTGAATTTGTATGCCCTTAAAACAGAGAAATATGTGACACAAAATAGTTACTAAATAACATTTCCCACATGTCTACTTTACATCAGCACAATTTGGAAAACAACATTTTTTTTTGTTAGGAAGTTATAAGGGTTAAAATTTGACAAGCGATTTCTAATTTTTACAACAAAACTTACAAAACCATTTTTTTTAGGGACCACCTCACATTTGAAGTCACTTTGAGGGGTCTATATGGCAGAAAATACCCAAAAGTGACACCATTCTAAAAACTGCACCCCTGAAGCTACTCAAAACTACATTCAAGAAGATTATTAACCCTTCAGGTGCTTCACAGGAGCAGAAGCAACGTGGAAGGAAAAAATGAACATTTAACTTTTTAGTCACAAAAATAATATTTTAGCAACAATTTTTTTATTTTTCCAAGGGTAACAGGAGAAATGGGACCCCAAAAGTTGTTGTCAAATTTGTCCTGAGTACGCTGATACCCAATATATGGGGGGGAACCACTGTTTGAGCACATGGCAGGGCTCAGAAGGGAAGGAGCCCCGTTTGACTTTTTCAACCTAAAATTGGCTGGAATTGAGATCGGACACCATTTCGCGTTTGACGAGTGTCTGATGTGCCTAAACAGTGGAAACCCCCCACAAGTGACCCCATTTTGGAAACTAGACCCCCCTAAGGAACTTATCTAGATGTGTGGTGACCACTTTGAACCCCCAAGGGCTTCACAGAAGTTTATAACACCCGGGCGTGAAAATAAAAAATCATATTTTTTCCACAAACATGATCATTTAGTCCCCAATATTTTGTTTTCCCAAGGGTAACAGGAGAAATTGGACTCCAAAGGTTGTTGTCAAATTTGTCCTGAGTACGCTGATACCCAATATGTGGGGGGGAACCACTGTTTAGGCACATGGCAGGGCTCAGAAGGGAAGGAGCCCCGTTTGACTTTTTCAACCTAAAATTGGCTGGAATTGAGATCGGACGCCATGTCACGTTTGACGAGCGTCTGATGTGCCTAAACAGTGGAAACCCCCTACAAGTGACCCCATTTTGGAAACTAGACCCCCTAAGGAACTTATCTAGATGTGTGGTGACCACTTTGAACCCCCAAGGGCTTCACAGAAGTTTATAACACCCGGGCGTAAAAATAAAAAATCATATTTTTTCCACAAACATGATCATTTAGTCCCCAATATTTTGTTTTCCCAAGGGTAACAGGAGAAATTGGACCCCAAAGGTTGTTGTCAAATTTGTCCTGAGTACGCTGATACCCAATATGTGGGGGGGAACCACTGTTTAGGCACATGGCAGGGCTCAGAAGGGAAGGAGCCCCGTTTGACTTTTTCAACCTAAAATTGGCTGGAATTGAGATCGGACGCCATGTCACGTTTGACGAGCGTCTGATGTGCCTAAACAGTGGAAACCCCCCACAAGTGACCCCATTTTGGAAACTAGACCCCCTAAGGAACTTATCTAGATGTGTGGTGAGCACTTTGAACCCCCAAGTGTTTCACTAAAGATTATAATGCCCAGGCGTGAAAATATAAAATCCTGCTTTGTTCCCACATAAATGATCATTTAGTCCCCAATTTTTAATTTTCCCAAGAGTAACAGGAGAAATTGGACCCCAAAAGTTGTTGTCCAATTTGTCCTGAGTACCCTGATACCCCACATGTGGGAGAAAACTACTGTTTGGGCACACGTCAGGGCTCGAAAGGGAAGTAATGACGTTTTGGAAAGCAGACTTTGATGGAATGGTCTGCGGGCGTCATGTTCCATTTGCAGAGCCCTTGATGTTCCTAAACAGTAGAAACCCCCCATAAGTGACCCCATTTTGGAAACTAGACCCCCTAAGGAACTTATCTAGATGTGTGGTGAGCACTTTGAACCCCCAAGTGTTTCACTAAAGATTATAATGCCCAGGCGTGAAAATATAAAATCCTGTTTTGTTCCCACATAAATGATCATTTAGTCCCCAATTTTTAATTTTCCCAAGAGTAACAGGAGAAATTGGACCCCAAAAGTTGTTGTCCAATTTGTCCTGAGTACCCTGATACCCCACATGTGGGAGAAAACTACTGTTTGGGCACACGTCAGGGCTCGAAAGGGAAGTAATGACGTTTTGGAAAGCAGACTTTGATGGAATGGTCTGCGGGCGTCATGTTCCATTTGCAGAGCCCTTGATGTTCCTAAACAGTAGAAACCCCCCATAAGTGACCCCATTTTGGAAACTAGACCCCCTAAGGAACTTATCTAGATGTGTGGTGAGCACTTTGAACCCCCAAGTGTTTCACTAAAGATTATAATGCCCAGGCGTGAAAATATAAAATCCTGTTTTGTTCCCACATAAATGATCATTTAGTCCCCAATTTTTAATTTTCCCAAGAGTAACAGGAGAAATTGGACCCCAAAAGTTGTTGTCCAATTTGTCCTGAGTACCCTGATACCCCACATGTGGGAGAAAACTACTGTTTGGGCACACGTCAGGGCTCGAAAGGGAAGTAATGACGTTTTGGAAAGCAGACTTTGATGGAATGGTCTGCGGGCGTCATGTTCCATTTGCAGAGCCCTTGATGTTCCTAAACAGTAGAAAACCCCATAAGTGACCCCATTTTGGAAACTAGACCCCCTAAGGAACTTATCTAGATGTGTGGTGACCACTTTGAACCCCCAAGTGTTTCACTAAAGATTATAATGCCCAGGCGTGAAAATATAAAATCCTGTTTTGTTCCCACATAAATGATCATTTAGTCCCCAATTTTTAATTTTCCCAAGAGTAACAGGAGAAATTGGACCCCAAAAGTCATTGTCCAATTTGCCCTGGGTACTCTGGTACCCCACATGTGGGAAAAAACTGTTTAGGCACACGTTGGGGCTCGAAAGGGAAGTAGTGTTGTTTTGGAATGCAGACTTTGATGGTCTGCTGGCGTCATGTTCCATTTGCAGAGTCCCTGATGTGCCTAAACAGGAAAAAACCCCACATATGACATCATTTTGGATACTAGACCCCCAATGAACAAATCTAGATGTGCCCCCAACTAATCTAATGTAAATTAGTAGTGCATGGAGGTGTGGTACAATTTGAAGCAATCCTTCATGCACAGGCCAGGTTTTTCGGGGCAGGTGTCGCACTGGTAAATGGTGTCCCTGCGTATTCCTTTTTTGTAACACACTCGACACCTTTTTTGCGGCTTACCTTTTTTTGGGTTGGCGGGACCACCCCCGGAAAATGCTGACCTGGGACAATACGAGCACCTTCAGTTCCTGAAGTACTGGGGCCCGCTCCTTCCTGAGCGCCAAACATCATGGCCTTAACCACTACCTCCTGGAAATGAAGGTACGACGTATCGCTGGGGCATGCACATTGTGACAGCAGGAATGCGTTGAGCATTGCCATTTGGACGATGTGCACGGCCAGCTTTTTGTACCACACCTTGGCCTTCCTCAATGCATTGTACGGTTGGAGGAGTTGATCGGAGAGATCAACTCCCCCCATTTTTTTGTTGTACCCCACTACACATGTCGGTTTGAGAACCTGTGTAGAGGTACCCCGTACAGTGCAGAGGGTACTGCCATCACCGTGTATGGTGGTCAAGAGATGGACATCTCTCTTGTCCTTGTACTTGACCACCAGCAGGTGGTCGCTACATTGGGCTCTGCTCTCACCTTTTCGGAGTATCTGCCCAAGTAGCGTCTTCGGGAGGCCTCTCTGATTTTTGCGGACAGTACCGCAGGCTGCGGTACGTCGCTCAGAGAGGGATTTGTAGAGTGGGGCGCTGGTATAAAAGTTATCAGTGTAGAGGTGATAACCTTTATCCAGCAGTGGGTGCACCAAATCCCACACAATTTTCCCACTCACTCCCAGGAAAGGAGGACACTCAGGGGGTTCAATCCGGGTGTCCTTCCCTTCGTAAACTCTAAACTTGTGGGTGTACCCTGAGGTACTCTCACACAACTTATAGAGTTTGATTCCGTACCTGGCCCTCTTACTGGGCAGGTATTGACGGAATCGCAGCCTTCCCTTGAAGTGAACCAAGGACTCATCCACGCAGATGTCCCTTTGGGGCACGTACACTTCAGCAAACTTTTTGTTGAAGTGTTCGATGACCGGCCGAACTTTGAACAGACGGTCAAAGTTAGGGTCATCTTGTGCGGGACACTCTGCATTATCAGTATAATGCAGAAACTTGTGGATGGCCTCAAAACGCGTCCGGGCCATGACCATTCGGAACACTGGAGTGTTGTATAAAATATCAACACTCCAATATTGCCGAATTTCCGGCTTCTTCAGTATCCCCATATGGAGGACCAGGCCCCAAAACTGCGTCATTTCAACTGCGTCTACAGGAGACCAGTTTGAAAATGTTGAACGCGGGTTTTGCTCCAAAAATTGACGAGCGTACAAATTAGTTTGCTCCACCATGAGGTTAACAAAATCCTCAGAGAAAAAGACTTTGAAAAAGTCAATTTCTGTGAGGCCGGTGGTGTCAAAGTTGATTCCTGATTCTGCCACAAAATCAGGAATCGGTGGCTCGTAATTTTCGGGGGGCGAGGTCCATACAGGGAGCACTGGGTCAGCTGCGGGCATGGTGGGCGCTGCCTCATCTTCTGTCCTGGAGCGTCTGCGTGGCGGTTCCGCAGGACCCGAGGAGGAAGAAGAAGAGGATGAAGAATCCGAAAAATAAAGAAAAGTCGGATCGTCATCCAAATCGCTATCAGTTTCGGAGGCAGTATGTGTACGTGAGGGGGGGAGTGATTGGTGTAAACTTTCTGAAAAGAAAAAGCTGTGGAAAAAAGTCTAAAACAGCAGGCCCTAGCTGATAAGTGTCACTTATCAAAACTAGGCTGCTGGATGTGCGCATGGGGTGGCGCAAGGGGGGGGGTGGAAAAAAAAAAAAAAAAGGAAAACGGCAAACTCTGATAAGTGAACTGTGTCACTTATCCAAGTTTCGCAGCTGCGGGATGTGTGTACGGAGGGGCTAAGGAAAAAAAAGCGAGCTCAAGTGTTGATCGGTGAACTGCATCACCAATCAACGCTCGGCGGCTGCGCACGGAGGTGGCGCAAAAGTAGGGTGGAGGGAGGTAAAAATAGGGGGAAGGGGGATGGAGGGATTGGGGTGGATGAAGAGAGATTGGGCAGGGATCAACAGTTAGGGTTGTAGTTAGGTGGCACAAAGTGGGGTGAAAAAAATGAAAAGCGGCAGGCACAAGCTTGGATAAGTGACGTGTGTCACTTATCCAACTTTTGCGGCTGCGGGATGTGTGTACGGAAGTGGCGCAAAGGGGGCTAAGGAAAAAAAAGCGAGCTCAAGTGTTGATCGGTGAACTGCGTCACCAATCAACGCTCGGCAGCTGCGCACGGAGGTGGCGCAAAAGTGGGGTGGAGGGGGGTAAAAATAGGGGGAAGGGGGATGGGGGGATTGGGGTGGATGAAGAGAGATTGGGCAGGGATCAACAGTTAGGGTTGTAGTTAGGTGGCACAAAGGGGGTGAAAAAAAATGAAAAACGGCAGGCACAAGCTTGGATAAGTGACGTGTGTGACTTATCCAACTTTTGCGGCTGCGGGATGTGTGAACGGAAGTGGCGCAAAGGGGGCTAAGGAAAAAAAAGCGAGCGTGAGTGTTGATCGGTGAACTACGTCACCGATCAACGCTCGCCGGCTGCGCACGGAGGTGGCGCAAAAGTGGGGTGGAGGGGGGTAAAAGGGGGGTGAAGGGGGATAAGAGGGGGGTGGAGGGGGGATGGGGGGATGAAGATAGATTGGGGGGGTGAAGATAGATTGGGCAGGGGATCAGGGATCAATTAACACTTACAATTGTAGTTTTCTTTCTTCTGCAGGGATTGTGATGCTACAAGCTGTGGCACCACAATACCCAGCACAGGAGCTCTTGCTGCGTCCGACCTCTCTGCAGGAATCCTCAGCTAGAGTGAGGACCCCTGCAGACAGGTCAGACAGGTCAGAGGCAGGTCAGGGGGCAGGTCACAGAGCGGTCACATCGCTGCTGTGACCTGTCATTGGTGGGATCGAATGATTACATCGATCCCACCAATCCCTGATCTGCCTGGTGACCATGGCAACTGCCTAGAATTGGAGCTCACAGCTCCAATTACTAGGCAGGTCATGCCCAGGTCACCAGCAGGGCACAGAGCGGTCACATGGTGACCGCAGCTGTGCCCTGTGGTTGGCGCGATCGCCGATCTAATCGATCGCGCCAGCCAACTCCTGCAGGCCCTGCTGGGCCTGCATCAGGCTCCAGCACGATCGGTGCTAATATAGCACCGATCCTGGCCGGTACTGGCAGGGCACAGCGGCGATATAGCACCGCTGTGCACTGCGATTGGCGCGATCGATCAGATCGGCGATCGCGCCAATCCGGATGCTTTTTGCCGGTGCCTGGTGTTGCCAGGCACCGGCTCTAGGATCGAGTACATCGGTACTCGATCCCAGCCTAGGACATCATTGTTTCAGCCAAGCTGATTGGCTGAAACAGTGAGAAACGCTGTGATTGGCTGTTCAGAATTGAACAGCCAATCACAGCGCTCTGGATGCCGGGGGGGCGGGATCGCAGTCTGGGATGCCGACGCCATCTTTTCTAAGGTGAGATGGCGTCGGAATTTTAATGCGATCACCGCGACTTTAGTCGCGGTATCGCATTAAAGGGCCCGACGTACTATCCCGTCCACGGTCATACGGGCCCGGGTACCGTGGACGGGATAGTACGTCGGATGTCAGGAAGGGGTTAAATGAAGCCCTTAATATTCTTAATAACAGACCAATTGGAGAACAGGAAACACCATTAATGAGGATGATTACCCCCAATTTACAGATCATGCCTCTGAAAGCTACTACCACAGGACAGACAGTCCTCTATTGGGAACTAGAGCCGGGAGCTCTGGGACCTTATAGAGCCACCCCACAGGCAGCAGGACTAGATTTACACTCTCATGAGGAAATCAGACTAGAGATAGGGATTGTAAAGGTAATCAGAACTGCTATAGGATTGCAAATGCCTCATGAGCATTTTGGTTTTATAGCTCCAAGATCAGGTTTGGCCCTAAGGGGAATTCAAGTGATGGGAGGAGTGATAGATCAGGACTATCAAGGTGAAATCAAGGTGCTCCTGTTGAATAGTGGGAAAAGTGACTTATTGATCCAAAAAGGAGACAGGATAGCTCAATTATTAATTTTGTCTATCCAGAAAATGAAAGTAATCAAGGGAACAGCTCCTACAATAATAACAGTCAGAGGAGACCGTGGTTTTGGCTCATTATCTGAATGATGGTGCAAAGATTTGAGTGAAGCAGCCTGGAGATAAAGGTCCTCCAGAACCTGCAGAGGTGATTGCCCAAGGGGCAGACAATGTGGTAATCGTGATGAAGCCAGGACAAGAGAAGTGGGAACACGTCCCAACAGACAGATGTTATCTCTGAGAATAATGTATATTCTTCTTTTTAGATTCAAAATTGGAGATGGTGGATGACTGGTGTTACAGGCATGGTCCTTTTGGTCTCTGTTACTACCCAACCGTTATACAGAGGGGAAAGAGAAACTCCAGTCAAGGAAAATGAGGCTTTATGGAAAACCAAGCAGAATTTATGGAGCTATTTGGCACAACTGACAAACATGAGCCATTTTTATATGGCAAAGACTGCTACTGTTACAAATGTGTTGGAAACTTGTATGGTAGCCATACCAACCCCCTTACGACTCTGGACCAAATTTATAGGGGGATTTATCCGAGATGAGGAGATTGAAGAAGGAGATGTGCTCCAGAATTATACGTACAACCCGTATTATTCTTGCATAAACTGTACTGGAGAGGACTTTCTTACAGAAGATATGATCACTATAAAGATTCAAAACATTGCATCTGCTGAGTTATGTTATCAAATGACTTATGACCAGAATAACATAGGTAAATGTCAGCAAATGAAAATAGAAAGAAAAACAGGGCATAATGAGATTAATATTATTTGTTGTTCTCGCTCAGATAAAGAGTGTAAGAAAATAAGATCGGGAAAAATATGAGGTGTAACAATACAGTAATTTCCCCCTCATACACACAACATGTAAAATTGCCCAAGGGCTGGATGTTTTCTTGTGGGAATATAACTTTTAACTATATTCCGGCTAATATAACAGGTGGGCCGTGTGTTATTTCTAGATTAGGGTTAATGATGTATCCTTTATTCCCATCTCATAAACTTAAGCGTTCAAAAGAGGATTTTCTCGCTTACCAGAAGATTGTAATTATAACGTAAATTTATTAACTGAATCAGAAATTCTAGGAACGTATCTAATGATGGTAGGATCCCCTGCTATAATGGCATATGCTGCCGATACTGTAGGTAGATTATCTTGTCTTATAGCCAGATCAATAAATACTACTAGTGGAGCTTTAGAGAATACATTACTGGATATACAAAGTTACCGGAAAGAAATTTTACAAAATAGGGAAACTATCGATAATTTGTTGTTAATTCATAATCATGGATGTCAAGAGTTTAATGGTATGTGTTGGTTTAATTTGTCTGATCACAGCCAGGATTTATAGTCTCCGATAGATCAGTTACAGGAATATGTTAGTCACATCGCACAAAGTGACAGTAGATGGTGGGATTGGTTATTTTCCTGACTGCCTGATTTTGGGTATTTACGCTATATTTTAGGAGTAATTTTTGGAATAATCTGTGCATGTATTGCTTTATGTTTCTGTATACAACGTATTCCTTCTTTTTTTCTCTATGTCGCTCATCTGTTGATGTTATTCCTTTAGGATATGGTACTGGATATAAATAATATATGGTTTCAGATAGCCAAGGGTGGATTGTAGTGTGAATTATATAAAAAAAAGCCTATTTTGAGTCCATATTGAAATTACTGTATATTGAAATATAGGAACCTGAAATGTCAGCATTTGAAGGCCTCATGTCCAGTTCTTGAAAACCAGGGTTCATGAGGTCAGACCCACAATGGCTATTGAGATGCAGCCTTAAGGCCCCTTTACATTTAGCGATGCACCAGCGATCCCGACCACAATACGACCCGGTCAGGATCGCTGGTGCATCGCTAAATGGGGCGCTAGTGAGCTGCCACACAGGCAGATCTCACAGCGATGCAGCAGCGATACAGCGGTCGTCACATGCGGAGATCCTGGAGTCCTCCCGTCCGCGTCCACGCGTTGCTCGTTGGCGCCAGCAGGAAGCCCAGCAGGAAGGTCCCGACGAGAAATGGAGCTGCGCGATCAGCATTGGACAGCGGGGGAGCCGGTCAGAGGTAAGTATCACACATAGCGATATCGCTAGCAAAATTGCTGCTGCGTCACCAAATCGGTGATGATTTAGTGATATTGTTAGCGATATCGCTATGTGTAAAACCCCCTTTAGTGTTGAGTATATTAAAAGACAATGCTTGTTGAAACAGTATGTTTAATCTTGATTACTGGAAATAATTAACCTTTGTGTACGCTGTTGACTTACTTGAATTTTAAGAGTAGTGAATGGTGTGAGTATTTTGACCAGGCATCACCTGATATTTGTGTCTTAAAGCATATGGGGGTTAAAAGTGGACTAGGCATATAGACAATTGCAAATTATTGTACATAAGGCCATAGAAATATGGCTGGGGAAGCCTAATGTAGAACCAGGAATATAGTTGGCGATCTGAAACCCATTATAGTGTATCCAATCTTAAAGATCTCTTAAACTGTAGTCTGAAATATATATATTTTGTGCTAGGGTTCTGATCATAGTATATTGTTGGAAAGAAACTTTGTTCTGGATTATACCCCGGTGTATGATTTACTCTTATCGTATGTAAATATTAGGACAGGAGTAAATAGTTCAAAGAGGCAAGTCTTGTTTGATGTTATTTATTCATGATAGCTGGCCACTGTCATGAGATTGGAACATCAGACAACTAACTTGTGTATTTTCATGTTTACACAATATTATATCGTGTAAACCTTTGTTTAAAGCGTATAAAAGCTGGTGAAGCAGTCACTGAAAACAGAAGCTTTTGTGGACCTGTGTAAGGGGACGCTCTTCGCAGTGTAGATCCTAGGAAGCATTCTCTGTCTTCGCTGACCGCTTCTACAGCTGAAGTATTTCTAGACAGATGATGTAAATGCCCCTAGTGAAGACTCTTTCTCTTCTTTCTGATGTCAGTATATGTACCAAAAGCCGTATCCGAACCTTATTGCTAAACTGTTGGCAATACAGTGGGTGGTACCACAATAACACCCCGGCAGCTGGCGCGCTGTCTCGGTGTTATGTTTGACACCAATCTCTCCTTCACATCCCATATACAATCTCTTGTCCGCTCTTGCCACTTACACCTAAAGAACATCTCTAGAATCCGCCCTTTTCTCACCATGGAAACAATGAAAACCCTCACTGAAGCATTGATCCACTCCCTCCTGGATTACTGCAACGCTCTATTAATTGGCCTCCCCGTCACTCGACTATCCCCTCTCCAGTCCATACTTAATGACGCAGCAAGGGTCATCTATCTGACTAATCGGTACTCGGACGCATCCGCTCTTCCCCAGTCCTTACATTGGCTGCCCATTCATTAGAGGATCCAATTCAAAGAACTTGTTCTCACCCACAAAGCTCTCCACAGTGCAGCACCCCCCTACATCTCCTCCCTCATTTCTGTCCATCGGCCTAACCGACCGCTGCGCTCTGCAAACGACTTTCAACTAACCTCTGCACTAATCCGTACCTCCCACTCCCAACTCCAAGACTTCTCCCGTGCTGCTCCTATCCTCTGGAATGCTCTACCCCAAGAAATCAGGACTATCCACAATTTGCATAGTTTCAGGCTCTCCCTCAAAACACATTTGTTCAGAGCAGCCTATCACATTCACTAATCAAAGTCATTCTATGTGTAAGTGTGCATGTGAGCCCATTCAGTATCTCCATCCATCCCTCAAGATGGCTGGACCTTCTTTGTAAATACACACCTGTATTTTGCATCTCCCCCACCTCATTGTAGATTGTCAGCTCTCACGAGCAGGGTCGTCTTATTTTGCTTTAATTATTGTATTGTTAACGTTGTTACTTATGACTTGTGTTTTGAAACTGTGAGGGTATGTGCACACGCTGCGGATTCTGCTGCGTTTCCGCAGCGTTTTTGGCTCTGCAGAAACGCAGCAGATTTTGCTGCGTTGTACAGTACCTTTATTTCCTATGGAAATAAAAAAAAGCTGTGCACATGCTGCGTTTTTTTCCGCGCGGTTTTGCTGCGGTTTACAATCCGCAGCATGTCAATTGTTTGGTGCAGAAACGCTGCGGTTTTACACCTCATCCATTATGAGGTGTAAAACCGCAGGGCAAAACCGCAGAAAAAACGCAGATAATCCGCAGATAAACCGCAGAAAAACCGCAGCACTTTGTCCTGCGGATTTCCTGCGGTTTTCTCTACAAAATCCGCAGAGACTAAAAACTACGTGTGCACATACCCTTAAACTGTAAAGCGCTGTGGAATATGTTGGCGCTATATAAATAAAGATTATTATTATATTATTATGGTGCGGTGGTATTTGTTCCTTGTATGTGATATTATTCGGTCACTATGGTAGTAATATGTGGTCTGGTCATGGTGCGGTGGTATTTGTTCCTTGTATGTGGCATTATAGGTCACTGTGGTGGTAATATGTGGTCTGGACATAGTGTAGCGATATTTGTTTCCTTGCATGTGATATTATTGGTCATTTTAAAAATTGAAAAATATGAAAAATATACCTAAAGTGTATTGCATATTTTAACAAATATTTAATAGGTTACAGTAGAGTAGAGCCCGGCCCAAAGTGTCTACCCTGTTATGGTGGCGGCTTAAAAAAAATCTTTTGTCCAAAGCAAAAACTGTTGGCTATATGTGTGATCTGGTGATGGGAACTGTTAATGTGTGATAGGTGAGAAGTGCAGTTTTTCCAAGAGAGAGCGGTGGGACTGTGGACAGTTTGACGGGTGGAACCTGGGCAGAGTCTCAAGGGGGCCCCGAAAATTTTGCCAGTATGGGGCCCCGAAATTCCTAGTGGCAGCCCTGGTGGTTAGCACTGCAGCTTTGCTGCACTGGGGTCCTGGGTTCAAATTCCACCAAGGACAACACCTGCAAGGAGTTTGTATGTCCTCACTGTGTTTGCGTGGGTTTCCTCCGGTTACACTGGTTTCCTCCCACACTCCAAAGATATACTGATAGAATGGACCCTATAGGGAGGACATAGTGTGAGAGGACAGTGTGAAGAGGGGGACAGTATGGAAATGAGAAGTCGGTGTGAAGAGTATGTACCATAAGAGAGACAGGGTGGGTCATATTTTATGGGCACGGGACTATGGGATGGAGGATATGTATGTTGGGTATATGGGCAATGGACTATGGGATGGAGGATAATCATAAAAACAACCTGGCACTCAACTTATGTCTTAGTATGGTAATTTTATTTTGCAGTCTGTAAAGAAATGTTTCGGTCCAACATGGACCTTCTTCAGTATTTAACATAGAAACCTAAGAAATGCGATAATAATTCTTTGTTTTCTGCATCATTATACAAAAGAAAAATGCAAAACACTAACAAAAGTATAAACAAAGAATGCTAACTTTGGTATCCATATAGACGAACATTTGCACAAATTAGTCTCCAAAGTACAACAGATATCCCTGGACCAAATGTATCACATATCAAGTAGTGGCATCATATTCAGAGTCTGGGTCAGGTAAAATCTTATAGTAAGCGGAACAGGGAGAAGACCTACCTGACTGCTTGTGGAAAAAAAGAGAAGATGGAGGTGGAACCAAAGAATAAAGAGGTGTTCCGTGAGAACACCAGTCAACTGCCTGTGGTAACATAAGAAATAATGTAAGAATTGGATATAGTCAATATTAATCAGTAACGGTATGTGTCATGTTAGACAAGGTTACAGTGCCTTGCGAAAGTATTCAGAACCCTGGAACTTTTCAACCTTTCCCCACATATCATGCTTCAAACATAAAGATACCAAATGTAAATTTTTGGTTAAGAATCAACAACAAGTGGAACACAATTGTGAAGTTGAATGAAATTTATTGGTTATTTTTAAATTTTTGTGGAAATTAAGAAACTGAAAAGTGGGGCATGCAATATTATTTGGCCCCTTTACTTTCAGTGCAGCAAACTCACTCCAGAAGTTCATTGTGGATCTCTGAATGATTCAATGTTGTCCTAAATGACTAATGATGATAAATATAATCCACCTGTGTGTATTCAAGTCTCCGTATAAATGCACCTGCTCTCTGATAGTCTCAGGGTTCTGTTTGAAGCACAGAGAGCATCATGAGGACCAAAGAACACAACAGTCAGGTCCGTGAAACTGTTGTTGAGAAGTTTAAAGCCGGATTTCGATACAAAATGATTTCCAAAACTTTAAACATCCCAAGAAGCACTGTGCAAGCGATCATATTAAAATGGAAGGCGTATCCTACCACTGCAAATCTACCAAGACCCGGCCATCCCTCTAAACTTTCATCTCAAACAAGGAGAAGACTGATCAGAGATGCAGCCAAGAAGCCATGATCACTCTGGATGAACTGCAGAGATCTACAGCTGAGGTGGGACAGTCTGTCCATAGGACAACAATCAGTCATACACTGCACAAATCTGGCCTTTATGGAAGAGTGGCAAGAAGAAAGCCATTTCTCAAAGATATCCATAAAAAGTTTTGTTTAAAGTTTGCAACAGGCCACCTGGGAGACACACCAAACATGTGGAAGAAGGTGCTCTGGTCAGATGAAACCAAAATCAAACTTTTTGGCAACAATGCCAAACGATATGTTTTTTTGTAAAGGCAACACAGCTCATCACCCTGAGCACACCATCCCCACTGTCAAACATGGTGGTGGCAGCATCATGGTTTGGAGCTGCTTTTCTTCAGCAGGGACAGGGAAGATGGTGAAAATTTGTGAGAAGATGGATGGAGCCAAAGATAGAACCATTCTTGAAGAAAACCTGTTGGAGTCTGCAAAAGACCTGAGACTGGGACGGAGATTTGTCTTACAACAAGACAATGATCCCAAACATAAAGCAAAATCTACAATGGAATGGTTCACAAATAAACATATCCAGGTGCTAGAATGGCCAAGTCAAGTCCAGACCTGAATCCAATTGAGAATCTGTGGAAAGAGCTGAAAACTGCTGTTCACAAACGATCTCCATCAAGCCTCACTGAGCTCGAGCTGTTTGCCCAAGGAAGAATGGGCAAGAATTTCAGTCTTTCGATGTACAAAACTGATAGAGACATACCCCAAGCGGCTTGCAGCTGTAATCGCAGCAAAAGGTGGCACAACAAAGTATTAAGTTAAAGGGGCCGAATAATATTGCATGCCCCACTTTTCAGTTTTTGAATTTCCGCAAAAATTTAAAATAACCAATAAATTTCGTTCAACTTCACAATTGTGTCCCACTTGTTGATTCTTCACCAAAAATGTACATTTGGTATCTTTATGTTTGAAGCATGATATGTGGGAAAAGGTTGAAAAGTTCCAGGGGGCTGAATACTTTTGAAAGGCACTGTACCTTTTATAGTTGAAAATGTGCGTTGGGGTATAAGGTGGTTGCCAATATTATGGGATAAAGGCAAAAGAGTATTTTTGAGTTTGCTTAAGAGTATATGGCTTGTCCATATAGTGTTTTTAAATGATAAGATATTAGGAGAAACTAGGAGGGACAAAATAGTTCAAAAATTACCTGTATTTGGAATTATTGGGCAGTAAATAGAAAAATAGTGGCACTTGTATGTAAATTAGAGCTGTGTTGAAAACAAAAAAATAAGATTATTAATAAATGCGGGCAACTAATTGAGTATATTAATTCAACACAGTCTTAAATTAGCAAATAATATGGAAAAAAACATCCATTCATGAAGTCTATATACACAACCTCTAGTCGTGAGAACAAGAGGTACAACAATGAATTGCCAAACTTGAAAAGATTAAAAATAATCTTTATTAGTATGGTATAATTATAATACAAACAAGTAATAAAATATTATATAAATCAAGCAAATGGAACAAGAAGGAGCAAAACAGCGGGAAGATAAAAGGTAAGTACCAGCAATTTGAAGCACAAGATGCTATTCAAAAAGCAAAAACCTCTGAGGAAAAGCAAGAATCTTCAAAAAAAAATGACAATGAGGGAAAAACACTGCTTATTCATATACAGAAACATAAAGTGCATAATGCAATGGATACGTATACTTTATGAAGCAAGCAGCATTCCCAAATCATGAATAGATCCTTATTAGCAGAGGTATTTATTTATATGAGATAACGTGAATGAACCATGATCAGTGAAAAGGGCTCATATAAATCAATACAGTGAATACATTATTGCCAAGAGCCATTAGAAAAAGACCACACTGTAAAGATATGACTATAAAGTGCTTCAGTGCAAAGTCATATGGTAGAATACATTTCCAATCTAGATTGGAACAAATGCACGCTAAATTTACAGAATGAGGATATTCAGTTACTTTGCTCAATGATGCTATAAAACCTTCCTTTAGAACATCCCCTCAGGTGGACAAACGCATTCCAGTCGTCCACACTTTGGAGACTGTGCACATGTTCGTCTATATGGATTCCAATGTTAGTATTCTTTGTTTATACTTTTTGTTAGCGTTTTGCATTTTTCTTTTGTATAATGATACAGAACACAAGGACTTATTATTGTATTTTTATGTTAAAGACTGAAGAAGGTCCATGTTGGACTGAAATGTTTTTTACAGACTGCAAAATAAAATTACCAGACTAAGACATAAGTTGAGTGCCAGGGATTTTGAGAGAATCCCTTCCAATTTAAAAAAAAAACTATAATACAGTATGAGTACTGAGGAAATTCAATACCAGATTAAGATTTACCAGATGATGTTTTTAAACAGGCAGATAAAATGGGCAACATTGTCATCTGGCCAAAGCAGATATATGAAGCTGAGGCCTTTTGACAACTGAAAGATAAGAATTGCTATTGCAAATTAGCATTCAATCCCTTGTTCAAATTCCATACTGAATTAAGGCCCCGTCACACATGATGATTTACCAGCAATCCCGACAACGATATCAACGTGTCAGGATCGCTGGTAAGTCGCTATGTGATCGCTGGTGAGCTGTCAAACAGACAGCTTCACCAGCGATCAGCACAGCGATGCCGAGCGCGCGGCATCGCTGTGTTCTGTTAGTTACCAGCGCGCTGATGCAGGCAGCTGGTAACTAACGTACACATCGGGTATCCAAGGGATGTGCGTCCCTTGGATACCCGATGTGTACGTTAGTTGCCAGGTACCTGCATCAGCACGCTTGGTAACTAATGTACACATCGGGTATCCAAGGGACACATGTCCCTTGGATACCCGATGTGTACATTAGTTACCAGCTGATCGCTGGGCTCCCGCCGGTCACACGCAGAGCCAGCAGGAGCCCAGCGACCAAAGAAATGTCCTGGGCTTTCCTGCAATGATCAGCGATATCGGCAGGGGGGCCGGTCGCTGATCGCTGTCACACACAGCGATCTCGCTGGTGAGATCGCTGTTGTGTCACAAAACTTGTGACTCGGCAGCGATCTCGCTAGCGAGATCGCTATGTGTGACTGGGCCTTAAGTGTTGATCTTACAGACAGCCACGGAAAATAATATTAGGAACAAGAACAAGCTGAGTGCAAAAGAGGATAGTACCCAAAAAAACTTTGCCCCATCTCGCCTATGTGGATGGGGTGAGGAGGAAGAGATGAGGAGTAGTCATCATGGTGGAGACAGTGAAGTGTTGGCTGTAGAGACCTTAGCACCACAAACTTTATGCACCGCTGCATTTCCTGTGACCCTAGTGTTACATTCATCTTGGCCAAAAAAGAGTACTTATACACCCTGCTAGACTCACCCTACAAGGAGAACTTTGCATCTCTTTTTTTTTTCTGAGACGGAGAGGTCTTCTAAAATGGTGCTATACCAGAAGGCCATTGTGGACAACATGTTGAAAAAAATTCCTACCAGACAACACTATCGGCAGAGGGCAAGCTTCCAGACCCAACCAAGGAGGAGAGGTGACGAAGAGACACACCAGGTACAGCAGTGGCAGGGGTACACTCAAAGGCCTGTGCCAATTTCCTGACATCCTCGTAGCGTCCATGCCCTCATGATCGGATATTTTTGACAAGGAGGGGAGGTTGTAAAATATGGTCAAGCAATACCTAGCTGACCAAACCAGTGTGCTCACTAATTCCTCTGTGACCTTCAGCTATTGGGTTTCAAACTTGGATACCTGACATGAGCTATCCCTCTATGCATTTTGAGGTGGTGGGCCGTTCTGCCACTATGGTCTTGTCTGAGCAGATATTTTGTACCACAGTGGGGTCATAACAGATAAGGCCCCGTCACACTAAGCGATATCGCTAGCAATATCGCTATAACGTCACTGGTTTTGTGACGCAGCAGTGATATTGCTAGCGATGTCGCTATGTGTGATACTTACCTCCGACCGCCTCCCCCGCTGGTTATCGGTGATCGTGCGAGAACAGCCTGGGCCATTTCTCGTCGTCAGCTTCCTGCTGTGGAGACGAGCGACGCGTGGACGCAGGCGGGAGGACGTCAGGATCGCCTCGTCTGACAGGTAAGTAGCGACCCCCGACCGCTGCTATGTCACTGGTGAGATCTGCCTGTGTGGCAGCTCACTATTGACCACTTAGCGATGCACCAGCGATCCATATCGTTGTCGGGATCGCTGGTGCATCGCTAAGTGTGACAGTACCTATAGATGCTTTCGCCTGTCAACAGAAATTCGCTGATAGGCTCACTCTGATAACAATGAACAAAGCCTGGCTTAAGGGGGCTTTACACATAGCAGTATCGCTAGCAATATCACTAAAGCGTCACCGATTTTGTGACGCAGCAGCGATATTGCTAGCGATATCGCTATGTGTGACACTTACCGCCGACCGGTTCCCCCGCTGGCTATTGCTGATCGCGCGAGATCGTCCTCGTCCATTTCTCGTCGGCCGCTTCCTGCTGGCGCCGACGAGCGCTGTGTGGAGGCGGGCGGGAGGACGTCATCATCGCTGCGTCTGACAAGTAAGTAATGACCGCTACTGCGTCGCTACATCGCTGTGAGATCTGCCTGTTTGGCAGCTCACTAGCGACCATTTAGCGAGGCACCAGCGATCCTGACCGAGTCGTATCGTTGTCGGGATCTGTGGTGCATCTCTAAATGTAAAGCGGGCTTTAGATCTGACTTTTACACACCACCAGAAAAGCACATAAAATGTTTTTCTTTTGTTCTATATTTGAATGAGGCCCACCAGTTGTTGCCTTCTAGGCTCTATGGATGACCCTACCTATAATTTTTCCCAGGCTCTGTACTTTGTGCAAAGCCTTTGGGTTTAGGAGCTCCACAATTATACTTTCACAATATTTGAATTGGGCAATTCAGTCGATGCCTTCAAGGGTGTATGTATGACCATGCTTGTAATGTTTGGTAGGATTTGCACTCAGTGAATAGACTTTGAGTCTAGAGGTACTGTCACACTAAGCGATATTGCTAGCAATATCGCTATAATTTGTGACGTTATAGTGATATTGCTAGCGATATCGCTATGTCTGATACTTACCTACGACCGGCTCCCCCGCTGCTTATCGCTGATCACGCGAGAACGTCCTGGACTGTTTCTCGTCATCAGCTTCCTGCGGTGCTTCCTGTGGAGAGACGAGCTCACTAGCGACCACTTAGCGATGTACCAGCGATCCTGACCGCGTCATATCGCTGGTCGGGATCGCTGGTACATCGCTAAGTGTGATAGTACCTTTAGAGTACCAATGCATGACAATTTGAACAGAATGAGTGTGAGTCCCTCCTTGAAACTTATTGAGACGCTTTGATCTACCATGGTATGTGTACTGTAAAATTTACAGCCTCCAATTAACAGGAATAACATCTCTGGCCTTTGTTTAGAAGATAACAAATAGCCAGTCATTTACTAATAACACAACTGGTTAATTTACATTCCTTTGTTTGGTGGGTCATCTGTTTGGACATTTAAACTTCACTGACCTTCTGGGAATTTCCATGGAAGAGATATATATATATATATATATATATATAACCATATCAATTATTAGTAAAATAATTAGAGTGTTGAAACCATTAAAAATAACTCATAGTATACAATCTGAGTCCCTAATTTTTTGCAGTTTCTGCTTCCTTTATAAAGGAAACAGAGGTTTCCTATTTTTAACCCCTTTCCGACCACGGGCATAATAGTACGCTGATGTCGGACTCCCTCCATTTGATGTGGGCTCCGGCTCTGAGCCCACATCTTTTCCGGCATGTCAGCTATTTGTAACAGCTGAAATGTGCCTCTAACACCCACGGCAGTTAACCCGTTAAATGCCACTGTCAATCTCTGACCGTGGCATTTAAAGGGAAGTGTTCTGATTAGGTCACTGAGGAGGATAGCCGAGAAATAATCTAGGCAACCAGAAAGTTTGGTAACTAAGCGGATTGCAGACCCCTAAAACAACACAGCTAGAATTAGCCATGGGACGTACCTTAGATGCCCTAGATGCCTCGGCACAGCCAAAGAGTTAACTAAGCCTAAAGCAAGAAGGGGGAAAGCTAAACTGCCCCGGAGTAGAACCCCAAAGGAATAGATAGCCCCCAAACATATTGTTGGTGAGACAAGATGAAGCACAAACACAGGCAGAAAATAGAGTAAGCAAATGATGGGGCCCAAACTGTCTAGAGAGAACAGGACAGGAAAGATACTGTCTGCAATCATGCAAAAAACCCTAAGAAAAATCCAACACGTCTGATATGCAAAAATACTGAGGCCACACGACCTCTCCCCCACTAAATCTGAATTCTGGTGTGAATTGGAAGCAAAACAAAAGAAACTGATATACCAGGGGACTAGCAATACTGAACAGACTGACATAAGCTGTGGCATACGGAACGGGGTCCAGCACTGGTCCCAGCAGGGAATAATGCTGAACCCATACAGCAACACAGAAAGCAGAGAAAGGCAAAAACTGGAACAAATGCAAAAAGATTCCAGCAAACAAATAACTTATCTGAACGATGCAGGACCAAATCGGGGGCAAGCGGACTTCAAAATGCTCAGGAAGAAAACCAAATCACCAGCAACAACTAAGGGAAGCCTGCTCACTTAAATCTTCCCAGTCTGTAACACTTGACCTCCAATTATCCTCTTCAGGTGATTGACTTCTGTCAACTCGACCAGCTCCATTACTCACAGCAACCACCAGAGGGAGTCCAAACTCAGAAGTCAGGTCACAAGTGTTCACAACAGGCACGGTACCGCGTTTGTAGATCATTAATGAATAAATCAATGTAATGTAGCATAACATGCTGTTATAACCAAGTTTTGATTGCATTTGAAACATATTTAGTGTGTTATAGGAGTTTAACCCCTTAATTACCGGAACTTTTTTCGGTTTTCGCTCCCCTTCTTTCCAGAGCCATAACTTTTTTAATTTCAATATGGCCATGTGAGGGCTTATTTTTTGCGGGATGAGTACTTTTGAACGACACCATTGGTTTTACCATGTCATGTACTCTAAAACGGGAAAAAAATTCCAAGTGTGGTGAAATTGCAAAAAAGTGCAATGCCACACTTCTTTTTTGATAGGCTTTTCTTCTAGATTCACTAAATGCTAAAACTGACCTGCCATTATGATTCTCCAGGTCATTACGAGTCCATAGACACCAAACATGTCTAAGTTCTCTTTTATCTAAGTGGTGAAAAAAAATCCAAAGTTTGCTAAAAAAAAGCGCACTTTTCCGAGACCCATAGCGGCTCAATTTTTCGTGATCTCTGGTTGGGTGAGGGCTTATTTTTTGCATGCCGGGCTGACGTTTTTAATGATACCACTTTTGTGCAGATAAGTTCTTTTGATCGCCCGTTATTGCATTTTAATGCAATGTCGCGACGACCAAAAAAACAGCATGTTTAAATATGTGATTCTTCAGATTTTGTATTAGTCCAGCCTGATGAAGAGATCTGAGTAGTCTCGAAAGCTTGCAATGTGTTACCATCTTTTCAGTTAGCCATTAAAAGGTATCAACCACTGAGGACTCTCAATCCTGAATATTTTTCTATCTACTGGCTGACACAGTACAAAGATATATATCTTACTGTATAATATTGACCTGGGCATTCTGGGTGATTTAAGCGACCAGCCCCACTCATAAACCTGTTTCTGGACATAATAATTGGTATCTCATTGACATTTTTTTTTCCTGTGTCATAATATCTTCCAATTTCGACACTGAGGTTGGAGTCACACTAGCGATTTTAAAATCGGTCAGATTTTGATGCAGGGCAGTCAGACGAGTGTAATGCGAGTGTCATGCCTTTTTTATGCAAGTACAATCCGATTTTTCACACCTAGAATCCAATTTACATCTGAATGCAGTGTGATTGCTGTCCAACTGCAATGCGATTTTAACATGAGCTTTTACATAGAGAAATTCTCCAAGTCATTTACACATCATTTTCAAAGGAAATATTCTTCAAAACACACATACAGGTGCATTTCACAAAATTAGAATATCATCAAAAAGATAATTTCTTTCAGTTCTTCAATACAAAAAGAGAATATCATATATTACATGGAGTCATTACAAACAGAGTGATCTATTTGAAGTGTTTATTTCTGTTAATGTTGATGATTAAGGCTTACAGTCAATGAAAACCCAAAAGTCATTATCTCAGTAAATTAGAATACTTTATAACACCAGCTTGAAAAAATGATTTTAAAATCCGAAATGCCTACTGTGTATGTTCAGTAAATGCACTCAATACTTGGTCGGGGCTCCTTTTGCATCAATTACTCCATCAATGCGGCGTGGTATGGAGGCGATCAGCCTGTGGCACTCCTAAGGTGTTATGAAAGCCCAGGTTGCTTTGATAGCAGCCTTCAGCTTGTTTTCATTGTTGGGTCTGGTTTCTCTCATCTTCCTCTTGACATTACCCCATAGAGGTTAGGGTCAGGTGAGTTTGCTGGCCAATCAGGCACAGTGATACTGTTGTTTTTAAACCAGGAATTGGTACTTTTGACAGTGTGGACAGGTGCCAAGTCCTGCTCGAGCATTAAATTTCCTTGTCTAAAAAGCTTGTCAGTAGAGGGAAGCATGAAGTGCTCTAAAATTTCCTTGTAGACGGCTACGCTGACTTTGGTCTTGATTAAACACAGTGGACCTACCCTAGCAGATGACATGGCTCCCCAAACCATCGTTGATTGTGGATTCATTCTCCAGCAGGACTTGGCACCTGACCACACTGCCAAAAGTACCAATTTCTGGTTTAAAAACAACAGTATCACTGTGGTTGATAGTCCAGAAAACTCACCTGGCCTTAATCCCATAGAGAATGCAGATGAGCTGAAGGCTGCTATCAAAGAAACCTGGACTTCCATAACACCTCAGCAGTGACACAGGCTGATCGCCTCCATGCCACGCCATATTGATGCAGTAATTGATGCAAAAGGAGCCCCGACCAAGTATTGAGTGCATTTACTGAACATACATTTCAGTAGGCCAACATTTCAGATATTAAAATCATTTTTTTCAAGCTAGTGTTATAAAGTATTCTAATTTACCGAGATAATGACTTTTGGGTTTTCATTGGCTGTAAGCCATAATCATAAACATTAACACAAATAAACACTTGAAACAGATCACTCTGTTTGTAATAACTCTAATATATGAGTTTCACTTTTTGTATTGAAGAACTGAAATAAATTAACTTTTTGATATTCTGATTTTGAGAGATGCACCTGTTTGTATTATATATACAGTATTTATGTGTGTGTGTGTGTGTGTATATATATATATATATATTAGCAGGCAATTCAGAAGCTGTGTAGTATAAAATCATAGCAGGAGCCGACAGACGAGATGGGTTACATACAGTAAATATAAATAGAATAGGTAGGTATATAGATGTCAGTGACATATACACATAGGTGTATGCAAAATAAGGTTGCACTCTATCATGCTAAAGCATGTCATTATAGAATATATGAAATTTGAATAGCAATACAGCTATGGAGTATGTCCCTACTTACCCATAAATGCAGGCATTGCTGAAAGAGGTGTCCACATTCACCCAGGAATTCAGACATCAGCCTTAGAGAGGTATTCACACAGTGTAGGTACCCACCAGACTTTGAGAACACCTTGATGTTGGTTGATGGGCAGATATAATTTGGCCAAGTTATATGCAAAGCGTCTTATATTAATTCCTAATACTCCATAGCTGTATTGCTATTCAAATTTCATATATTGTACATTGACATGCTTTAGCATGATAGAGTGCAACTTTATTTTGTATATTGTATATGGAGGTAGCTCCTCCTGGTATGCACCTATTCACACTAGTCTGGATGTGCCAGTCAGTTTGTTGTCTTTTGTATATTAGCTTACTGACCGAGCACTCCGCCCTCCACCAGGTGGTGATTTTAACTACAGCAGGTGCCTACTTACCCATAAATGCAGGAATTGCTGACAGAGGTGTCCACATTCACCCAGGATTTCAGACATCAGCCTTAGGCCGGGGTCACACTAACCGACGCAAAATACGGTCAGTATTTTACATGCGTAATACGGATGAATGGACCCTAAATAGTGCTCCGTATGTCATCCGTAATCAAGGTGTGGTCGCGTATTTTGCGCATGTAAGCATCCGTATGTAATCCGTATGTAATCCGTATGGCGAGATTTTCTCGCAGGCTTGCAAAATGGACATATAATGGAGCCCTATGACAGGGTTTCTAACAGAAACCAAAGAATAGATATAGACACATAGAATACATAGAATATATATATATGTGTCTATATCTATTCTTTCGTTTCTTTATTAAACCTGTCAGTGTGAGTTTACTGTATAGCGCACTGAATTGCCGGCTTTGCTAAAAGACACCGGATGCGTATTTCTCGCAAGTCACATGTGTGGTCCGTGTGTAATCCGTATTTTTTTGCGCACCCATAGACTTGCATTGGTGTACTACGGCCGTAGTACGCTGACAATCGCAGCATGCTGCGATTGGCACGGAGCGTAGAATACGGATGAGAAATATACGGCTGGTGCGAGGGACCCCATAGAGAATCATTGGTCCGTGTCTAATGCATGCTTTTAGTGCCTCTCACTCGGCCGTATTCCTCGCCAGTGTGACCCCGGCCTTAGAGCAGAGACACACTGGCGTATTTTTCGCCCGAGAATCGCATCGTAAAACTCGCACTGGCTGTCTGCTCTCCTGACCTGAGCTTGACAGCTGCATAGTAATCCATCATGCTGTCATGCTCAGGTCAGGAGAGGTGGAGGCCAGTCCGTGCTATGCGATTATCGCATGAGAAATTCGGCAGTGTGACTCCAGCCTTAGAGAGGTATTTACACAGTGTAGGTACCCATCAGACTTTGAGGACACCTTGACATTGGTTGATGGGCAGATATAATTTGGCCAAGTTATATGCTAAGCGTCTCATATTTTTTCCTAATACTCCATAGCTGTATTGCTATTCAAATTTCATATTTTCTACATTGACATGCTTTAGCATGATAGAGTGCAACCTTATTTTGTATATTGTATATGGAGGTAGCTCCTCCTGGTATGCACCTATTCACACTAGTCTGGATATGCCACTCAGTTTTTTGTCTTTTGTATATTAGCTTACTGACCGAGCACTCCGCCCTCCACCAGGTGGTGATTTTAACTACAGCAGGTGCCTACTTACCCATAAATGCAGAAATTGCTGACAGAGATGTCCACATTCACCCAGGAATTCAGACGTCAGCCTTAGAGAGGTATTCACACAGTGTTGGTACCCATCAGACTTTGAGGACACCTTGACGTTGGTTGATGGGCAGAAATAATTTGCACAACACTATGGTGGCAACAAATTAATGAGCTCACCATTAAAGAAGCGAGCCAAAAAAATAGGACTAAAAATTATCATTTATTACAAAATCATGTTATAATCATGTTCGCTTCTTTAATGGTGAGCTCATTAATCACCTCTGCTGCGGAGGATAAGTTCATCCGAGTCACCAGCCTCAGAAATCGCAGGTTAACAGCAGCTCAGATTAGAGACCAAGTCAATGCCACACAGTTCTAGCAGCAGACACATCTCTACAACAACTGTTAAGAGGAGACTTTGTGCAGCAGGCCTTCATGGTAAAATAGCTGCTAGGAAACCACTGCTAAAGAAAGGCAACAAGCAGAAGAGGCTGTGCTTCAGGTATATATACTTCTCAATCCCCTTCCTATTATATTGATTCCATATACATATGCACATGGCACTATTCAAAGGCCACACTAGGTTGTTGTTTACATTTGCACTTGGCACTTTTTTTTTGTCTAAAAGCCACATTCTGCAATAAGTGCTTTAACTGCATTTTTTACACTTACTTGGTTATAGTATGTAATGGTTACACCATTTATGCACTTTGTATTAAAATCACAGTTGATTATTGATTATGTACACTATGTGATTACATTACATTGTTGCCCCCCCTTTTTTATTTACATATTTGTATGAGAAGTTTTATTAATATATACCAATTTATTCTTTTATATATATATATATATATATTTATTATATATATCATGGATTGATTAATTGCCAGCCTGCTATATATTTTATTTTATTATATATGTAATTATTTTTACTATTTCTCACACAGAGGACACGTGCTGTGTTACTATTGTTACCCTATTTAAATAAAGGTATTTTTATAAAATAGAGGTTGTCTCTTTTATTATTAATTGTATTTGTATATTTAATACTTCTTCATTGACCTTAAATTCGAATAATGCTTTGTTGGTTTTTCTAAATGTCTTCGAATGGTCTACCATTCCTTTTAGCTGCTGTATATTATCTATGAAATTAACTATTAGGGTACTTATAGATTATATTATTTTCTAGAAAGATATATACAGATATTGCTAAATTCAGGCTATTTTGGTATTCTGGTTCCCACCGTGAAGCATGGAGGAGGAGGTGTGATGATGTGGGGGTGCTTTGCTAGTGACATTGATGGGGATTTATTCAAAATTGAAGGCATACTGAACCAGCATGGCTACCACAGCATCTTGCAGCGGCATGCTATTCCATTCGGGTTTGCTTTTAGTTGGACCATCATTTATTTTTCAACAGGACAATGACCCCAAACACACCTCCAGGCTGTGTAAAGGCTATCTGACCAAGAGGGAGAGTGATGGGGTACTACACCAGATGACCTGGCTTCCACAGTCACCAGACCTGAACCCAATCAAGATGGTTTGGGGTGAGCTGGACTGCAGAGTGAAAGCAAAAGGACCAACAAGTGCTAAGTATCTCTGGGAACTCCTTCAACACTGTTGGAAGACCATTTCCGGTGACTACCTCTTGATGCTCATCAAGAGAATGCCAAGAGTGTGTAAAGCAGTAATCAAAGCAAAAGGTGGCTACTTTGAAGAACCTAGAATATAAGACATTTTCAGGTGTTTCACACTTTTTTGTTCATTATATAATTCCACATGTGTTAATTGATAGTTTTGATGCCTTCAGAGTGAATCTACAATTTTCATAGTCATGAAAATAAAAAAAACTCTTTGAATGAGTAGGTGTGTCCAAACTTTTGGTCTGTACTGTACTTAGTACCAACTCTAATTGCCTAAGTTTATTCTGAGGTTAATCATTTTAACTCAGGTACTGATGTAACCATTTTTTGAAAGCGATATTGGCGACTTCTTTGCTTATTATTACTGGCACAAATATTATGGATACATTTGTGGGCAAGAATGCTAGAGGCAGTTAGGGGGCTCCACACGCAATCAGGCTGGCACCTCTCCAACATCCGCTGACACTTATAGCGAGGACTCACAAGCAATGCCAAAAGTCATCATAGATCGTTTAATGCCTGAAATGGATAATAGGCTTGCAGCTTTCAAGACTTTCCTGGACATGATTGTTTCACAAGTCACATCTTGCAGAGGCTGAGTAGAGGATCTCGGATCTGGAGGATGTTACCAAGGATCTCAAGGAAAAGTTAGACCAGGAGAACGATATCTCTAGTTTAATGGATAAGGTGGATGACATTGAAAATAGGTCTTGGCGCAACAATTTAAGATTGGTGGGCCTTCTGGAGTCCCTTCTGATTTGATAAAAATAACTTCGGAATGGCTACCGGAAAAGCTAGACATACAACCAACATCAGGAGTAATAGCCATTGAAAGAGCCCACAGATTGGAACCCCCCCCCCCCCCCCAGAGCAGGTGAAAAAGATAGACCACAACCAGTCATCTCGGGTGCTGGACTTCCAAGGCAAAAGTACGCATACTGTCGGCATACAGAAGGAAAAGAACCCTTATCTTACAATAGTAAAATTCTCCTTTTCCATTACTCGGCTACCTTGGCAGCCAAGCTCAGGGCTTTCAACTCTGCTTGCCAAATATTTTAGTGGACAAAAATATCCGCTTTGGGTTGCAATACCCCGCAGTTCTGCGCTTTGGCCTGTCTGGAAAGAACTGGGTCTTTGATCTGATGAAGGCCCTAAAGTTTCTTCAGGGAGAGTCTCAGATGATGCAGTTGGAACATGAAAATACCTGAACTAATGGCAATTCAGTTTAACCTAAATATGGTGATGTCGCTGTTTATTGCCACTTTATTACCTTTTTTTTTTCTGGGCATGTTTGCTCTCCAAGTTTTGCTTATTCTGCTTTTGAGCAATGTAGTTACAAGTGAAAAGATAATTTTGTGGGGGGGTGGGTCTCTGCGTACAGATACATAATGCTCTTGGTACAGGGGTTTCTACGCTTACTCGCTGGGATGGGTGGGAAAATAACTCACACTTGTTGAATTTTAGGCTTCTGTTTCAACGCATGGGAGTGGGGTAGATGGCTGACCAGATGATATATCAGGAGGTGTCCACGATTTGCTCTCTCCACTGGTGTTCATGGAATGTCAATGGGTTAAATTCACCAATTAAGCGGAAAAAGTGTTGAATTATTTACATAGGGCAATTTTCCATATTTTTTTTGCAGGAGACACATTGGAGAAAGGGCAGTCATCCCTCTGTTCTAAGTAAGAAGTATGCTTTGTGTGCTGAGGCATCATACTCAAAGAAGCAGTGAGGGGTAGCCATACTAATCAATAAAAACATTAACAATGTTCTAGATGTGTTGGATGATCTAATGGGGAGATTTCTCGTTGTCAGAGCTACTATAGAGGGGATGACATTTAGCTTCGTTAATATATGCCCCTAATACACCAAATCCACACTTTCAGACCAAATTATTGGAGAGTATAGCGGCATGGGACACATCTCAGATAATCATGGGCTTTAACGAGGCTCATGATGCCTCTTTGGATACATCTAATGCTCAAACATTCCAACAAACAACACAGGAGGCTGTATACAATCACTGTCAGACCATGTAGGCTTAATAGACATATGGAGACTACAGCACCCAATAGAGAGGGACTTTTCTCATTACTCTCATGTACATGACTCACGTGCTAGGATAGATTGTTGGTTATTACACTCGTCACTATTACCATTGGTACTACAGACAGATATTCTAAATAGTCATATTTCAGACCATGTTCCATTAACTTTTAGATCTAGTTTATCAAACCTGATATATCGACAGAGAAGATGGCGGTTTCCCTCGTATCTCTATCAGTCAGATAATTTCAAAAAGTACCTTCAGTTCTCTTGGGATGTTTATAAGAGTGACAACCAAGATCATTGCGGAGTAGCACCTTTATTTTGGGCAACCTCTAAAGCTGTATTGAGAGGACAAATTATCTCCCATGTTAGTCATAAAAAGAAGAGGTTAATAGAATGTACATGGGAATCACAAAAGAAGCTAACCCAAGCATATAAATCCAATAACACTATTTACAAAACAGAAATTTTTAGAGGCCGAGGAGGAAGCAGAAATGCTGGCACATGAAATGGCCATGCACAATCTAGATTATCAGAAACATAAATACTTTAAATGGGGTAACAAACCGGGGAAGGAACTTGCATCTCTCACCAGGCCACATAAGGCTGGTTTCACATTTGCGTCTGTGTGCTCAGCATTTTATCCGCATAGAGCCACATGCGTTATGCATACATAAATTTAACATGGTGTACGCAGGGACCTGTGTTTGCATGCTTTTGTGGATGTGCGGTAACGCAACATGTTGCATTTTTTTGTGACATCAAAAATTTCAAATATGCGCAACTATGTGCATGCGGATGAGTGCGTAAAAAACGCATTACTAACTATGGGAGCGCATGCGTACGCACATGTTCGATACGCATGTGTACTTCAGAATGAGCAGGTCCAGGAAATGGTTTCATCCACCCCCAAAACAAAGCTGCATATAAAAGGAAGTGTGGAAACTGCAAGGCCATTACTTTCAAGACTCTGGATCTGACAACAACACTGGTTAAGTAAGTATAGAATCTTTGAAAATGTCTTACTCTCTCTCTCTGTAGTCTGTACTTTGTACTATTTTTTTTTTTTTTCTGTTCCTTTTAGACTGGTTGTCTCCTGGTGCTGCCGTCTCTTCTGGTGCTGGCATCTGTCCTAGTGCTGCCGTCTTGGTGAGGAAAACGCTGTCTATGTAAGTATAGAGGCTTTGAAATTGTCTGCCTCTCAATTTATTTTTGTTCCTTTTAGACTGGCTGTCTCCTGGTGCTGCTGTCTCTCCTGGTTCTGGCATCTGTCCTGGTGCTGCAGTCCTGGTGAGGACAACACTGTCTATGTAAGTATAGAAGCTTTGAAAATATCTGTCTCTTAAATGTTTTTTTCTGTTCCTTTTAGACTAGTTGTTTCCTGGTACTGGCGTCTGTCCTGATGCTGCCGTTTATCCTGGTGCTACCATCCTGGTGAAGACAACACTGTCTTTGTAAGTGTAGAAGCTTTGAAAATATCTGTCTCTTAAATGTTTTTTTATGTTCCTTTTAGAATAGTTGTCTCCTGGTACTGGCGTCTGTCCTGATGCTGCTGTCTGTCCTGGTGCTACCATCCTGGTGAAGACAACAGTCTTTGTAAGTGTAGAAGCTTTGAAAATGTCTGTCTCGATTTTTTTTTTTTTTTTTTTTCTGTTCCTTTTAGACTGGTTGTCTCCTGATGCTGCTGTCTCTCCTGGTGCTGCCGTCTGACCCTGTCCTGTGCTCACTGCTGTGCTGTTTGGACTACTGCCTGTAATGTAAGTATTGGTGTCCATTGTTTGTTTTTTTGCTACATTGTGTTTGGCTCTTTACAAGTTAAATTTTTGTTATTTTTCTTTCTGTAGTGTTTCACTTGACTGCTGCCTGCTCTTCAACCATGTCCTCAAGTGAAGAACTGACTTCTTCTCAGGGTGGACCTGACAAAGATTATGTAGTTACATTTGCTATACTGATTGGTATATAGTGACTGGCAATACTATATCTGTGCTAAATCATGTAATTTCTTTACAGTTACCTTCCACTGATGAAGAGCAGGAGCAGTCGAGTGGAAATGATTCTTCCCAGGGTCATCGGGCTCATGTGTCTCAGGAGGAAAGACGGGGTGTAAGTATTATTTTCATCAGAGTTGTAATTGATTTTTTTTCAGTTTTACTTAAAATTGTTTTGTTTTATTTGATCTATAGGTTCCACAATGGGAAGAAACCAAATAGGACATTGACAACAATCAACTCATTAACCTTGTGCAAGAGCAAGTACAGTTTTGGGACACCCGTGATGGTCAACACTCCGACACTGTTGTGATTTGAGGACTCTGGGAAGAAGTGGCCAGATCGTTGTTGTATGATTGGGAACGTGCCATGCCACGTACCAGAAATTATTTTTGTAAGTATTGCAATGTGGTGTGACACGCCCTTGAAACTGTAAATGTAGGTGCATTGTTTTACAATTAATTTTTTCCCTCTTCACAGTGAAGAGAATGAGTCCGTAGGCGCTCGAAGGATCGCTTCAACAAGGACATGAGAACCAGGTTAAAAGTAGTGCTGCATAAAGGATATTAACCCCTTCCTGACATGAGACGTACTATCCCGTCCACGGTACCCGGGCCCGTATGACCGGGGACGGGATAGTACGTCTACCGCGATCAGCGGCGCCCACGTGGTGAGCGCCGCTGATCGCGGCCGGGTGTCAGCTGATTATCACAGCTGACACCCGGCACAATGTGTCAGGGGCGGTCACGGACCGCCCCGACACGTTAACCCCTTGCACACCGCGATCAAACATGATCGCGGTGTACCGGGGGTTAAAGGGAAGCATCGGCAGGGAGGGGGCTCCCTCCGTGCTTCCCTGAGCCCCCCACGGCAGCGCAATGTGCAGCGCTGCTGCGGGGGGCTCCTTTCCTCCAGGCCCCCGAATCCAAGATGGCGACGGGGGCCTTCGGGGGCCTGGGGAAGCTGGCTTCCTCAGTGCCTGCAAAGCGCAGGCATGAGGAAGCCTTGTGCACTGCCTGTGACAGATTGCTGATCTGTCACAGTGATCTGTGATGTGACAGATCAGCGATCTGTCACAGGACAGTGATGTCCCACCTGGGACTATGTAATAAAGTAAAAAAAAAATTAAAAAAAAGTGTAAAAATAAATTAAAAATCGCCAAATAAATTAGTAAAAAAAAAAAAATATTCCCCAATAAATTCATTTTTTGAAAATAATAATAAAAAAAAACAATAAAAGTACACATATTAGGTATCGCCGCGTCCGTAACGACCTGCCCTATAAAACTGTCCCAATAGTTAACCCCTTTAGCGAACCCCTTAAAAAACAAAAATAAAAAACGAAGCAAAAAATAATGATTTATTATCATACCGCCAAACAAAAAGTGCAATAACGCGCGATCAAAAAGACGCATATAAATATCCATGGTACCGCTGAAAACGTCATCTTGTCCCGCAAAAAACAAGCCGCCATACAGCATCATCAGTGAAAAAATAAAAAAGTTATAACTCGCAGAATAAAGCGATGCAAAAATAATTATTTTTTTATATAAAATAGTTTTCATTGCATAAAACCGACAAAAACATAAAAAAACGACCTAAATGAGGTATCGCTGTAACCGTACTGACCCAAAGAATAAAACCGCTTTATCAATTTTACCGCACGCGGAACGGTGTAAACGCACCCCCCCCAAAAGAAATTCATTAAACGCTGGTTTTTGTTCATTCTGCGTCACAAAAATCGGAATAAAAAGCGATCAAAAAATGTCACGTGCCCGAAAATGGTACCAATAAAAACGTCAACTCGTCCCGCAAAAAATAAGACCTCACATGACTCGGTGGGTCAAAATACGGAAAAATTATAGCTCTCAATATGTGGTGATGCAAAAACTATTTTTACAATAAAAAGCGTCTTTTAGCGTGCGACAGCCGCCAAACATAAAAACCGCCATAAATAGTAAATCAAACCCCCCGTTATCACCCCCTTAGTTAGGGAAAAATAATAAAATAAAAAAAATGTATTTATTTCCATTTTTCCATTAGGGTTAGGGCTAGGGTTAGGGCTAGGGGTGTGTTGGGGTAGGGTTAGGGTAGGGCTAGGGTTAGGGCTAGGGTTAGGGCTAGGGTTAGGGCTAGGGGCGTGTTGGGGTTCGGGTTGGAGTTAGAATTGGGGGTTTCCACTGTTTGGGCACATCAGGGGCTCTCCAAATGCAACATGGCGTCTGATCTCAATTCCAGCCAATTCTGAGTTGAAAAAGTCAAATGGTGCTCCTTCCCTTCCAAGCTCTGCTATGCGCCCAAACAGTGTTTTACCCCCACATGTAGGGTATCAGCCTACTCAGGATAAATTGCAAAACAATTTTTGGGGTCCAATTTCTCCTGTTACCCTTAGGAAAATAAAAAATTGGGGGCAAAAATATCATTTTTGTGGAAAAAAAATGATTTTTTTATTTTCACGTCCGAGCGTTATAAACTTCTGTGAAGCACTTGGGGGTTCAAAGTGCTCACCACACATCTAGAAAAGTTCCGTGGGGGGTCTAGTGTCCAAAATGGGGTCACTTGTGGGGAGTTTCAATAGTTTAGGTACATCAGGGGCTCTCCAAACGCACATGACACCCGCAGACCATTCCATCAAAGTCTGCATTCCAAAACGTCACTGCTTCACTTCCGAGCCCCGACGTGTGTCCATACAGTAGTTTTCTCCCACATATGGGAAATCAGCGTACTCAGGACAAATTGGACAACAACTTTTGGGGTCCAATTTCTCCTGGTACCCTTGGGAAAATAAAAAAATGGTGACTAAAAGATCATGTTTGTGGAAAAAAAACTAATTTTTTATTTTCACGCCCGGGCGTTGTAAACTTCTGTGAAGCACTGGGGGGGTCAAAGTGCTCACCACACATCTAGATAAGTTCCTTGGGGGGTCTAGTTTCCAAAATGGTGTCATTTGTGGGGGGTTTCCACTGTTTTGGTACATCAGGGGTTTTCCAAACGCGACATGGTGTCCGATCTCAATTCCAGCCAAAAACGTCAAGTGGCGCTGCTTCCCTTCCGAGCTCTGCCATGCGCCCAAATAGTGGTTTACCCCCACATGTGGGGTATCAGCGTACTCAGGACAAATTGCACAATAACTTTTAGGGTCCTGTTACCCTTGGGAAAATAAGAATTGAGGGTGAAAAGATCATTTTTGTGGAAAAAAATATGATTTTTTAATTGTATGGCTTTATGTTATAAACTTCTGTGAAGCCCATGGGGGTTCAAAGTTCTCACCACACATCTAGATAAGTTCCTTAGGGGGTCTATTTTCCAAAATGGTGTAATTTGTGGGGGGTTTCCACTGTTTTGGTACATCAGGGGTTTTCCAAACGCGACATGGTGTCCAATCTCAATTCCAAAAACGTCAAATGGCGCTGCTTCCCTTCCGAGCTCTGCCATGCGCCCAAATAGTGGTTTACCCCCACATGTGGGGTATCAGCGTACTCAGGACAAATTGCACAATAACTTTTAGGGTCCTGTTACCCTTGGGAAAATAAAAATTGGGGTGAAAAGATCATTTTTGTGGAAAAAATATGATTTTTTAATTGTACCGCTGTACGTTATAAACTTCTGTAAAGCCCTTGTGGGTTCAAACTTCTCACCACATATCTAGATAAGTTCCTTGGGGGGTCTAGTTTCCAAAATGGGGTCACTTGTAGGGGGTTTCCACTGTTTACGTACATCAGGGACTCTCCAAACGTGACATGGCGTCCAATCTGAATTCCAGCCAATTTTGCATTGAAAAAGTCAAACTGCGCTCCTTCCATTCTGAGCTCTGCCATGCGCCGAAACAGTCGTTCCCCCCCACATATCAGGTATCTGCGTACTCAGGACAAATTGCACAATAACTTTTGCAGTTCAATTTCTCCTGTTACCCTTGGTAAAATAAAAAAAATTGAACCTGAAGTATTTTTTTATGAAAAAAAGTTAGATGTTTATTTTTTTTTTTAAATATTCAAAAAATTTCATGTGACGCACCTAAAGGGTTAATAAACTTCTTGAATGTGGTTTTGAGCACCTTAAGGGGTGCAGTTTTTAGAATGGTGTCACTTTTGGGTATTTTCTATCATATAGACCCCCCAAAGTGGCTTCAAATGTGATGTGGTCCTAAAAATAAAATGGTGTTGTAAAAATGAGAAATCGCTGGTCAACTTTTAACTCTTATAACTTCCTAACAAAAAAAAATTTTGGTTCCAAAATTGTGCTGATGTAAAGTAATCATGTGGGAAATGTTAGTTATCAAGTTTTTTGTGTGCCGTATCTCTGTGATTTAAGGGCATAAAAATTCAAAGTTGGAAAATTGCGAAATTTTCAAAATTTTCGCCAAATTTCCGTTTTTCTCACAAATAAACGCAAGTTATTTGAATGAAATTTTACCACTAACATGAAGTACAATATGTCACGAGAAAACAATGTCAGAATTGTAAAAATTGGCCCGGTCATGAACGTGCAAACCACCCTTGGGGGTGAAGGGGTTAAGGAAATACAAATACCACCGTAACCTTGCTTTCCTGTGGCCTGTGCTTGCTCAGCGAATGTATCTTTTGTGTTGTCTTACTATTTAACTTTTTTTTTTTTTTTGCTAATGTTTTTCTCTTATTTTCACCACAGTACCTGGTGCAGCACAACACAACCTGGATCATCCTCTGTTGAAGCTGCCCCTCATCGACCAGACAACGAACAGACACAGTCCCAATCATCCACCAGCGATGTAGCAACCTGTCAGGCCTCAGAGGTGGAGGAACAGTCAGCCGCAGGTCTATCAGGTTTTCCCCTCTCTCAGCCCTCTGCCACTGCTTTTGTTGGGTCTTCTCATCAGCGGCAGAGGACCTGGGAGAGGTCACTCATGCTCAAGTTTATGCACTGAAGCTCGGTCTTCCAGGATGGGATTAAGGTGCTTGGTGACAGACAGAAGAGTGGGTTCAACCATGTGAACACACTTATACAGGATGTCAACGCCTTGACTGCCTGGAAGCCGACCCTTGAGACACCGGAGCAACATTTTTTTTCAGCAATAGAGCGGGAAATGTCAGAAAACCTTACGTCTCAATTCCAGCTCAACATCATGCAGGTCTGCCATGCTGCTTACAGCCATGCATTGCAGCAGCAGTCCCAAAGCTACAATACACAGGCCAGAGGATATTACCAGCAGCCGAACATATACTTTACAACTCCCACAGCATCGAACTATGCTCCGCCACCACGCTCCCAAGTTAATCATCCCAGCATCCACCACGCTCCCAATTTCAGCACCCCTGCAGCCAGCATCATCCACCACGCTGCCCAGTCCAGCAGCATGCCAGAAGACTGCTACAGAGGCCACCACTCCCACTCTGCCAAGAAAACAAAGGACAAAAAAAAAACAGATTACCACCAGGACAAAGACCTGGAGGCAAAAAAAAAAACCCTGCCAAAATTGAACCCACCACTTCCACCCTCACCTAGCAATGTGTCTGTTGTCAAATGTGTCACTACCTTCCCTTGTGTCGGTACCTTAGTTTGTCTATCCATTCGCATGATTCCATCCATGATCCAATCCTTCAATTTGTTGCCCCTTCCCCTGTAACCCCTTCCTCATCAATTACCACCCAATCCTCACAGCTCCACACCTCCAAGGTCCACCCCAACTCACCCTCAGACCCCAATCCTAAACCCAATTTTTTTTGTTAAATAACATTTTTATTTTCTTTGCAATATTTGTGTTTTCTTTATCTCTTTAAGCACCGCCGCCGCCAACACACGTGTGTATTGTATTGTTGAGGGAACTTGTAATGGGTGTTTTACTACAAGTATTTTATTATTTAATTCTGCAAAACACTACAGGTACATTTTACTTAGTGGCTTAAATGATTCTGTCTTGCCATGCCACTCGTCCATTATCAGAAACAAAGTATGCAGCAAACTTATCCCTCATCTGGGCAACTTCCACTGTAGTTCTCAGGGGGTGATCTTGGTAATCATGCAATGTAACAGGTTTCTCAGTTTCTAGTATACATTGTAAATCCATTATACATAATATTAGAACAGCAATCAGAGCCATATCTTTCAGTAGAGTACAGAGATGCACGGGGACTGTCGTGGTCAGTCAAGATGCCGATAAGGCTTTTGACAGAGTGGCCTGGGACTGTTTAAAGTACTAACATTCAGAAACTTCGGTCCATGGTTCTGTGATGCTGTCAAAGCAATTTAGAGAGGCCCGGAGTCTAGGCTGTCCATAAATAATCTTTTGTCATTGCCCTTTGAGATCCAGCATGGTACACGTCAGGGCTGCCCACTGTCTCCCCTGTTGTTCAATTTAGCACTTGACCAACTCCTAAGAAACCTCCAGGATCTGACGGTGATTGAAGGCATACGGGAGGGACCTCAGCTAAAATTTCAGCTTTCGTTGATCACATTCTTTTGTTTATCGCCAATCCCGTTCCAGCTGTAATGGAGGTCTTGAGGGACTTTGGTAAATGTCCGGGCTTCAAAATTAAAACAAATCTGAGACCTTGGCACTCTTCAGATCAGGGAGGTTGTCTGACCCTTTGTTTCCATTTCACTGGAGCCAGTGATCGATTAAATATTTAGGCATACAGCTTCCTGCAGACCCAGCAATTCTATATAGGATTAATTATTGACCACCAATATCATCACTGATCAATCTTCTAAATTCCTGGAAACATGTCACACTTTCTCAGGTCGATGCCATCTTATTAAAATGGTGGCGTTTCCTAAACTTGTGTATGCTTTTCAAGCCCTTCCCCTATTATCTCGAGCAGATCTCCAACTATTAAATAAAGCCTTTTGAAAATTTATATGGGTAATTTCTTTTAGGAAACGTATAGGGTTATCAAAATTGCAAAAATTAAGGGCGGAGGGTGGAATTAATTTTTTCCCAGACAAACAGATATAATTTGGCAGTGAATCTTAGGTACACTATAGACTGGATATGGGGGATTTCTCATTTCGCTAATGTAAGTTTGGAGCAACTTTGTCCACATATCTCACTGTAATGTAAAATGTCTATGTTTCTAGAATCTCCCATTGCTACACATCAAGGAGACAAGCCTGTCATGTAGCTGCAATCCCCCCTCCCTTACAGCCCCCCTCCTTTTGCCCCTTATAAGCTCTGTGCTTGCTGGTAACCTGAAACCGTCCATTTCCTCTCGAAGAACAGCTAGGGGGAAAAGATCTCTTTGTTCTGAAAACACAGGCTGTATGCCAGTATATCGGAAGTATTAAAACAAGTCATATTGAAAAAACCATACACCTCAGAGATATAAAACTCACATTTCTGCAAAGGGCACAAGGCCAGCTTTCCAAGTCCTAATTTTCACGGTTATAACCTCTCCAGAAACTGATATATGGATTGCTCCCAAATGGAGGGTCCTAAGTATAGCATGCTTGGTGTCTTCAGATTCTATTCGGTAAATCACAAACAATGATGCCCTATGTGTGTTGGTATGGGTTTTTCTCATTTAGATATAGTTATTCTAAGTTTTGTAGCCAAATCATAACTTGGAGAGAGGGAGATTGGACCTCTCCAGACCGCCCATTTCATGAGGTCACAAACCCTAGTCTGTAGGTATTCCCTAGCAAATTCCAGTCAGTTCAGCTGAGGTCCTCATGCCAGAGAGACGTGCTGATGAGTGGGGACGTTTGGTTAAGCACCCCTCCCCCCTCAGCCACATGGTCTGCCTGATACCAACTACGCACATGTGAATGTTATTCTCTGTTCTTTCATCCACTTTGTTTTATATTTGAACTTATGTAATGTCTCAACTTTATAGCAACTTTTATCTGTATAATCACTGCCCTTTTGTGAATAAATCGTAAAATTATCAGTTTGTCTCCATGCTCTAAGAAACGAACTATGCACCTCTTTTAGATAATCGCTACTGATTTAAGGGGTTTGCCATGGACCCTCTTAATTTAACTCTGTGAATTAAGAAAAGCGTGGATGGTGGCAGTCTGGTGTGTGCGATTGATTAGGCTAGTTGGCAGGACAGAAGGGTCTTATATTGCTAAAGGGGGACTGCGGCCACAGCATTGATAACTCCCTTACTGCGGTAGCCTAATTGTCCGTGCACAACAAGCAGCCCGTCCGGTGACTAATTATCCTAGGTGCAGTTCCCTGACTGACCTGAGTGTAAGGGGGGGTGCCGGAGAGCAGTGAGTTCCAAAGTGGAACTGAGAAAGTGGGATATACATAAATCCCCGCAGTTCTTGGAAGGTTGTTAGCAGTGGTGGGGCATCCAAAATAACCCCCCTGTGGTAAATTGTTAGATCAAGGTTAGCTTGCTGCATTTTTGTCACATGATGCCAGTGGTAGGATAACTAAGATAAGCCCCCACTGTATCTGTGATAGCCGTGTGCTGGCAGTGTGTCGCGTTCCTCCGTCCGCTGATACACCAGTGTCAGTGGTGGGATTGTGACATATTGGTGACACAGAGTCCGCTGTCCGTCGCGTTTTGGTGGCAGCGGGCCCCCGTTCGTCACACTCACTGACTGCCATGTTGCATCTGAGCACTGAGGAACTCCCTGTTAAAGTCCAGGAACAACTAACATTATGGCAAACAATATTGACATGGGGGCGGTGTAGGAAGATTTGTAAACTACCTTCAACGTTATCTCCATTTCAACCTTTTTTTAGGTAACCCTAGCTTCTTAAAAAGGTACTCCACCTGTTTTATAAAACCCTTGCAGATCAAGGATGCACTTTAGTAATTGATCTGCTGGACATCGGTTTCTCCATGCCTTCTTTTGATGCAGCATCTCAAAGCTTCATTAGTTGTCAATAATCCTTTTCTCTTCCCGCAGGAGCGTAGTTTAGTTAAAAAATGATCAGCGGGTGGGGTTGTAGGGGCTAGGGGAAACAATTTGGATGGTTTTCTTAGGAATGCGAGATTACAGGTGGCATATACCAGTAGCATTTACTCTATACTACGCAAAACTTTGTCATGGTAAGGGAAAGACATGGAACCAACAAGATGGTCAAAAGATATTTTGGGTCTGGAGGCTGGTGACTTTTTGGTGACAATCCAGCAGCTGTCTGCTGTACACTATAGCTGACAACTTGCTGTATCACAAACGATCAGCGTTGGCACCGTCCATATCTGTTTGGCCTCTTAATTGCTGCTGTCAAAAGTGACTACATCAAATAATGGTTAATAGATTGTGGGGGCTTCCGCTTTAGTCTAATTGACACACTGAGATCATGATTGTGTGGTCCCGATGTTTGCCATAGCAGTTCATGGCCAAAGAGCGGCCTTAGAGTCTCCCGATTGTAGCGGTCAGTTCAGAGGTTAGCGACATTTAGGTGGTAATCACTTTTTCATTCCTATTATACCACTTTGCATTAATTCCTGAAAGGTTAATAAAATATATGACAGAAGTTTCCAATATGCCAGGGGCTGCTGTTTTTAAAATGGTATCACATTTGAGGTTTTCCAATATAAAGCACCAACCAAAGTCACTTCAAACCTGGATAGGTCCCTGAAAAAAATAAATTTTGAAAATTGCCTTGAAAAAAAAATGAAAAATTACTGCTACATTTTTAAACCTCCTAAAAGGCTAACAAAGTATATTAGAGTTTTAAAAATGGTGCTGATGTAAAGCAGACATGTGGGAAATGTTATTTATTAATGTTTTTGTGTGGTGTGATTACCTGGATTAAAGGGGTAATCATTAAAAGTTTGAAAATTGCATTTTTTTTTACATTTTTTGTCAAGTTTGTGATGTTCTATTTATAAAAAAAAAATAACTTAAATTTACCATTATCATAAAGTATAATGTGCCACGAAAGAACAGTCAAAATCACTGAGATTTGTTGAAGCGCTCCAGAGTTATCACCACATAAAGTGACATTAGTCTGAATTTAAAAAATTGGGGTTAATGATTTGGGCCTCGGCCACTAGAAAAAGCATACTAAATCATTGGTTAAGTCCAAATATACCACCACAATCTCTAATTTGCACAAAAATCATATTTCTTTTCAAATGGATTGGCTAGATGTGCTGACTAGCAAAGATTGTCGGGGAAATTTTTGAACACTTGGTCTTTATGTATCCCATCACTCCCCTCACAGATTATAGATAAACTGAGATCTCAATTTGAGAACACTCAATGTTATCTTTTACAAATGAGTAAGTGGATGTAATCCAATTCCTTAATATAACACAAAAGAGAGCTGCAAGCAGAGAAGGGTGGGGTGGGGGAGGGATACTTGTCAATACTGTGATTTATCACTCTGGCACTGTTATTGCAATTGGAACTGTCATGTATGGTTTACTGTTATAAAAAAAATCATAAAAAAGAAACTGAAATATATTGTCATAGGTATTCAGACACTCATATTTAAGTCACATGCTGTCCATTTCCTTCTTGAGATGGTTCTACTCCATTGGAGTCCAGCTGTGTTTAATTAAACTGATAGGACTTGATTTGTAAAGGCACACACCTGTCTATATAAGAGCTCACAGCGCATGTCAGACCAAATGAGAATCATGAGGTCAAAGGATCTGGCCAAGGAGCTCAGAGACAGAATTGTGGCAAGGCACAGATCTGGCCAAGATTACAAAATCATTTCTGCAGTACTCAAGGTTCCTAAGAGCACAGTGGCCTACATAATAAATAGAAGTTTGGGACCACTAGCCAAACTGAGCAATTGTGGGAGAAGAGCCTTGGTGAGAGAGGTAAAGTGAAACCCCAAAATCACTGTAGCTGAGCACCACAGATGCAGTAGGGAGATGGGAGAAAGTTCCACAAAGTCAACTGTCACCGCAGCCCTTCACCAGTCGGGCCTTTTTGGCAAAGTGGCCTGACGGAAGACTCCTTAGTGCCAAATATATGAAAGCCCATATAGCGTTTGCTAAAAAAAACCCCAAAACAAAACACATGAAGTGCTCCCAGACTATGAGAAATAAGATTTTCTGGTCTGATGAGACAGAGAGAACTTTTTGGTGACAATTCTAAGCGGTATGTGTAAGAAAAAACACAAAAATTGAACTTGGTTTGAGTTGGTATGTGTGTAGAATACCAGGCACAGCTCATCACCTGTCCAATACAATACCAACAGTGAAACATAGTGGTGGCATCATGCTATGGGGGTGTATTTCAGCTGCAGGGACAGGACGACTAGTTGCAATTGAAGGAAACATGAATGAGGCCAAGTACAGAGATATCCTGGATGAAAACCTCTTCCAGAGTGCTCTGGACCTCAGACTTGGCCAAAGGTTCATTTTCCAACAAGACAAGCCTAAGCACACAGCTAAAATAAAAAAGGAATGGCTTCGTAACAACTCTGTGACCATTCTTGACTGGCCCAGCCAGAACCCTGACCTAAACCCAATTGAGCATCTCTGGCGAGACATGAAAATGGCTGTCCACCATCCAACCTGGCAGAACTGGAGAGGATCTGCAAGGAAAAATGGAAGCAGATCCCCAAATCCAGGTTTAAAAAGCTTGTTGCCTCATTCCCAAGAAGATTCATGGCAGTACTAGCTCAAAAGGTTGCTACTGAATACTGAGCAAAGGGTCTGAATACTGTGATATTTCAGTTTTTCTCTTTTTAAAAAAAAAACTTGCAAAAATTTCTACATTTTTTTTTTTTCAGTCAAGATGAGGTGCAGAGTGTACATTAATGAGAAAAAAATTAACTATTTCATTGCAGCCATTTGGTAAATTCAAAAGAGTGAAAAATTTAAAGGGGTCTGAATATTTTCCATACCCACTGTAAGCCCACAGCTGTTTGCATAGCCTTTTCTGGTTATTAACTATAAGGGGACCCCACGTCTTTTTTTTGGGGGGGAGGTGCCCATTTTATTAGCTAGTAAAGGTTAATTATACAGCTGTGAGCCTTCCAAGGCTATAAACATCTGCCCTTAGCCGTCGGCTTTGCCTCTGCTGGTTAACAAAATTACGCAGGAGCCCACGCCATTTTTTTCAGAAAAATAATCTTTTATTAAATACATGTACAGTAAACTACACAAACTGGACTAATTTTGTCACTGGACATCTGTATACCTATTCTTTATGTATTTACTGTATGTAACCCATCTATTCTATGCTGTCGGATCCTGCAGTGATTTTACAGTACACGGCAGATGAATTGCCAGCTTTTGAAATGCGCCAATTCTAGCACTTAGCCTCGCTCTTCTCACTTGCCCTGTAGTGGTGGCAAGTGGGGTAAAAGTTGGAGGGGGGCCAGAAAAAGTCCTTTAATTGAAAGACACAGACTCCTCTAATAATCTCAATTAACCATACTTACGACCTCGCCTAATTCCACCAAAGCGTTCAATCTCCTGTAATAAAAAAAAAAAATACCATACCGGTCGGTCGTTCTGTCCCACACTCCGTAATCCATGTCTGGGGGAGAAATAGTTTTCAATCTGGATGGTACCAAGATGCAACTATCCAGGCTGATATCCACTGGTGAATGAGATGTTGCAAGCGCAGCCTCAGTGACATCACTGAGGCTGCACTCCCAGCCGGGCTGAACTGTGGTAACCTCTGGACCATAGGAAAATGCCTGTGATGTCACCACAGTTCAAGCTCAGTGCCTTCACAGCAGATCACTGAGAATTTTTCTATTCTATTCTAACCTATCAGATTAAAAGCCAGTAAATCATCTGCTGGGTACAGTATAATCACACTAAATATATACAGCTCTGGCAAAAATTGAGACCACTGCAAAATTTTCCATTTGCATACTTTTTCTCTTTATAGGTATATTTTTGCGTAAAATGTAAATTGCTCTTTTATTCTATAAACTACTGACATGTCTTCGAATTTCCAAGCACTAAATTGTGTTTATTTTCAGAAAATGAGAAATGGTCAAAAGAACAAAAAAATGCAGTGCTTGCACACCTCAAATAATGCAAAGAAAACAAGTTCATAATCATTTAGAAACCATAATAATGTTTAAACTCAAAGAATTCAGAAATCAATATTTTGTGGAATAACCTTTATTTTTAATGACAGCTTTCATGCCTCTTGGCATGCTTTCTACTAGTCTTTCACACCGCTTTTGGGTGACCCTATGCCACTCCTGGTACAAAAATGTAAGCAGTTCTTTGATGGCTTGTGACTATCCATCTGCCTCTTGATTACAAGGTTTTCAATGGGGTTCAGGTCTGGAGTTTGGGCTGGCCATGACAAGGGTTTGATGTGGTGGTCCTTCATCCACACATTGACCTAGCTGTGTGGCATGGCGCATTATCCTGCTGGAAAAACCAGTCCTCAGAGTTGGGGAACATTGCCTGAGCAGAAGGAATCAACTGTTTTTCCAGGATAACTTTGTATGCGGCTTGATTCATACGTCCTTTGCAAAGATGAACCCGCCCAATTCCAGCCTTGCTGAAGCATCCCCAGATCATCACTGATCCTCCACGAAATTTCACAGTGGGTGCAAGACACTGTGGCTTGTACGCCTCTCCAGGTCTCAATCTAACCATTAGACGACCAGGTGATGGGCAAATCTGAAAATAAGACTCATCAGAGATTACCTTACTCCAGTTCTCTATGGTCCAATCCTTATGGTCTTTGGCAAACTTCATCCTGGCTCTCCTTTGCTTCTCATTGATGAAAGGCTACTTTCCAGCTTTACATGACTTGAGCACTGCCTCTAGGAGCCTGTTACGAAGTGTTCTTGCCGTGCACTTCACCCCAGCTGCCATTCCTTTTTAAGGTCACTTGATGTCATCCTGCGGTGGCCGAGTGACATTCAAATAAGATGACTGTCATCCCAGTCAGTGGAGAGTCGTTTTCGCCCTCTGCTAGTCTGTAGCTTTGTTGTCCCCAATATCTGCTGCTTGACCTTGTTGTAATGGACTGCGGTCTTGCAAATTTTAAGGATGGAGGCAATGACACTCATTGTATCCCCCTGCTAGTAAAGCCAGAATTTAGCCCTTCCTTCCTCATTCAAGACTTTTCTTTTCAACTCCTTTGGCATGGTTAAAAGTTATTTTTCATTCCTATTACTTTTGGGATATTACTAGCACTTGTTTTGCCATCCAGCTTGTCCTATTGCAAGAGGATTGTGAACACCACAGCAGGGTTTTTTTTTTTAACATACTTTCCTTCGTTAAATAAGATTTGGTTCAGGTGATCACCTAATCAGACGCACATTAAGTACAGTTGTGGCCAAAAGTATTGACACCTCTGCAATTTTGTCAGATAATACTCAGTTTCTTCCTGAAAATTATTGCAAACAAATTCTTTGTTATTTTCATTTGTCTTAAATGAAAAAACACAAAAAGAATTGTCCGAAAGCCAAATTGGATACAATTCCACACCAAACATAAAAAAAAGAGGGTGGACAAAAGTATTGGCACTGTTCGAAAAATCATGTGATGCTTCTCTAATTTGTGTAATTAACAGCACCTGTAACTTACCTGTGGCACCTAACAGGTGTTGGCAATAACTAAATCACACTTGTAGCCAGTTGATGTGGATTAAAGTTGACTCAACCTCTGTCCTTGTGTGTACCACATTGAACATGGAGAAAAGAAAGAAGACCAAAGAACTGACTGAGGACTTGAGAAACCAAATTGTGAGGAAGCATGAGCAATCTCAAGGCTACAAGTCCATCTCCAAAGACCTGAATGTTCCTGTGTCTACCGTGCGCATTGTCATCAAGAAGTTTAAAGCCCATGGCGCTGTGGCTAACCTCCCTAGATGTGGACGGAAAAGAAAAATTGACAAGAGATTTCAACGCAAGATTGTGCGGATGTTGGATAAAGAACCTCGACTAACATCCAAACAAGTTCAAGCTGCCCTGCAGTCCGAGGGTACAACAGTGTCAACCCGTACTATCCGTCGGCATCTGAATGAAAAGGGACTGTATGGTAGGAGACCCAGGAAGACCCCACTTCTTACCCCAAGACATAAAAAAGCCAGGCTGGAGTTTGCCCAAAACTTACCTGAAAAAGCCTATAACGTTTTGGAAGAATGTTCTCTGGTCAGATGAGACAAAAGTAGAGCTTTTTGGGCAAAGGCATCAACATAGAGTTTACAGGAGAAAAAAAAGAGGCATTCAAAGAAAAGAACACGGTCCCTTACAGTCAAACATGGCGGAGGTTCCCTGATGTTTTGGGGTTGCTTTGCTGCCTCTGGCACTGGACTGCTTGACCGTGTGCATGGCATTATGAAGTCTGAAGACTACCAACAAATTTTGCAGCATAATGTAGGGCCCAGTGTGAGAAAGCTGGGTATCCCTCAGAGGTCATGGGTCTTCCAGCAGGACAATGACCCAAAACACACTTCAAAAAGCACTAGAAAATGGTTTGAGAGAAAGCACTGGAGACTTCTAAGGTGGCCAGCAATGAGTCCAGACCTGAATCCCATAGAACACCTGTGGAGAGATCTAAAAATGGCAGTTTGGAGAAGGCACCCTTCTAATATCAGGGACCTGGAGCAGTTTGCCAAAGAAGAATGGTCTAAAATTCCAGCAGAGCATTGTAAGAAACTCATTGATGGTTACCGGAAGCGGTTGGTCGCAGTTATTTTGGCTAAAGGTTGTGCAACCAAGTATTAGGCTGAGGGTGCCAATACTTTTGTCTGGCCCATTTTTGGAGTTTTGTGTGAAATGATCAATGTTTTGCTTTTTGCTTCATTCTCTTTTGTGTTTTTTTTCATTTAAGACAAATTAAATGAAGATAATAATACCAAAGAATTTGTGATTGCAATCATTTTCAGGAAGAAACTGAGTATGATCTGACAAAATTGCAGGGGTGTCAATACTTTTGGCCACAACTGTAGAATGAAGTGTACTCTGGTTGGCATTCAACTGACACGGGAATGGAATGGCTGTCAGACATGTAGAGAAGCTGATTTTTATAAAATTGTGTAGTGGTCTCTTAATTTTTGCCCGGGCTGTGTATATATATATATATATATATATATATACACACATATTATAAAGGGTGGGCCATTTATATGGATACACCTAAATAAAATGGGAATGGTTGGTGACCCTGTTCCCATTGAAAAAAATAAAGTTTGATCCAAAATGGCCAGCATGGTCACCACCCATCTTGAAAAGTTTTCCCCCTCCCATATACTAATGCGCCACAAACAGGAAGTTGATATCACCAACCATTCCCATTTAGGTGCATCTATATAAATGGCCCATCCTGTATATATGTGTGTTTTGAAGACTATTTCCTTTGAAAACGATGTGTAAATGACAGAATTGCTGTATGTAAAAGCTCATGTTAAAGTCGCATTGCAATCGGATGTATATCGGATGCTAGGTGTGAGAAATCGAATTGTACTCGCATGACACTCACATTACACTCCTGCGACTCTTGGCAGAGAGACTCGGACCAAGTTTTCATACGGTAAGTGTGATGCCAGCCTTATAGTGATACTACAAGCAGCTAGAAAGCACAGTTCTCCTTCCATAAGCTATTTTGAAAATAAACTGAGCCCACCAGGCCTGGACCCAAATAGAGGGGCGCACTAGATCATTAACATGTTTCTTGACAAATAGCAAGCTTTAATTTTGCAATATCTTTACATAAAAGACGAGTCATTTAATTTTCTTTATCATGTTCACAATACTAAACATTTAACATCATTCATACATAAGTTATTTTATATAAAGTGTTTCCAAAATTACAAAATATTATGCCAGCATGGCAAATATATTGTTACCAACACATTATTGCTGGGTGTCAGTCTTACCCTTGGGAGTGGCAGTTTTTACCTTTGTGGATCGTCTTTATTGAAGTTCCTACAGGTAGAGTAGGATCAACACAATTCTTTGAAGACAGGCATATCGCCTTGTCAGACTTTACTATTCTTATCCAAGAGGCAAAGGGTGTTTGAAATGTTTTCAAAAGCAGTCTGCAAAGACTTAACTGCACTATGACAAAATAGAAATATCACGGTCTTGATGCTTTTCCAAGCATGGCTAAAAGGACAAGACTTGCTGCAGGTTTTATATAAAACTTGAAATGATAATATGCAATTGGTCAAAAATGCCAAGTTATAAGGCACTTGCAAATGTACCATCTTGCAAGCCAGAATCAAGAAAAGTAAGAAATAAAGGGAAAAAAAAAAATTAGCAGGAGTTCTATTATCAGGTCAAAACGTGGGCACGGTAGCTTTGGGAAATAGTATACATTTATATTATATTTAATCAGTGCATATTTACCCGTAAAGCTGTTATATTTTGGCATTAAACATGACCTATTAGATACACTTTGGGCCCAAATTATGAAGGTTGTTTGAGCCAGAATTCTGTCAAACACCTATAAATTAAAGTTATTAACATTTTTTTGCATCAGTCAGCATTTTTGACTTACAGTTTTGACCAACTCCTCCATGGTGGACAGGCGATGACAAAGTCCACCCAACAAATTCATCAAAATTTGTGATATAACTTACACCAAGGTGGTTTCTCCCTGACTGGAGAAACATTTCGACTGCAGCTGCATACTAGCAATAAGATGCGCCAAAATTTAAGTGAATAAAAAAAAAAAAAGGTACTCCAGCATAGAAAAATATAAAAACTTCCACAATTAAGACTGGAGTGTCAAAATGCATCAGTTGGTAGCTCTCTGATCTAAATGTTGTCCGCATTGTGCCCATTTTTATGAATTTTTTCCATTAAAGACAAAGTTTTATATTTTTCTACTCGAGTACCTTTTTTTCTTCATTCCTTGGAACTTGAACGCCCAAGCGGCTCTGTGCGTGGAACTCATTCTTGGAAAGAGACTGCACATGGTGAGCAGACTTCACCTGTTCCCCATTCTGCTTTCTTCAAAAATTTATAAAAGTGGTGTGCGCCTCTTAATCAATTAGGTGGTCTAAGGGAGAACGTTTCCCTCCTGGGAATTTAAGTTGGTACAAAACAGACCTGTGAATAATTACAAACACTTCTTGCAACTCATTTTACATCAGTGGGTGCGAGTCAGAAATAATGAAGTAGAAATGGGATGGTGGGTTTCCACAGCACTGCCGAGATCTTCAGGAAAGAATCCACAAACCAGAATTCAAAAGTGGTGTAATGTCAGCTCATTTCAAAGTCATCCAACGTCTTACTCAGGACAACCTTTTCCTTAAACATCCAAATCCATTACTGGCATAAAGCAGATGGAACTCAAGACAGAAAATATAGCAATGCAAATGTAGCTCAAATGTCATTCTACAGGTAGCATTTTATATTTATTGGTTACAATAAGTAGACAAAAGATTTCCTTTGTGGAGAGGAAGAAAGTGCCTAAAAAGAAAAAGGCAAATTGTCTCTTCAGAGAGGAAGGGGACTAAAACTCTAGTGCCACCTATTGGAAGTAGCAATCCTAAGAGTCAATGTCGACCCTTTAAGGAGCCTTGTCTGGTTTGGCTGTTATCGTAAGTCATGTGACAAGGCTCATTAAAGGGTCAACATTGACTTTTAGGATTGCTACTCCCAATACGTGGCACTAGAGTTCTAGTCCTCTTCCTCTCTGAAGAGACAATTTGGATATTTCCATGAGGAGCATTGCGGCTTTATGTTCTCTCATCTCGGCATGCTTAGCATGTCAATCTCCGCAAGGAGAAACACTTCTTTGATAAAAAAAAAAAAAAATACCTTCTTCCTTTGGCTGTGATCTGTCCAGGTTTTAAAAAGAACGAACATATCCCTATAACATTTTTGCAAATTTATCTTGGAGGATATTAAATAGGCTGCCCATATTTTGCCCCATATAAAATTGTGTATGCAGATAAGCATACTTTAATTCTATATTCACATCTAAACATCCACACTGCATTATTAAACAAGTACCAACAGGTATAACAAAGACACATGGTTAATAACCATGTATGAGGCTGGATTACTGCAGCCTATCATCAATTACTACATAGAAAAACAATGATCATAAGGCAATAGTTTTATATATAAAAATGTGATTTTGATTAGAAATTCATTAAAATCATACTGCCAAATACTGAGAAAATATAGGGAAGTACAAAACACTCATTGCTCACAACACTCCTAGAATGCGCCAGGTCCAGGGAAAACCAGATACCACAGATGTAATAATCAGACAAGGGAGATGCCAGTACAATATGCAGCTACATAGGGCATCACAAGGGGCCCTAACCATCCGTTACTTATATAATACCCTGTGGCCAGAATTCTAACATGCTATTATAAATGCTGCACAGCGGCTACTGATCTCAGAATCTACCAAAATAAACGCCGCATGCCTAGCACCAACCCTAATAACCCAACACACCAATAACCCTCAAGTTGCACAAATCATGGTAAAATTACCTTTATGGGTGTCAGTGATACAAGGTGCCGTTACCTCCTGGGCTAGCGCGTCCGCCCTGATGCGCGTTTCGAACTCCTTTCTCAAGGGGCCTACTATCCAGACAGTCCACCCCCTAGCATCGCCGTTGACTAGGCAACGCTGCGCGTCATTTCCAGGTGAGGAGCATCACTTCCGGTCGCGCGGTAATGCACGCTGCGGTCGGGAGATATAAAACATGGAGACACTGTCTGGACAGTAGGCCCCTTGAGAAAGGAGACCGAAACGCAAATCGGGGTGGACGCGCTAGCCCAGGAGGTAACGGCACCCTGTATCACTGACACCCATAAAGTTAATTTTACCATGATTTGTGCAACTTGAGGGTTATTGGTGTGTTGGGCTATTAGGATTGGTGCTAGGCATGCGGTGTTTATTTTGATAGATACTGAGATCAGTAGCCGCTGTGCAGCATTTATAATAGCAAGTTAGAATTCTGGCCACAGGATATTATATAGGTGACGGATGGTTAGGGCCTTGTGCTGCCCTATGTAGCTGCATACTGTACTGTCATCTCCCTTGTCTGATTATTACATCTCTGGTAGCTGGTTTTCCCTGGACCTGGTGCGTTCTATGAGTGTTGTGAGCAATGAGTGTTTCGTACTTCCCTATTTTCTCAGTATTTGATTTTAATGAATTTGTTCTAATAAAAATTGTGTTTTTATATATAAAACTATTGCCTTATGATGATCATTTTTCTATGGTTCTATTATTATACAAGTACATACAAGACAATAGATTTCTTTAAATAAAACATTAAACTGGCTGCAAATGAAGAAATGCGGAAGGTCTCTGACAGGTGGAGGATTCAATGTTCTTCCCATCCATGTTCAGACTGCTTTCTCAGCAAATATTGTTTATGCCGTCACATCCCTTAATGATGCCCTTTTGTACTGATGGTATCCACTTGTCCAGCCATGCACAACCTGCAACAAAGGGAATTTAAGCAAAAATTAACTTCCATTTATAACCCAATTGGTTTCTGGTCATTGCTTGCTTGCAACTTTTCAAATATCTCCTTCAGGCGTATTATATATGACTGCATCAACCCCATATTTAATGTTGCCATGTCCCCATTACAAAAAGATGACACACAAGGTGGACAGTTTAAGTTCGGTCAGCTTTCTTGATGTCTCCGAGCAGAGGGAAATGCTCATCTAAAGGCCCCATAGAGAGATGCGGCATCCATACCTAGCAATGTTAATGGGATCATCTAATGTATATTGGGGAGGAAAAGAAAACCCGGTTCCAGAAAGCGCTTTACAGGGAGACTACCTTCACAGGCCACTCCCTCTTTCTCCTTCTTCCCTGTGGTTCAGATTTCTTTGATGCGGTATGTAGGGGGACATCCAGCTATTGAATGTGAAGCCGAATTTGTTTAAATAACACTAGTAAGTCTGACCATGCAGCAATACGCAGACTGAGTAACAATTGTGATCTGGTTATCAGGGAAGTGGATAAAAGGGGTAATATCGTCATTTGGCCTGTGGATTTATATGTGAAGGAAGCGAAGAGACAACTCACTAAAGGGCATGTCACACTAAGATATCGCTAGCAATATCGCTATAACTTGTGACGTTATAGCGATATCGCTATGTGTGATAACCTACGACCCGCTCGTTATCGCTGATCGCGCGAGAACGTCCAGGACTGTTTCTCGTCGTCAGCTTCCTACGGCGCTTCCTGCTGTGACGACGAGCGACGTGTGGAGCCGGGCGGGAGGACGCAGGATCGCCTGGTGTGAAAGGTAAGTAGCGACCCCCGACCCCTGCGATGTCGCTGGTGAGATCTGCCTGTGTGGCAGCTTACTAGCGACCACTTAGCGATGTACCAGCGATCCTGACCACGTCATATCGCTGGTACATCGCTAAGTGTGACAGTACCATTACCCTTTGTGTTATCAGAGACTTCTGCCTTCGGATCCTGCTTTAAATCTAAATTGGATAGTGTTCTCAAAGGGCTTTGACGTGCAACATCATTAACAAGAAAAGGATTTCCTGATGAATCACCACACCAGAGTACCTACCTTCTATATGCTACCCAAAGTGCACAAGTCACTAAAGGAACCCCCAGGTAGGCCTATCTTGTCAGGGATTTTGGAACGGCCTTGCATTTACGCAGATTTTTTTCTGCAACCATTGGTGATTTCCCTAGATTCCTATGTGAGAGATTCCTCCCATCTTTTACTATTAGTCAAGGATTTGGTGATTCCTCCTAATACGCTCATGGTAACTTTAGATGTCGAATCTCTTTACACTAGTATCCAACACGACCTGTGTATTCAAGCAGTTTCCTTTTTCCTCAGTCACCACACCACTGGGAATCGTAAACATTATTCTTTCATCCTGGATTTATTGTATTTCATTTTGGACAAAAACTACTTTAGTGTTCGACAGTATTCTTTAAAGAGGTATCCGGCGCTGCGATGGGTGCACAATGTGCACCCTCGTACGCAGATTTATTTCTTGGGTGGTGGGAGATCACCAGTGTCTTGTCTCCAAACTTATCGTAATCATGATCTTAAAGGGAATCGGTCACCTATTTTTTGGGCTATGAGATGCGGCCACCGCCATCAGGGGCTTGTCTACAGCATTCTGTAACGCTGTAGATAAGCCCCCGATGTAATCTGAAAGAGAAGAAAAACGAGTTATATTATACTCACCCAGGGGCGGTCCGGGTCCGGAGGGTATCACGGTCCGGTCCGACGCCTCCCATCTTGTAGCGATGACGTCCTCTTCTTTGCTCTGCCCTCAACAGGAGCAGTGCGCCTGCGCCGTGAAGCAGAGTACTGCAGTGCGCAGGTGCCAGAAGAGGTCCAGCGCCTGCACACTCTGCTTTGCCGTCAACAGGGCAGAGCAGTGCACCTGCGCCAGGACACAAAGAAGAGGACGTCATCGCTACAAGATGGGAGGCGCCAGGCCGAACACCCTCTGGACCCGGACCGCCCCTGGGATAGTATAATATAACTCGTTTTTCTTCTCTTTAAGGTAACATCAGGGGCTTATCTACAGCATTACAGAAAGCTGTAGATAAGCCCCTGATGGCGGTGGCCACATCTCATAGCCCAAAAAAAATAGGTGACAGATTCCCTTTAAGTGGTGTCGATATATTGATGTCATTTTTCTGGACTGGATCTTTGGATGAATGCAAGACTTTTGTGGCTAGCTTGAATGACAATTTGTTCAATTTTCATCTTACAGCCCAGTTCTTCGCCTCTGTGGCTGAATTTTTGGACCTCAAGTTGACTATCGTGAATTCTCGTGCTACAACTACTCTATACCGGAAACCTACTTCCACGAATAGTCTTCTACACTATTCAAGTTTCCATCCTGGTCATCTAAAAAACGGCATCCGGAAAGGACAGTTTTTTGACTCAAGAGGAACTGTTCCTCCCAGCAGAAGTTCCTAGGTCAAGCTCAAGATCTCACTAGACACTTTAAAGATAGAGGATACCCGAACAAGGTAATTTCGAGAGCTTTTCAGGTTGCAAAAAACAGCGATCGTAAACATCTACTATGGCCACGTGACACAGCCAAACCCTTGGGTGTTGTCACTACATTCAAACAATGGAATGTTGTTCGAGGCATTTTATCTAAGTACTGGGGTATTTTGGTAAATGAACCAAAATTGACATTACATATTGCCCCATAACCTAACTTGATTGCTAGAAAAGCTAAATGTCTTAAAGATTACGTATGCCATAGTCATTTCAAACGGCCCACACAAAGGCTACACAGGGGAGAACAACTACGCGGTACCTTCCCCTGTGGGGGTTGTAACATTTGCCATCTGACTACTGGGGGTGATGGGATTTCATTTCCCACCCTTTCGTCTCTTGTTCATTCCAAATTTATTTTAATTGCAAATCCAAGAATTTAGTGTATGCATTGGTTTGCAATTGTCCAAAAGTTTACATTGGACAAACCACACAAGAGCTTAGGAAGAGGATTCAACAACATCTCTCCAACATCAACACAGCTTAAAGGGACAAAGAAAAAGGCAAGACCCTGACCTCAGTTGCAATGCATTTTTTGAATATGCACAATTGTTGCACTACTGGAGCTAGAGTGATGGGTCTGGAGTCGGTGCAGACGAATATCGGGGGGGGGGGGCGGGGGATGTCACTTTGGAACTCCTTAAACGTGAACAGTGGATTTATACTTTACGGAGTTTAAAACAATTGGGTCTCAATGAAGATCCATTGTTTAAAAAAACAGTAAACAGCTATAAGGGTCAATAGCCGTAGGTTCTAATATATTTTTCTCCTTCTCCACATTGGGGGACACAGGACCATGGGTGTATGCTGCTGTCACTAGGGGAGGCTGAAACTGTGAATACAAAAGTTAGCTCCTCCTCTGCAGTATACACCACCCAATGGCTCCTGATAGAACCAGTTCATACTTAATGTCCGTAGGAGGCACACAGGGTCTGCTATTCAGACCATAAAATTTTTTTAATTTTTTATTTTCATTTTTACCTTTTTTCACGAAGATGACTGGGGCGACGGACCCTTCCAAGGGGCCGATCTCCCCCAACCAACAACAGGCTAGCACGGGGAGTGTCGCCTCCCCGTACCCTCTCCTGCAACGTTGGATGCCATGCCTGACCTATCCTAGGGGCGACGGTTTCCTTCAGGGCGCCGATCTCCCTGCACCAGTAACAGAAGGGAACATGGAGTGTCGCTTCCATGTACCCCCTTCTGAGCCAGGCTACAGCCGGACATAGCCCTGTGTAATCTTAGGGGAGTGAACCCTTAGGATACACAGAGGCTCTCCGATGGCGTCAGTGCTGCTCCCATTGCACCATCACTGATGGAACAGCGGTGCTGCAGGGAGCTGGACGATCCCTCTCCACCTCCCCCTCAAAGGGGATGATGGATTGAGGGTTCCGGCACCGTCCCTGTTGCAGCCCTGACCTGCGTGCAGAGCGGCAGCTCTTCTTTTCATCTCTGCAAAAGACCTCATCCTGCAGTTAGTTTTCTGATCGGGGGGGCTACTGAGCGCATCGCGCACCTGGCCGCTATTCCCGGCCAGGCTCCGCTAATCTAGTCCCCGGCTTCTGCCCTTGCTAGGCCGCAAGCCGGTAACCCCACTCATCACGTGTCACGCAGGTGGTCCTGCCCACCTGCTCGTGTCCCTCCAGGTTTCCGCCGGCAAGTTCTGATTGGGGTAAGGGGGTCTCCTTAGCGCGTTAGGCCCCAGCTTTGGCCTTTGATAGGCAGGGTCCCGGTAATCCTACCCTGTTCCTCTGCGTCATATCGGAGGTCCCGCCCACCTGTCTCGCGATTCTCGCACACTGCGAGAAGCGCTCTGATCTCGGCGGCCATTTTCAGACAAACAAAGGACCCTGTGCTCACATCCTTACACACCAGGCTCCGTTCCCTGTCACTGCAACACTGGGCACAAGCCGTCTCTGGGGTACAGGACCTGGGTAAGTCCTCTGCTACACTGCCCTCAGGCTCCCTCCCTTACCACTAAGGTGCTCTGCTGACTTACATTCGCACTCCCATAGCCCTTCCTGCAATATATTGGGAGTTAACAGGGGTACAGCATGTCCCTATCTGAAACCTCTAAAAAAAGCAGGCAAAACACTTTTTTGCTTCATGCACCTCCTGTCAAGCTGCGTTACCTAGGAGACATAATTCTCCGCTCGGTGATGCCTGCGACCCTAAGTGCGCTCAGGAGCTACCCACCATGCCCAATCCCATGGTGCCTAGTCACTGTCGCAATCTATGGCTTCCATAACTAAGGCAATTGAATTCCTTCAGGATCCCTCCAGGAGCAGGACCACTAATCCTTCTCTCTGAATTCTCCTACATCAGGGGAACCATCGGCCTGCAGGGGCCGTTCTCAATCAAAACACAAACAGGCATCTAGAAAAAGTTCATAGCTAGTCCATCAGGCTCTCTGGCGCCTCGGCATCCATTAGCTCAGCTTCTCACTCTTCCTCTCCAGTGACTTATAGTGAACACAGCTCAGATTACGAGCCTGATGGGCCCCTTGACCTAGAGTCACCGGTTATCAGGCTACAGTGGATAGTCTCATTGAAGCAGTCAAGCAGTCATTGCAGGTTGACGAAGAGCCCACTACTTCCCAGTCTGAAAATACAGTGTCCTTCAAAAAGGACCAAACGTTCTCATAGGGTGTTTGTCAACCACCCCGAATTCCAGGACATAGTTACGTGACAGAGCAACCTGACAAAAGTTTGGCAGGTCAAAGATCTCAAGATCAGATATCCCTTCTCATCTGACCTCAACAAACAGTGGACAGAATTCCCCCCCCCCCCCACATCTAACCTCTAGGACTCCTGTCCTTATCGGATGGATCCTCTATTAAGGATCCCACAGATCGCCTTATTGACAGCCTTGCCCGTTTGGTTTTCGAGGCATCAGGCTTGGCCCTTTTTCCTCATTTGCAGGGACCTGGGTAACCAAAGCCGTAGCTTTCTGGGCAGAATCCCTGTATAAGGCTATACAGAAGAGTCATCTTCCCCCGGAGTTAGCAGAGCTGGCCAATCAAATTTCTTTGGCCGGAGACTATTTGGTAAGTGCCTCCCTAGACAAGGCTAATTTCAATGTGCAGAAGGGCACTATGGCTCAGGGACTGGCATGCAGATTCAGCTTCCAAAAAAATCTTTAACTTCTCTCCCTTACCACAGCGGCCGCTTATTCGGAGAAAAGCTGTATTAGCTCATTTCGGACGCCACAGGCGAGACAAGCAAGTCCCTTTCCCAGCAGAGAGTTAGACGTCCTATTCGTCGACAGCTGCAGACACTATTCCGGTCCTTTCGCACCAATATCGGGTGGTCCTCTACGGTCAGATTCCCAGGGTCAGGGAGCCCCGCTCACAGGGATAGGAGTCCATAGGCCTCGTACAAACCCAACAAGCGCTAGAATACTCGCCCCGCACAGGCCAGATCTAGGGGATCCAGACCCCAAAGATCCTCGGCTAAATGACTTGCAACCCTCTCCGGTCGATAACAGCAGAGTAGGCGGCCGCTTACTTCTGTTTCAGCATGCCTGGCTCACCATCGTTCACGACGAGTGGGTCAGGGATCTGGTGTCCTCCGGGTACAAAATAGAATTTGCTTTTCCCACTCCAACACTTTTTTTTGCCTCCAGTCCTCCCAAAGCGGGGAAAAAGGGTATGATCATTTTTAAAGCCATTGAGTCCCTCCACCAACACGGAGTCATTATCCCAGTCCTGGAGAACGAAAGGTCTGAGGGTTTCTATTCAAATCTGTTTGTGGTCCCAAAAAAGGATGGTACAGTCAGACCCATCCTGGATCTAAAACTGCTAAACAAATTTGTCAAAGTCGGACCAGCATTTCAGGATAGAGTCTCTCCGTTTCGTCATTTCCTCGATGGAACAGGGGGAGTTTCTAGCCATCATTGATATTCGGGATGCGTATCTCCACATCATAATCTTCCTTCCTCACCAAATATTCCTTCTTTCTCTGTTCGCAGCGAACATTTTCAGTTCACGGCCTTGCCATTCGGCCTCGCCATCGCCCTCCAGAGTGTTCACGAAAGTCATGGCGGCCATCATGTCCATTCTACACTCTCGGGGGCCTACTAGTCTTCCCTTATCTAGATGACCTACTGATCAAAGGGCCATCCTTCCAAACCTGTGCGGAATCCGCCCGCATTTCATTGGATACCCTTTCTCGGCTAGGCTGGTTAGTCAACTCGAGCAAATCTCTCCTCCCAGCTCAGCAGATTTCCATCCTGGGCATGATTCTGGACACTTTCCGAGGATTGGCGATTGAAGGTCCTCGGGAAGATGGTAGCCACAATGGAAGCAATTCCATTTGCACAACTGCATCTTCGCCCTCTCCAGCATGCTCTTTTGGACGCATGGGAAAAAAAAGCTCCTCTTCCACCCCCCCCCCCCCTCGATCGACCATGTCGGTTGAGCCCTCGGGTTAAGCAGGGACTTCAGTGGTGGACGCTCCGGTCCTCCTTCCTCCAAGGGAAGTCCTTTCTCCCGATCCATTGGCTGGTAGTCACTACCGCCGCCAGTCTTCTCGGGTGGGAAGCAGTTTTTCGCCATCACACTGCCCAAGGGAGTTGGTCTCCTCAGGAGTCACTTCTTCCAATCAAGGTTCTGGAAATCCGAGCGATTCGGCTCTCCCTGCGGCGGTTTCATAGTCTCCTAGCAGGCCGCCCCATCTGTATCCAGTCGGACAATGCCACTGCCGTGGCTTATATCAATCATCAAGGGGGGACTCACAGCAAACCTGCTATGCGCGAGGTGGACCACATCCTTCGCTGGGCCGAACAGAACCACTCGGTCATTTTGGCCATTCACATTCCAGGAGTGGAAAACTGGGCGGCGGATTTCCTCAGCCATCAAGGCCTAGCCTCGGGAGAGTGGTCTCTCCATTTGGAGGTTTTCCAGCAGAGCGGTCATCGCTGGGGAACTCCGGACGTGGACCTGATGGCATCCTGGTTCAATGCAAAGGTACCAGTTTGTAGCCCAATCCCAGGACGCGAGAGACATTGGAGCAGACGTGCTGGTCCTCCCATGGAGTCGCTTCAGTCTTCTCTACCTGTTTCCACCGTTACCCTTGATTCCAAAGATGAAGGCAGAGGGGGTACCAGTGATCCTAGTTGCCTAGCGCTGAGCTCCCTCAAGGGGCAGGTCTCGGCCTGGTCTGTCTTGTTCCAGCGTAAAATCGCTTGCAACTCCAAGGTGAGAACGTTCTGTCAGGGAGATTCCCATGTGGTACCTCCCTACAGAGCACCCTTATACGCCTGGAACCTTAATTTAGTCATAGTTATCCTACAAGAATCTCCCTTTGAACCGTTGCAGACGTCTCTATTCAACCTCTCATGGAAGGTCGCCTTCCTAGTTGCGATTACATCGATCAGAAGGGTCTCGGAATTGGCTGCTCTTTCCTGCCGAGCTCCCTTTCTGCTTTTTCACCGAGACAAGGTGGTCCTCAGACTGTCCTCGCCCTTCCTTCCAAAAGTGGTGCCTTCTTTCCACCTTAAAGAGGATGTCATTCTGCCCTTGTTTTGTCCTGCACCGGTGCACCATGTGGAGAAAGCTCTTCACTCTTTGGATCTTGTGAGAGCTCTCAGATGGTACGTGTCAAGGACGGTGTCTTTTCGTCAGATGGACGCGCTGTTCGTGCTCCCAGAGGGGCACCGGAAAGGATTGGCCGCTTCCAAGTCGACAATAGCCAGATGGATTCGGTCGACTATTCAAGAAGCCTACCGCATCAGAGGCAAGCCTATTCCAGCGGGGATCAAGGCACACTCCAGTTGGTCGGTGCTTCATGGACCATTCTGCATTAGGCGTCCGCGGAGCAGGTTTGCAAAGTGGCGACCTGGTCTAGCCTTACACACTTTTACACAAGTATTATAATGTCCATACTCAGGCATCAGCAGATGCAGGCCTGGGTAGACGAATTGCAGGCAGCGGTAGTGCATCTTTAGACAGCACGTACTGGGAGTTTACGCTTACGATGTTATTTCCCACCCAGGGACTGCTTTGGGACGTTCCACGGTCAAGTGTCACCCAATGTGGCGAAGAAATAGGGATTTTTGTGTACTCACCGTAAAATCCTTTCTCTGAGCCACTCATTGGGGGTACAGTACCCACCCTCTATGGATCGTTGCCTATCATAATTTCTTGTTGACATGTTGTACCTATTGTTAATGTTCTTATTCTCCTACTGCTTGGACACTGAACTGGTTCTATCTGGAGCCAGTGGGTGGTGTATACTGCAGAGGAGGAGCTAACTCTTTATATTCAGCCTCCTAGGGGCAGCAGCATACACCCACAGTCCTGTGTCCCCCAATGAGTGGCTCAGAGAAAAGGATTTTACACGGAGTACACAAAAAAATCCCTATTTTACACCTTTGAGTCTATCTTTCTGTGTTTTTCACTTTAAAAATATTTTTTCAGAACCAAATTCCTCGTATGATTTTTTTCTATTGCAAGTTATGAAAACATCTTGAATCTCCTCCTGGATTTATCTGGTGTCATCTAACTACAACTACATGTTACTTCAGGGGATGAAATAGTTTTGCCCAAATATCTCTGGATTCTTCTGGATTTGTCCTTGTATCTATTCAAGCATATCTCTTCAGACTTTTTGTTTGTATATTTATTTTCCACCTAGCTTTGAATTTACATACTTGTGGATATAGTTGGCACATTCTACCATCATGATATTGCCCTTTACCTGTTCTTGATGATCTCATTATTTTTGGTCCACTGACACTTACCTATTTATTATTTTTGCTCATACGTCGAGCTTTGTGGGGTTTTATCTGCAACGCCCACTCTGCAAATTGGGATTTCTATTTCATCACCTCTCCGCCTAGTTCATTTCATTTCTGGCTAACGCGTATGCAGCAACATGTATTTGTGGTCTTTGTATTATTTTCATACTTGTGGTGCATACATGAGGCTTTGAATCTTTTGATAATAGTTTACCATCGTTCTTTGTACAGTTTTTTTTCAGTTTTGGATGAGTTTAGCAATAGATTTTTGATATACGTGAGCATTTTGCTTCCATGTGTTATCTATTTTTCATTTTTTTTCCATTATAATTCAACTATTGTACAAATACATGTACACAATAAATTGTAACCAATTGGGATCTATCTTACGTTTTGGGATAATGTGTTTTTGCCCTCACAGTATTTAGTTTGCTATAACTTGGCTTTTTTTATCCTGTATTATTGAAAATTCCATTGGTTCCTTTTCTACTGCGTTACGCAGTTGTATGCATCATCTCATGTACGCATTTATTCTATAAAATTATAGTGTTATTTTCTAGTTTGAAACAGGAGCTGTATGAGTTTTGTAAGTCATTTCAGGTTTATCCATTACGCTTACGTATGGGCTACCAGTGGCCAAATGAGGATCTCACATTTAGGCATGCGTTTTCTTCTCCATATTGCCTTTTTTGTGTCTGATAATCTATGAGATCTGTTTCAACTGCACCTGCGCATTGCATATGTGATCAGCATACGCGCTGGTTTCTTAAGAATTCAGCCTGTCACTTGTTTTGATCGCGCCAGCGCCGTATGATTGCCTGTGTCCTTTGGCAAACTATTTCATCTCATGCATGTGCGCAATGGTCATGTATGGTCAAATAGGGTCTCTAGTTCCACGCACACACCAACTTTGTTATGACGTTACTATGGTTTTGTGACGCACTTCCTCTTTGGTTATTTATAGCCAAAGGTGAATCTCATATCTACACATGCATCAATCTTTCTATATTTTCACACTTGTGTTTGATAACTTGCAAGTTGTATCTTAACCGTGTCGGCGCATTGTATACGTTTTGCGCATGTGTTGGCTGTTGTAAGAATTCAGTCTGTCATTCCTTTGACTGCGCAAGCGCCGTATGATTTTTGCTTTACGGCATGTTACGTCACTCCTTGCGCACGCGCAGAGGTTATTTGTGGTCTAACTGTGACTGCACATCCACACATTCATCAACTTGTTACGTCGTTACTATGGTTTCGTGACGCACTTCTGCTGTGTCTCTGCCGCCTTCCATCCAGTAAGTGCCGCAGTTGCTGCACATTATGTATTCATCTGAGTATTTAAAGGATGCTTAAGGACAGTCTCTTCAGCCCCTGACGAAGCCACACAGGGTGGCGACACACGTCGGGCATCTTTTTCAGCTCCCCTTGGGGTGATTTTGTAGGCAAGAACATTCTATATATTGGTTACGGTATTTGGGTTTACATTATGGAACCCAGGCTTATGCAGTGTAACTGGGTGACAATTTCTGTCCTTGAACCTTGGTTCTGGACGTTTCTTGCCTTTTTTATACCTTCATGCTCATTTAACATCTATTTTGACACTGTACGAGGTTTTTTTTCGGTTATCATATTCTTGTTTGACCCACGTTAGTGATAGCTGTATCAGTTTTGCCAGTACCTTGTGGATATTTAACCTGATCCTTGGGTGGTTTCACTCCAGTCCCCACCCTTGAATGCTACTTTTTATACGTTCTTATATTCACACATTGTTTTTGCTATTCAATTGCTATCACTTCATTATATATTGTGTCTGGATACTATTCTTAAAGGGCACTCATCTTCTAAAACTCTTATGGGCTGTTATTGGTTTATGTGCAAACCATATCCATCCTGTATTGCACGTTGGTTTTGATAACAGTGTCTATCCTACATGTTGGTTTAAATGATTACCTTAGGGGACTGTAGCTCTATTAGGGCAATTAAGTGTTTCCTTCATGTCCACGCCTCTACAGTCGGTCTTCAGCAACTTGTGACCTGCTGGATCACAGGCGTTTGTTAGTGCGATCCACAAGTCACAAGATCAATGCAAGTCAAAGCATTGTTCTAGCTCTCAAGACTTGCACTGAGAGCTTATGACTAGAGTTGAGCGACTTTGGTCGGATCGGGTTTCGTGAAACCCGAATGAAACAAAATAAGTTTCAGATGAAACTCGTCCGACTAGAGCAAAACAAAGTCGGAGTTTCGTCCGAAACCCGACCCCAATGCAAGTCAATGGGAAATAAAAGTCGGACGAAACTCCGACTTTTTTTGCTCTAGTCGGACGAGTTTCATCTGAAACTTATTTTGTTTCATTCGGGTTTCACGAAACCCGATCCGACCAAAGTCGCTCAACTCTACTTATGACCATTACACCTCTGACTTCTAGTCAGTAAGAAGTTGAGGTCAAGGTCTGGCAGCGCAGCAGGGGAGTTGCAGCTGAAAACAGCTGGTGGCGAGTTTATTAGGTGCCAAGTATTTTACGTTCCTAGCACAACTGCAATAAAAGAAAAAAGCCCTGGGGTGATGCTTTAACAAAGTGTTTGACTTGTTAGACTAGCAAAATAATATCTCAATAGGGGAAAAAAAAAGACTTATTTCTCCATTCTAATAAAAATTATTTTTCTAAAAACAACCTTCCAATCGCATGGCCTCCTCCTATCACAGTGATTAAAAAGAACCAATAGGAAAAAATCTATTGTTGCTGGGTGCCAGTCAGCAGATCTCTGGGGACTTCAGGGATCCTGCAGGGACAACGCAGGCAGCCTTAGGGGTGTGATTTGGGGACCCCTTTTCACTCTCCTCTGATGTGCAATCACATCAGAGAGAAATTAATTAGAAAATTGGACTTTTTTGCAGCCGCCGTTATACCGTTAAAAGGAATCTGTCACCCCATTTTAGCCCTATAAGCTGCGGCCACCGCCATCAGGGGCTTATCTACAGCATTCTGTAATGCTGTAGATAAGCCCCCGATGTAACCTGAAAGATAAGAAAAACGAGTTAGATTATACTCACCCCGGCGTTCAGTCCGGTCCAATGGGTGTCGCGGTCCGGTGCCTCCCATCTTCTAGCGATGACGTCCTCCTTCTTCTGCTGCGGCTCCTGCGCATACTATATCTGACCTATTGAGGGCAGGGCAGAGCACTGCAGTGCGCAGGCGCCGGACCTCGCTGACCTCTCCCGACTCCTGCGCACTGCAGTACTCTGCTCTGCCCTCAACAGGGCAGAGAAAGTACGCCTGCGCAGGAGCCGCAGCAGAAGGACGTCATCGCTAGAAGATGGGAAGTGCCAGACCGGACTGCGACACCCATCAGACCGGACCCCCAGATGAGTATAATTTAACTAGTTTTTCTTATTTTTCAGGTTACATCAGGGGCTTATCTACAGCATTACAGAATGCTGTAGATAAGCCCCTGATGGCGGTGGTCGCAGCTTATAGGGCAAAAATGAGGTGACATATTCCCTTTAACAGGAACCGCAACATCGGGGGTCGGTAAAAAACGACCAAAATCATGTTCTCTGGGGTCTTTCGACTACCCCCGGCAACCGAGACCCCAGAGAAATTCTGACGCTGGAGGGACGCTATAACCTTAAACCTCAGCGCTAAGTTTTCTTTTTCGAAAATATGCAATAAAAATTTATTGAAGTAAAAAAAAAAAGCGGCGCAGTGGTTTAAGTACCCTTATTAACAACTGATATGCCTTTTAACGGCGGCAGTTAAGGGGTTAAATGCAACTCATTCTCTCCTGCTCACGACGATCGCCTACAGAGCAGGGGAGAATGATGAGAGCCATGTTCAGCACCCGGTGCCGGGGAACATCACTTAGGCTACTTTCACACATCAGGTTTTCGGCGTCAGGCGCGATCCGGCGTCGTGCCGGAATGCCGGATCTGGCAAATGTTTTGTAAAACCGGATGTGACGGATCCGGTTTTCTGCCGGATCAGTCTTGTTCTTGACAGACAAAACCGGATCCGTCTCATCCGGCTCATCCGTTTTTCGCCGGATTACGCCGGATCCGGTTTTTAAAAACACCCCTTGTGGCCTTCCGAACGGGATTGGCTACTGGAAAACTATATATAGCGTGTTCCTACAGCCCTTCTTTGACAGGTTGTAGAGGAGAAAGTGCAGGTTGGAGAGAAGAGCAAGTTACTGGCGAAGATGGATGTTGTGATTGGAAATATTTTGAAGAATTTGGCGGATTTTATAGCGGAGGCAAATCGTTTGAGGGTGATTGTTCTGGAGGAGAGAGCGAGACAGCAGCGCATCAGGCATCGTAGAAGACGTTTGTGGATCCACCCCATCACAGCCAAGAGAATGACGCGTGGGGTCTATTCTACACTCTGCATGGACCTTCGACGAAACCCGGATACATTTTTTGAATATGTTCGGATGAAAATAGAGAATTTTGATTACTTGGTGGAGCGCATTGCACACCTCATAAGAAAAGCGGACACCTATTGCCGCTTCTCTGTTTCACCCGCAGAGCGTCTGATGGTGACTTTAAGGTAAGCCACATTTATTGGATATGCTCGCATCAGAGCACACTTTCACTGCAATCTTGTTGGTGGTAGTTTGTATCTCCAAGTGTTATAGCTGAGTTTTGGTATGTAATGCTGTGATTTAAAACTGATTGTTTTTTTAATTCCCCACAGATTTCTTGCAACTGGAGAATCCCTTTCGTCACTGCATTTCCAGTACAGACTCGGGATTTCCACCATATCTGGAATAGTGAAGTACACATGCCGTGCACTGTGGGACTCCTTAGCTGAAGAGTTTTTACCAGAGCCCACAACAGAGAGATGGATTGAAATTTCAGAAAAGTTTCAACAGATATGTCAGTTTCCCAACTGCTTGGGCGCTGTGGACGGGAAACATAACCGCATTGTAAAGCCAGCCGGATCGGAATATTTAAATTACAAGAAATATTTTTCAATTGTCCTCATGGCCATCGCTGACGCGGAATACAAATGTATTGCTGTTGATATTGGGGCCTATGGCCGCTCCAATGACTCTCAAGTTTTCAAACTGTCTGCCATGGGGCGTAAACTGTATGGAAACACCTTCCAGTTCCCACCACCCAGACCGCTGCCGCAAACATCTGGTCCACCTATGCCATTTTTTCTGTGTAGGGGATGAAGCCTTCCAGCTGTCAGAACACCTTTTGAAACCGTACTCTAGCAGAGGATTGACAAGAACAAAACGCATTTTTAATTACCGCCTCACAAGAGCAAGAAGAATGGTTGAATGTACCTTTGGTATTCTGACAGCCAAATGGCGGGTCCTATTGACTGCGATCAACCTCAAGACAAACTGTGGACGAGGTGATCAAAGCTTGCGTGGTACTCCACAATTTTGTTATCTGCAAGGAACCCATTTCCATTGAGGACACCTCTGAAGAAACCACCTTGCAAGATTACCATGACATTACCACTAGAAGTTCTGTGACGGTTTCAGTAATGAGGGACAATTTTGCACTATACTTTATGTCACCTCAAGGCAGAGTACACTGGCAGGATGACAGAGTGTGAAAGATTTGTGCCCTAACCAAACTTGTGTACCTTCTGTACCAACAGTATATACCTTTGCCAACCAAAGTTGGCTATCTTGTCATGGTCTCTATTTTTAGCTTTAGGCCACAGGTGTGTACTTGGTTGTGTTTTATGCAAAGTATTTCACCTTTTAACAAAAGTTGTGTACATTGTTAGGAAATCACCAACAATAAACACAACTTTTTAGGTGAAATACTTTGCTTCAAACACAACCAGGAACACAACTGTGGCAAAAAGCTAAAATTTACCCACAGTTATATACCTGGTTTTGAATACCTTTTTACCTTTTAAATACCCTGTATTTAACCTTTTTTTTTAAACATATTTCGCCGCAGAAAGAAATGACAGACAACCAGTGTAAACTATAATTTAACTTTTATTTAAAAATTTTTTTTTTTGTAAACTGTTTTTAAAGTTAAAAAAACTTTTTTAATAAAGGTTTGAAACCAACTGGGCATTTTTATTACAAAACACATCATAAATCTGTGTAGTGTGGGGTGGAAATACTGCTGGAGGGGCTGCGGGACACTTCGACACTGGGAGTGTGGAGAGAGGATTGGGATCGTGGTGGGGAAGGAACAGTTAGAGGTGATGGTGTGGAAAAAGCTACAGAATGGGTGGACATGTGGGAGGCAGAAGAGGTGGTGGGTGGTGGAGTGGAGGGTTGGGCAGGGACTGTAGGAGCAGATGATGTTGATGGCAAGTGGTACGGGGCAGGAGTTTGGTACGGGGCAGGAGTTTGGTACGGGGCAGGATGCTGGAAGTGGGGAGGTTGCTGGTATGTAATAGGAGGGGGAGGATGGAAAGTGGCTGGAGGGGGTGCAGATGTAATAGGAGGGGGAGGATGGAAAGTGGCTGGAGGGGGGTGCAGGTGGAGGAACTACTGTGGTGGGAGGAGGAGGTTGGGAGGTAACGTGCTGGAGAGCACCGTGGCATGAATGCATTACATGCATCTGCTGGGTAGGAGAGAGCGTTTCCACGCGCTCCACAACAGACCTGAAAAAGGTGTGGTTTGGCGAAGATCTTGCTTCTGAATGCATGGTTTGCAGAAGTGTCTTCACCTCCAGAATGCTGGAGTTGATCTGCTGAAAGCCTGCGGAGATTTGCTCGGACAAGACTTTTAGACAGTTCTGGAAAGATGCATTCAGATGCAAGAACTCTGGCGCATAAGTCTTTTCCTGACCCCTCTGCCGCTGCCGCCCAGTACCCGCAGGTGTACTAGAGGTGGCAGGGGCAGAAGGGTGGGGTAAAGGGAAAGCGATCTCCTCACCAGCAGCTTCATGTAATGTAGGCAGCCACGATGCTCCTGTGCTGGTGGATGGGACAGATGGGTCGAATGTGTGGGAAGGCTGGGAAGGTGCAGATGTACCGGGGCGGTCGAAGTGTCCCTCGGTGCCGGTCTCCTCAGGGATCGCCTCAGAAGGGTCCAATCGTGCAGGCTCCCGAGTGCTGCTCACCGTTCTGTGGAATAAAGAGAAAAAAAAACAATTAAAATAGTGATATGGTATGGCCCTGGCTGAAAAAAAAAAAAGTTACATCTAAACATTTTTTTGTCACATGTGGTGTGTAATATTTACCTTCTGGTGACCATTGTATCCCGGAGGAACGACAGGGCTCGTGCATACTTGTACTTGCTCCTGCGTCCTCTAGATCCACTCGGGGCCCGCATCTCTTTATTGAACTCCTTGAAACGATCCCTCACAGACCGCCACCGCTTCACAATTCTCTCCCCTGAAACGAGAAAGGACAAAGTGGTTAGTATACAACATCAGTGTTTCCCAAACTCCAGTCCTCATGGTCCCCAGGGGTCATGTTTTCAGGATTTCCAAAGTAAATAGAAATCCTGAACACATGATCCGTGGGGACCACGAGGACTGGAGTTCGGGAAACACTGGTTTAAATCAAGCAACCGCTCTTTAATCTGGGCCCGAGCATCGAGGTCCTCCCAGCGGTCCACAAGGAGCGAACAGATTTCCTCCCAGAGTCGTCGGGTAACGATAAGGTCAGCGTGGCGGCGGTCAGCCATATTCCAGAGCGGCTCCCTTTCTCTGACGAGATCGATGAGGTGGTCCACATCAATCCCTCCATCCTCACCGTCAGAGTCGGGAGCACGCTGTGAAGGCTGTTAAAGAAAAAGACAAAAATAACATAATCAGCCTCCACAAAAGAAATGAAATAAAAAGTGCAAAAAAAAAAAAAAAAAAGCAAAAATATTTATACTTACACGCTGGTGACTGCCGCGTTGCTGTCGCCGACGACCCTGGGAGGCACTGCGAGGACCTCTTGGCCGAGCACCAGATTGGGAAGACTAGAGAAGAAAACAAAAAATGTTATGTCTTTGGATGTAGGCATTTGTTTGCTGTGTGTGGTCTGCAGAACATTGTTTTCTATGTGTTGTGTGTAGTGTGATGTTGTGTTTCTGCGTTTGATGCCAAAATCTTACCAATTGTGAGCCCACTCCAGGTGTCTGTCCACCCCTTCCTCCTTCTTCTGGGAGCTCCTCTTCATCTTGTGATTCCTGTTTTGAAATAAAAGGCAATGAATACACATATATTACAGAGATGATGGATTTTGGAAATAAAAACTTACCGTCAAACGCTGACGATGCGAGGGAGGGCTCCCAGAAGATGTGCTGTCTTCCTGCTGGCCAGACTCCATGGCTGTGGGTGGTGTTCCTGCTGCTGCCGCCATTGCTGCTGCTGCTGCATCTCTTGGGCGGCTGTTGAATAAAGAGAAACAAAGGGGCAATGAATATCTTGATATTCCATGGCCCTAGTTTGGAGGAATGGGGGATTTGATAATTACCGTCTCTCATCTGCTGCTGGACTCCCCTCCCGTTGTTCAGCATGCTGCTCCATTTGGGGTGGTGCTGATGGTGCTGCTGCAGATGTCTCCTGCCTTCTCCTGCTCCTGGTTCTTGGCTTGGGTGTCATGTTGGGTGTGGCTGAGGGTCCCACTGTCTTGCTTTTATATATGTCTTGTGGGCAGAGCTACTGAGCATGCTCAGACCAAAAAAAACGGATCCGGCGCATTGTGGCGCTCATAGGCTTTCATTGTGTGAAAAAGCCGGACACGCCGGATCCGGCGTGTCCGGCTTTTTCGCCGGAGACAAAAAACGTTACAGTAGCCGTTTTTTCCAGACACCGGATCGCGACACATTGCCGGATCCGGCGAAAACCGGATGAAACGCATGGCCATCCGGCTCGATCCGGCTCTAATGCAAGTCAATGGGGGGGAAACCGGATCCGGCATTGCATTTCGCCGGATCCGGTTTTTGTCAAAAGCGCAGGATCGCGCCTGACGGCGAAAACCTGATGTGTGAAAGAGGCCTTACTGCAACGCTTCTTCCCTGGCACCCATCTGTGTGGTACTGATGCGGCACACACATGCCACACGTGTGCCCCAAGTATTACACACATGGACACTGACATCTCAGTTACCAGAAATATCAGGAGGTGTGAAAGAGGCCTTATAGCGGGTTTTTAGGTTTGGCAGCTGTCACACGCTAAAAGACGCTTTTTATTGCAAAAAATAGTTTTTGCATTACCACATTTTGAGAACTATAATTTTTCCATATTTTGGCCCACAGAGTCATGTGAGGTCTTGTTTTTTTGCGGGACGAGCTGTTTTTATTGGTATAATTTTCGGGTACATGACATTTTTTGATTGCTTTCTATTAGGATTTTTGGGAGACATAATGAGAAAAAAAACTAGCAATTCATGAATTTCCTTTTTTTTTTGGGGGGGGGGGGGGTTACACCATTTTATATATTTTGTGTGTTTTGGCACTTTTATATAATAACTATTTTACAGAAAAATTGTTTTTGCATCGCTTTATTCTGAGAGCTGTAACTAATTTTTTCGCCGACAATGCTGTATGGCAGCTCATTTTTTGCGGGACAAGATGACGTTTCCAGCGGTACCATGTTTATTTATATCAGTCTTTTTGATCGTGTATTATTCCACTTTTTGTTTGGCGGTAAGATAAAGCATTGTTTTTTGCCTTTTTTTATGGTGTTCACTAAAGGGGTTAACTAGCGGGACAGTTTTATAGGTCGGGTCGTTATGGACGCGGGGATAACAAGTGTGTACTTTTCTTGTTTAGGTTTTTTTTTCAAATATTGATTTTTTTTAAAATTTTTACATTTTTTTTATTGTTTTACAATTTTTCCCACTTTGGGACAATCATTTTGTGCAGGCTGATCGCCTCTATAGCATGTAGATCTGCATGCAATAGAAGCGGTCAGCGCTGCTTGCATTTTACACTGACTTCCTGATCATCACTGCGCATGACAGGAAGTCTCTCAGCTCTGGAGACCCAGATGTCGTCATGACGACATCAGGTCTCCATGGCAGTGATTGGGACCCCGCGTCATGCCGCGGGGTCTCCGATGCAAAAGCAGAGGGGCTGTCAGCCCCTGTGCCGGCTCCGGAATGCTGTGATCTTGTTTGATCACAGTGTTTCAGGGGTTAAAGCGCCGGGAGCGGTCTGTGACCGCTCCTGGCACTTAGTGCCGGGTGTCAGCTGTGAGAATCAGCAGACACCCGGCCGCACTCCCCCCATGACATACTATCCCCTCCATGGGCAGCAAGTCCCAGGGCACATGGACGGGATAGTATGTCAGCTGTTAGAAAGGGGTAAAATGTGGGTACTGTACCCTTTCATGGTAACATGGTGAAAACTATACAGCACCAGATGACTGTAGCAAAGAGTTACTATTTGTAGCCTTCCTTTTCCAAACTCCAGTCTGGCTGAAAGACTATGGAAAGTCCCCTCCTAGATCTATAAATTGGAAGATTTTAAAAACACAGTACGAACGTTCTGGGACATCTATAAAAGTGACAATATAGACCATGTGGGGGATGCACTCCTATTTTGGGATGCTTCTAAGGCAGTCATGAGGGGTTAGTTAATTTCCTACATAAGTCACAAATGTTAAAAAAAAATAAATTAAAAAAAAAAAAAAAAACACCTTATAGAAAGCACCCACAAAAGCACAAAAAGAACTTACACAGGCCTATAAAAATTTATTAACATTTATTAATGACCTTGTAGGGGGCATAGAGAGTAGAATTTCAATATTTGCAGATGACACTAAACTCTGCAGGGTAATCAATACAGAGGAGGCCAATTTTATACTACAGGAGGATTTATGTAAACTAGAAGCTTGGGCTGATAAATGGCAAATGAGCTTTAATGGGGATAAATGTAAGGTCATGCACTTGGGTAGAACAAACAAGATGTATAATTATGTGCTTAATTGTAAAACACTGGGCAAAATAGTCACTGAAAAAGACCTGGGTGTATGGGTGGACGACAAACTCACATTTAGCGGCCAGTGTCAGGCAGCTGCTGCAAAGGCAAATAAAATAATGGGATGCATTAAAAGAGGCATAGATGCTCATGAGGAGAACATAATTTTACCTCTATATAAGTCACTAGTGCGACCACACTTAGAATACTGTGTACAGTTCTGGTCTCCGGTGTATAAGAAAGACATAGCTGAACTGGATCGGGTGCAGAGAAGAGCAACCAACGTTATTAACTGGGGGGTCTGCAATACCAAGACAGGTTATTACACTTGGGGTTATTTAGTTTGGAGAATCGAAGGCTTAGGGGTGATCTTATTACAATGTATAAATATATGTGGGGACAATACCAAGACCTTTCTAATGATCTTTTTACTCTTAGACCTGTGACGGGGACAAGGGGGCATCCTCTACGTCTGGAGGAAAGAAGGTTTAAGCATACTCACAGACACGGATTCTTTACTTTAAGAGCAGTGAGACTATGGAACTCTCTGCCATATGATGTTGTAATGAGTGATTCCCTACTAAAATTTAAGAAGGGACTGGATGCCTTTCTTGGAAAGTATAATATTACAGGGTATATACACTAGTTTCCTTAATATTGCGTTGATCCAGGGAGCTAGTCTGATTGTTGTATGTGGAGTCGGGAAGGAATTTTTTCCCCAATGTGAAGCTTACTGTTTGCCACATGTTTTTTGCCTTCCTCTGGATCAACATGTTAGGGCAAGTTAGGATAGGATATGGGTTGAACTAGATGGACTTAAAGTCTCCCTTCAACCTTAATAACTATGTTACTATGTATAAAATTTCAAAAATTGAACAACTCTGAAAACTTGAAACAAAAATTTTTAGATGCCAAAAGAGATAGCTGACATGTTAGCCCATGAAGCAGCCTTAAGCAACTTCGAGTATCAGAAACAAATATTTTAAGTGGGGTAATAGACCAGGTAGGCTGCTTGCTTCCCTAACAAAACCATTTAGAACAGCTACCAAAATCCTCAAACAAAAAAAAGATGTCAGGATCACAATAAAAAATATAAATAAATGAGGAAATAAGAGGAAATTGGCTCTTTTTGGTTCTCCCTACATAGCAGAATCAAATGGGGACCTGAGGAATTCTGAATTTCTCAAACAGGAGATGGTTACTCAGTGAGGATTGGGGCAAAGAAACACACTTAACAACCCCATTACTCCTAAGGAGGTGATCCAGACCATCAATTCATTAAAAATAACAGGCACGGGGACCAGACGGGTTTAGCAATGAGTATTATACGATATTGGTGCAGTCAATAGGAACTCACCTTTGCACAATGTTTAATGACACCATCAGAGAGGGAAAAAAAAAAAAATAATGTATCCGAGGGGTTTAATGAGGCAAATATAGTGCTCCCTAAACCGGGTAAGGATCCTTTGCAGGTAGAGGGATATAGGCCAATATCCCTGCTAAGCTCAGATTTTAAGATTCTCACAAAAATCCTTGCAAATAGACTAAAACAAATCATACCAAGTCTGATTTTGCCACAGCAAACTGGTTTCATACACAGGAAGTCCATTACATACAATATAAGATGGGCTATTGAGGCAATATCACAGCAAACTACACAAGTGTACAAAACACATAATAGTACGTTTAGATACTGATAAAGCATTTGATCGGCTATCATGAGAATACCTGCATGGTATACTAGAGACTAGACAATTCGGTCCTTGGTTGCGGGATGCTGTCAGAATGATATAAAAGGATCCCAATTCTAGAATGTTGATCAATAACACTCTCGGCCTTTCAATATTCAGAGAGGCACAAGACAAGAATGCCCCTTGTCACCTCTCCTTTTCAACATGGCATTGGATCCCTTACTGAGAATGCTGCAAAGCCTGACAATATATCAGGGAATAGGGTTAGGACCAGCAATGGTTAAAATTTTAGCATTTGCAGATGACATCCTTTTTATCGCTGATTTCTGGGAGGGAAACCTTCTTTGATATACAAAGTACTAGAGACACAGGGTTGTACTAAGGCGGCAATTTAATGGAGGACTTTTCGCTGCTCACTTTCGACAAGGTGTCACAAAGGTTTCCAGCGTTCGTAGGTAAACCCTTTATCTTTCTACAGGTGCGTAGCCTGGCACGGCTTGGATAGCAAGAAAAGTAAAGAATCCAAATTAGGTAGGCATCTAGACACCTTATTAAAAGGAACTTTATCCCAAATTTAATCCACAAGCAAAATCTACTCAATAATAAGGGCCCTGTCAAACATAGCGATCTCGCTAGCGAGAGCGCTGCCGAGTCACTAGTTTTGTGACGCAACAGCGATCTCACCAGCGAGATCGCTGTGTGTGACAGCGATCAGCGACCGGCCCCCCCTACCGGTATCGCTGATGGAAAGCCCTGGACATTTTTGGGGTCGCTGGTCTCCCGCTGGTCAGCACGCATCGCTGCGTGTGACAGGCGGGAGACCAGCGACCAGGAGCTGGTAACTAAGGTACACATCGGGTTTCTAAGTGACGCACGCCCCTTAGAAACCCGATGTGTACCTTAGTTACCAGCTCCCTCTGCATCAGCGCGCTGGTAACTAAAGTACACAGCGACGCCGCGCGCTCGGCGTTGCTGTGCTGATCGCTGGTGAAGCTGTCTGTTTGACAACTCACCAGCGATCCTGACACGTTGATATCGTTGTCGGGATCGCTGGTGAGTCGCTATGTGTGACGGGGTCCTAAGGATGCAAGAGTCTTGAAGGGAAATTGAAGCGTCTAGGCAAGTGGAGAGAGGATATACCAGGGTTTGAAACGGAAGAGACTTTCTAAAAACCACACTGACCCAAAAGAAAACGATCCCTTATAATAGCTACACTGACATGGCTTTGCCGATATTCTACAGGACATATATAAACCCTTATATACAATCAAAGAGGTCTTCTGGGACTACCTATTCATGCTCCAAATGTGGTTCAGCTAATACAGATATACTTTGTCACTTGTGGGGGTGCATGCTTATCCAGAAATTATGGAAAAGAACTCATTTATATATCCAAAATACGTATTGCATTACTTTTCCATTAACACCACAGTCGGCGTTTTTCAACATCCTGGCAGATAGTCATCAAAACATATCGAGACAGATTAGATCACTACTAATTATTTGGGCCTCAGCTACGAGGAGGAGTATCCTCCATCATTGGTTAAACCCAGTGCCACTAACACATATTAAATCCAAAATTATCTTTTTGTTTAAAATGGATTGGCTAGACACACTGACAAAGAAAAAATAACCAGGAAATTCTTTGAAAGATGGACGTCGGTTCATTCCCACATTATCAGACAACACTAAAGATAGATTTAGGAAACAATTCAAACACACCTCATGGCACTTACTTGAGACACTTCATAATCGATTCCAATACCATAGTCATTGAGGTTATGAGAGAATTCAGTTCACACAGTGGGGTTGGGAGGGAGGGTTTTTTTTTGGTTAAGTACTAAATTCAAGGTATTTGTTGGATATCATTGCCTGTATGCACTACTATGCATAAAAAAAAGTGTCTCCAGGTAAAACTAGGCAAGAAAAATGGAAAGAACGTGAGTGGTGCTACTGTCTTTGCTAAACAAAGTATTGTCTATAATGCAGCAAACTAGAAATGCAGATAAATGGCATATTTTTACTTGCAAAAATAAAAGCAGACCAACCAAGGAAAAACAGTATAAGAGATACCAATTCGACCAGCAGCCATAAAGTCATATATAGGTTCCCTATAAGACACTCCACACTAGAGCCTGAAAACCAATGAAGTCACAAAGGAGTATATAGTCCATAATGTATAAAAATGATAAATTTATTAAACATATATACCAAAATAGATAACAATACACGAATAGATGAACAAAGGATCAGATAGTGATGGCTAAGGTCACTTATAATAAATACATATAAAGTGCTAGGGTGCCAAAAGTATGTATACAATCATGGGGATACAATGATAAATATCATGCCAGTATAAATATATGCACGTGCATCCAAATTGGGACTGGCATAAATCAAGTAATACACCAAATATGCGCTAAGTGCTTACCCATGAAAAGTATTAGCTGGACTAAAGCCCCCCCACCACCGACGGGCATTTCGCTGCTCTTTTTCAAGGTGCGGTCAAAAACAATGGAAAACAATGTAAATTAACTGATACACTAGTTATTTAATATACCTTGGTCTCTTGTCCCAGTAGTTCCTGCTCCGCTTCATGTATCTCTTCAGCAGGATCATAGCTGTACAGGGGCAGTAGATGATGTCTCAGCCTGTCAACTCTAAACATACAGAATTGTATTAATAAAAGGAGTTCAAACGACTAGCACTTAGAAAAATAAGTGGCTTTTTAGAATCTTTCATCTGCGACAGTTGAAAGGAGAATAAGAAGAGAGCTGTAGTAAAAAGACATCTTATTTTACATGATGTAGTTACAGAATTCAAATAGAAGTACTGGTAGGTTTTGATCAGGTCATGACCTTGTTGATCTGCTCTTGAAGCATTATAATACGGTAATCTTTAATTTTATGTAGTGCTAACATATTCCGCATCACTTTACAGTTTTTGCAAGAATTACTATTTGTACAGTTAACAGGCCACCACCACTCAATGTTTTATTATGTATTTAGTATGCTTAAAATAACCCTCCACCAAGAAGTGTAACTATGCATTTCCCCATGTGCAGTTGCTATACCCGGTGCCCTTAGTTCTTCTGCAGAGACATGAGGATCACTGGAAAGGCTGAACCATGCCTCCATTGCCTTTTTTTCTGCTGTTGGATGGACACAGCACTATCTTTTAGGTCTACTCATACCAATAGAAAGGCTGGAAAGAAGTGCTTCAGACTTTCAAGGAAGGTTCCACATCCTTCTTTAGTGGTTATTTTGGAAAACAAGATAGACTCCTCAATTGAATGATGGAGATTACTCAGTTTGGTGACTATACATGTGAAATGTATAGTAACATTTATGTTTTGGGTAGCGGATCATTTTAAATTTGGTGTCTAATCTCATTACCAATCATAGTGTACAGGTGAGTGCTTATATATAACCCCTGCTACCAAGTCTTGTATCAGATACAATCTAACTCCCAGAAGATGCTGTACTATGGATATAATACTACAACAAATATCACAACACACCAAAAGGTGCAACAAGTTCTAAATCTCACAAGGCATTTGTTTCATGGTGTACATTTTGAAGTTATTTTTAGGACAGAAAATGTTGATGGCACAATTTTTTATGCCTGTCTACAATTAGGCAGTAAATGGTTTGCACATGAATCAACAATTCCAGAATAGAAAAATTGTTAACTACTAGATTTTCCTGAAATCCATAACACCACAAGAGACATCCATCCTATCACTGCACAGAAAGCCAAGGGGGGGGGGGGGTGAAGGGACACATCCCACCTCCTTCAGTGGATTCTAAGAAGTTTAGAAGGAATGGCCACAATTAATCATCCTTATTCTTGTCATGATTTATACAGTCACTCGATCTTATTATTCACTGTAATAAGAGAAATCTCAACCACTACAAGCAGTGGGAGGGAATAAATCTGTGTGCTGTCCTGCGTTGTGGGAAAATCAAATTACCGTTAAGTAATTAACATTTCCCTCCCCCTCGCCAATGACAGCACCTGAAAGAGGATGACAAAAAAATGCCTTTGAAAGAAAGTAACACCCCTTGTAAGATCTTACACTTGAATAAAGATCTCTAGAATATCCCGATTTAAAGAAAACATAAAAGATCTAGATTCCAGTAAGGCTAAGTTCGCACGTACCGGAACTCTCGCGGAAATTACCGCAAGAATTCCATAATGCCATTCCGCGGGAAAATCGCATTTTAAATTCCCGCGATTTTCCCGCGGAAAAACTAGCATTATGCAAGCGTAATTAGCTTGCAAAATGCTAGCGTTTTCCAAGCGATCTGTAGCATCGCTTGGAGAACTGATTGACAGGTTGGTCACACTCGTCAAACACAGTGTTTGACAAGTGTGACCAACTTTTTACCACTGAGGCCGCCTATGCAGCATCAGTAGTGAAAGATAAAATGCAAAAAAAAAAAAAGTGTTATTCTTACCTTCCGACGTCCCGCGCAGCCGTTCCCAGTAATCCTTTGCGAAAATGCCCGCGATGACGTCCGTTCTCGCGGGATGCGATGTCTCGCGGTAATTCGCGATGACGTCGCGCGAATGACCGCGAGACTTCACGATCCCGCGAGAACGGACGCCATCGCGGGCATTTTCGCAAAGGATTCCTGGGAACGAGAGCGTGGAGAGAGGCGGGAAGGCTGCGCGGGACGCCGGAAGGTAAGAATAACAATATTTTTTATTTTAAATTCTATTTTTTACAGGGATATGGTACCCAAAGCCCGGAGGACAGTCTCCTCTCCTCCGGACCGTGGGTACCATCCGCAAATGTTCTGCTTACTTTCCGCATGGTGTGCACAGCCACATGCGGGAAGTAAGCGGAACAATGCATTCCTATGGGTGCGGGATCGCCGCGATTCCGCAAAATTAATGAGCATGCTGCGGTTTTTACCGCGAAGCGATTCCGCCGTGGTAAAAACCGCAGCATTAGCACAGCATTGCGGTATCCCATAGGAATGCATGGGATGCTTATTTTTCGTGTTTTCGCGGCAAAATCGCGCGGTTAAAACCGCCGCGGAAACGCGAAAAAAAAAAACGCCACGTGTGAACTCAGCCTTAGACTAATTTTTTTGATCTTGACCCTCTGATAAAGTGTCCAAAAAGTCACTGGAGACACCTAACCCAATAAGGTAGAATTTGAATAGGTTACCATTATCGACTTTTTTTTTTCCTAAAAAGGGAGGGGGATCTACAGTTATAGACTTTAAATAGTTGTGTGAAAACGTGTTTGCCCCCTTCCTAAATTTCCTATTCTTCTGCATGTTTGTCTCACTAAAAATGTTTGAGACCAAACTAATTTTAAATATTAGACAAAGATAACGAGTAAACACAAAATGCAGATTTGACATGGAGGAGGTCTTTAGGATTAATGGAAAAAGAAATCCAAACCTACAGGGTCCTGTGTGAAAAAGTAATTCCCCCCCCCCCCCCCTCTCATTAAAACAGAAAATTTACTATGGTTTATCACATCTATGGGAAGTAGAGATCAAATTCCCTCATGCAGGCCTGAACACTGCCACACCTGTTCTCAATTAAAAAATCACTTAAATAGGACCTGCTTGACAAAGTAAAATAGACAAGAGGACCTCAAAAGATAGACCTCATGCTGCAACCCAAAGAAATTCTGGAACAAATGAGAAACAAAGTAACTGAGATCTATCAATCTGGAAAAGGTTCTAAAAGTAATTTATAAAGCTTTCAGACTCCAGCAAACCAGTGTGAGCCATTATCCACAAATGGCGAAAACATGGAACATTCCTTGGACCATATTCCCACAAAAGCACAGCATCGAATCACCCAAGAAGTCACAGAAGACCCCACAACAACATCCAAAGAACTACAGGCCCCACTTGCCTCAGTTAAGGTCAGTGTTCATGACGCCACCATAAGAAACCCTGGGCAAAAAATGACCTGGATGGCAGAGTCCCAAGACGAAAACCACTACTGAGCAATAAAAACAAGGTTTGTCTCCGTTTTGCCAGAAAACATCTTGATGATCCCCAAGACTTTTGGGAGAATACTCTGGACTGGTGAGACAAAAGTTGAACTTTTTGGAAGGTGTATGTCCCATTACATCTGGAGTGGAAGTAACAGCATTTCAGAGAAGGAGCCCATACCAACAGTAAAATATGGTGGTGGTAGTGTGATGGTCAGGGGCAGTTTTTTTGCTTCAGGACCTGGAAGAGGCTGTGGGAAATGAAACCATGAATTCTGCTACCAAAAAAATCCTGAAGGAGAATGTTGGGCCATCTGTTTGTGACCTCAAGCTGAAGCTCATTTGGGTTATGTAGCAGGACAATGATCTAAACACACCAGAAAGTCCACTGCTGAATGGCTTAAGGAAAACAAAATTAAGACTTTAGAGTGGCCTAGTCAAAGTCCTGAGTTTAATCCTCGGAAACCCTCCAATGTGGCTGAATTACAACAATTCTGCAAAGATGAGTGGGTCAAAATTCCTCCAGAGCGTTGCAAAACACTCATTGTCAGTTATCGCAAACGCCCGATTGCAGTTGCTGCTGCTGCTAACTGTGGCCCAACCAGTTATTAGGTTTCGTGAGCAATCACTTTTTCATACAGTGCCATGTAGGTTTGGATTTCTTTTTCCCCTTAATAAAGACCTTAATTTATAAACTGCATTTTGTGCTTTGTCTAATATTTAAAATTTGTTTAGTGATCTGAAACATAAGTGTGGCAAACATGAAAAATAGGAAATTAGGAAGGGAGCAAACACTTTTACACCACTATATGTATTCTTGGTTAACTTTCGGGATTACTAAGATATTCTGTACTTGTCAAGTGGTTTAACAACTGAAGTATTTAGGAACTGGCATCAAAACTTAGCTTATTAATGGAGACAAGAGTGAAGTGACCCAAGGAACATGGCTAGTCTAACAGACCAGAGTAGAGTTGCACCTGATTAACATTTAAAAGGCATGGGACAGAAGTGTAAGGTAAACAAGACAAAAACAAAACAGGGATAACAGAAAACCAGTATCATATAAAAGCACTCACCAACAATAGGGAGGAGGGTAGGGACAGTAAGGAATAAAATAGTAATAGGGACCAGGTTGTAAACCCTTACGTAAAACATCAAACAGATCACCAATATTACAACTCCACTCCAACTACTCAGCTTTAGCACAGGAAGATGAATCTTTCACTGGCAAAGACTAAATGCTCAGAGCCAGTATATAGAGGGAATAAGTGATAAAGAGTTGCAGCTGAGAACAACCAAGCTGTATGGTCTCCGCCTGCTTGGAAAGAGTCCTTAATCCTCAGAACTGAAGGAAAGGAAATCATTTAAATAAGGACATGAAACACCATCTCTAAAGAGGACTGCAAGTCATTACCAGATGTAACATAACTCCAGGTCTTCCAGGGTAACGTGACACAATCTCAAGGTTTGAGGTTACAAGTCCAACTCCCCAGATCATGATGTTGTTTTGTCCATGGTGTGCAACATTATTAAGTTTATAAGCTATGGCACTATCTAAATATCCCTGGATGTGGATGGCAGAGAAAAATGGATGAAAGGTTGCAACGCAGTATAGTCCGGATGATGGACAAGCAGCCCCAATCAAGCTCCAAAGAAATTCAAGTTGTCCTGTCAGCTCAGGGTGCATCAGTGTCAGCGCAACTATCCATCAAAATTTAAATGAAGCCCACTGCTGACAAAAAGATAGACTGCAGTTTGCCAAAATGTAAACGAGCAAGCCAAAAACCTTCTGGGAAAGAGTCTTGTGGACAGATGAGAATAAGATAGAGCTTTTTGGTAAAGAACATCATTCTACCGTTTACCGAAAATGGAATGAGGCCTACAGTCAAATATGATGGAGGTTCAAACATGTTTTGGGGTTGTTTTGACACCATGAAATCTGAGGATTATCAAGAAGATTTTGGGTTGCAATGTAGTGCCCAGTGTCAGAAAGAAAACCGAGTTTGTGCTCTAGGTCAGTGTTCCTCAGCTCCAGTCCTCAAGGTCCACCAATAGATCATGTTTTCAGGATTTCCTTTGTATTGCATAGGTGAGGCAATCATCACCTGGGCAATACTAAGGAAATCCTGAAAACATGACCTGTTGGTGGGCCTTGAGGACTGGAGTTGGGGAACACTGCTCTAGGTTATAAGTCTTGCAGCAGGACAGCGACTCCAAACATACCTCAAGAAGCACCCAGAAATTAATAGAAACAAGGCGCTGGAGAGTTCTAAAGTGGCCAGCACCGAGTCCAAATTTAAATCCAATTGAACACCTATGTAGCGATCTTAAAATTGCTAGGAGAAATACTTAATTTTCTGGGACAATTTCCAGGGTGCCAACACTTTTGGCCATGGCTGTAGAGGTTTAGGCTATGTGCACACGTAGCAGAAATTTTCTGCTGAAAAACCTGACTCCCTTCCCAGAAACCACGCGTTTTTTTCTGCGCGGTTTTTATGCGTTTTTTTCGAGCGTTTTCAAGAAGCATAGAAATAGCCAGAAACGCGGAAAAATCTGCGAAATTAATGAGCATGCTGCGTTTTTTACCACAAAGCGGTTTTTTCATGGTAAAAAAACGCATCAGTATGCACAAAAAGTGCAAAATGCATAGAAATGAATGGGAAGCTTATTTTTAGCGGTTTTATTGGTAAAACCGCTAAAAATTCCGCTAAAAAAACGCTGTGTGCACACAGCTTTACTTATCTAAATGCCGACTTGCCCATTTTATAACTCAAATTAGGCGGATCAACTGACTATGCTGGTTTCATTCTGCTTAGTGCACCCACGATCTTACAACTTCAAGTAGGTGGATAAACTGGGGCATTCAGGTTTAGCTACTTAAATGTTGACAAACCCATCTTAATGAATACAGCCTACTATGATTAACTGGACTTAAGTTTATTTGGCCTTCCGCCACCATGTCCACCTTATAACTCCAACTAGGAGGATAAACTGAAACAGACGTTTACCAATCTAACTGCTGACCAGCTCATTTTATGACTCCAACTAGAAAATTATACTTGACTTAGTATGGTTTTTATTCAGTTAGTGCAACCATATCCATCTTTCAACTCCAACTGGGACATCGATGTTAATCAACCTAAATGGTGACTTATCCATTTCTGACTCGAGACTTTGGAGGATTGTGTCTACTATAGTTTTATTTGGTTTAGTGTAACTTTGTCCAACCAGGAGGATAAACTTGGATGGGACATAGAGGTTTAGCAATTTAAATGGAGACAAGTCAATCTTCTGGCTTTAAACTAGGAGGATTATCTGGTCGTGCAATAATGGTTTCACACAGTTCAGCATAGCCATGTCCTTACAAAACTACTACATCAGGAAGGACAAATTAAAGGGCATAAAATGATTTAACAGACTAAATGCAGACTGGTTTCTTTCATGCCTCCAGACATAAGAGAAGTGACTGGGCTGACAGTTACATTTGATTAGTGTGATTTGAACATCCCAAGCAGGATGGATAGTGTGGCAATCCGTTGGAATTAGAAGCCTCCTGCAGGACTGCTCTTTGGCCTCCTCAATTAAGCAGATTGCCAATATCATCTGTAACTCATCCAATAAAAAGGTAGAAGCCAAACACATTGTGGGGCAGTAGTGGAAAAAACACACAACCTAACTGGTTATGAGTCAGCTGGATAACTGGGGGGGGGAGAAATCACATAGCCCAAAGTTAATCCATATCACTGAAGGTCATACCAGGCCAAAAGCCACATCAAGCCTAGCTATGAGGCAGAGGATAGCAGGCTAAAAACACAAGGCTGCAGGCCGTACGGCTAACAAGGCTAAAGATAAACACACGGAACAAAAGAACACCATTAACGACGAGGCCGTGGGCTCCACTAACTATGTAGCTGTAGGCCTAACATCAAATTTGGGCTCTCGGTACTGTAGACCTGAAATCTAGCTTTCTTAAAGCCAATAACCTTTCAGTCCCCAACTAGGCCAATGTACTCACTGCGATTCTTGCTAAAGATTGCTATAGAGAACCCTAATGATGCTCCATGATCCATGGCTGCTACAGCAGTGTGCTCAAGGAGTCTGTCCACAGGACAGTAAACCACTGAAGGAGGAAGTGGCCTTTTTATTTTTTGCTGTTGTCTTCCTGCCCAGCAACAGGGCAGATTCCTCGCTCTCACTCTGGTGCTGTCATGGGGGAGGGGGAAATAAAAATAAGATAAAGTTAAAAATATTGAATGTGCACAATTAAAAAATAAAATTTAGAGGAAACTCTCGGTATTATGGAAGCAACAGATCATGTCTATGAAATAAAGATATACTGTAGCTAACTCTGTACACTATTTAAGAGGGAAGATAAGACCTTAAAATTACTTAGCAGCGCATAAAAAGGGTCCCCCCCCCCCCCCCATTTTTCGGGGGGGCGTGGGCTCAAAAAACCAAGACAAACACTCTCCCCTCTCCGAGTAAAAGTAAACCCCTTTAGGAAAATCAAAAATTGGTACACAGCAATATCATTTTCACATTGATGTGCATAACTTTTTTTGCTGTGCTTTTTAAAGCTGATTCTGCCTGAAAGACATTGTGCATACAACCATATCTCACAATTAAGTATTTGTGATTAATAAAACATTCAAATATGGCAGATCTAAATATTTTTTATTTGTCCCTCTTCTAAAGATCTAATTTTCCCCCCTTAACATTTAATATGCCATTCCTACAATTTGAGTATCTTAGTGGCCAACCATCTTTTAAAAGCAGATTGTGGCTCACAAGAAAACAATACTATAACCTTGGGTGTTTACCTTTTTCTCTTCTTTACATACATGATCTATTGAGAAAGAAGAAATAGTTCAAGCTTATCAACATTAAAATAGGATTCATATTCTAAGACAACATATACATACAGAATTATTACAAACAATATAACAAGGCTAGGTAAAAGCTCGACCGCCCATGGCATTAAAAAAAAATAAAATAAAAAAATAAAAATAAAAAAAAAAATAATAAAGCAGCGGTGAAACCAGGTTTTTGCTTCCTGCCATTTATTCATTCAGCAGCTCTATAATTCTGTACAAGACCTGAAACTGACAGCATTTAGTATTTGTCTAATGGCAAAATTTGCCCCTAAGGCCTGTTTCACACTTCTGTTTGTGACCATCAGTCAAGATCCACCGTTTTGAAAAAAAAAAAAAAAAAAAAAAAAAGAGGATCTGCCATTTTTCTTGGCGGATCAGTTTTTTTCCTCATAGACTTGCATTATCGGCGGATCTTGACGGATGGTCGTCCGTTCGATCCGCTTTTGTACGGATCCGCCAAGATTTTGGCGTCCGCTCAGCAGCCCGGACGGAGCATGTAACATTATTTTGTTCTCCGGATCCGTAATTACTAAATTAACCCGTATTTCTGTCTGTCTGCTGGATAAAATTCTCTCTCTCTCCCCCACATTGCCGCTGCTGTCCCGAGAGATCTCTCCTCCACATCGCCGCTCCTTTACAGCAACTTCTCCACGACAGCGCACCTACTGATGCCGCGAAAACAGCTCCCGCGTCACCATGCCCGCTCACGGACAGCGCTACATCGCCGGTATTTTTACTTTTTTTTCCACAGGCGCGGTTCCTTTAATTTTTCAACTTCGGCGGATCCGTACATCAGCCGATCCGATGCCACCCGTTCCTGTCAGTCCGCCTGCGGATCCGTTTTCCGCTATTTTGGCGGATTCAGACTGACAGGAAAAACTGAAGTGTGAAACAGGCCTAACAGGTAGATACACCAGGCTACATACAATAGACAACAGCAAGAATACACGTTATGGACAACAGGTTGATGAGGTTTTATGTGGAGTAGACTAAAGGCCCCGTCTCACATAGCGATCTCACTACATGTGACACGCAGCAGCGACCGCCCCCCCTGCTTGATATCGCTGATCGTGCAGGAATGTACTGGGCCATTTTTTCGTCATCGGCGTCCCGCTGGCCAGCATGCATTACGGTGTTTGATCGCTGGATCGTTGCTGCGTCGCTGAAGAGATCTGCCTGTTTGGCAGCTTAGGGTATGTGCACACTTTGCTGTTTCTGCTGCGTTTCCGCAGCGTTTTTGGCTCTGCAGAAACGCAGCAGATTTTGCTGCTTTGTACAGTACCTTTATTTCCTATGGAAATCAAAAAAAGCAGTGCACATGCTGTGGATTTTTCCGCGGTTTACAATCCGCAGCATGTCAATTGTTTGGTGCAGAAACGCTGCGGTTTTACACCTCATCCATTATGAGGTGTAAAACCGCAGGGCAAAACCGCAGAAAAACCGCAGCACTTTGTCCTGCGGATTTCCTGCGGTTTTCTCTACAAAATCCGCAGAGACAAAAAACTATGTGTGCACATACCCTTACTAGTGATTAGAAACGCACCAGCTATCCTTACCAGGTCGTATTGTTGTCGGGATCGCTGGTGCGTCGCTAAGTGAAACGGGACTCTAAGGCTGGGGTCACACTTGCGTGTGCAGCGCGGGTCTCTCGCATCAATACCCTGCACTGCTGCCGGCACCCGGACTGGAGTGTGTGGCTACATTTATTTCTATGCAGTCGCACACTCCAGTCGCTAGTGTAGGCGGCAGTGCTGGGTATTGATGTGAGAGTTTCTCACATTGCACATGCAAGGTTGCCTCCTGCCTAGGGGTTTGTTTATACAAGAAAATACTGTTGTCATTAAGTTACAAATGCATCATTAATCGTTTAAATTCTCCTCGTTCAAAATCAACAGAAATATTTAAATTGAACTGCTGATAAGATGTTCTCTAATTTAACTTCACCTTTTTAAATGAACATTAGCATTTTAATTTATGCTGAACAAAAGGACATGATTTTGTACTTGTTCCAATGCTCCTACTGCTACTGAACTATTGTCTTGGAACACACTCAACCAATCGCTGAAAGCCATACCCATATAGGATTTTAGTTTCCACTCTGCCCTTTTGCAGGGCGAATGGTCACCAGTGAATCATTAATGTTAATAATATAATCATTTTATTTCTATAGCGCCAACATATTCCGCAGCACTTTACTTTTCAGAGGGGACTTGTTCAGACAATAGACATTACAGCATAACAATAATCACATAGATTATTCATAACAGACACCAAGAGGAATGAGGGCCCTGCTCACAAGCTTACAATCTATGAGGAAAGAGGTAGACACGAAAGGTGGGTGGTAACAATTGCCCTGATTGTATGGACCAGCCATAATGTTAAGTGTGTAACAGTAGACACAGAGCTAATGGATGCATAAAGCATGTGGGAACATGATACGGGGAACCTGGTTATGGTAAAACTTTTGGCTGTGCCACACAGGGATAGTTAGGTTAATGTGTTGAGGCGGTAGGCCAGTCTGAATAAATGCGTTTTCAGGGCACGCTTACAACTGTGGGGATTGGGGACTAATCATATTTACCTGGGAAGTGCATTCCAAAGAAGGCGCAGCACGTGTAAAGTCTTGGAGACGGGAGTGGGAGGTTCTGATTATTGAGGATGCTAACCTCAGGTCATCAGCAGAACGGAGAGAGAGGTGGAGATGTGCCTAGTGTGTAAAATTTGAAGTCTGCTGTGGCTTCTGGCATTTGGGGAGAAGGGAGAGTAGCGTATATTTGTCATACGCATTAGGAAAGCAAAGCTACCATATGTCAGACAGTATCCTCAGGCCACTGGTACACACACACACACACACACACGAGGGTCCTTGTGCAGGAACAATTCCACGTTTTGGAGTTGGAAATGGGGTCCCCTTATCACTTGGGCCCGTGTGGCTACACAGATTGCAGCAATTATATATCGGCCACTGCTCCCTCAAACAGTCATTTTTCTCTTCCAACATGCAAGTATACTTTATTTGCAAGGCTACCAGCTACCTTTGACTAGCCACCAATGATAGTCTGCAGTCGCCTAGACAAGGTGCAGAGTGCTTGAAAACTTTTACCACAAAGCATTGTCCTGTAGCTGGTTAGTTCACTGAAGACAGAAGATACCAACAACCTTTCAACCCCTTATGACTTGTGTGGAGAAACGGGGAGGGTGGGTCGTCAGGAGCCCAGGACCGATAGCCGAAACAGCATGGACCGGTGATCGTCCCACTGTTCACCCACTTTCCCTTTCACATGGGAAAAACGCTGCTCAGACAACACAAGGTGAGGGCAAAACAGTGTGGCAATGCTTTATTGAACCACAAAACAGGCAAATAGCACGTAGAACAGTCCCAGCATTATACCAAGATGTTGTCCATTACAGAGTCTCAACCTTCGGCTGACTTGCCAGGATAATGGCAGCTGTTACTTCAGAGCTTCCAGGGTTGACTATCCCACCTGTGGCACACACACAGAGAAGAGGTAACGACAAGCATAGGAAGATTACAATCCACTGAGTTATAAGACCAGTTGACCAGAGGGTCACAACCTGGCTTCTCCGAATATATCCATGGTTTAGCGATCGGCAATGGAGCAGATCTGTATTCTTCCAACCAGGGCCAAGGTCCCCTAGAATAATAGACATTCATCCACTCAATGCCGACTTTAATTCCCCATTGACTTGCATTGGGGTCGGGTTTCGGACGAAACTCCGACTTTTTTTTGCCCTAGTCGGACAAGTTTCATCTGAAACAAGTTAATCCTTTGGCAAGGGTGCAACAAGCAGGAAGCAGAAGCTTGAGGTTAGGGGACGACTAGAGTTCCACTAATGTCCTTTGCAGTGCCCCCCCAACGCGTTTCAGCCTCAGTAGCAAGGCCCCATCAGGGGAGTGAATTCATAAATCGAGGGAAGGGTGGAAAACACAAGTTAGACATGGTAGGTCATACCCAGAGCCCAGCAGTGGCGAAGAGACCAGAAGGAGGAGTGTAGAGTGTCCATCAACCTCTAAGGCCTCTTTCACACTTCAGTTTTTTACAATCAATCACAATCCGCCAGGTTTTGAAAAAAACAGATCCGCAATTTTCTTTTGAGGATCCGTTTTTTTCCCCATTGACTTTCGTTATAGGCGGATTGCCGTCCGTTGCATCCTTTTTTTTTGCGGATCCGCCAAAAGTTGCTGTCCGTCACCATCCTCAAAGTTTTCAAGACGGAGCTTGCAACGTGTTTTTTTTTTTTTTTCTCTCTCCCCTTTTTCCAGGCTGTGATTCCTTTAAAATTCTTCATTTGTCGGATCCGTCAAAAAAAACCGGATGGGTGGCATCCGTTGTCATCAGTTCTAAAACGGATCCGGCATCCGTCCTTTTGGCGGATTTTGACTGATGCAAAAAACTGAAGTGTGAAAGGGGCCTAAGGGGTAAAAGAAGAGACGTGTACATGGCAGGATACAAATATAGCTGGTCACACCTGTTCCGGTGTCATTAGTCACATCCTTCCTGCATGAACAGAAGTCAGGCATCCCCGCTTCTCTATAGAAAAGCACAGTGGCAGAGCAACCAATATGTAATGGATGCTGCAAAGAGTCTCCACAAACGCTGGCCAGTGATGCTTCCGTTGTGGACTGGATACTGTAGCTAGAGGGCATAAACGAGGTATCTGTCCAAGGAGGCCAAACATAGAAATGCCTGTAGGGGCGGAATAGAGGTAGTGACCTGTGTGTCATAGTGCAATCTCTAACACAGCCAAACTTGCCAAAATTAAGAGAAAACATGATGCGCATCCTAATGGGAGCATGGTGGATGACAACAACCCCATAGGCCCAAGTCAAAGGTCATCTGTTCAACCCCATAGCGGGGGAGTAGCTCATGAATGACAACTTAAATAGGAGGCGTTGGAAAGAACGTTGCCAAGGCAATGTATGTGCAGGGCGGGTAGCCAGCCAGACCTGGCCAAATGCATTGTTAACACGCTAAATGAAGAGTGGTGTGTAGAAATGAAAGAGCACAAATGAAACTGTCAGCTATCCATAGAAAGTATTAAAAAAATGGAAGAAAAATGATTTAGACAATGAAGGAAATTGTGAAGTGAGGAGAAATTAATTGATAAGACACCTCCAAAGAGGGGGATGTATTCCCCCTCCCACATTGAAAATCTGGGATTAATTAGACCTAGGAAGAGCAGGACTAAAAAGGAAAAAGAGAGAGCCAACACCTCCATTGAAGCACTGTCCAGGTAATCAAACAGGAGATTCTCTGGAAAACAGACATTGGGGCTGAGATTTGTTTACAGAGAGGTGCAAAGGTGTAAGGGCTTCCTTTGTTTAAAGCAAGGAGCAGTTGGGTCAAAGGACTTGGTCTCTGTTGTACAGATATGGATATTGGGTTTTTGCAGTGATCCAATATTTTTGGGACATATTCTGTGATGTACCGAAGGGACTAACAGAACGCATTCACCATCACTGTAAGGCCATTAGAACCCCTCAAACTTAATAGTCCAATAGCTGATGCTATACAGGTCATGTTTGAGCTCTATGTAAAAGGTAATATCGTATTAAGAAATGACAATATCTACCATCCAGAACCTTCAGGGGCGAAGATATCCTGTAACTTGGGAATTTCATAGAATTCTGAACAGCTGAGCACATCCCACAAACAGCTCCACATGAGCTGATAAAGGGGAGGTATGTGAGTGTAACCTTGAGCTAATAAAAAGCATAAGCTGGGTTGGAGTCATTTGTCAGTACTTGGAAGGTACTGCTTGTTGTAGGCGCTGTCTGCTTTTCCAAATGGAGTGCCTCCCTCCACTTAAGCTCGGAGCCATTTCCGTGAAACAGGTTTAGTAGTTTTTTTTTTTTTTATTTCTCGTGTAACTGTATATACACTCCCTGACAGAAAGTTATGTCGCTTATCCATGTTATGTAAATAAAAGCTTATAACCTGACATTACATTCATCCATTGGTTGTATAAATCACTCTTTTGAAAGCTGAAACCCTCAGAAATGTGGTTGACTCGAGTCAATAAGCCTAGGGTGGGAAATCTCCATAGATTATTCCCCCATATGGTGTCCCCAGAAGAAGCTCCATAGATTGTTCCCCCATATACTGCCCCCATAAGAATCTCCTTAGATTATTCCCCCATATGGTGTCCCCAGAAGAAGCTCCTTAGATTATTCCCCCATATGCTGACCCCATAAGAAGCTCCCTAGATTATTCCCCCATGTGCTGCCGCTGCTGCATGTAAAAATAGTTTAAAAAAATGACACTCACCTCTCCGTCGCTGGGTGTCAGATACTCCCCTGTCCTGCGTCCATGGCTGCTCACCGCTATCTGCCACGTCATCAGTCAGTGACGTTCAGACTGCAGGGGGCGCGGCGCGCACTAATCACGTCACCGCGCCCTCTGCTGTCTGAAGTCACTGACCGATGACAGACAGCAGCAAGCAGCCATGGACGCAGGACAGGTGAGTATCGCTAAACTTACCCGTCCTGACGCTGTGTCTTGAGCCCCCAGCTTCTCCGCGCACCCTCTTCCTGCGTTCAGCGGTCATGTGATACCGCTCATTAAAACTCATGAATATGCGCATATTCATGAGTTTTAGTGAGCGGTACCACGTACCTGCAGCAGCGCCTGACACAGCGCTGTGAGAAGTGTCAGATCAGCAATCTGACACTAGATAGTTATGTCCCCCCCGGGACAATGTAATAAAAGTAAATAAAAAAAAAATTAAAAAAAAAAAAAAACTTGTAAAAATAATATCTAAAAAAATCTCCAAATGAAAAAAAAAAATGCACATATTTAGTATCGCTGTGTCCGCAACGACCTGGCGTATAGAACTGTCCCACTAGTTAACCCCTTCAAAAAAGAAACAAACGAAGCAAAAAAACAATGCTTTATCATACTGCCGAACAAAAAGTGCAATAACGCGTGATCAAAACGACAAATATAAATAACCATGGTACCACTGAAAACGTCATCTTGTCCCACAAAAAACAAGCCGCCATACAGCATCATCACCAAAAAAAATTTTTTTAAAAAAAAAAGTTATAGCTCGCAGAATAAAGCGATGTAAAAATAATTTTATATAAAATTGGTTTTCATTGCATAAAAGCGCCAAAACATAAAGACATAAATGAGGTATCACTGTAATCATACTGACCCGAAGAATAAAACATCTTTATCAATTTTACCACATGCGGAACGGTGTAAACGTATCCCCCAAAAGAAATTCATGAAAAGCTGTTTTTTGTTCATTCTGCGTCCCAAAAATCAAAATAAAAAGCGATCAAAAATGTCACGTGCCTGAAAATGGTACCAATAAAAACGTCAAGTCATCCTGCAAAAAATATGACCTCACACGACTATGTGGGTCAAAATATGGAAAAATTATAGCTCTCAAAATGTGGTGATGCAAAAACTTTTACAATAAAGTCTTTTAGCGTGCGACAGCTGCCAAATATAAAAACCCGCCATAAATAGTAAATCAAACCCCCCTTTATCACCCCCTTAGTTAGGGAAAAATAATATTTAAAAAAAAAAAAAAAGGATTTCCATTTTCCCATTAGGGCTAGGGCTGTGTGCACATGATGCGGATTCTGCTGCAGATTTTTCCACGCAGATTTGGCTAAATCCGCAGGTCAAATAATGACCTGCGTTTTACCTTCGGATTTAATGCGGATTAGCCTGCGGTTTTCCCCTGCGTTTTGACACCAGGTAATGGAGCAGGTGTCAAACCGCTGCGGATTCCGCACAAAGAAGTGACATGCTGCAGATTTCAAACCGCAGCATGTGTACTGCGTTTTTCATTTGCCATTGAATATAAAGATACTTTACAACGCAGCAGAAACTGCTGCAGATCCACAGGGCCAAATCCACTGCGGATCCGCAGCAGAATCTGCAACGTGTGCACACACCCTTAGGGTTAGGGCTAGAGTTAGGGTTGAGATTAGGGTTAGGGGTGAAGTTAGAATTGGGGGGGGGGGGTGTTCCACTGTTTGGGCACATCAGGAGCTCTCCAAACGCAACATGGCGTCTGATCTCAATTCCAGCCAATTCTGCATTCTAAAAGCTAAATGGTGCTCCTTCCCTTCCAAGCTCTGCCATGCGCCCAAACAGTGGTTTACCCCCACACATGGGGCATCAGCCTATTCAGGACAAATTGCACAACAACTTTTGGGGTCCAATTTCTCCTGTTACCCTTGGGAAAATAAAAATTGAGGGTAAAAAGATAATTTTTGTGGAAAAAATATGATTTTTTAATGGTACGACTGTACGTTATAAACTTCTGTGAAGCCCTTGGGGGATCAAAGTTCTCACCACACATCTAGATAAGGTCCTGGGGGGGGGGGGGGTCTAGTTTCCAAAATGGTGGTCATTTGTGGGGGTTTTCACTGTTTTGGCACATCAGGGGCTCTCCAAAAGCGACATGGCGCCCAATCTCAATTCCAGCCAATTTTGTATTGAAAAAGTCAAACGGCGCTCATTCCCTTCCGAGCTCTGCCACGCTGAAACAGTGGTTCCGCCCCTAATATCAGGCATCAGCGTGCTCAGGACAAATTGCATAATAACTTTTGCAGTCAAATTTCTCCTGTTACCATTGGTAAAATTAAAAAAAAAATAAAAACGAACATTTAACTTAATTTCACAAAAAAAAAAAATTACTTCAGGTCCAATTTTTTCTAACATTCAAAAAATTCCTGTGAAGCACTTGAAGGGTTAAACTTCTTGAATGTGGTTTTGAGCACCTTGAGGGGTGCAGTTTTTAGAATGGTGTCACTTTTGGGTATTTTCTATCATATAGACCCCTCAAAGTGACTTCAAATGTGATGTGGTCCCTAAAAATAAAATGGTGTTGCAAAAATGAGAAATCGCTGGTCAACTTTTAACCCTCAACTTCCCATCAAAAAAAAAAAAAAATTTGGGTTCCCAAATTGTGCTGATGTAAAGTAAACATGTGGGAAACATTATTTATTAAGTTTTTTGTGTGCCACATCTCTGATTTAAGGGCATAAAAATTCAAAGTTAGAAAATTGCGAAATTTTCACCAAATTTCCGTTTTTTTCACAAATAAACACAAGTTATATGAATGAAATTTTAACACGAACATGGAGTACAATATGTCACGAGAAAACAATGTCAGAATCACCGATATCCATGAAAGAGTTCCAGAGTTATTACCTCCTAAAGGGACAGTGGTCAGAATTGTAAAAATTGGCCCGGGCATTAACATGCAAACCACCCTTAGGAGTAAAGGGGTTAATAGTTTTAATTTCCCCACCTATTGGTAGCAGCCATATTGCAAATGTATTCCCACCCATCGGTTAAAATTAAACTTAACAACTCACTCACCAAACCCTTTACGATCCATAACGGTACAAGGCAGGGGTGTCCTTGCTCCTCGTTGCCATTTATTGTGGTGATGGAACCCCTGATCAAGGCTATTAATTTGTGCAAGGACACAGAGGGTGTGAACGTACAAGGAATATCCCATAAAATCCATGGCCTTCGCTGATGACTTATTAATTACCATGACTAGTCCTCACAGGAGTATACCGGCTCTTATGAGGATCCTGGAGAAATATGGCTCCCAATCTAACTTTAAAATAAACCCTTCCAAATCTGAGGCACTGGGAATATACATACCTGCTAGCACTATAAACGGCATCAGGTCGCAATTTCCCTTTCATTGGCCGGGTAACTATATAAAATATCTTGGTATTAAAATTAGCTTGTCTTATAGGGATCTCTTTAACTTAAATTATAAACCTCTCCTCAACCTAATTGAAGAACATACCAAAAAGTGGAAGGTCCCTTACCTCTCGGATGGGCAGAAAAGAAAAAAAAAAAAAAAAAAAAAAACTAAAATAAAAAAAACATTCTGTTACCTATATTAATTTATCTATTTCAAATGCTACCTATTGAGCTGCCCAGAGTATTCCTGGCCCGGGTCAATTGCTCTATCATTAAATACATATATGAACATCGGTCGAGACTTAACTTCCCACACACTTTCACTGCCTAGGAGAAGAGGTGGCATGGGAGCTCCCAATATTCACACTTATTATCTAGCCGCTATATTATCAAGGATTGTTGACTGGGTTAGGAAGACTGGAGAGAAACCCCGGCTCAATATAGAAGAACAGATGTCCCCGGCTCAGTTGCAATCCTTTATTCCCCCGCTACGCCGCTCAAAACTACTTGTCCAAACCCCCTTACCTGGGCGGCGGTCAAGTGCTGGAAGTCTGTGGCATTTTATTTGTCCCAGTCTCCCTCACCACTAACTACGGTATCAGATGTCATGGCTTGTGATTTAGGGGCACCTACATCAAAGGATAACTCACCACTATTGGACCAGTTATACAGTGAGGGAACTTTAAGACCCTTTCAAGATATGAAGGCGCTACCCACCATGTCTAACTACACCTTTATACACTATGAATCGCTTAGGAAGATGTTGCATCAGGTCATGAGTAAGGGGGACCTTACGCGCCCCCGTTACCCGCCTTTGAAATATTATGTTCACAAACAAAAACCCCGAAGAAAGTGCTTTCTGCCCTTTATAATATGCTGCTTTTAAATCAAATACCTCTGAACAGAGCCCTCTTGCAGAGGAGTGAGAAGGAGTTGGGTCACTAATTTTCTGACTCCCAAATTAATCTAATTTACAAATTCTCATATGACCCCTCACAATGTGTGAGAGCTCAAGAAAACAGCTACACAATAACTCACTGGTATACGCCTCTCCTGTTGCATAAATGGTTTCCTACTACACCAGACATATGTGTTATGAATGGGTCACCGAGGAGGATTGCAGGCTCAGGCTAAGCCACAGAAAAACCAGAGAGGTTGGAAACTAAGCGGATTGCAGACCCCTGATCCAGTCCACACAACTAGCAGTAGCCGTGGAGTGTACCTACGATGATCCTAGACGCCTCGGCACAGCCGGAGAGCTACCTAAGCCTAAAGCAAGAAAGGGGAAATCTAAACTGCCCCGGAGAAGACCCCAAAGGAATAAATAGATAGCCCCCAAACATATATTGTCGGTGAGAAAAGATGAAAACACAAACGCAGGCATAAAAATAGACTTAGCAAACGATGGGGCCCACACTGACTAGACAGGAAAGACACTGTCTGCAATCACGCAAAAAACCCTGCAAAAAGTCCAACACGTCTGATGCACAAAAAACACTGAAGTCGCACGACTTCGCCCCCACTATATCAGCACTCTGGTATATTCTGAAAGCAAAGCATAAAGAGACCAATATAACGGGACAAAAAATGACACAAGCAGTAACATATGGGCAGTGATTCAGCACAGCCCCAGCCGAAGCTGGCTGACCCGCACAAAGCAGAGACAGACAAAACCAGATCAAATGCAAACAGAATAGCAAATTAACCACTTAGCTGAATCATGCAGGGAAAGAGCAGGAGACATCAGACCTCAGAAGGAACAGGAAGAAAATCACCAGCAGGGATAGAGGGAGTCAGCTGTCTTAAATCCCAATCAGAAACCCCAGATCTCCAATCATCTTCCTCATTATCAGGTGGCAAGCCTCTGTCAATCAGATCAGCTCCACTACCTCCAGTAACAACCAGAGGGAGCCCAGAAAGAGAACTCGCAACCCCTCTGTCAATCTGACCAGCTCCACTACCTTCAGTAAAGCCACAGAGAGAATTCACAGCACGTATGCTGGAGACGCAAAAAGGGACAGAGGCTCATACCTTCATATCTGGTGGTCTTGCAACATTATACAAAAATTTGAGAATTGTATCTCAAATTTTAGATGAATTGGTGCATACCCACATAAAATTAACACCGGATCAAGTTCTTCTTAATCTCTCGACAGTTCCAAACAACAAACCTATGTCTAAATTGGCTTCCTCCATTTTAACAGCTGGTAAGCTGCTTATACCCACGTTCTGGAACTCGCCCAATATCCCAAGCGTGAGCAAACTACTACTTAAGAGATCGACCAATTGTACCACACTGAAGAATTAGCAGCGCTTTCCACACATAGCCTTCCCTCCTTTTCGTGTGTCTGGAGTCTCTGGTTAACATACAGGAGATCAGATAAATTCTTTTTCCTAAGTGTACCTGATTACACACCTTGATTCTGAGCGTGACCTAGATGCCAGCGGACCTTCCACCGCCCCCATCCCCTTGTTATCCTCCTCCGTTTCTACCCACTTCCCCCATATGTTATACACTCTGGTTCGATTTCTGGTTAATGGATACCTCACCAAATGTTTTTTTTTTCCCCCTTTTCGAAGTCCAGAGATCAAGTTATATTATATTTACTTGTCTGTTAATGATAATCAAGAATCATCCATTTCCAATTTAATGTTATTCAGATAGAGGCGTTTGCTTTCTCGCTCTTGTAGAGTTGGAAGATTGCTGGTGTCCATATGCACCCCTGAGGCCGGCGCGACCTCTACCTTTTGAAGATGTAATAATTGCTTCCTTTGTCTTACGCGATTGCTTGAGTGAATTTTGTTTACGCTGATGTCTTATATCCATTGAGTCTCAATAAACAAAACATTGAAAACAAAACAAGAGGCTGAAGACCAGATCCACTGCAGAGGTGGCTGGCACCTTTAATGAGTCTCAGCGTCAAGTAAAAAAGAATTAAAAAAAAAGATTTGAAGAGACTGGAGATGTGTTTGACAAGACCAGGTCCAGCAGACCCCGCAAGACAACTGCTCAGGAGGTACGTTTTTTTTTTAGAAAATCCAAAGCAAGCCTCTCTTCCACTGCAGCAGAACTCCAACAGGCCTGGTCACCTCAAGTCCGTGTCAACTAGAACAGTTTGCAGGATTCTGTCTCGAAATGGCCACCATGGTCGAATCAGTGCCCAGAAGCCAGCACTAAACAAAAGGCAAATAAAAAACAGTGGCATTTGCAAACTCCGACAGCCTGCTAAACAGATGGACGCTGGAAAAGTGGCAGAAGGTGGATTTCTCTGATGAGTCTTCAGTAGAATTACACCACAGCCACCGCAAATACTGCAGGAGACCTACTGGAGCCTGTATGGATCCAAAATACACCCAGAAAACAGTTAAATTTCGTGGTGGAAAGATCATGGTCTGGGGTTACATTTAGTATGGGTGTGTGCAAAACATTTGCAAGGTGGAAGGCAATATCAATAGCCTAAAATATTAAGTATTAGCTTCTTATATTCCAAATCAAATTCTGCAGCAGGATGATGCTCTATCTCATACATCCATCTCTACAACAAAGTTCCTCCAGGTGCTCAAGGACTGGCCAGCCCAATCACCAGACATGAACATCATTGAGCATGTTTGGGGTAGGATGCAGGGCTGTGGAGTCGGTAAGCCAAACCTGCGACTCTGACTCCTCAATTTCCCTTACACCGACTTCAACATATATTGCTTATATTTAAGTGAAAAATTTATTCCAGTACAATGTGAACAGACATTAAATCATTTTTATGATACAATAATCAAGATATTTAGATAGAACATAATATTTATTGGAATACAACTTTAGAACACAAAAAACTGTAATAAATTGTAAACATGTAAAATATATATATATATATATATATATATATATATATATATAATAAACTATAAGTGGCAAAAAACAGTTTTCAACAAAAACATACTAAATAACATTTGTGCAGTCTATGAGTTTGCTCTAAGAAATAAAATTGCCTCCATCAGATCCTCCTTCATAGATGACCTCAAATCTGACCTAATAATTTTAAGGCTAGAGAACAACCTCTCTACAGTAACTTGGGTTGGAGGCAAAGCCGTAACCACATGGGCAACATCTCTAACAATTTCCGGGTATAAAGGAATTGCCTCATGCACAGTCAGTTTTGATGAACGGTTGAATTTTTCTATTTCTTTGAGAACAAGTGAAACATTTTGCTGAAATATGGTCAATCTGCTTGCTATAGGAGACAGAGTGAAATCTTTTTCCTTGCGGCAACGCTTTGCCTGCTCCATGTCATACAAATACTTGTCAAAGTCAAACTCCTCATCTGATGAGGATGAAGATATGGCAGCAGTAGCACTGTCAGGACCCGAGTCCTCTTGCGCCTGACAGTCCTCCTGTAGGCCACTCTTCCTAACTGCTACCTCAGTCAGAGCTTCTTTTCCTTTAGTAAGCTGTTGATCATCAGACAATATACGATGACTTGGGTCCACATAAACAGCTGCCAGAAAAATTTTATTTTCCAATAGCTGTGTCTCTCTCCGTTTCATTGAAGCAGAAATGCCATCTGCGATTAAACAGCAAAATAGCAAGTTCTTCCGCTCCCTCATGAAAATGCCAGGAGTTAAATCCTCAGCTTGTAATTTTTTAGTCACAGTAAATGGGTGATTAAGCAATTCCTTCAATTCAGCCACCTGTGTCCATTGACCTTCATTTAGGGTTACCTGAGGGTTCGCCATATCTAGAAGAAACGGTTTTAGTTGATCAACAATTGCCCTTTTCCAGCACGTCTCTTCAAAATGGAATCAATTTTAGGGGTTCTGGTGGCAATAACCAATTTCCTCACTTTTCCAATCAGATTTCCAGCATGTCCCTCTTGCAGACTCTCTCTTATTGCCAGCTGCAGCGTGTGTACAACACAGCGCATGTGATTTATAGGAAAGTGTTTTGAAGCAGCTTCAACAAGATCATCTATTTCTACAGTAATTTTGCTGTTCTTCTGTAGTAATATCTGTTTGTTCCTCAGTTACATGAACAGCACTGTGGCCTTCCATCTCAAACATACTGAATCCTAAATGTTCCTCTAGCTGTTGTTCATTTCTCTCATTCATCAGTGTAATTGTACTTCTGTTTGAAGCATTGTCCGTTACAATAGCAAGAACCTGTTCTTTTTTGAGTTCGTAATCTTGCAGAACTTTTTCCACTAAGGCCTGGAGAAACTGGCTGCTGTGATGAGCTTTAGTATCTTTTACTGCCAGCGTGTTGGTAACAATTTTTGTTGTCACAAACATATCGAACATTGATGGCAAAATAGTTCACTCTGTGACGTGTGCAGGCATCCATTTTAAGAAACATGAAGCGTCTTTTGAGTCTTTTTAAGATCTTCCTTTTGTTTAAGGGCTTCTTCAATCACTAATTTTCTAATACTTTCTCTTTCCAGAGAAACACCAAGTTTGGGGGCCAATTCTCCATTAAGAGCTGTAAAAGCTGGTCGTGCAAATAATGTTAATGGTACACCGTCCTTCACAACAAGCTGAATGAGCTGTCTTTTAGACATATCTGCTGTCATTGTTACAGAAACTTTGTCACTTACACAATATCTTGTTAATGATGTTTGAGACGCTCTTTCCTTCTCCTTTGCCTGGCAGGAAGGGTTAGTTTGTGTGCTACCCAGCTTTCATTCTTTTTGGTACAGATAAGATATGGAGACAGATATGGATAAATGGATAGATAGAGCAGATTTCTAATCTGCTTTTGATATTGAAAACATTATCTATGAGCGCAAAACCTTTCAGGTGATGCGGTTTTTTAAAAATCTGATCGGCTTTTGCAGCTGAAAAACGTATCCACAAAAAACACAACAAAAATGCTGTGTGTGAATGTAGCCTTAGATCAGGAATAGAACAGCCATTTATAGGGCATTTCATAACTTTCACAAATTCCTATGAAAAAATATTCAGCACATTCTGCATTGAACTACTGTACCCAATTTATTATATATTTTGGGAGTCGGTCCATTTTATACCGACTCCAACAAAATGAGCACCGACTCCGACTCCACAGCCCTGGTAGGATGAAAGAGGAAGCTTGGAAGACAAAACCAAAGAATCTACATGAACTCTGGTAGCATGTAAGACTGCATTATTTGCTATTGCTCATGACTTCATTAATAAATTGTATGAATCATTGTTGAACCGCATGGATGCAGTCCTTCAAGCTCATGGAAGTCACACAAAATATTAAATATGACTCCAATAGCACCACAACTTCATTCACCAATGTTATGCCACATATAGTTGTATTTTAAGTTAATTATTTGTTTGACTATCACATTACTTTGTGTCCATTAAATGATCAATATTTCTGCATTGATGTCAATTTTCTTAACCTAAACCACATTTTGGAGGGTTTCAACTTTCAAAAGAAAAATTTATACAACCAATGGATGAATTTAACATTCGGTTATAAGCTTTTATTTACATAACATGGATAAGTGACATAACTTCTGTCAGGGAGTGTATATCGTATGGTTTCCATGCTGTACTATATTATATTGAAGATCATTAAGGAAGGTGAAGAGTCCTTAGACAGAGCAGAATTATCTCTTCATGTTACAGAAAAAGAAGAAATTCGAAGTGCACCTGAAGAAACGGAGGAATTGAAACATGTGACCCAGAGAAGCAGGAGGATCGGGAAGCGGTCAGCACCCATACTTCTCAGGAACCAGTACCAGGCTCTCACGCAGGAAAACGAAGAAATGCATCAGGATAAGACTTTGCCCATAAACAGCAACCTTGTACGCCTTCAGAATCCTCCTGAATGGAGAAAGAAAAATGTTATGAAGAAGAAACGGAGAGTGGTGGTCATGGGTGATTCCCTGTTGAGAGGAACAGAGGCCGCCATCTGCAGACCGGATATAACCAAGAGAAATGTGCTGTCTTCCAGGTGCAAAAATTAAAGATGTGTGACAGGATATCAGGACTCTTC